>NC_070612.1:11544687-12185625 GCF_027172205.1 Podarcis raffonei
ATTGAAATAAATGGGCCTTGGCTAGTCATGTTCATTAATTTCAATGGGTCTTTTCTGAGTAGAACTAACATTGGATGCAACCCATTCTCATTCATCATGCATTTTCAGAAGACAGGTTAACCCGCCCGATTTTCTTGCATCATCTTTGGGTGCTTACAGGCTTCTGCCCCTTTGTGAGGATCTCTCACTGCCATACTCCTATCCCAAAACACAACGAGAGCAGCTCTTACCTGAGAATAGGGAAAATGTATTTATGCAGGTTAATAGTGGTATGGGCTCAGCAGCAGGCATTGAGCCCAGAAGCTCTGCTTCCAAGGTTCACGAGCAAGGCAAGAGATGCAGAACTGAACAGAAGCAATGAAGATATCTCAGCAATTGCCACACCCTTCCCACCCAGCTTGTAAAGGTGAGTTGGGGGTGAGCTCACTCATGAGATTCTCTCGCCTTACAAGACCTATGTGTTCTCTGCCTGAATGGGTGCATCTGATCTGATCTATGAAGGCAGTGACTGCTTCTCAGTGACAAGACTCTGTCCTGACCCCAGTGCCTCCTGGTCATTCCCTCTCACTGGCTGGCCAAAATCTTCCACCTCTCCTATGAGGCTCTGTACTCATCTGTGTTCCTCAGGAGGGGTGATGGAGAGAGCTGGTGCATCTCCTTCCCTCTCTCTGACATATGGAATCAAAAGGAAAGGACCACCATGTTCCACACCTGGGTGCCAGATTTCAAGCCCACACCCCTGGTTATTTCCAGTTGATATTTTTATTAAAGTTTTCTTGGTTTACAAAGGTATGCACAATGTCTCTTTTTTCAAGTTACATTTTCCATAAGTCAGTTTCATTTATTGAGACATTAGGGTTATATTAGGAAGAAAAGGGGGGAAGAGGTGGAGGGGGCCATGGTGGGTGGGGTGGGGTGGGGAGGTGATGTTTCTATTCTACTTAATGTATGTGTGGGGTTTTGTGTCAGTGTCACTTGTGCGGGTTGTCTTTACTATTCACTTGTGTTCCTTTGGTGGTGAGAGAAGTTGGGGTTGGCCTAGGGTGTGGTTGCTTGTTTGTGATTGGCTGTGGTGAACTTTGTTTTCATGTGTGAGTGGGGTGGGTGGGTGTTTTGGATCAGGTTAGCCATATTGATTCATATGCTGTTGGTGGATTCTTGTCGTTGTCTTGTTGGGCTGTGTATGTGGCAAAGGGGAGCCATACCGGGGTGAAGGCATCTTATTCTATTTGTCCCCATGTCAGTTTCAGTTTATTGGTTAATTTTTCTAGTAGGGATGTTTCCCATACTATTTGGTACCACTGGTCCATGCTTACTTCTGAGAGGTCTCTCCAGAGTCTGGTTATGATGTTTCTGGTTGCTCCTTCATCTTCCACCTGAGGCTGCCAAATTCTGCCAGATCCTGATGG
Organism: Podarcis raffonei; assembly: GCF_027172205.1. Lineage (NCBI taxonomy): Eukaryota > Metazoa > Chordata > Lepidosauria > Squamata > Lacertidae > Podarcis > Podarcis raffonei. Next base: position 11,546,097 of record NC_070612.1, read on the forward strand.
AACCAAGAGGCCCATGGCACTCACCTCATTCAAGTAGATGTGGATCTTCCTAACTTGCGCATAGAAAGCAGGTGCATGGTGTGTAGCAGTAATGGCTACATAGCACTCTTGTGCAACAAATTTGTTTTCCACCCCATGGACTTTGTGCAGTAAGAAAATTGTGACAAGGCCAGATTAACAACGCTTGAAAGCAAAGTCATATGACCTCCACACAAATGAGAAACCAAATCAGCACAATTGTTCCATACGTCTGGAAGTGACTCTTGCCATCTCATGTAGCTCCTGTGTTGACATGTTGGATGACATCCAATATTAATCATAGTTGGTTATGAGTAGACTGGTTGAAATCAATGGGCTTAAATTAATTTCAATGGATCTACTGCTCTGAGTATGACTTAGTTTTACACCTTCCATGCTTTTTTAACCTACTGTTTTTTTTTTAAAAAATCACTTTTTTGCATGAAAAAGTATATTGAGCAAAGTCACCAATTACCCAAATAACCCATTCTCACTGTATCATCCCTGGAGTGAACCTGTCATTACCTTCTCCTTTCCCACCACAGCCATTTAAAATATTGCAGAATAGGATCTTTTGTGCATTAATTCAAGAAATCTGTTATCTCCAAAAAGCAGTGCCCTGGTAGTCATTGAAAATTGCTCTTGTATTTACAGTGTGTCATTGACAACAGGATAACGATTTAGGCTTCAATATTATAAATGATCCCTGAACTGAACCCACACAAAGGAAGGAAGAAAACCTCTTACAATATACAGTGCCTAACTGCAATTGCATCCTAACCCTTGAATGGGGGGGGGGAGTCCTCTGTCCTGCCGTGATACCTTCAATTTTCAGAATGCTTTGCCATGGCAATCATAAGCACATCAGGCTACCTTTGCACTGCTGATAGCTTTGTGTCATTTCCAGGATGGGCGCCCATCATTCTGCTCTTGTCTCCAAAGGAAATTCAATGCTAGAGATGATTTTATCATCAACTGACTCTTCAGTTCATTCCCAGATATTAGCTCTTGTCAGGGGTTGCAGTACATGTGAATTGAATGGACTAGGAAAGGGGGGGCTGCACCTGCTGGCCACACCTCCATTGTTGTGTCCCTAATGACCCAGCTCTGTCGCCATCCATGCACTGGGAAAGAGTCATGGCTCAATGGTAGAACAGGTGCCTTGCCTGCAAAAGGATCCATGTGCAATCCCTGGAGTCTCCAAGCAGGACTGGGAATGAATGAAATCCTTGAGAGCCACTGTCATTCAGTGAAGACATTGCTGAGCTAGAAGAACATTTGGTCTGCAAGCCTTCCTGTGTTTCTATATTTAGGAAAGATCCTTAGCTCAGTGGATGAGCAACTGATTTCCATGCAGAAGGTCCAATATTCAGTCTCCAGCATCTCCAGCTAGGACTTGGTATATCTCCCAGCTGGAATCCTGGAGAGCTAAATGGATCAATGGCATAAAGGCATCTTCCTTTATGCCCATATTCCTAAGGTCTGAAGCAGGGAGCTTGCTCTACATCAGCTTCCCTGCATCAGACCTTCAGATCCAGTGCGTGCATGGTGATGGGACTGGGTTGCTCAGGACATGATGGTGGGGATAGGGTCAGCAATCCTGGAATGCTCTTGAAGCCTTTACCACAGCAAGCAGCTCACCTGGAGCTGTCCAGGGTGCTGCAGGTACTGGCCTGCCTTGCCTTGTTTTGCCTCTTGGCTTCTTGTTGTGGCCAGGTTACTGGCATTTATTTTTGTCCTCTTGCAATACTGCAAGTTGGGATCTTTTAAATAAACTGATGGGCTAGTAAGGTCAGGACTGGCAAAAGGAGGCACCCATACTTGGGAACTCCACGCCTTTTGAGATTAGGGCAGGTCCTTCACTGTACTAGGACCTTCACGGCCTAGGACCCTCGTACCTACGGGACCGTCTCTCCTGGTATGCCCCACGGAGGACCTTAAGGTCCATAAACAGCAACACCCTAGTGGTCCCGGGCCCTAAGGAAGTTAGTTTGGCTTCAACCAGAGCCAGGCCCTTTTCAACTCTGGCTCCGGCCTGGTGGAACGCTCTGCCTCATGAGACCAGGGCCCTGCAGGATCTGATTTCTTTCCGCAGGGCCTGTAAGACAGAGTTGTTCTACCTGGCCTTTGGCTTGGAGCCAATTTGATTCCTTCCACCTCTTTCTTTCCTTTCTCCTCCTGTGGTGAGGCTGCATTTTAACATTTTAATATTTTACTGTTTCAATATTTTAATGTTGTATTTTAATCTTGTTTTTAAGTTGTATTCATTCAACTTGTTTTATTATTGCTTGTTAGCTGCCCTGAGCCCAGCCTTGGCTGGGGAGGGCGGGGTATAAATAAAAAATTATTATTACTACTACTACTACTACTACTACTACTACTACTAAACATTTTTGTTCAGGCAAGTCTACCCAGATATGTTGACATGTGTTTTAACCTTCTTTTAACTTACTGTTGATTTTGATTATTTTTGAATGCTTTCACATACCTGTCTTTCACTGCATTTACTGATCATTTTATTATTGTGTTCTCTTTGTAAACCACTTTGAGGTTGTTGTTATTGTTGTTTTCAAAAATGATCAAGCAGTATATAATTTTTTTGAAATAAATAACTAAGTTCTTCTTCACACAACTAGCAATGCTCCTAAGTTCAAAATTAGGGAGTTCAGAGTATACATTTCTTCAATTCCAGGCTGATTATAGGAAGAGCCCAAATCAATTCATATTTCAGGCTTTGATTATAATTACTTCAACCCCAGCTCTCCAACAGCCGTCCCTTCCCTTCCCCCTGAAATGCTCCTGTGGCATTAATTAGGTGAAAACAGCATTCTGGTGTGCTGAAACCTCTGGAAAATTGGACTTCCAAGAGCTTCTGGGTTCTCAGTATGTCCTGTTAAAGTCCCAAGGATCCTCGTATCCATGGGCATGCTGAACAGCTTTCTAGGAATTACCATCTGTGTGAATTATAACTTCCCAAGGCTCCTGGGTTCTTATGAAGGGCCCAGAAAACTTGGAAAATGAAAATTTCCAGGGATCCTGGTGCCAGGGAGGCTGTCCAATCTGATGGCCACCACTTTTTTTTGGGAGCAAATTCCAGCATTAACAAATCTACACGAAAGACAAGAGAAGATGACAGAATAATACAGCAGCATTGATAAAGGTGATGCAAATAAATTCACATGCCAGCAAACTTGGATATTTGCAGACAGATGGATTGAGTAAGTCATAAGGAGAGTCAAAAGGGATGGATGGAAAAAATATAAAGATGACCTCAAGGTGAAAACCTACCGAGATGCTATTTCTCTTTCTTCGGTGAGTGTTGTGTACCTTTTTAAAACAGCAAATTGACAATCTGGAAACTGACACCATCCATTTGTCTAGAGATTAGAAACTGCACATTGGATGATGGCAGAGATTTCACACCTGCTGCCAGGGCCACTGCTGGAGTTAACCATGTGATCTTTGGCCACTGAACTTGCGAAGGTTCACGGCTGCTTCCCAGGTTATTGGCATGAAATAACAAAGTCGGAAGGAAACAAAAGGCCAGATCATCGAATGTTTGGCTGCAAGGCAAGACCTCACCCAGCCACTAATATTTCACACGAGTCTATACAAATCCAAGTCATACTTTACCCTAGGTTTTCTTGTAAATGTCCTAAATAATTGGCCCTAGGTTATCTCAGACAGGGGTAGGGAATTTCTCTATGTGGCCACACCTCTTACCAAACCTGATCCACAACCTCCTTTAATGCTTTTGTCATTTAGTCCAGAAAAGGTCCATCTAGTCAGAGAATCAGAGAACCTTAGACGTGGAAGGGACCCAAGGGAAGGGACCCTGCAATGCAATCTAGTCCAGCATCTTCTTCTCAATGGCCAGAAACCTTGCAAACAGGACCTGAGTGCAACAGCGCACTTCCCAGTTGCTGTTCCCTATTTAGAAACATACATGGAATCCCTGGGACACATCTCTTTCCTAAAAAGCACAGCAACGTAAGAAGTTTATAAACAAGGCAGGCTATGTGCCCATCTGGCTCAGTATTGTCTTTATTTTTTATTATTATATTATTATAGATTTTTACATATAATTTCCAAAAATCATAAAACATATTTTCTTATCTTATACAATGTTTTGGACTGCCATCAACCACATCTGAAGATTTTTCAGTCTTTATCACTTAATCTACATTTCATTCATTTCATTATTACTTTTAATAATCCTTAACTAATAATTCTCCTCATAATTTTCTCTGCAATATTTCGCATAGTCCTCCTTACAAACCTTCTTGCAGCCGTACTAGCGTAATCTGTTTATTACAATTGCTTTTCAAATAGTTCACATATTTGCTCCAGTCCTTTGAGAATCTCTGGTCCCGCAGGTTTTGAATCCTTCCTGTCATCTAATTCCGCATAGTCCATTAATTTCGTCTGCCATTCTTCTTTCGTCGGTAGTTCTTCTTGTTTACATTTCTGTGCCAATAGTACTTTTGCTGCCGTTGTTGCATATAAAAACAATTCACTATCCTGTCTGTTAATATCCTCCCCTACAATGCCAAGTAAAAATGCTTCTGGTTTTTTTAAAATAAATGTATCAGTATTGTCAACTCTGACCAGCAGCTGCTCTCCAGGGTCTCAGGCACACAGTAGTTGTCCCCTGATAGCAGGAATGAGGCATCAAACCCTACCCAAGACATCCATTGAAACAATGAATTGCAACCCATTCCTTGTGTCGTGGACGAATGACAGTGATTCCAGCTCTTAAAAGCAAGATCATGAATGTGAAGATGGCATTTGAAAGGCAAAAGCAGGGTGGCTCATTTGGCTATATAAAAAGGCGGGTTGAAAAGGATATGCAGTCAGCCAACTAAAATAAAATTTGAGACCAAGGAGAGGCCATTGGGATAAATTGGCACCGGGTGCATTTTGTTCTGAAGAATTGCGAGCATTTTTCATGAGTCCTTTTTTGTGCAGAAATTATAGAAGTTACAGACAACAAAAGCCAGACATCTGGTAACTGACAGCTACCATAAGATACCAGCAGGTAGCGGCTTTCTTTTGAAAGCCATTCAGATTAATCTAACCCAACAGGACAATAGGCATCTGATGAAGCCTTTGATATAATCTGCTTGGTTTTTCTCTTTCTCTCTTTTCCGAACCAGAAGGATGAAACAGAGACCTGAAGAGATTTTGTCTGAAAGATATCCATTGCGGCTCATTCTTCGTGGTATTACAAACAGCTCTGTGAACGGAATGTGAAATGCCGTTAATAAAAAAATAAAACACAGCCAGGCACAAAGCTTTAAAGGACAGGGTGCCTTTAACCTGAGGAAATGACGGATTCACAGCACAGGCTGAGGTTAGACCAAGGGATGAACAGAAGGGGCCACCTGCCAGGCGAGAGTTCAGATGTCCATGTGGAAAGTTTTATTTGATTTTTTTTTAAGCAATGGCAACAACCCAGCAATGATGGTAAATTTCTGCAGGAAGCTAGTGGCCACACATCCTCTCTCTCACACCCATCTTGCATCCAGGCTAAGAAGAAGCATGTTTCAGCCAAAGGAGAGTGCACATAACTACAGAGAGGGGTATGGCCTAGGCACAGTCCCCAGGGTCAGATGGAGAGACCTGGGTGGGGTGGGGGTTGCATTTGACTAATGAATCAAATAAATAATAATAAAACTATCAATAAAATTATAGATTCACTCAACAGTGCTAAAAACCAAATGCACGATATAAAATTATAAGTATGGGTAGACTTGCCTAAATGAGAAATGTTTAAGCAGGGTCAAAACCAGTCACACAGAGTTGCCTGCCTATATTAATTGCAGCAGGGAGTTCCAGTGATTATCAGTGCCCATTACTTCATCTCAAATACTTCCAGTAAAGGAGAGAGCATCCATGGCAGTCTGTACCCTGTTTGCTGTCAAACAGCTTCTCCTGTGGTCTTCTTTCTATGTGACATCTTGCTGATCGGAAGGTTGGCGGTTCGAATCCCCATGACGGGGTGAGCTCCCGTTGCTCGGTCCCAGCTCCTGCCAACCTAGCATTCAAAAGCACCCCAAGAAGTGCAAGTAGATAAATAGGTATTGCTTCGGCGGGAAGGTAAACAGTGTTTCTGTGCGTTGCTCTGGTTTTGGCAGAAGCGGCTTAGTCATGCTGGCCACAAGACCCGGAAAAACTGTCTGCAGACAAACGTCGGCTCCCTTGGCCAGTAGAGTGAGATGAGCTCCGCAACCCCAGAGTCGTTCGCAACGGACTTAACTGTCAGGGGTCCTTTACCTTTACCTTTTTATGTCTTCTCTTAAAATATATATTCATTCATTTATTTTAGGTATTGATATCTCACTGCTTTAGTTCAAGAGGCTCCCAAAGCAGTTAAAAAAGGTAAAGGGACCCCTGACCATGCTTTTTGAAACTCTTGTCTAGTATGATCTCTAATTGCCATTCATTTCCTTTTTAGAGATCTGTTCTACACTGGTTTTGGGAGGAGAGTTTCTTAGCAAACTGATCATAAGCACTGATTCTAAAAAGAAGAAAGCTTAAGAGGGTCTAATGGGGTGTTTCATTTCATGGTGACTCTGATTGCGCAGCTGCAGTTTACAGTCCATTCAGAAACGAGAGCCTGCAACAAAGGGATTGCAGTGTGGAAAATTCACACTTCTCCAAATTTTGCAATACAGTTCTCTGGGCTCCAGCTAAGTAAATTGTACAAATTGCATATGCTATGTTAAAACGTGCATATAAAGTTATGGAGTATAAATAACACTCCAAATGCATTATATTAGGGGAACTGCTTTGCAGAAATGTGCATATTAGACAAATTTGCATATAAAATGTGTGCATTAGGATAAAAACATAGACAATTTTTTCACAAGGATTTTTTTTTAAAAAAACCCACAAACTAATGTGGAGAACTGAATTTAATATTGAAAAAAAATGAGAAGAAGAGAGAAAAGGAAATTAACAGATTTGCCCATCCACACCAAGAGGTTCTTTTGGACGGAGTGAATCTAGGCCTTAGCTCCTGTTCCAAAACTGCCAACCAGCAGGATTTGACCTCTTTAAAAAGTCCTGCTGTTGAATCCAGAAGGAAAAAGGAGTCTTCAGCACCCATTTACATTTTTGCTTCACCACCTCTTCAGAGAAATGCACTCAGAAACCAATTTCTATATACATGTTACCCCTAGCTGGATTTTGCAGGTAATCGGGAAACATTCTTAAATCTGCTCCGAAGCTCATAATATTTACTTTGCAAGCAAAACACCATCACAGAATAATGAGGCTCCCAACCGCCTCTTTTGTGTAGCCATTTGGAATGCTTTGTAAAAATAAATCCCCCCTGAATCACATATTCTTTCCTTCCATTCTGTTTATTCTGGATTAATGTGGAGGGGGAGGGAAAAAAACAACACTGTTTTTCTTTCTTTTTTAAGATGATGAAATGTTCTCTTTTGGCATCATCAAGGTGAGCAGAAGTGGGTTTTTAAAGCCTGAAGGGAAATGACAATCCCATCACATAGCGATGTGTCAGATGATGAGTAAATTGAAACTCCCTATTATTTATTGAAAACAGCGACTCAAGCCTACGCAGATTTCTTCAGCCTGACGGGGCACATTTATTTCATATTTTAAACATTAAAAAAACAGCAGTGGGGAGAAGCTGTCGTTAAGATATCAAGTCAATCGAGCCAATGAGTGAGATAATTGCTCAGCAAAGTAGAGGCACGTTCAATTTTTAATGCTTTGTTCTCTGGCCTAAGGAGAGAGAAGGTTGATGGAGTTCACGAGGCTGGTGAACTGGAAGATCTTGTGAACTTCAGGATGGATGCTTGTGATGGAATAAGTAGAGAAAGGGTGGCTTGGAAATGTATCAAATCAGTAAATAAGACAACACAGTATCAAGGGAACAAATAGACTCTAGACCAGGCTTCCTCAACCTCGGCCTTCCAGATGTTTTGAGACTACAATTCTCATCATCCCTGACCACTGGTCCTGCTAGCTAGGGATCATGGGAGTTGTAGGCCTAAAACATCTGGAGGGTCGAGGTTGAGGAAGCCTGGTCTAGACCAAGGGTAGACGTCATCTTCTTCTTTCTTCTTTCTTTCTTTCTTTCTTTCTTTCTTTCTTTCTTCTTCTTCTTCTTCTTCTTCTTCTTCTTCTTCTTCTTCTTCTTCTTCTTCTTCTTCTTCCAATTCAAAGTGTTGGTGCTGACCTTTAAAGCCCTAAAAGGCCTCGGTTCTGTATACCTGAAGGAGCGTCTCCACCCCCATCATTCAGCCCGGACACTGAGATCCAGCGCCAAGGGCCTTCTGGCAGTTCCCTCATTGCGAGAATCGAGGTTACAGGGAACCAGACAGAGGGCCTTCTCGGTAGTGGCGCCCACCCTGTGGAACACCCTCCCACCAGATGTGAAGGAAATAAGCAGCTATCCTATCTTTAAAAGACATCTGAAGGCAGTCCTGTTCAGGGAATTTTTTAATGTGTGACATCTTAGAGTATTTTTGGTCTTTGTGGAAACCGCCCAGAGTGGGCAGTGGCTGGGGAAAGTTTTTAATATTTAATGCTGTACTGTTTTTAACATTTGATTGGGAGCTGCCCAGAGTGGCTGGGGAGACTCAGCCAGATGGGTGGGTATAAATAATAAATTATTATTATTATTATTATTATTATTATTATTATTATTATTATTATTATTATTATACAACACCTTTTCCCCTGATGGGACTCAAGGCAGCTTACAGAATTAAAACAAGGCCCACTAAAAACATAGAAAAAATTAATTAAACATTGATAGACTTAAAACTACCGTATTTTTCGCCCTATAGGACGCACTTTCCCCCCTCCAAAAATCTACAAGTCTACAAGTCTATGATTCTGTGAAAGCTGACAAGGGGTCCAGCAGAACCAAAGGGTGGACACTCCCCCTGTCCAGTTCCCAGCATAGGTCATCCACCCAGGTGACCAAAGCTGTCTCTGTCTCATAACTAGGCATGAGACCAGGCTGAAAAGGATCTACCTATTTCTTCCCAGATTTTGTTGGACTACAACTCCCATCATTCTTGACCTTTGTGCATCCTGGGGGGAGCTGTCTGGAGGGCATTAAATTAAGGGAAATTGCTTTTCCCAGTGTGGTGTAGTGGTTAAGAGCGGTAGACTCATAATCTGGTGAATCGGGTTCGCGTCTCCGCTCCTCCACATGCAGCTGCTGGGTGACCTTGGGCTAATCACACTTCTTTGAAGTCTGTCAGCCTCACTCACCTCACAGGGTGTTTGTTGTGGGGGGAGGAAGGGAAAGGAGAATGTTAGCTGCTTTGAGACTCCTTCGGGTAGTGATCAAGCGGGATATAAAATCCAAACTCTTCTTCTTCTTTTCAAAATTGTTGGGCAAATCTGCATACAATACAGTGGTACCTCGGTTTAAGAACAGTCCTGTTTACGAATGATTTAGTTTACGAACTCCACAAAACTGGAAGTAGTGTCCTGGTTTGAGAACTTTACCTCGATCTAAGAATGGAATCTGAAAGGCAGAAGGGCACCGGTGGCGGGAGGCCTCATAAGGGAAAGCACGCCTCATTTTCAGAATGGTGTCGGTTTAAGAACGGATTTCCAGAACGGATTAAGTTCGTAAACCGAGGTACCACTGTAATGGACATATTAGGAGAAATTGACACTATATGCTGATGAATTTTCAAATTGATGTGAAAATGTGGAGATCTGGAGAAATGCGAAATGGAGAAACCAAGACAGACAGATTTGCCTATCCCTGGCCACTGCCCAGCCCTTTCTTCAGTGGTGCTCAGGAATTTTTGGCTTTTGACTTGCATGAGCAATAATGAGGTGATCTCCACTGGAGAAACAGCTTGCATTAGAGCGTCACCTGCGTGACAAAGAGCCTGTGCTTGGCTTGCTGGAAACACCCCTGGGATGCAATTAGCTAATGACCGTGACAATAGCCACGCTTGAACATTAGCGCTGCAGCCGGCATGCAGGTTCAAGGCTATGAGGTCACTTTCAGTTTTCTTTCCCAGCAGGGAGCTGTTGTCCCTCTCAGGGATGGTTCTCCTGCCCCTGAGCTACTGTCTGGCGTCTTCACCACCTCGGCAAAGTAAAGCTTCCAAATGACACTGTTGTTACTGCCGGCGCTGCCAATCTCTCTCCGAAAACAGAGCAATTCGCTAACGACAGACGCAGCTCACTTCTGTGGGTGGAAGTGCTAATCTGGGTTTTCCAACCAACCTCACAAGCTGCCTCCATTCCAATTGCCAGCAATCGTTGAAGGATTTTGCTGGCTGAAGGATCTGCGAGGCAGATTTTTGGTTTGCACATCAAGGGGTTTCGTGACACCTTAAGGGAGAGCAGATTTGCTGTGGTATAACATCCAAGAATGTGAGGGTCTAGTCAACGAAGCCTTATGCCGCAGTAAGTCTGCTAGCCTTGAAATCTGCCAGTCTACAACAGGGTTCCTTTTTGGCTTTTGCTGGAGCAAGCTTAACATGGCTATCCCTCTGAAAAGTTACTCCAGGGGTTGCCAAACCGTTTTGGGCCACTGAGCAGATATAGAATTTAGAGAAAATGTTGCGAGCGTAGCACAAAATGGATGCCATGGGGCATGACAAACACAAAATGGCTGCTGTGGGGTGTGGCGTGTTGACATGCCTAAAAGAGCAGCAAAAGAGAGAGGGAAACCAAGTCTCTTGGGCTTGCCGATCAGAAGGTCGGTGGTTTGAATCCCTGCGATGGGGTGAGCTCCTGTTGCTCTGCCCCAGCTGCTGCCAACCTAGCAGTTCAAAAGCATGTAGATAAATAACAAGTAGATAAATAGGTACCACTGCAGTGGGAAGGTAAACAGTGTTTCTGTGCACTCTGGTTTCTGTCACGGTGTTCTGTTGCGTCAGAAGCAGTATAGTCATGTTGCCACATGACCTGGAAAGCTGTCTGTGGACAAACGCCGGCTCCCTCGGCCTGAAAGCGAGATGAGCGCCGCACCCCATAGTCGCCTTTGACTGGACTCAACCATCCAGGGGTCCTTTACCTTTTTAAAAAATGCCTCTATAGTTTCTGGGAATTGCAAATGGGGAGAGTCCTGTTGCACTCAGGGCTTGCTTGCGAGCTTCCCATAGTATCTGATTAGCCAGAGGGGACAGGATCCTGGAATCGATGGGCCTCTGGCCTGTTCGAGCAAAGCTCTTCTCATTTTAGCTAATCTCACCCAACTTGTTTCGGCTGTTCTCAACTTTCTGAAGGTGCCTTGTCAGTTTAAGACCCTCCAAATTAACTTTGACTTAGTTGCTGACAGCTCCAGGTTTGCGGATGATCTCCTGCAGCTGTCTGCATGCGGAGGGGAGCCCAACCCACGCCGTGTCCTCGGATCTGACAATCTTTGTGCTCTACCTTTGATTTTATGCCAATTAAGTTTTTGTTTTAAGTAAAAGAGTAAGAAAAACCGAGCTTGCTATTCTGGGAGGAGAGAGAGTGTTATGCATGGAAAACTTTCATAGCTTTTGATCTATGCAGGCACAGCCTTATTCACAGTGGCAGGTCATGGATGTAGAGAAAGAAGGTGAACAATTTGCTTTTGTTGCAAACCATCAAGTTGGTTCGCATGTGCATGTTCACCATTAGCTTAGAACTGATTGGATGATACATTTCCCCTTATCTAGCCCAACACATGGTGAGGAAAGAGCAGGCATGTTGTAATGTAAGAACATAAGGGGTGTTTGCAGGATCAGGCCAATGGAACAGATGTGTGGAACAGGTCTCGGTGTTTCGATTTCTGGGAATGGAGTTGAGAGATGACCTAACCTGGGGAGAAAACAGCAAAGACCTGATGAAGAAAGCACAGCAGAGGCTGTATTTTTTGAGAATTCTCCAGAAAACAATCTCTCAAAGGACCTGTTGATGGCATTTTACCATTGTACTGTTGAGAGTGTATTAACTTATGGTCTGTGTGTGTGGTTTGGGAGCTGCACGGTCAGGGAAAAAGCAATGCTGTCCAGGGTTGTAAAGACCGCGGAGAGAATAATTGGGTGCACTCTTCCCACCTTGGATCAAATCTACGCTTCCAGGTGCCATAAGAAAGCTGCAGAGATAGTGTAGGATAGTGCGCACCCCGGAAATGATCTCTTCCAGCTTCTGCCTTCTGGAAGAAGGTACAGGGTTATAAAGACTAGGACTAGCTGCCTGAGAAACAGTTTCTATCCAAATGCGATTTTAGTTTTAAACACAGTGTAAGGTAGTCTCTATGGGAGTATATTTGCCCTTTTTTCAGTAAGGGAAGTTATGGGGAGAATGCATTGCAAAATGTGGGAAAACACTGGGCTGATGCCGCATCATATAACCTCTCTGCAAGCAAATCAGGATGAATGCTCAATAAACAGATCTTCTGGAAGTAGGGATGGAAGGATCTGCCAGTTTTGCTTCTCTTACTTTCTCATTTCCCCCCGATCGTAAATTCAGTTATTAACATCATCACTTTATTTGCGCTTGCACTTAAACAGTTTCATAAATACAATACATGAATACAACTGGAAAACACATAATTATAATACTAAATTATAAATTGCAATGTGAAACAGTAGTTATGGATTCATGTGCGTGCGTGCAAGCGCACATACACACAACAAACACAACACACACACACAGAGAGAATATAACATTTCTGCAACAATCTGCAATTCTTTTTTCTTAAGCCTCATGAATATTCATCAGCATTTTAGTGTGGATTTCTTCTAATAAAACACCCTTTAATGCAGTTTTGACTAATATATACATTTTTGCAAGCAATTTCTCCTAGGAGATTGCATTTTGCATGTTATTTTCCCCAATGTATTAATTTTTATCGTCATTTTTCAATAATACACACATTTTTGGTAAACATTGTTTTGTTGGAGAACTGCACCACAAAATTCAGATAAACGCGAATTTTGAACGCTGACTGTGTCTTGGTTCTCGTATTGTTTGGGAAAGCATGAATTTGATATCTTCTCCTTTAAATGTGAACTGAATCAAATTTCTTCCCCCATCCCTTATCTGGAAGTTACCTTATTGCTGAAAATGGAGGGGGGCTGTGAGAGAGAGAGACACCATGGATTTGGGTCCAAAATTGCAGCTCTAAATCCCAACATTCTGGTGATAATTCTGATAATTCTATAATGTGAATGAATGCACTGATAATCCATGCTTAAATGAGCAAGCTCTATACATAGTCTTCTAATACCTACCTCCGCACAACATTTTAATCTTTTCGCACCAAACCATGCATACAATACATCTTTTGCAAGTTTCTTTTAAATGAAAGTACAAAAGCAAAGCTACATGATACAATACACTTAGAAATTAACCAGTATGATTATATCAATGGATATTCCAGTAAATCCATTATTATCACAATATCTTACACAAGGAAAAGCTACATCTTTAAGAACTGAAACAGAGAATGCATAACAATGTCAGTCTTGATTCATGGAATATCATAAGGAACGTTTTGTTGAACATGCCTGTTTCAATACATTATGAACTGATTGCAGGTTACAATGAAAAAGCAACAACCCTGTGTAATTCTTCTCTCTTTCACTTTTACCTGACTAGGTGGGCTACTTTGACCATAGGCACCCATGATGGCCCTCCAGATGTTGTTCTTGGACTCTGACTCCCATCAACCCCAGCTGACATGGCCAATGGTCAGGAATGATGGCAGTTGTAGTCCAACAACCTCTGGAGAGCCAATGGTTCTGCTAAGACGAAAGTCCCCTTGAATTCAATGGGGGTTGCTCCCAGGTCAGTGGAGTTAGGGTTGCAGTCTTAGTCAGGATCCAGCCAGTGGACTCTGGCCCAAGTATGGAATTTCAGCAAGGTATTTGTTCTAGGACTTGGCCTGGGGCATTACAGTCCATGTGATTGTGACAATAGTGTATCTTAAAAACTCAACTGTGCAGATCAGTTTATTTTGCATGGCTGCAAAAGCAAATCAACAGGAAACTGCACTATTGATACCTAGCTTGTGTTGACACATTTGGATGTTGTTTGGCTGAGATGATCACTGGTGATGTAGCTCCATGGTGGACCATATGCTTTGCATGCAGAAGGTCTGGGAGTCTGGGAATGCCCATTGTCTGAAATCCTGGAGAGCCACTGCCAGTCAGTGTAGACAAAACTGAGTTGGATGGACAAATAGCATGATTCAATATAAGGCAACTTCTTATATTCCCGTATACTATCATCATCATCATACCTTTATTGTCAATGTACAACCTGTGTACAATGAAATTAACTGAGCCTCCCTCCCCACAAACACTCATTCTCATTGCAGTCTGTGTGCTTGTTGCACAACCCACCAACCCCGAAAGTCAGTTGCACTATATTATTTTCCATTCAGCAGCCTAACAGCCCATGGATAGAAACTGTTTTTTAGCCTGTTGGTACAACTGATTTTACTTCTATATCTCCTGCCCGAGGGTAGAAGATTAAAGAGCTGCTGGTCGGGGTGTGAAACGTCCCTGAGAATTTTTCTCGCTCTCCTAAGGCAACGATCCCTTGCGATGTCATCTAGCGGGCTCAGGGGACAGCCCATGATATCATGCGCTGTGTTCACCACCCTTTGTAAAGACTTTCTGTCTGTGGCTGTCAAACCAACGTACCACACTGTGATACAATATGAGAGGACACTTTCTATTGTGGACTGGTAGAAGGAAGTCATCAATCGTTGTTTAACATTGTTCTTTCGCAAGACTCTGAGAAAATGGAGTCTCTGTTGGGCCTTCCTAACCACCTGAGTTACACTGTTTTTCCAAGTGAGGTCTTCACTAAGGTAAACTTCCAGGAATTTAAAGGAGGAGACTCTCTCCACACAACGCCCCTTGATATACAACGGGTCTAGTTCCCCTCTCTTCCTCCGAAAGTCCAACTCCATCTCCTTTGTCTTGCTAATATTTAGGTGCAAGTTCTTATCTAAGCATCATGGAGACACTTTCTGAACCTCCCCCCTGTACGCTGATTCATCTCCACCTGTAATTAGACCCGTTAGGGTAGTATCATCTGCAAACTTAATAATTACAGTGGATGGATCAGATGAAATACTGTCACATGTATACAACGAGTACATCAATTTGTCCTCTTGTCCACCACTTTGGAAACATTGCTTGGAATGCAGTTTAGAAATCCTTATAGAAAAGAACACTTTCCCTATATGGAACTGAAATATACCACTATTTCAAGCTACATTAAGATGCTTCAGGAACTTAGGAAGTTGCCTTGTACAGAATCAGACCATTGGTCTATTGAGCTGACTATCATCCATACTGATTGGCAGTAGCTATCCAGCAGGGAATCTTTCCCAGCCTTACCTGGAGATTCTGGGGACTAAACCCATGACCTTCTTCATTCAAGCAGGTGCTCCACCACTGAGCTACAGCCCTGGATGGCTTTCAAAGAGGACTGGGCAAATTCCTGCAAGCTAAGGTTGTCAGCGGCTACTAACCACCATTGCTATGCTGTACCTTCCTTGTCAGATGCCATACGCCGGTTGTGGGAAACCACAGGAGGGGAGAGTGCTGCTGTGCTTGCTCCTCACGGCCTAGGACCCACGTACCTATGGGACCGCCTCTCCTGGTATGCCCTGCGGAGGACCTTAAGGTCCACAAATAACAACACTTTGGGGGTCCCAAGCCTCAAGGAGGTTAGATTGGTCTCAACTAGGGCCAGGGCCTTTTCAGCTCTGGCCCTGATGTGGTGGAATGCTCTGTCACAAGAGACTAGGGCCCTGCGGGACTTGGCATCTTTCTGCAGGGCCTGCAAGACAGAGCTGTTCTGCTTGGCCTTTGGTTTTGACTCGGTCTGACCCTTATGTTTCCCTCCCCTTATGGTCTTGAGGCTGCATTTTAAATTGCATTTTAACCTGCATTTTAAATGGGTTCCCCCCTTCTCTTTCCCCCCTATTATGTTTTTACTGTGATTTTACTGTTGTTAGCCGCCCTGAGCCCGAATCTGGCCGGGGAGGGCCGGGTATAAATAAAATTATTTTTTTTAAATTCTTCTTCTTCTTCTTCTTCTTCTTCTTCTTCTTCTTCTTCTTCTTCTTCTTCTTCTTATTATTATTATTATTATTATTATTATTATTATCTGGTTGGCCACTGTGAGAATAGGATGATGGGCTGTTGGACGGACCGTAGACCTGATCCACCAGGCTTGCCTTATGTTCCTATGTTCTTATACTTCTGCTCATCTTGCAATAAATCAGTGGGCTATAATCTCTGGTTAAGTAAGTTTAAAACCAGAATCTTCGACGTCTTTCACATCTGTAAGAGAACTGTCTTTTAAATAAACTCAAATAATGCATGCAATATTTCCCAACCATTGAAAAGAGGAGTAACATTTCCTCTGTGGCTGTCATGCTTGATTCCATTTCATACTTTGATGTATTAATGGATGTCTCTTTAATGCACTGAAGATGTCCCGAGATTGTCGTTAATCATTGCTTTGGAGAAGGAATTGGCTTTGATTGCACCTGCCCTCGTGATAACGTTTTGACTCATACTGTGTGTTCTGCAACGTCTCTTGAACAATGCACAAAAGCCGTTCTTAGAGGGAGGTTAAGAATTTAAACGTTTTAACTATAGATTTCTTGGGTGATGATATAATTGGAGGCATCAGGTCCTCTGCAGTGAAATTGCTTGCTTTGTCTCCGATGCTTTCCTCTTCACTTCCCTCCGTGCGTTACCTTTTACAAAACTGAAGACGTAGGAACAACTCCTTGGGGGAAAGCTAGTTGACTTCGAGGGGTAATTTTGCATGTTAAGGAAACCTTAAGGGACCCCACTGAAACATTTGTCATGAACACAACACGAGTCTCTTTAAGATGACATCATATTGGCTATTATAGATGAGCACCAGCACCCATGGAATTGTTGATACTGAAGACAATAGATGCACGGAGAGCAAGCACCAGAGAGCAAGAGAAGAAAAAACACACAGTTTTGGAGTTAAGTTAGTAGTTTTCAGCTTAGGAACACAGGAAAGTGCCTTATGCAATACAGTTATGGCAATGAGCTCTATGTGGGGCTGCCATTGAATATGACTTGGGAACTTCAACGGGTCCAAAGTGCAGCAACCAGCTGAGGTTGCCTTTAGAACTCCTGTAACCCCTGTTCCAAAACAGCTGTATTGGCTGCCATTTTGTTTCCAGGTCCAGTCCGAGGTGCTCATGTTAAGTCACTAGAGCCTTAAATGACTTAGGCTCCCAATACCTGAATGACCATCTCCTTCCCTCCCAGGTGTTAAGATCAGCAGAGGGGTTCCTCTTGGTAGTTCTGCTTCCCTCAGACCTTCGAGTTATGGTGACCCCAGGACAGGGCTTGTTGCTATTATGGTTGTTGCTGCAGGAGAGGCTGCCAAGATGAAAGATATGGTCACCATCTGAACAAAGAAGTTCATGACCAACATGCTGTTTCAGTGAAAGCAGATGGTGACTGATTATGTTGAGCTGGCTTTGAATAAACATTCACAAACTTTTTATTGATAATAATCAGCTAAATAGTTTGAGGATCTATACAACTGTGTAACATGCAATCAAAGACTGGAACTAAGGGAAGTCGGGGGGTGGGTGGGTTCTATGGGGGAGGGAGGAAAAATGGGGGGGGGATAAGGATGGTATGTTTCTGGATAATATGTTTTGTTTTAATTTTGAATAAAAAAGTTATTAAAAAAGAAAAAGATTATGTTGAGCCTGGATAGCTCATGGTGCTATCCAGCCTGGTGCTGGTTCAATCCCCATGTGGCAGGGACTTCCAACTCTCAATAGACTGCAATCTACTCACAGTATAAAGAAAACTGACAGTGGTCTACCCATTGTCGTAAAAAGACTGGCAGTGATCTATCCAAAGTCATGGAGCTTTTTTTAGGAAGCCAAAGTTGGGGTCTTTTTTTGGTTTTTTTTGTAAGGAGATCACTGAGGGGCCAGAGGTCAACCAGGATCTACCAGGAACACCCACGATCTACCAGCAGATCACGATCTACCTGTTGGACATGCCTGCCATATGGGACAGCTGCATATTCTTGCTTTGCAGGGGGTTGGACTCGATGACCCTCAGGGTTTCTTATAACTCTATGATTCTATGATGTTCTTCATCCTGGAGCAGCCACTGTCCCCCAGACTGAAATCCATGAAAAGGCTGGTGACCTAAGACAGAGCCTTCTGTGTGGCAGCCCCGAAGCTGTAGAATTCCTTCCCCACAGAGGTGCATCTGGCTTCCTTGCTATACAGCTTTTTGCAAATACTTAAGACACACACCTTTTTACCATGGCCTTTGATACCTCAGATGCGTGTTTTAATTGGTGAAGGGCAGATCATAATTTTGCTTTTGAAAAAGTTTTTATTTATACTTTTCAAATTTACAGATTTCATTAATTTTACAATCATTTTGGCATTTCAAAGTTTCACTTCCTTCCCCCCCTTTCTGCCATTCCTTAAATTTATTTTTTTATATCTTCCGCATATCCAAATTCATTTAATTTGCTCATTTAATTAACTACATTTAATGTATACAGGTTAAACCACTGAGCCTAGGACTCGCCGATCAGAAGGTCAGCGGTTCAAATCCCCGCAACGGGGTGAGCTCCCGTTGCTCGGTCCCTGCTCCTGCCAACCTAGCAGTTCGAAAGCACGTCAAAGTGCAAGTAGATAAATAGGTACCGCTCCAGCGGGAAGGTAAACGGCATTTCCATGCGCTGCTCTGGTTCACCAGAAGCGGCTTAGTCATGCTGGCCACATGACCCGGAAGCTGTACGCCGGCTCCCTCAGCCAGTAAAGTGAGATGAGCGCCGCAACCCCAGAGTCGGTCACGACTGGACCTAATGGTCAGGGGTCCCTTTACTTTTATATGAAACTGCAGGTTATTCCAATAATCCTGCCAATGCTTTTCTCTGTTTGCAATTTATCTGTAAATATTCAATAAACCATTTCCATTCTTTTTAAAAAAGTTTGTTATCTTGATTTCTTACTCTTCCAGTAAGTTTTGCCATTTCTGCATATCCCATAAGTTTTTGTATCCATTCTTCCTTTGCTGGAACTTCTGCTTCTTTCCAATTTCGGGTGAGCAGCATTCTTGCTGCTGTAGTAGCGTACATAAATAAATTTCTATACAATTTAGGTAGGTCATAATTTTGATGATAATGATGATACCTGAGTCCGACCATTGGTCCATCTAGCTCAGTATTGTTCACACAGACTGGAAGCAGCTATCCAGGGTTTCAGCCAGGGAGTCTCAGCCAGCCCTACCTAGAGATGAGGGATATCAAACCTACAACCTTCAGCATGCAATGCAGATTCTCTACCACTGAGATATGGCTCTATGTGGCAAACCTCTTTCCTGATAGAAGGTGTAGTTAACAGACTTCCCAGGCATCTTTGTGGGAAGCTATGGCTGTTTAATGTGGTATGATTAAATTCACAGTGAATATGGACTCTATGTTTTAGGATTTGCATTTGTACTTCCAGTGCCAGAGTTCTTGTTCTAATAAAGCCTTGTTGTTGTTGTTGTTGTTGTTGTTGTTGTTTAGTCGTGTCCGACTCTTCGTGACCCCATGGACCAGAGCATGCCAGGCACTCCTGTCTTCCACTGCCTCCCGCAGTTTGGTCAAACTCATGCTGGTAGCTTCGAGAACACTGTCCAACCATCTCATCCTCTGCCGTCCCCTTCTCCTTGGGCCCTCCATCTTTCCCAACACCAGGGTCTTTTCCAGGGAGTCTTCTCTTCTCATGAGGTGGCCAAAGTATTGGAGCCTCAGCTTCAGGATCTGTCCTTCCAGTGAGCACTCAGGGCTGATTTCCTTAAGAATGGATAGGTTTGATCTTCTTGCAGTCCATGGGACTCTCAAGAGTCTCCTCCAGCACCATAATTCAAAGCATCAATTCTTTGACGACCAGCCTTCTTTATGGTCCAGCTCTCACTTCCATAATAAACCCTATACATTAATTAAAATCTGAGAAAATAAAGCTCACCATCCTAGTTGCTCTCCTTTAGCCGCACTTCAGTTTGTCACTGTCACAGTGGTGGCACACCTGATTCTGGGTGATACCATTTCATACTGAAGGCAACAGGAAGCTCCTCCATAGAAGACTGTTCCCCACATGTAGAAAAGCAGCATGTCATGGGGGAAAAGGTTAAAACCAAAGCAGCCACAGGCTCGCTGCCTCAGCTGCAACTAGCCTTTGTGGGCTGCCTTTGCCCACAGTTCACAGTCTAAGCTTGATCAATCCTGCACGACTGGGAAGAGTGACATTCAGCCTTCTTCCTTTCCGCATTTACTGATTTTGACGGTGCGATCTGCTGTGTGGAGCAGCTCTTGAGGGTTATCCATGCAGATGGTCCCCCCCCCCCAGGGGCTCGATTAACTCTCCTGTAGAAGGCTGCCCAGGGATATGGCACCTGGGCTTGGGCACGCCACTGGGGTTAATTGAGCCCTCTTGGCTGTGGAAGTAATTACCAACGCCACGAGTCCCTCATTACTCATCATTAGTTCTAGTTCGGGCCTACGAACCTCCTAGGACCATAAAATAGTTATTGCCACTGTTAATATCCTGTGGTGCTTCGTGGCGTAAACATTCCCGACATGATTTAATAGGAAAGCAATAACTGCAGGCCAAACCGAGTCTCTGTATGGGGCAGCAACAAGAGTCTTCTGTCAAGGTTCATCTGGCTCCCTCAGCATTCGTTCTCTCTTTATTTCCTTGGAAGTGCTTGGAATTAAACCACCGTAGGTCCCCCTCCAGAGAAATCTCTTTGCAGAAATGCAAGATTAGGGTTCGGTGCAATCAGGTTATCAGTGAGACCGGCCCTAACATGAGGCAGAGTGAAGCAATAGCCCCAGGCAGCAGGTGCTGAGGGTAAGGATGGGGGAGATGTTATAAATACACTTCTTATTTAAAGGCAAACCAGCCTCATTTGCACTCCCCAGCAGAATTCAGGAACCAAAATGCATTCTTGGACCCAGAGGACTCCATTGCAGAAGAGCTAGGAACACCTGAAGCTCTTTTGCTGCATTCAAATAGGTGATTACCAGATAATGCTGGCCAGGGCCGTCTTTACCTGGGAGTGCAAGGGGTGTGGGGCACCCAGGCGCCAAATTCTGGGGGGCGCCAAATGTACACCTACTGTATACCGGTCCCTCTTGATCGGCAGCAGTGAAAAGCAATGGAGCAAAAGTCCCCGCCTCCCTCCTCCGTCGCTCTGTTACTCCGTAGTGTGAAATATTTCCGATGAGTCAGGAGACAAAAGCAGTTTTTTTCAACTGCATCATCATTAAAAGGTAAAGGGACCCCTGACCATTAGGTCCTGTCATGGCCGACTCTGGGGTTGCGGCGCTCATCTTGCTTTACTGGCCGAGGGAGCCGGCATACAGCTTCCAGGTCATGTGGCCATCATGACTAAGCCACTTCTGGCGAACCAGAGCAGAGCATAGAAACGCCGTTTACCTTCCCGCCGGAGTGGTACCTATTTATCTACTTGCATTTTGACATGCTTTTGAACTGCTAGGTTGGCAGGAGCAGGGGCTGAGCAATGGGAGCTCACCCAGTCGCGGGGATTCGAACCGCCGACCTTCTGATTGGCAAGTGTGTCATTACAGGTGAGCAACCCCCCCAAAAAAGCTCAACATCTTTGAGTTCACTCCCCCTAAAAAATGTCAATAACTTTGGCTTCCCCCTCCCCAAAAAAGCTTAATTTGGGGGCACCTAAACTCAGCTAAATTTGAGGGCACTGGGTGGATCTTTGCACCCCAGGAGCGCATATGCTAAATATGGCCCTGATGCTGGGCCCCTTTCAGATCAGCAGCACTTTGCAGTACAGTGGTTAATAATCAGGTCGCATCTGCCACAACTGCTGCAGAAGGGCTTAGTTTCAGTTTGTTTGTTGCTAGAGCAACTTCTGAGCTCCTTGTTGCCCAGAACCATGCCTTCTGCCAGGATCCACCAGAACTTTGCCTTGCTTCATGCCCTGGTTGGGTCTTGCATCGCCGTACTGCAGAGGGCCACTGATATTCATACTGACTCGACAAAGGAGAGTGTGCATAGCCAGTAGCCTTATCACCCATGGATTTCCTCTAATTCTCTTTGAAAGCAGCTCTGAAAGTTTAACTCTGCGCTGCCTGCAGAAGTGTTTTCTTTGACCTGCACCGAATCTTCCAGTGTTCAGTTTTGCTAGATGGTTTTGAGCTCCAGTGTAAACAGTGTTGAGAGGGAAGGCGAAAATAAACTTTCTTCCATTCACTTTCTCAACACCTTGCCTAATTTTATACACCCCCCCTCTCTCTTATATAGCTTCAGATTAAATATGTTCTTGTTGGGGGAGTTCCCAGTTCTGCATTCCTGGGTGATAGCTTGACTAAGTGAGATTAGCTTGGCCAACTCCGAAGACTTAAAAGGTGTGTGTGTGGTTATTTTTAATTTTTTTATACTTTTCAGATTTATACATTTCACTGATTTTACAATCATTTTAACATTTCAAAACTTGACTTCCTTTCCCCTCTTTCTGCAGTTCCTTAAATCTATTTTTAATATCTTCTGCCTATCCAAATTATCTTAATTTGCTCAGTTATTCATCTTCTTTAAATATAGACTCTAATGAAACTGCAGGTTATTCCAATAATCCTGCCAATGTTTTTACCTGTTTACAATTTATCTGTAAATATTCAGCAAACCATTTCCATTCTTTTATAAAAAAGTTTATCTTGATTTCTTATTCTTCCGGTAAGTTTCGCCATTTCTGCATATTCCACAAGTTTTTGTATCCATTCTTCCTTTGCTGGGACTTCTACTTGACTTAAAATGTACAGTTATAACTCAGAAGTCGAACGGAATCCATTCCGGAAGTCCATTCGACTTCCAAAACGTTCAGAAACCAAGGTGTGCCTTCCAATTGGCTGCAGGAAGCTCCTGCAGCCAATCAGAACCCGCAGAACCTGCGTTGGACGTTTGGGTTCCAAAGAACGTTCCAAACCGGAACACTCACTTCTGGGTTTGCAGCATTTGGGAGCCAAAAGTTTGAGTTGCAAGGCATTCGACTTCCGAGGTACGACCGTATTTGTTAAATGGAGTTACAGTGGTACCTCTGGTTGCGAATGGGATCTATTCTGGAGCCCTGTTTGCAACATGAGCAGAACGCAACCTGTGACTGAGCATGTGCGGGTCGCGATTTGCCGTTTCTGCGCATGTGACATCATTTTGAGCATCTGTGCATGCGCGAGCGGCGAAACCCGGAAGTAACCCTTTTGGGTACTTCCGGGTCACCACGGGACGCAACCTGAAAAGACGTAACCTGAACCGAACGTAACAAGAGGTACGACTGTACTTTCATGGCCTGTGTAAAATAGCGCCCCCTGGCAGCCCCTGCAATACATAGTAGTCTGACAGCAATGCAAAGACATTTTACCATCCCACCATTCCAACACTGGATCCTAACCGTCAGACTATCTAGATATCGGCAACACAGCACAATTATTTTGCCCTCATGACGGAATCTCATATAATTTAATGACTGGCTCCTTCTTTTTTATTTCCATTTATATGCACAATTGATCTTGCCAATCAATACCCCTCGGGGGCAAGGGACTCTGGCCTGCAAGGAGAGCTCGACTCTGTCTGCCTGAATTTTAATTGTTAGCTGATGAGGACTATTTGGGAGTTTCGAGATGCAACGTTATTTTCTGGTTCCTAAATCTGGCTCAGGATCAAAATCCATAGTGAGCAGCAAAGTAATTTCTCGGCAAGCCTCCCCCAAATCAAGCGAAATTAATCACATTAGGCTCCCCTTAGTTCTGCATCTCCAAATCTTGGTCTTACTCAAAGACACAAGGGTGATTGGAGCTTCGGGAAAGCTTGAGTATAGTCTCTTGGGTCATAGGTGAGAGATGGGCATCGCTGTCTTCTGGGTTGGCGAACACAGGCATAGCCCACTGAAAAGGCAGTAGCAGCTTAAACTAAGCATCCTAAGGTTGAGACTTTTAGAAGACATCTGATGGCAGCCCTGTTTAGGGAAGCTTTTAATGTTTGATGTATTACAGTATTTTAAGATTTTTTTGGAAGCCGCCCAGAGTGGCTGGGGAAGCCCAGCCAGATGGGTGGGGTATAAATAATAAATTATTATTGTTATTGTTATTGTTGTTGTTGTTGTTGTTGTTGTTGTTGTTGTTGTTGTTGTTGTTATTATTATTATTATTATTATTATTATTATTATTATTATTGCGTTAGGTTAGTGCTGTTAATATTGCCTTGGATCCTCATGAACGGCACAGAATATTAATGCAAAGGTTTCCTTATACAGAGGCTCATTCTGGTATCATTGGATGGCGACAGCCATCTAGGAAGAAAAGACCCCCCATTCCTCCACTCCCCCCCTTTTGAAATCCTTTATTATTTTATTCACATAATATACATTCTTTACAGCAAACAACTCCAAAATAAGCAGACAACTCCAAAATAAAATCATATGTAACAAAACCATAAGTCTCATGTTTTCATTGATCTCCTCTCTGATACCTTTACTTGATATTTCTTGCTGCTTTCTGCTTTCCTTATAGAATCTTTGTAAAAATTTAAATCTCTTAAATCCTATACCAATCTTTAACAATTTCAATTAATCCCTTCACCTCCATCCCCTACACCCCAGTACTTCCCTCCACCTGTGTGTGATCTTTACTTACATTGCTTTTGTTATTCTTGCATTATTCACTTTATTTTTTATTCCATCCTTATTATTATCCTATCTCCTTGCGCCTTTTAAACTTTTGCATATTAATTTCTAAGCTCCAGCACCGACTTTTTTCATGTATTCCTTAACGCATTCCCACTACAAGAAAGAAGATTCCACCTAAACATTAGGAAGAACTTCCTGACAGTAAGAGCTGTTCGACAGTGGAATTTGCTGCCAAGGAGTGTGGTGGAGTCTCCTTCTTTGGAGGTCTTTAAGCAGAGGCTTGACAACCATATGTCAGGAGTGCTCTGATGGTGTTTCCTGCTTGGCAGGGGGTTGGACTCGATGGCCCTTGTGGTCTCTTCCAACTCTATGATTCTATGATTCTTTATTGATTTTTTTGATTAGAGTAGCCTCTAATTGATGCTGTTAATTTTGCCATCTCCACGAATTCAAGAAATTTGGTTCTCCATTCTAATAATTCTGGTATTTTATCAGTTTTCCAATTTTTGGCCACTACGATTCTGGCTGCCGCGATTCCTCCACTTTCTGCTCCCCCTGCTAAGTGTGGATATTATGGTGTGCACGCAGGGATGGATTAACCATTAAGCAAAATAAGCATGTGCTTAGGACATCAAGGGAAGGGGGGGCACCACAGAAATTTCCCATTGCCAGATTTTTAACATTAATGGCCACCAATTGCTCAGCTGAGCGTTCGTTTTCTCAGCCGAGGTATATTGAAAAACACCAGCAGAACAACTATGCAACAAGGCAGGCTGGATGCCTTATCTCTACTAAGTATAGAAGCAGATGTGTTATGCAAGATTAGTTTTGAGGACATGATCAAAGACTTTGCAATTGGAAATAGTAGGAGAAGCCCCCCCCCCAATACAAATAAAGGGGAAGTATACAAAAATGCAAAAAACACTCATGTTTTTCTATCTTACCGTAGGTTTTGTTTCATTTCAAAAAAATTAAAATTATTTTATGGTTCATTGTTGTTGATATTTTGAATTAGATATATATGGGACACCAAAAGTGTTTAGGGCCTCTAAAGGTCTTAATCCATCTCTCTCTCTCTCTCTCTCTCTGTGTGTGTGTGTGTGTGTGAGAGAGAGAGAGAGAATACAACAAAACAACAACACCACAAACTGGCTTATAAGTATAAAACCAAATTTACTAGAATAATAGCTAGAATAGAGATAGACTTGTAACCATTCAAACAACAAACATACTAAGGTCAGGTAAGAGAGAGAGAAAACAATAATAACAACAACAGCTTGAATCCGGGACAGAAAGAAGCAGGGGGAATGATCTAAAAGATGGAATACACCTTTTGGAAGATTAAGGACAGACACATTAGCTGTCTTGAAATATAGGAAGGGTTGCCATGCAAAAGCTGGAAGTGACCTGTTCTTTGATGCTCCAGAAGGCAGGACTAGAAGCGAAGGATGCAAACTGCACATTTCAGCTAAACTCCAGGAGAAACTTCCTGATACAAAGAACGTTTTTTGACAGAGGAACAGACAGCTTTGGAAGGTGATGTGCTCTGCAGGCATTTCAGCCACAGCTGGAGGTTCATCTGACGTGGATGCTGGAATTGCAACCTGCCCTATATGTCCTGCATTGAGCATGCATTGTGCCCTCCAGATGTTGGACTACAAGCCCCATCATCCATGACCACAGGTCATGCTGGCTGTGGCTGAGGGCAGCTGGAGTCCCTCAACATCCAGCAGGCCATAAGTCCCCCCCCACCTCTGGTCTCTTACACACTACGTGGTTTGCACGTCCAATGCACAATCATCACATGAACAGTGCAAAGATGAAACCAGGAAGCCCAACCATGCAAGAGGGAGGCATGTCCCATTATTTTCCATATCAAATGCAAACATGGTCCAGTGAAAAAATGAATAGATGAATGGTGTACGTGTGAAAATTTCATTTCTCATGCATTTTCATATTTTACACCGGGGATGGGGAAACTGTGACATACAGAAAACAACTGCTTTATAGTACGACCATGGGAAATCCAGAAAGTATAAAACAATACAGCTATATAAGATGAATCATTACCAAAATATAATTATAAAAGAGTCTCTTACATATGTACCTGCACGGCATAGTTCATAGCTTCTCTGAGTTATTGAAGCCCCTTCGCCACAGCAAGGCAGTGATCCATGAAGGGGAGACATCACCTTGCCAACAAAGGTCCGTATAGTTAAAGCTATGGTTTTCTCAGTGGTGATGTATGGAAGTGAGAGCTGGACCATAAAGAAGGCTGATCGCTGAAGAATTGATGCTCTTGAATTCTGGTGCTGGAGGAGACTCTTGAGAGTCCCATGGACTGCAAGAAGATCAAACCTCTCCATTCTGAAGGAAATCAGCCCTGAGTGCTCACTGGGAGGACAGATCCTGAAGCTGAGACTCCAATACTTTGGCCACCTCATGAGAAGAGAAGACTCCCTGGAAAAGACCCTGATGTTGGGAAAGATGGAGGGCGCAAGGAGAAGGGGACGACAGAGGATGAGATGGTTGGATAGTGTTCTCGAAGCTACCAGCATGAGTTTGACCAAACTGCGGGAGGCAGTGGAAGACAGGAGTGCCTGCCGTGCTCTGGTCCAGGGGGTCACGAAGAGTCGGACTCGACTAAACAACAACAACCACATATGTACCTTAAATATGTATGCAAACTCAGTGAGAGGTGTGAGCCTGCGGTATCACTGGATGCTCTTGCTCTAATTTTGTAACAATATCTATCCATATTCTGCAAATAAGTGAAATTGTTTTGATGCCCGCCTGCACGGACATGTTTAAATGTTTCTTTGATTCATCCTGCCACAGCTGCTCTCCTCTCCTGCTACACCAGTGTGGCACCCGGTACACTTTGAAAATCTCTGCTTTTGGCAATAAATAAATACATTTTTAAAAAATAAAATAAAAATCCCAGAGCAGTTGTACATAAAGGAATACTCTCAAGTTCTTCTGCTGCATTTGTGTTTCATCTACATTGCCACCCAGTGGTGACTAGGAATATGGCTTTTTTTTGGGGGGGGGGAGAAGATATTATGCTATATTCAGCAACACATGCTGTGATCATTCTGGGATGAAAAGTCACATTAGGATAAGCAGCTGTCCAAGCTGAAATCTTGCCTGCTGCTCCCATTTGCGTCCTTGCTTGCTGATCCAGCTACATCTTATTACAGACTCCAAATGGTGTGTTTTTCAGCAAGGAATTCATTTTTCTGGAAGAGAAAACTGATTTGAAATTGCAGGGTGGGCCGGGTGGGGGGGAGTGACAGTAAAGTTTGAAAACTGCAATTTGATTATTGCAACCCCATTATTTTGAGCTTGCACCAGTGAACCTGATCTGGTCAGAGAGAGAGAGAGGGGAGGAGGAGGAGGAGGAGGAGCAGAAGAAGAAGAAAAAGAAGAAGAAGAGGAGGAGGAGGAAGGCAGTGGTGTGTGCATGACAGAAAATGGGAGAAACTGTGAAGGCTTTATATTTGCCATTAAACACTCACTGGGCATATGATAATTGAAGAGAAAATTGAATTTCATTGTTCTGCTTATTCACAGAGTGGACATTATATTAATAATGTTCTATTCCCCTTCCGGTCAGTTAAGCAAGATGACCAGGAAAGACGCTGGAGTGAAACTAAAGATCTTGCAAAATGTGGGTGAAATGGTGATTTGGATGGGGGCCAGCAGTCCCCCAAGCCCATGCCAATTTGCTACCCATATGCCACTGAAGCTGGCTGGACAATGCAAAGCTGGAGACAGGATGCTCCCTTCCTGGAACATATGCTTCCTCGTCCTGAGTGCTGAGCGATTCCAGAAGACCAGTCCTAAGCCACTGCCAACTATGGCAAAGGGCCATAGCTCAGTGGTAGATCTTCTGCCTGGTATGCAGAAGGTCTCAGGTTCAATCCTTGGCATCCCCAGTAGGGCTGGGAGAGAGAGCCCTGCCTGAAACCCTGAAGAAGCCTCTGCCAGTCAGTGTAGACAATAGTGGGCTAGATGGGAGTTGACTCAGTACCACACCGTTTCCTAGGTGGTTTCAAGGGTCTCTGCCATACACTGAAAGGCTGGTGAATTTTGCATATGGACTTTTAAAATAAAAGATTGTCAACTGATGTGGAAATGTGGGGAACTAAACTTAACAGTGGAAAACAGAAACGTAGGCCATATTCAAACCACAGGTGGATCTATATGCAGGAAGAAACCACTATAAATAAGTCTAAAATTAAATCGTTATAACAAAAGAAAAAAAAACCCTATGTAAAAATGCTATAGAAAGGTTTTGTGCTCTCTGGTGCCACCTGTTGTTGCATGTTTATAACGCATTCAAACTGCTGTATTTTGACTAATGTAGCTGAGTCCCATATGATACCATGTTAGACAGCCATCATGGCTTCCCCTAAAGACTCCTGGGAGCTGTAGTTTGTTAAGGGTGCTGAGAGTTGTTAGGAGAGACCCCTATTCCCCTCAGACAGCTACAATTCCCAGAGTCGTTTAACAACCAACTCCTCTTCCCAAGGGAAGTCTGGGAATTGTAGCTCTGCGAGGGGAATAGGGGGTCTCTCCTAGCAACTCTCAGCATACCCCTCCAAACATTCCTCAGATGAAAAAGGGGACATTCTATTCTACACCAGTATCACTGCTCAAGCACAAAAATTATTGGAGGAAACACAGAACTGCAGCATTTCAAGCACAGAAGTCTTTGAATTTATGTACTGCATTGAGGGAAGCCTGAGGGAAAAAGAAAACCCCAAATCAATAAGTACAACTGTGTGTGTGTGTGTGTGTGTGTGTGTGTGTGTGTGTAGACTATGCTGTGTCATCATGCATTTATAAGCATTTTGGGAGCATGGTAACTTTGAACAACCATTAGTGTTGTGATGATGCAGGTATATGCCATGGGGTATCCAAGTGTTTATTTTGGGGTCCAGGGACATATAAAATGTTGAATTTGGGGGATACATAAACGTCCTCCCCTTTTTAGTGTTTTAAACTTCTGAGCAAATCTGAGGTGAATTTTGGATGGTTCAGCTACACAGACAGCCCACAGGCACAGGGGTGAAAGAAGGGGGGCGGTCCACCCTGAGTGTCATCACTGAGGTGGGTGACACTCGGCACGCTGCCCATCCGCGACTCCCAAGTCTACCCCGAGCCCTCGGGGGAAGGGGTGGAGCTGCGCCACCTTGCCAGCGGGCTACCCTCTTCCCCCTTTGTTTTGACAGCTCGGGGGAGGCTTGGGAGTTGCAGGCGGGCGTTGCAGCGTTGCCCCCCGCTCCTGGGCTGCTTCTGGGGGGGGGAAGCCTCCCCCGAGCTGTCAAAAGGAAGAGGGAAAGGAGGAAGACTGCTGGCAAAGAAGAAGAGGAGTTTGGATTTGATATCCCGCTTTATCATTACCTGAAGGAGTCTCAAAGCGGCTAACATTCTCCTTTCCCTTCCTCCCCCACAACAAACACTCTGTGAGGTGAGTGGGGCTGAGAGACTTCAGAGAAGTGTGACTGGCCCAAGGTCACCAGCAGCTGCATGTGGAGGAGCGGAGACGCGAACCTGGTTCACCAGATTACAAGACTACCGCTCTTAACCACTACATCACACTGGCTCTCAGCGTGGCTCCCTCCTCCCTCGACCAGGAAGCAGCCCGCCATGGGCGGATCATTCCACCCCCCATAGACGGCTTGCTCTGCTCCCATGGGTGGCGCCCCCTCGGGATGCTTGACGCAGGCGGATCCCCTCTGGGATGCTGGCCCCACCCCCTGGGATGCTGGCCCCACCTCCATGGCCCCACCTCCGGGTCCCGGAATAGTTACGTAGCTCCGCCTCTGCCCAGGCATCCCCTTCCTCAGCTGCCCGGGG
Source organism: Podarcis raffonei (assembly GCF_027172205.1). Classification (NCBI taxonomy): domain Eukaryota; kingdom Metazoa; phylum Chordata; class Lepidosauria; order Squamata; family Lacertidae; genus Podarcis; species Podarcis raffonei. The sequence goes on from NC_070612.1 coordinate 11,576,660, forward strand.
ACTCCCCTTCACTCAGATGCACAAAATGGGGATTTCAGATTTCAGAAGGCACTACGAATTTGGCTCATGGGAGAGATCAATGCCTTTTTCCCCCTGTCCACAGGAGAAGCCAGGCAGGAAAGGGCTTTAGAGGGAGCTGGTTTTGCTCCCGAGGGAAACTGGGCAGGGACCTAAGAGTTTTGGGTGCAGAGCAGACCCTCCCCGTTGGGCACGATGTTTCTGAGCAGCTTGTAAGAGCGTACAAAGCAGAAGCCAAATTAGGTTGCTTCTTCTCTCTTTCCCTGGCCAGGAGATAGAAGGAGCAATGAATGAAAAGGTGGAGAAAAAAACGAGGGGCTTTTTTGTTGAGGGGGAGGAAAGGCTTGCATTTGGGAATTCAGAACTCTGCATGATGGAGTGAGAAGCTGGGGGGCCACTAGGGGCGCATTGGAAGATGGCCGACAATAACATCTCTCTGGCCCACACGAGGTAATTAAGATGCTGTTATGGGAGTATGCAGCCTCCCTTGTTGCCCCAAGGAAATGGGGAACACTGCCCTTGCCTGCTGTGCCCATAAATCACCCCCGGACTCTAAAGAAAGGGGTGAGGGCACTAGGCAGAATGCCCTTGTGTGGACTCCGGTTCTCCTTGACGCTGTCTCTGATCGCGCCACTAGCTGCAGCAACTTGAAATAAACAATTCGGAAGAAGCAAATGCACATATTTCAAGTGAAGAATGGGGAGTAAAGACTGCTATTTGAAGGGACCTCAGTGAAAGAAGACCGTCGGGTTGGATCAACAGGAATATATCATGAGAAGATTCATTGAAGGGTGGTATGTCGGCAGGGGGACTGGATGGGGGGGGGGAACTTTTTTTCCTTTCTTCTATGTGATCAGAACCGTTGCTTAAAGGACCTAAGCTGGATGATTTAAGACTGTGTGGAAATGAATTCTAACCAAAAGCATGTTTTATGGAGATCGAGAAAAGTACAAGAGCTTCTGGGATGACGCAGCAAAAAATAGCGCCGCCATGTTGGCAAGTTCTGTCGAAAGATTTACGACTGGGAGGAGGAATGGATTTGTTTTCATACTGCTGCCGAACCTCCTCAAGACTAAGAAAGGCGACTGATTTGTGAAGATTAATGATGGTAGAGTGCTTTTATCTATGGAAGCGATGATATACGGAAACCATCTGGATATGATTTTTGCACGAACGGAAAAATTCACACAGGATTACAATTTGTCTTGACCCGCTTATGGAGACTATCAGAGGTCACAAAGAGAAAGGAAAAATGTATGAAAATAACAAGACGAGATGTGGAAAACAACAAGAAAGGACATTATTGTGAATATTATTTGGACAGATTTGTGGACATTAAAGCTGTAGCAAGAAGATGATTGGATCCCCTTTGGAACTGGAAATATGGGTACCCCCAACAAAAATTTAAAATTCGGCTTTGTAATTTGGAATTTATGTGATGTGATTTGATTTGATTGGTCGGTTAATAATTTTTTTTTTAAAAAAAGATGGAGTGAGAAGCTGCAGTGGCTTAAGGGTTTTCGTGATGGTCTTGGCATTTTCAGGGCAGCTGGAGACTATATAACCAAACATCAGGAGATGACATCCAACATTTCTCCGATGTAAATAGGGAGGTCCTGTCATCATCATCATTACCCCACCCATCTGACTGGGATGTCCCAGGCACTCTGGGTAGCTTCCAACATATATAAAAACATAATAAAACTATGAATGGCTGCCTTTAGATGTATTCGTATCTCCTTGGCTTGAAATGCCTGTAACATTTCTCCAATGAAAATTGGGATGCGGGTGGCGCTGTGGGTTAAACCACAGAGTCTAGGACTTGCTGATCAGAAGGTTGGCGGTTTGAATCCCCGCGACGGGGTGAGCTCCCGTTATTTGGTCCCTGCTCCTGCCAACTTAGCAGTTTGAAAGCACATCAAGTGCAAGTAGATAAATAGGTACCGCTCCGGCAGGAAGGTAAACGGCGTTTCTGTGTGCTGCTCTGGTTCGCCAGAAGCGGCTTAGTCATGCTGGCCACATGACCTGGAAGCTGTACGCCGGCTCCCTCGGCCAATAAAGCGAGATGAGCGCCACAACCCCAGAGTCGGCCACAACTAGACCTAATGGTCAGGGGTCCCTTTACCTTTACCTAAGGAAAAGCGGGACATTCCAGGATCAAATCAGAAACTGGGATGGCTTCTGTAAATCCAGGACTGTCCCTGGACAATTGGGACACTTGAAGAGTCTGAGATGACAACCCTCTCGATGAGTTTATTTGTTTAAAGAATGAAAAAGGGAATTGGGATTCATTTCATACAACACCCCTAAAAAACTGGAAGGTTGGCTAAACTTCTGTGTCAACTCTATTTCCTTTGGTATTTAAGAAACAAAGCCTTGCTTGGCTGGTTTGCCTAGACATCCTTCTGCAATTTTGCTGTGCCTCTCAGCCATTTTCAACAGTGCAAATAGCGGTTTTATTATTTCAATATGTCACTTGCAAATAAGGTTTGCACAGCACGCCGGGCCCTATGGGGTGGATGCTTTGAAGTTGTTTACCTGGGGAAACACTCCATTATGGCTAAGACCCGCAGACCCTTGTAACTCCCACGAGCCTTGCTACTTTAGCTTTATGTTGATAGATTTGTTTTGTACATTTTCAAGGACCGTATCGGAACGGGGAACAAAACAGTGAAGCCCTCAAGTAATCCTAGTTATGTTTTGATGGTATTGGATGAATGGGATCAATGCGCAGCCCAAATATATTTTCCTTCCCTGCCAGCTTGAATGTTTCAACACAGAGAACTTCTGTTGCTTAAATGACACAAGTTCTTCTCCCTCTCTCTTAATGCTAGAACATGTGGACACTCAAGGAAGCTGACTGCTGGAAGACTCAGGGCAGATAAAAGAAAGTGCTTCTTCATGCAGCCCATAGTTGAACTGCACAACTTGCTCCCACAAGAGGCATTGATTGCCTCCATCTTGGATGGCTTTAAAAGAGGGCAGGATCATGTCTTCTCTTATTTTGCCTTGGGGCAGGGTCCTGCCTTCCCTTGTTTTGTAAAGCGTGTTCTCCTTCATGGAGAGCACGTGTTGCAGTGGGGGCCGCCAGGACACTCCAAAGTTGGGGGCGGGCTAATTGATCGTTGGCCACTGATGCGATTGGGCTTCCCTTGTTGTTGGGAAGAAGTTAATGTTGCCATTTGTTGATTGACAGCCAGAAATGCTAAAACTCCTTGCACGAGGCTTGAGCTTCCTCTTTTCACCCGTGCATCGGACTGCCTGTCCCCCCTCCCTATATTTAGGGTTGTTTGCTTTGACCTTGCTATGCCTGTCATGGGGTCGTCTGCTCTTGGGGCAGGGGCCTGGTAGGAATTTTGTCCATCTGGCTGATTGGCTGGGGCCATTTGGTTTTTGCCTACTGCGTAGCAAATTGTCACAACTTGTAAGGTTGCGTTTAGGCATTGGTTTATGGTTTGGTTGGTTGAGGGGCATGGATTGGCTGGGCCTGCCCCTCTAATGCTGCTGCTGCAAGGGATTCCGTTAAAGGAATCGGGGGCTAACTATTTCTTGTCCACCCTGTCAAGGGGGCTCGGGCCATAGCAATGAGCTCCTGGCTGCATTTGGGGAGGGCTGAGGGCAGGTTCCCTGCTCCGTCGCTACCCCCAAGTGTATTCTCCTTTTCTGACTTTCGCAGGCGTGCAGAATGTCAGTCTGTCCCCCACACTCGGGGCAGCTAGTCGCAACCAATGCCTAAGCAACCACTCACATGTTTGTATTTTAATAAAGTTGTGGCCAAAATTATGCCAAAAACCTTAAACAAAAATTTTGGTGTGATGTGTGAGTTATTGGGGTGGCCCTGGGGACCTCGACACACAAAGAACCATTCATATCAACAGTGCTACCTTGAGGATAATATTCATAACAATAAATCTCACTGAGACGTATCGAGCAACGTTCTAAGTGTTTATAAGGGTTGACATTGCAGGATATCCTTCCACTATGCCATTTTCCTTCTAGCACATCTCCATTTCAAGATATTTTAATCCGCCTGCCACCTTGGTCTTGTACACATCCATTGATGCAACGGAGACACTTAGATTTCTCGCCTCCAGGGAGACGGTGTAGCGACCTTGAGCAATCTTGGCACTCGTACAATCTCAGAGAGATATTTCAAGCCCCTTCTTCCTTCGCTTTTCTTGCGCTCCACACCTACAGCGCAGTAGAGCACGGTGTGTATATTCATTGCCGCGATCTCTCTCTCTCTCTTTCTTGAAAAAAATAAAATTAAAATGACCCGAAGAGCAGATCACAATCCCAAGCGGAGGAAATGCATATGTATGTGGAACACAAGAAAAATAGCAGCAGCAGACCAAGGAACGATCAGGGGCAAACTCAAATGTGAGGAACTTCAATGATGCAGGCGGATGAGCAACCATCTAGATTGGCTTTCTACCATTTTGTGTCTTCTGGATCTTTCAGCCCCATGTGCACTGTACATTTAAAGCATTATGATGCCACTTTAAACCGTCATGGCATCCCCAAAGGAATCCTGGGAGCTGTAGTTTGTTAAGGGCACTGAGAGTGGTTAGGAGACCCCTATTCCTCTCACAGTGCTACAGTTCCCATAGTTCCCTGGGAAGAGGCATTGACTCTTAAAGCACTCTGGGAAGGAAATTTCAATTAATGGTGGTTTGATCCTGATTTGGCAAAGCTAGGAACTTGAAAGGTTTTGCAGCTCCCGATGAAGGAGATTTCTCTGACACATGTCAGGCTGAATGAGCAGCTGTCAGATCAGAAGCACTGAAGGTCCTCTTCTTTTGGTTTTTCTTCCTCAGTGCTTTCCCCATCTTGTCACCTAAAAAGAAAATGTCCGCCAGGCTGCTGAGAAGGGGAGTTCTGCAGTTGCCACTACTGCTATCTGTGGCCCTATTAAAATAAATTATTAATAAAGCATTCACGAAGCCACCACACAGGGTCGTCTTTAGCATATGCACCGCTGCCCCCAAATTAAGTTTAGCGCCCCCCATTAACTTTTATTGAGATTTTTTTGGGAGGGGGGAAGCCAAAGTTGTTGACTTATTTTTTTTGGTGGGGGGGAATTGCTCACCTGTAACAACTGCTTATGTTTCCTGACTCGTCAGGAATATTTGACGCTATGAAGTAACAGAGCATTGGAGGTGTGGGACAGGGACTTTCGCTCCGTTGCTTTTCACTGCCGCCGGCCGATCGAGAGGAACCAGTATACAATAGGTATACATTTGGCACCCCCAGAATTCATCGCCCGGGTGCCCCGCACCCTTTGCACCCCTGGGTAAAGATGGCCCTGCACCACAACTAAGGATAAACCTCCCCTGCCCACAAACCCATGGCAAATTATGCCTGGAAAATCAGCAAAACATGTCCCTGTTCAGGGACCTGAAGTCACTTTCCTCGTCTACAAAAATTTGTAATAAGAATTTAAGAGGAGCATGCTGCATTAAGCCAATGGCTCATCTAGTCCAGCATTCTGTTCTCACAGCTGCTGAACCAGACACCCTTGGGAAGCCCACAAGCAGGACCTGAATGCAACATCACTGTGATTCCCAGGTGTTGGTATTCTCTGGCAGTGGAGATAGAAATCAGCCATCATACCTGATAGCCATTGAAAGCCTTGTTCTCCATGAAATCCTTGATCTTTTATTGACATTTGTTCCATCCTAGTCACACAACTAACTTGAGATCAGAGGTGAGGAACCTCAGCGAGGCCATCCAGGGCTCTCTTTTTGACCCTTAAGACTTTTCCCAGGGCACCCCCTGTCCATTCCCCTTTCCCCAGCCCATATTTGGCCCTGTTTCATACCCTCATTTAGTGATGATGTCTTGCTAGAATATGTCCTTGGACCCTGAAAGTGCCTCTTGCAAGATGCAGGATGGAGAAGGGTGTAGCCTCCTGTACAAAGGTAAAATTCACACCCATTGCCCCACTCTCTGGCCCTGCCCACCACTGACATGCAGTCTCAAAAATGGTCCAGAAGGAAATGTGGCTGAATCAGATTCCTCACCCCTCTTTTTGCTGGATTGCACCCTCAGTTTACTTCTTCCTAGATCTGGGACGATGGAGAGAAAACTATCACCAAACCGTGTGTCCTTTGTTTTTGTAGGCTAGAGTTTGATAGGCCCAACTGTTGTCCGCAGGGTAGCTCCCTACAAGGAAAAGCTTTCAAGGCTATCAAAAAAGGACACTGTTAATTAGCACGGTTTAGGCTCAGTTCAAAAGCTCAAGGCACTGGCTATGTCACGCACATTGGGGTCTGTATCTATAGATGAGCATCTGCTATGGATGGGAAGCCTTATGCATGTCTCTGAATGCAGGTCCACCAGACAATTTGGCTTTGAGGGCTGGTTGCAGCAGCTTGGGTTTTCATTCTGCTTTTCGTATCCTCTGAAATGCACCCCTTCCCAAGTGCTTTATGGTGCATTAAAAAGACATGCTGTGTAGACAGTGGGGGGAATTTCAGGGCTGCACAGAACCTGTCAGTCATCTGGCAAGAGCATTATTCAGACCTCCCAGAACATGAGCAGCAGCTGGCTGCAAATGGACTGAGACAGACAGAGACTCAAAGGCCTGTAGGCATCAGGATGATCTCCTATTCTTTAGAAATTGTTTCATAAGTCTGTGTGAGCTATATGTCTGTTGATGCAGCCTAGAATACAGGCAACTTCTGAGGCATTTTAAAAGTGAAATCACACATATCCCCCCCCCAAAAAAAAAGTTTTATTGATTTTCGCATTTATCACAGAAAGAAAAAGAAAACATTACAAAACACACAACAGAGAAAAAGGAAAAGGAAAAAAAAAACACAAAAAAGAATTATTACTTCAAATCCCTAATTTTCATTACATTGATAACTGACTTCCTCAAATCCCCTCTAACTGAATTTCATTATATCACCTGTTTAACAGTTCTCCAAATTCATATTTCTAATAATATTAACTCCTTTCATTTACTAACCTCTTCTCTTTTATTAATATTCTAATCCTTAATATTTACTACCACATATTCTTATTCTACCCCTAAGCCTATTTATTACTTCCAAGAATTTTCTATTTATCTTATATTACAATATTTAGCTACATATTTGTCAGGGAACTGCCATCGGAGCTAGAGGCGGAGGCAAGGCTCCCAAGCGATACTGGAGAAGGGCCCAGCAGGGAGAGAGGCAGCTCATCGGCTGGGGAAGGAAATCAGCGTGACACCAGGGAGAAAGGCGGGCAGAGGCGGGCTTCGGAGAGATGGCTCCAGGACTCCTCGCCAGAGACCAGCGGGGAGAGCACGGGTCCTCCGCTGCCCACACCCTCCCTGCGCAGAAGACTTCCGCGCAGGGAGAGTAGGCGGAGACTTAGCGTCAAAGAACTTCTATGCTGGAAGAGGTTCAAGAAACGCCCACTGACGGATTCTGCTAGCGACTGAAGCAGCCACGAAGTGAAGGGCTGTCCAGACAGAAAAGGTTTAACCAGGCAACCTAGCCAGGAGTGACGGCAACTTACGCACGAGCAACCCCTATAACCATTACAATATTCTTTAAATTTCTTCCAATCCTCTTGTGTCTCCTCTTCCTTCTGGTCGCGGATTCTTCCAGTCAGGTCGGCCAGCTCCAAAAAGCCCAACATCTTCACCTGCCATTCTTATATTGTTGGTATTTCTTGCGATTTCCAGTTTTTAGCTAATAGAAGTCTTGCCACTGTAGTGGCATACAAAAACAGTCTAGCATCTTTTTTTTTGGCAATTCCAATCCTATTATTCCAAGTAGAAAGGCTTCTGGTTTCTTAATAAATGTATTTTTCAACATTTTTTTCAACTCATTATAAATCTTTCACAAGAAGTCTTTCACCTTAGGACACGTCCACCACATATGATAAAAAGTACCTTCTTTTTCTTTACATTGCCAACATAGATTATCATTTGTGTGATAAATCTTTGCTAATTTCACCGGGGCTAAGTACCATATATATATCATTTTCATAATATTTTCTTTTAATACAGTACATGCAGTAAACTTAACCCCTTTCTTCCACAACCTTTCCCAATCTTCCATCATTATATTGTGTCCAACATATCTTGCCCAATCAATCACCACAGATTTAACTTGTTCATCCTTTGTATGCCATCCCAACAATAAATTATACATTTTAGAGAGATTTTTAACATTAATATCTAACAATTCCATTTGCAATTTGGATTTTTCTATCGCAAAACCATTTTTTAAAATCCAGCTTCATTAATCTGGTAATTCATTAATCTGGTAATATTGTAGCCATCCATTCAATTTGTAGTGAAATCACACATATTGGGAATACCATTGAAAAAGCCTGCAAACCTATGGAACCCCTTAAAAAACCCTTTAAAAAATGAAAAATCCACCAAACTCCACCACAATCACTCCCTGCAAACACCCTTGCTCAAACTCCAACTCTCCACACACCTCAAAGGTTGGTGCAAAGCCTCCTAGGATTGCACTTGCAAAGGCTCATGGGATTGCTAGATGCTATTTTCACACCATTTTTGCCACTTCCTGGTTCATGACGATGCACACAGTCACCATTGCGCATAGCTTGAATGCACCAAATGGGGAGTTGCTTGCAGTTTTAAAAGAGGATTAGACACATTCATGGAGGAGAAGGCTATTGATGATGATGGTCATGTTCTACCTTCACTGTTGAAGGCTGTGTATCTCTGTATACTATTTGCTGGGAATCACAAGTGCCGATAGTGATTTTGTGCTGAGGTTCTCCTTCCAGGGTTTCCCATTTGGGCATATGGTTGGCTGCTGTGAGAAGAGGATGCTAGACTGGGCCTTTGGTCTGATCCAGCTCTTCTGCTGCCTTGTGGGAGATCTTTGGGAGAAGGAAAAGCTAAGGAGTAAACCCTGCACAAGTCCAGAGTGGAGTCCCTAAGATGGTTGGGTGGCGCCTTGTACACCTCCTTCCAGCAACTCCTGCAGCCAAGCTGGTGCCAAATGTATTGCTGTGCTTTCCTTTGGACCACATCAGCAAGGCTGAGAGCAGGGTCCTGTCATCTGGGCAGCTCAGGACCTCTATATACGGTACTTTGCCCTGGCTTGCAACCTGGGGAGGTCACTTTGGTGTTGCTAACACAGCAGTTTGACTTCACAATCCATGTTCTCTCAATACATACACCATGGAAGCCAACAACAACTTTGTATTATGTTGTGGCTCATTTTGTGACCTTCAAGCAAGGAGCAGGATATAATGTTGGAAATAAATAACGTAAGCCAAGCCAAAAATGTAAGTTTTTGTTCCTTGTAAATGGAAAAGTGAAACACAAGGTGGGTTTTCTACTGTTGTCTTGTTCTTGCTATGCGGTTCTCTGACACAAAATGTTGGGCACTTACCCACCAATCTTTAAGTACTTTCCCCCTTGTTGTTACAGAAAGAGAAAGACGTTATTATCCTTTAAATCACTTTCATGACCGTGGTTTAATTTAACAGACAAATGGTTTTCTTATTGCTAGCTTAACAAAGAAATATTAATGGTGTTTACACAGTGTAGTTTAACAATTGATGGCAGTGCCCAACCGAGGGCCAAAAATAAAGAAAGGGTTCTTAATTGGGAATTAAAGGAAGAATGAATACTCTCCAATTGTTCTCATTTACCAGGGAAAAGTCAAAGAATAATGGAACTGTGGAGCTGAAAGGGATTCTGAGGGTCATCTAGTCCAACTCCCTGGAATGCAGGAATCTCAACACACAGTCCCCCATCCAGTTTGAAACCATACCAGACCCTGCTTAGCTTTGCAAATCCAGGTAGGGCCACATTCACACTGTGTGTTTAATAATAATAATAATAATAATAATAATAATAATAATAATAATAATTTATTTGTACCCCACCCATCCGGCTGGGTTTCCCCAGCCACTCTGGGCGGCTTCCACAAAGACCAAAAATACACTAAGATGTCACACATTAAAAACTTCCCTGAACAGGGCAGCCTTAAGATGTCTTCTGAATGTCAGGTAGTTGTTTATCTCTTTGACATCTGATGGGAGGGTGCTCCACAGGGCGGGCGCCACTACCGAGAAGGCCCTCTGCCTGGTTCCCTGTAACTTTGCTTCTTGCAATGAGGGAACTGCCAGAAGGCCCTCGGCGCTGGACCTCAGTGTCCGGGCAGAATGATGGGGGTGGAGATGCTCCTTCAGGTATACTGGGCCGAGGCCGGTTAGGGCTTTAAAGGTCAACACCAACACTTTGAATTGTGCTCGGAAACGTACTGGGAGCCAATGTAGGTCTTTAAAGCACTTTAAACAGACATAAAAAAAGGTAAAGGTAAAGGACCCCTGTTATGTACTGAGTTGAATAGGCTCCAAACTGCAGCAGTCTGATTGGTCCTAGAACAATAGGATCCAAAAGGCAGCAGTCTGATTAGTCCTAGAACAATAGGATTCAGAATGCAGCAGTCTGATTGGTCCTAGAACAATGCAGCAGTATGATTGGTTGGAAGGAACCACCCAATCATGCTCCAGATTGAAGTGAATCCACAAGCTGATTGGCTTACAGTAGAATTCCGGAATTAGCCAATCATGTGCAGCCCATTGTGTAAATAATGTATATAAAGCAGATACTTTGAGGGGACATTCATTCATTCCTCCTCACCACTATGAGCTGAATAAAGAGCATGAAATCACTTTGCGACTCTGAGTATATTTCACTGGCGACGAGGATGGGATCCCGCTGAGCTGACTGCCACACACAGCACCGCAGCACCGCCACCTGCCGCACCGCTGCCTCGCACCGTGTATCCAGGCTTCAGCTCCGGGACACAAGGAACTCAGAATGGCAACCGACAACAGCTTCTCGCCGTTCAACCCAGCATCTGGAGACTGGGAAGCGTACGCCTCCCGTTTCACCTTCCTCCTAGAAGCCAAAGGGGTCACCGACGAAGAAGACGCCAAGAAGAGGGCGATATTCTTCAGCGTCTGCGGAGAGGAGACGTTTGAAATCGCCCGGGCCCTCCTTGCGCCTGAAGACGTCGCTACTGTTCCATACAAAACAATAATGGAACAGCTGAAGGGGCACTTTTCGCCACAGCCCTCAGTGGTGGCTCGTCGAAATGCCTTCTACGCAAAGCGGCAAGCCCCTGGGGAAACCATAACTGGGTTTGTGACCTCTCTCCGCCAAGCCGCCCGGTTCTGCAACTTCTCAGAGCTGGAGAACATGCTTCGTGACCGCCTCGTCGGTGGCCTGAAGGATGAGAAGCTGCAACGACGCCTCTACGCTAAGAAGGACCTAACGTTCCAGGTCGCTCTGGAGGAGGCCCTGGCAACGGAAGCTGCCGAGAGGTCGACGCAAGAGGCACGGCCGAGCCAGCTGTCCCAACCGAGGGTCCACCACGAAGACCTCACCGACGACTCAGGATCCGACAGGGAGGAGGTGCACCGAGTACAGCAGCGCACTCAAGCAGCCCACATACCACAGCTGCCTCGACGAGAAGGAGGGAGCTGCGCAAGCTGTGGAGAAAGTCACGAGAGGAGGACCTGCCGTTTCCGCAACGCAGAGTGCAGGCAGTGCAGAAAATTGGGACACATCGCCCGGGTGTGTCGGGCTCGGCCCACCCGACGCCAGGCATCAGATGACCAATCCAAGAGCCCCGGGTCCCGGGGCCCAACGCACCAAGGCAACTCGACAGAGCTCACGGACTTCCAGGTATACCAGTTGCCCCACCCCAACGTAGAGAAAATTTATGTTGACGTACAGATAGAGGGGGCCCCATGCCGCATGGAGCTTGACACGGGTTCAACTCTATCCATAATCTCGGCAAGGACCTTAAGGAAACTGTGTCCTACTGGGGGTCCCAAACTCAGGCCGGCCCCATTCACCCTCCGGGACTTCCAAAAACGTAAGGTCCCCACAATGGGGTGGGGACCTTCAGGGTGCAATACCGAGGGCGGACGCGGCAACTGGACTTGCTTGTGGTCAAGGGCCCCTACATTAGCTTACTGGGATTGGCATGGTTTGGACCACTGGGGCTAGCCGTCACCGGGGTGAACCACACTAGCTTACAAGTGGACGTGGACGCCATATGCAAGGAATTTCCGGGGGTTTTCGATGGGAAATTGGGACAGTATACGGGCCCCCCCATTGCTCTACAGCTTGACCCCGCAGTACGACCGGTCAGGCTCAAGGCCCGCCGGGTCCCGTTCGCCCTGAAACCCCGTATAGACGAGGAATTGGACCGGCTCGTGGAGCAAGGAGTGCTGGAGCCGGTGCCTAATGCCCCCTGGGAAACCCCAATCGTCACGCCCGTCAAGCCTAATGGTTCAGTCCGCATCTGCGCAGACTACAAATGTACCATAAACAAGGCCCTCACGGCCCATGCATACCCAGTGCCAGTGGTCAGCCATGTTCTTGCCACCCTGGCTGGGTCGAAAATTTTTGGCAAGCTGGACTTGGCCCAAGCATATCAACAGCTGCCAGTAGATGAGGCCACAGCAGAGGCACAGACGATTGTGACGCACAGAGGAGCATTCAGGGTAAAGCGGCTGCAATTCGGTGTCAGCGTGGCACCAGGCATATTCCAGAATCTAATGGACTCTCTACTTAAAGGGATTCCTGGCGTCACCCCCTTCTTCGATGATGTGTTGATTGCCGGGCCCACACCAGAGGAGTTTGAGGACCGCCTCCGCACCGTTCTGCACCGTTTCCAGACGGCGGGTCTCAAGGTGAAGCGGGAAAAATGTCTACTAGGAGTGCCTCAGGTGGACTTTCTGGGATTTATGGTGGACGCAGAAGGGGTCCACCCGACTGGGGACAAGGTACGGGCCATTTGTGATGCCCCAGCGCCCAAGAACAAGACTGAACTTCAGGCCTTCTTGGGACTATTGAACTTTTACCATTCCTTCCTTCCCCACAAGGCGGCGGTAGCAGAGCCCCTACACAGACTCCTGGACAAGCGGGCCCCTTGGGTGTGGGGCCAGCGCCAGGAGGCCGCATTCCAGGCAGTCAAGGACTTGCTTGTCTCAAACTCGGTCTTGGCACACTTCGACGAGAGGCTGCCGGTGGTGCTAGCATGCGATGCCTCGCCCTATGGAATTGGCGCTGTCCTGGGACACCAACTCCCGGATGGAAGAGAGGTACCGGTGGCATACTTTTCCCAGACACTCAACGCAACCGAGCGGAACTACTCGCAAATCGACAAGGAGGGTCTGGCAATCGTGAAGGGAGTAAAAAAATTCCATGATTTCTTGTACGGGCGGCCCTTCACCGTGGTGACTGACCACAAGCCGTTGCTTGGCTTATTTGCCCCTGAAAAGCAGACCCCCCAAGTGCTGTCTCCTCGCGTCCTCAGGTGGTCAATTTTCCTTGCCAGCTACCAGTATGCACTGATTCACCGTCCGGGGAAGGCGATGGGCCATGCGGATGCCCTCAGCAGGCTACCACTACCGGAAACAGGCCCCGACCCAGCACCTGCACAAGAGGTTATGAGCCTGGAGCTGCTTCCCGACCGCCCCATTCAGGCACAAGAAGTTGCACACCATTCCAAGAAAGATAGGGTCATCTCCCGGGTCCTGGACTGGGTGTGGAGGGGATGGCCCAGCAGCAGCCCCGGGCCAGAATTCGCCGGCTACACAACCCGCAAACATGAACTGTCGGCCCACAAGGGGTGCCTGTTATGGGGAAGCAGGGTCGTTGTTCCCCAGCCCCTCCGCAAAAGGGTCCTCACAGCCCTACACGAGACACACCCAGGGGTAGTAAGAATGAAGGCCCTTGCCAGGAGTTATGTGTGGTGGCCGGGGATCGACGGAGAGATAGAGGCCTGGGTCAAACACTGCCAGGCCTGCCAAGAATCCCGCCCAGATCCCCCAAGGGCCCCAGTCCAGTCCTGGGAGTCCGCCCGAGCACCATGGTCACGCCTGCATGTGGACTTCGCTGGCCCCTTTCAGGGGAAAACATTCTTCATAGTGGTGGACTCCTACACCAAATGGCTGGAAGTCGCACTGGTACCGTCCACTTCTACGTCCGCAGCCATCCGGGTACTACGCAGGCTGTTTGCAACCCACGGGCTCCCTGACACTCTCGTCTCAGACAACGGGACTGCATTTACGTCAGGAGAATTCCAAACCTTCACAGCGCAAAACGCCATCCGCCACATCTGTTCGGCGCCATTCCATCCTGCCACCAATGGCCAAGCAGAACGCATGGTGCGGACCACCAAGGACACCCTTCGCCGCATGACGCAAGGGGATTGGGAGTACCGCCTTGCCACATTCCTTCTAGCACAGCACAGCACCCCCAGCTCAACAACTGGCCGGAGCCCCGCTGAACTACTAATGGGTCGGCGCCTTGCAATCAGATTGGACCGCCTTCACCCCGATAGAGCTCAGGATGAGGTAGTGGTGGGGGAAGGCAGGAACCCCCGGACCTTCGAGGCCCAGGACCCAGTGTACGCAAAGAATTTTGGGGCAGGCCCAGCATGGGTACCCGCCACAGTCACCAGGGTCACTGGCCCCGTGTCGTACGAGGTGCTAACAGATGGGGGGCAATGCTGGCGCCGCCACTGCGACCAGATACGGCGACGATTCCCGGGAGAAAACCAGGAGGAGGAAAGGTCAGAGGAGTCCCAAGGGAACAGAGGGGCAGTGAGGCCCATAGAGCACGAGGGGCCAGCAGGAGAGGCAGAATCAGTAAATACAGAGAGGACCTGCGAGGCCGAAAGGACACCGGAACCAGAACCACGACTGAGCGAGCCGGTTGCGCCAGACCAGACAGCCCCATCACAGCCAGCATCCTTGGAACACGAGCCAGAACCTGAACCCCGGACCAGGGAACACCCCAGGCCGCAACGCACACGTAGGCCGCCAGCGTACCTCGAGGACTATGAATGCGACCTCCCGGGCAGGACGGGAACTTAGAGGGGAGGGGTGTTATGTACTGAGTTGAATAGGCTCCAAACTGCAGCAGTCTGATTGGTCCTAGAACAATAGGATCCAAAAGGCAGCAGTCTGATTAGTCCTAGAACAATAGGATTCAGAATGCAGCAGTCTGATTGGTCCTAGAACAATGCAGCAGTATGATTGGTTGGAAGGAACCACCCAATCATGCTCCAGATTGAAGTGAATCCACAAGCTGATTGGCTTACAGTAGAATTCCGGAATTAGCCAATCATGTGCAGCCCATTGTGTAAATAATGTATATAAAGCAGATACTTTGAGGGGACATTCATTCATTCCTCCTCACCACTATGAGCTGAATAAAGAGCATGAAATCACTTTGCGACTCTGAGTATATTTCAACCCCTGACAGTTAAGTCCAGTCGCAGACGACTCTGGGGTTGTGGCGCTCTTCTCGCTTTCAGGCTGAGGGAGCCGGCATTTGTCTACAGACAGTTTTTCCGGGTCATGTGGCCAGCATGACTAAGCTGCTTCTGGCGAAACCAGAGCAGTGCACACAAACACCATTTACCTTCCCACTGGAGCAGTACCTATTTATCTACTTGCACTTTGACGTGCTTTCGAACAGCTAGGTTGGCAGGAGCTGGGACTGAGCAACGGGAGCTCACCCTGTCAAGGGGATTTGAACTGCCGACCTTCTGATCGGCAAGTCCAAGAGGCTCAGTGGTTTAGACACAGTGGTTTAGTGCCACCTTTAAACAGACATGGCTTCCCTCAAAGAATCCTGAGAACTGTTAAGGGTGCTGAGAGTTAAAAAGAGGTCCAGTTCCCCTCACAGAGCTACAATTCTCAGAATTCTCCTGTGAAGAGGGTTAAACCCCTCTGAAAACTGTATCTCTACAAAGCACGCATTCATTTTATATTTATATTCCATTCATTTTCTGGAAGTGGCTTTTGTAGCTAAGTCGGGAATGCATGGGACTCTTAATCTCAGGGTCATGGTTTTGAAACCCACGTTGGGGGAAAAGATTCCTACATTGCAGGCTGTTGGGCTATATGGCCATTGTGACCTCTTACAACTCAACAATTCTATGATTCTATGTCATGCGAAAGCTGAAATATAGTGCAGAATAATAATAATAATAATAATAATAATAATAATAATAATAATAAATAAATAAATTTTATTTATACCCCACCCTCCCCAGCCGAAGCCAGGCTCACAGCGGCTAACAACAGTAAAATGATAAAACATTCTAAAATCATTTCATTATAAAATTAATTCCAATCAGATAAATGGCAACCATTGGGCTAGAGTTCTGTGAGGATCGCCATAGGAGGGGGTCAGACTGTGCCCTGGCCAAAGGCCTGGTGGAACAGCTCTGTCTTGCAGGCCCTGAGGAAAGTTGTCAAGTCCCGCAGGGCCCTAGTCTCTTGGGACAGAGCATTCCACCAGATCGGGGCCACAGCCGAAAAAGCCCTGGCTCTGCTTGAGGCCAGCCTAACCTCTCTGCGGCCTGGGACCTTCAAGATGTTTTTGTTTGAAGACTGTAAGTTCCTCCGTGGGACATACCAGGTGAAGCAGTCCCGTAGGGACTTTGAAGGTTAAAACCAGCACCTTAAACCTGATCCTGTACTCCACCGGGAGCCAGTGCAGCTGGTATAGCACCGGGTGAATGTGATCCCGCAGCGATGACCCCGTAAAGAGTCTCGTCGCGGCATTCTGCACCCGCTGGAGTTTCTGGGTCAGCCTCAAGGGCAGCCCCACATAGAGCGAGTTACAATAGTCCAGTCTGGAGGTGACCGTTGCGTGGATCACAGTGGCTAGGTCAGGGCGAGAGAGATAAGGAGTTGCCAATGGTAAGAAGTTTTAGGGAAACATCAGGGAAATGGAATAAACTGCTTGTGAAGGCAGCGGATATCTCATCCACCAAGTCATTGGAAAGTACATAAATAAGTATGTGAAGAAGAACCTCTAGATGTTGTGATAGTCAAGGGATGATGCTTCTCAGACAGTGACCTTTGGTTGTCCCTATATTTGCCTGTGAATGTTGAAAGGGAGCAAAGAGATCTTGCCCTTCTTCTCTATTCCACTGACTATTTAGTTGTCCCCCATGTTCTGACATCCACTATCAATGCAATGTGCTGACTTTGGGCACACGGTGTAATTTGCTTCTCTCTCTCAAACCTCCCCCTCCCCATGCTAGGAAGCTGCTGTTCCAAGGAAGAGGGTTCACAGACCAAGGCCCGTTAGCTGCCTGAACTATCTTGTAATTACTTGGAACAGCTGGCGGCTATGTGCAGGAGAGTCAAATTAGGGAAGAGTGTGCAGGAACTGCAGGCTTGTGCTCAAGAGCAACGTCTGCCCCGTAGAGAGAGGAAGCAATTTGATAAGCAAAGCAGAAAAGGGACCACAATTGGAGGGAGAAAACAAAGCAAAAAGTAGATTAAGTGAGTTCTGAAGCAAACTCTTTAGGGGACAGCAGGAACAGTGGGCAATAGGAAACACTTTTGTTTGATGTCTAGTTGTATTGGCACTTTCCTCTTCCACTCGTGTCTTGCTTGTAGCTTCCCAGGGGGAACTGGTTGGCCGCTGTGGAAGGCAGGGAGATGGGCCAGGGGTGGGAAGCTGGATCTGGCTGGTCATAATGATATCAGGTGACCTGTTTTTGCACTATGGCTTGAAATGAAACTGTGAGGGAGAGGGGATAGCGCCTTGCAGGCCCGACACATTGCACTTTGCAAGCCCCGGTGATCAGCTGACTGATCAAAGCCCTGTACATGGCATTCGCTTTCTCTCCTTTGCTCTCTCACTTTCACCGATGAAATGATCGTCATTTCTATTGCTACTACTGAATGAGTCTATTGTGCTGGTGGCTGAACGAAAATACTCTCCTTTCTTTTTTTTAAAAAATAATTTTTATTAAATTTTCCATTTTAACAATCCAATCAAATCCCATTAAATATTCCAAATTATACAAATACATATCATATAGTCCAAATATTCTGCCAAATTATAAATTTTTGTTGGGGCTTCCCATGCTTCAAGTTCAGTGGGGCTCTAATCATCTTATGTTTCTACTTCCTTGAGTTTCCAATAGTTCCTTCTTTAAATCTTCCTGTTGTTATCCTTCCTTCTTTCATGGCCTCTGAGTTGTTTCCACAGGCGAGTTGAAATAAACAATAATGTGCTTCTGTGTGAAATTTGTATGGCTCTCCATTTTTTTTGCAGCTGGTAAGTCTGTTGTTTGCAAAATGTCCTCACACGCTGGTGTTTATGCCGAATCAATCCAAAAGTCCTTCTCTGGACTTCCGGTTGATCGCGGGAGCGAATACAAGCGGGATTTCTCTCTGGAGAGAGAGTCCAGCTCTCGGGAGGAAAAAGGGGGTGCTGCAAGGGCGCCGCAGCCCCCAAAATACCCCCTGGAAGGAGATCTGGGGGGCAGGTTCCTGGCACGGCCATTTGCGATTCCCCCGGCTGCCAAGTAACCTCCTTTGGAGGCGACGAGAGCGGTGGGGTAGAAAGGCAGCAGCAGGAAGCCATTTCTATCCTCCGAGAGCGCAGCCCCGAGCTTGTGCGCAGAAGCACAGGTTGCATCAAACATTGGTCTTTCTAGGGGAGATTTGCCAAATCAGACTTGAAGTACAGATATAATAATAAATTAAGAGCTCACCTCCCCCATGACTGAAAATACTCTCCTTTCACACACTTTTTGCACCCTATTCATAGGTGGCAAACATGGGGCACCCATTTCGGCAATGATAAACTTTGGTTTGGAAGGGACCAAACCAAAGTTCTGTGGTAATCAGTAGTGCATATGCTTTGCATTCAGAAGGTCTAAGGAGGCCCTTCTATTGGTCCTGCTACCTTCACATGCATGGTTGGTGGAGATGTGGGAGAGGGCCTTCTTGGTGGCTGCTCCCAGATTCCGAATTCCCACCCTGGAACAGATAGGCTGGCTCCCTCCTTGTTGTCCTTCTGCTGGCAAGGGGTGACCTTCTTGTTCCAACAGGCTTTTTGGGAACTGAATGCTTTTAATGAGAGGACTGGTGCTGTGCTGTTTTGTTGTAATTATTTTTATGATGTTAATAGATTTTATATAGATAGTTTTAATTCTATCAGTGTTTAATTGTTTTTTAATCAATGTTTTTCTATGTTTTTAGCAGTTGTCATTTTTACATGTAAGCTGCCTTGGATCCTATCAGGGGAAAAGTCGGGGTATAAATGAAATCATCATCATCATCATCATCATCATCATCATCATCATGTCCCTAGTGTCTATGATTAAAAGGATCAGGTAGAGGTGAATGATCTCTGCCTAAGACAAACATGGAGAATCCTCTGGCCCTCCAGATGTTTCTGCAGTACTACTCCCATCATCCCTTACTATTGGTCATGTTGGTAGGTGCTGATGGGTGTTGTAGTTCAGCAACATCTGGAAGGCCAGAGCTTCTCCAGCCTAAGACCTTGGAGCAGACATCCCCAGCCTGGTGGCCCCAAGAAGTTTTAGGCTCCGACTCCCAGTGGTCAGGGATGGTTTGTGTTAACCTCCAAAACCTCTGGAGATTTGCCTTGGAGAGCTGATGGTAAAGGTAAAGGTAAAGGGGCCCCTGACCATTAGGTCCAGTCATGACCGACTCTGGGGTTGTGGTGCTCATCTCGCTTTATTGGCCAAGGGAGCCGGTGTACAGCTTCCGGGTCATGTGGCCAGCATGACTAAGCCGCTTCTGGCGAACCAGAGCAGCACACGGAAACACCGTTTATCTTACCGCCGGAGCGGTACCTATTTATCTACTTGCACTTTGATATGCTTTCGAACTGCTAGGTTGGCAGGAGTTGGGACTGAACAATGGGAGCTGACCCCGTCGCGGGGATTCGAACCACTGACCTTCTGATCGGCAAGTCCTAGGCTCTGTAGTTTAACCCACAGCACCACCCACGTCCCTAGGAGAGTTGATGATACTGGGCTAAATAATCATTGGTCTCATCTGGCAGAAGACTGCATACTACATTCCTAGAACAGCCAGCATCTTCTCAGGCCATTCATAATTTCTTCAGGAATGATGAAGAACTTTCTTCCAA
Source organism: Podarcis raffonei (assembly GCF_027172205.1). Lineage (NCBI taxonomy): Eukaryota > Metazoa > Chordata > Lepidosauria > Squamata > Lacertidae > Podarcis > Podarcis raffonei. Next base: position 11,596,629 of record NC_070612.1, read on the forward strand.
GGAGTATACACTTTCTCTTCCCTTCTTCCAATTTTATCCTTAAAATAATCCCATGAGGTAGATTAGGCTGATAGACTAATCGGCCCTCAATCACCTGGTGTACTTCAGAGATCAGTAGAGATATGAAACCATGTCTCCCCAGTCCTAGTCCATCATGATGGCTCTCAAATAACAGTTTGTGAGGGTGGGGGCTGTATTTAAGCAGAAAAATGGTACTTGGAGAAGTGTTAAACCTTTCTTCACCAGCTCTGTGGTCTAAATTCAAATTGCAGCTGCTATTTCCCCAAACAAGATTGTGGAGAATGGATCTTTTGCTTTATGTCTAATTTGGCCTTCATTTATTTATGCCATGCACCACCTTTCTGACTCTATAGCACAGAGGTTCTTGCTGGGTTTTAGCTGCAGAGAAAGCAACTTTTTTTAAAAAAAATGCACAAAATCAAAAGTTTACTTTTTTGGCAGATCTGCAGACCTCACGTCTACAAAGTCCACCCCCCTCCTTCTCCAAGTTTTTCCTCCCTAATTATATGACTGAACAAATTACAAAAAGTGTAATCTCGATGCCTCATGGAATTTAGGCTTGGTTGTTGATAGATTTGGTCAGCTAAAGCCTGATGTGAAACTCTTGCTCAATCATGCATAATGAAGAAAATTTGATTTGATCTGATCAATATAGTAAGGACATGATTTTTAAACAGTGAAAAGACTGGAGCTGCTAATTTCCAACAGTTTGTTATAAACCCTCTTCCCTCTTTTCTTTCAATATAAAGGAATTCAGAGACCAATCGGGGGATTGGGTTAGTCAAGCCTGACCCGCCAAATTGAATCAGACAGTTATACAGCATCAGATGTTCATTGCATTGACCTTTTTAATGAGAAATGGGTCTATTAGATCACTTTGACTCCCTGGTAAAATATTTTATGAATTGGAGCTGAGCTCTCCATCATTTAGATACATATCTCGATAGAGAAGGTAGGGGACAAAAAGTCCAAGTAAAATGAGCTTTTTGATGGCCTGTCCAGGTGGAACATGTGTAATTTGTTAACTTGCTGACCTCCTCTTTTCTCTGTGCCAAAAAAACAAAAAAAGAGCAGTCTCTGATAAATACATCCTTAGGAAGAGAAGGAGAACGCTTATAGGCAGGGATAGCTATTCCAAAAGTTGGAGCACATAAATTAACGGGGAAAATTCAACAGGGCGGTGAAACATTTCAAAAAGAATGGGAAAAATTTATGTCATACATAGGAAAGATAAGGTGAAATAGGGAAACCAGTAGAACTGAAATAAACCTCATAATGTGAAATACAAAGAATTTTACTGGACAATAATAAGAAGTAAAATGTACAATGTGACCAATGTAACTAATAGAAGTTACATTGTATACAATACAAGAATTGTATATATTCTGTCCTGTATACCTGAAGGAGCGTCTCCACCCCCATCGTTCAGCCCAGACACTGAGATCCAGCACCGACGGCCTTCTGGCGGTTCCCTCATTGTGAGAAGTGAGGTTACAGGGAACCAGGCAGAAGGCCTTCTTGGTAGTGGTGCCCGCCCTGTGGAATGCCCTCCTTTCAGATGTGAAGGAAATAAGTAGCTATTTTATCTTTAAAAGACATCTGAAGGCAGCCCTGTTTAGGGAAGTTTTTAATATTTAACGCTGTATTATTTTTAACACTCGATTGGGAGCAGCCCAGAGTGGCTGGGGAAACTCAGCCAGATGGGCGGGGTATAAATAATAAATTATATTATTATTATTATTATTATTATTATTATTATTATTATATAGAAGGATTTATTTGTTTACAGACACTTTATGGATAAATGTGGAAGAAGAATAACAATATACAAAATGGATAAAGACAATACGAAATATTTAGAGGCGATATAAAAAAGCCAGAAGAAGGAAGGAGGGAAGTGAGCTCTCAGGAGCAAGTATAAATGTAAAATATAATACAGTATGTGTATGTATAGTATGTAACTGAAAAACTAATAAAGATTACCCCCCCCAACCCCCCCCCCCTGCAAAAGTTGGAGCACAGCCTCCACCATCCTGTACCCATTGGCCATGCTAGCTGAGACTGATGGGAAGCAGAAGGTTCTAGCAACATCTGGAGGGATACAGGTTCCTCATCCCTGGATTACATGATCCTATTTCCTTCTTCAAAAAGTAAAGCTTGTGACCATCCCAAAGCATGCCATGATTAGTTGCATAACCGCTTCCCCACCCGCAAAACCAAACAACCAAAAGCATTCTTTTAATACAAGTACTTCAAAAAACAGGAGATGGCAAATAACATCTTAAAATAAGAGAAGGAAGTGCCTCATCTGAGATGACACATGAGATGATGGCCCTGCCCTCTGCCTGCCCCTCAGAGCCAGTGTGTCTGAGGCAGAAGCCAGGAGCCAGTGTGGTGTAGTGGTTAAGAGAGGTAGTCTTGTAATCTGGTGAACCAGGTTTGCTTCCCCACTCCTCCACATGCAGCTGCTGGGTGACCTTGGGCTAGTCACACTTCTCTGAAGTCTCTCAGCTTCACTCACCTCACAGAGTGTTTGTTGTGGGAGAGGAAGGGAAAGCAGATTGTTAGCCACTTTGAGACTCCTTAGGGTAGTGATAAAGCGGGATATCAAATCCAAACTCCTCCTCTTCCTCCTCACCTGCTCTTCAGTAGCTGCTACGAGCCATGGAGAGCCAATGGGATGCTCCTTTGCAGTCAACACAGCCACCATCACTGTCACTCAGGACAAGTGCCATCTCATCCTTCTCCCAGAGATTGGCGGAGACAACACTTGGTGCAGGAAATAGGGACATTCCGGGATCAAATCAGAAGCTGGGGTGGCTTTCATAATTCTGGGACTGTCCCTGTAAAATCGTGACCCTAGGAGGGCATGACAGCATAGCCATCATTTCTAACTACTGGCCATGTTGACTGAGCCTGATGGTAGTTGTAGTCCAAAATATATGGAGGGCACCAGGTTGGGGAAGGCTGGCATTTGCCAATTTCATCTGCTTTGGACAACGGCCCCTGTAGGCCCCAGCCAGCATGGCCAAAGGCCAGGGATGATGGGAGCTGGAATTTAACAATAGTTTGAGGGCACCAGGCTAGAGAAGCCTTCATCAGGGCATTTGCCTGGGTTTATATTATATTTAGTCGTTTAGTTGTGTCCGACTCTTTGTGACCCCATGGACCAGAGCACGCCAGGCACTTCTGTCTTCCACTGCCTCCCGCAGTTTGGTCAAACTCATGCTGGTAGCTTCGAGAACACTGTCCAACCATCTCGTCCTCTGCTGTCCCCTTCTCCTTGTGCCCTCCATCTTTCCCAACATCAGGGTCTTTTCCAGGGAGTCTTCTCTTCTCATGAGGTGGCCAAAGTATTGGAGCCTCAGCTTCACAATCTGTCCTTCCAGTGAGCACTCAGGGCTGATTTCCTTAAGAATGGATCAGTTTGATCTTCTTGCAGTCCATGGGACTGTCAAGAGTCTCCTCCAGCACCATAATTCAAAAGTATCAATTCTTCGGTGATCAGCCTTCTTTATGGTCCAGCTCTCACTTCCATACATCACTACAGGGAAAGCCATAGCTTTTACTATACGGACCTTTGTTGGCAAGGTGATGTCTCTACTTTTAAAGATGCTGATATATTACCTGCTTGTCCCTTTTCCATGGGAGAAAACAGGAGCCTAGATTCAATGTATTTTAGATATTTCCCACAGTCCAATTTCCATCACATTTGTGGGACCCTTACAAGGCATTCTTCTGAAATTCATCAAATGGTCTAACCTAAGCTGGAAATAAAGCAACAATTCCACCAGGAAAGAAATGAATAAAAAACCTGCAATGCACTTCAATGCACTTTCATTCTGATCAGTTATCTGTAATGCACTTCAAACAAAGCTATGGAGGCTGCCAAATAATGGGAGAATGAGGCCTTGAGAGGCACAGGAAGGGACATGAATGGATGCTAAGCAGGGGGGTCTTAAATGGCTAGCATGCAGGCATTGCCGTTGAAAAAAGAATCAAGAGGAGCCAAAAATATTTCTTTAAGCACACGGACCATACTAAACTGTGTTTCTTTAGTATAAAGCAGGGAAGGTCATTGTGCCTTAACATGACATTCTGAACTATTACTGCCCTTGGGCTCTCACCTGCCTTAACTCAAACCCCTGCTGGTCTTCCTTAAGTCACAATAGGGAAATGGCTTTGAATTTTACTTCTCTTGAAGCTGCTCTGTCTCCTGGTGTTCTTAATGCATCAGCACCACCACTGATTTCTCTTTTAAAACGGATCCTGCTGTTTCCATACAATACGGAGAGGTGATGAGGTTTCTTCTGCTAAAATGTAATGGAAGGATTCCACACACCCAGTCCATGGGATGGGCCGTGATATTGGCGAACATTATCCAGATGGTGAACAGACTTTTCGTTAACCTCGCATTTCAGGTAAACTCCTGAGAATTAAGTGCTTTTATGGGAAAGGGGATACCTCAGAGGCTTTGTCAAAGGTTCAAGCCCCAGCTTCTCCGGATAGAACTGGGAAATGACCCAGTGAGTCACTGCTGGTATACTTAGCTGGTATAAGGCATTCCTAGGTTCATTCATTGTTCTGATTTCCCTTTCTTGGTTACTCTAGAGTGCAAAAAATGTACAGAACCCTTGGAAATGCTTTTCGTGTGTCCTAATGAAATGTTCATTATCATGACATGTGGGATATTTATGGAAATAAGGTTTGCACTTAAAAAGCAGAGACACCACCTTGCCAACAAAGGTCCATATAGTTAAAGCTATGGTTTCCCCAGTAGTGATGTATGGAAGTGAGAGCTGGACCATAAAGAAGGCTGATCGCCGAAGTATTGATGCTTTTGAATTATGGTGCTGGAGGAGACTCTTGAGAGTCCCATGGACTGCAAGAAGATCAAACCTCTCCACTCTTAAGGAAATCAGCCCTGAGTGCTCACTGGAAGGACAGATCATGAAGCTGAGGCTCCAATACTTTGGCCACCTCATGAGAAGAGAAGACTCCCTGGCAAAGACCCTGATGTCGGGAAAAATTGAGGGCACACGGAGAAGGAGACAACAGAGGACGAGATGGTTGGACAGTGTTCTCAAAGCTACCAGCATGAGTTTGACTAAACTGCAGGAGGCAGTGGAAGACAGGAGCACCTGGCGTGCTCTGGTCCATGGGGTCACGAAGAGTTGGACATGACTAAACAACTAAAGAGAGAGCTGGACCATAAAGAAGGCTGATCGCCGAAGAATTGATGCTTTTGAATTATGGTGCTGGAGAAGACTCTTGAGAGTCCCATGGACTGCAAGAAGATCAAACGCATCCATTCTTAATGAAATCAGCCCTGAGTGCTCACTGGAAGGACAGATCGTGAAGCTGAGGCTCCAGTACTTTGGCCACCTCATGAGAAGAGAAGACTCCCTGGAGAAGACACTGATGCTGGGAAAGATGGAGGGCACAAGGAGAAGGGGGCGACAGAGGATGAGATGGTTGGATAGTGTTCTCGAAGCCACAAACATGAGTCTGACCAAACTGCGGGAGGTAGTGGAGGACAGAGGTGCCTGGCGTGCTCTGGTCCATGGGGTCACGAAGAGTCGGACACGACTAAACGACTAAACAACAACAACAAACAACTAAAGAAGAAGGTTTGCACAGGGCACAGACATCCTGGGTGAAGCAGCCTCTAAGGGGGCATGAGTGTATCTTGCATGAAGACCGTAATGGACCTCATGATATTAGAGGCATCCACTGTGAATCCGTCAAAGTGAGAGGGTTCTTCTCAATCTCATTTTCCTTTCCTAGAGTGTTCCGTTGACATGCTAAACAGCCTACAAATCTCAGAATCCCAGATGGGAAAGTGATCTTCTTTGCATTGTTTTCACTGAGGAGACTGTCCTCCAGAGCATAATAATAATAATAATAATAATAATAATAATAATAATAATAATTTATTTGTACCCCGCCCATCTGGCTGGGTTTCCCCAGCCACTCTGGGCGGCTTCCAACAAAGATGAAAAATACACTAAAATGTCACATATTAAAAACTTCCCTGAACAGGGCTGCCTTCAGATGTCTTCTGAATGTCAGGTAGTTGTTTATCGCTTTGACATCTGATGGGAGGGCGTTCCACAGGGCGGGCACCACTACCGAGAAGGCCCTCTGCCTGGTTCCCTGTAACTTGGCCTCTCGCAGTGAGGGAACCGCCAGAAGGCCCTTGGAGCTGGACCTCAGTGTCCGGGCAGAACGATGGGGGTCGAGACGCTCCTTCAGATATACTGGACCGAGGCCATTTAGGGCTTTAAAGGTCAGCACCAACACTTTGAATTGTGCTCGGAAACGTACTGGGAGCCAATGTAGGACTTTCAAGACGGGTGTTATATGGTCTTGGCGGCCGCTCCCAGTCACCAGTCTAGCTGCCGCATTCTGGATTAGTTGTAGTTTCCGGGTCCAGTTTCCTGCTGGAGGTTATGGGACTTGTAGTCCCCGTCAGTGAGAAAAGACGTTCTAACAGTCCATGAGACTACTGCTGTGATCTCCACTGCCACCTGTGTTTTGTGGCCAAGAGGAAGGAGGAAGCAGCAACAAGGTTTCAGCAAAATCTAGGCACCTCAGTCCTGTTTGCAAGCATTCAAGAAGGGGTGTTTGTCTATGTGAGTACTCCCACACCACTCTTAGATGAGGGTTCTGTGAGAAGGATCCATCTTTTCCAGTTGTGCTGGGCTCAGGTGACATCTCTGTGGCCAGCTCGCTTCTTTCCTTTCCTCAGAATGCTGCAAGGAAAGATTGTATTTTTTATCTTACTGTGAGACTAAAGCGATAGTGCAACCGTGCACTCTATAAGGTGCATGCATAAACAGACATGGGAAATATTTTACCTGGCTGCAGTCAAACTCTAAGCTGCTTGGTCACTCCAGCACTGAAATACTTTGTGCAAATGCTTTAGAATTTGAGGCTTCAGCCCTGCATTTGACATCATATACATTTTCTAAAATGCAGGAACTCAGAGGTGAAATGGAAAATAGTTTCCACAATGTAGGTTTCATGTAAATTGCCTTCTCTTCCTTTTTTTTATTGTTCCAGTGACTGCCATTTTAAAAATGTAATGCATTCCATCTTTGGGGATGAATATTTTATACCAGCTTAGCATCATTCAGAATCCAATAGCTAATGAAACATGAGTCGGGCAAACTTTGTGATTGCAGTCGCAGGGATTACAGAATGGAGTTCGTACTACATTATTTACATTTTAAAAGGTCCTGTCTCCGGATCCTCTTGTGACTTGAAATATAATCGTTCACATTTCCCCCCTCTCTTCTACAATTATGTAAGGGGGAGCCGGAGCAACATTTCCAAAGGTGGCTCTTTGCCCTCAAAGACTGTATCTCATTTCTCTGCAGGTAGAACCACAAGTTGCCACTGAAAACAGCAGTCCTCCCTCTCTCATAAATCTAAAATTTGTGGGCATCCAATAAAGCAAAATATTGGCAGATTCAGGACAGAAAGAAAGGAATATAAGAGCTTGCTGCACCAGGATGATAAATAATCTAGTCCAGCATGCTTTTCTCACAGTGGCCAGCCAGATGCCTGAGGAAGCCTGAATGCAGGATCTCAGCTCAGCAGTACTCTCCCCTCCTGCAGTTTCCATTAACCGGTATTCTTCTTCTACTAAGACCCATAGATAAAATAAATAAATTCTGAGCTTTGGCCCACCTGACCTTCTCCTTGCATCTGTTGGCTATTCATCTTCCTGCATGATTCCTCCTTTCCTCCTGTCACGGTCTGGTTCACAGGCGATCGAAGTCCCGGCAGGGGACGTCAGGACCGGGGGCAAGATGGTGGGGTGGGAGCAGGAACGGGGGTCCAGAAGCCAGGAGTCAGGAAGCAAGGAGTCACAAAGTAAGGGGTCCAAGGATCAAGAAGCAAGGAGTCAAGAAGTCAAGGGTCCGAGGATCAAGAAGCAGGGAGTCAAGAAGCCGAGGTTCAAAGATCAGGAAGCAAGAAACCAAATGAAGCAAAGACAGGAAGAGTGTCGCTGTGGCAAAGAGCCGAAGAGAAATGCTGACCTTATATCCCTTCCCAGCTCTTGCCACCAGGTGCCAATCGGCCTTGCCTCTTCAGAACAAACTTAGGAAGGCCCCAGTCCTGCAAAGTCCTATTGGTCACAGGGCCTGGCTCCTGACACCTGACACCTCCATTTGTTATACATGCCCTTCTTAAATTTCAGGTCATATGTAAGCTCCTTATACAGCCACACTGGCTTCTTTAGATTCCTCCAGTCTGCAGGGACTTCACCTGTTCTCCAAGAATTCTTAAAGACTATAGACAGAGGCTCTGAGATCATGTCTGCAAGCTCCTTTAGTACGCTTGGGTGCTGCACACCAGGCCCCGGAGATTTGAATTCATTTAAAGTAGCTACCACCTCTTTCCCTATCTTGCGCTGTAGCTCCCTCCCTGCGTCATTTATTCTGTTGTCACCAGGTCTGGCACTGCCTTCCTTTTGGGTGACGACAGAGGCAAAGAAGGTGTTGAGCAGTCCTGCCTTCTCTCTGTCTCTCTTTGGCATTTTCCCATCTTCTCCATGCAGAGGGCCTACTACATGCTTGTTCTTCCTCTTGCTTTGAACCTAGCCAAAGAAACCCTTTAAAATTATTTTTCACCTCTCTCACAATCCCTGTGGTCTTCAGATAGGGCTGGAAGAGAACCCAGCCTGAAGCCCTGGAAAGCCCCTGCAGTCATTGTAGAGGGACCAGTGGTCTCAGGATAAGACAACTTCCTATGTTCCTAAACAAACAAACACAGTTTATAGAGACCTACAAGAAGACATAGCTATTCCATCACGTCCTGTCTGTAAGTCCCCTCAGAGATCTGGCTGGCTTCTGCTGGAGGCAGATTGTTGAACCAGATGGATTTTTGATCTGGTGCTGAGAGCAGTTCTGATGTTCTTCATGAGTCATTCTTCGTGTGTGTGTGTGTGTGTGTGTGTGTGTGGTTGCTGTTCTTTTGTTTATTATCATTTCATTTTGGTGGAAAATTAAGCTGCCAATTCATATTTCATTTCCAAGGTTTCCAGAGCTGACATTTGTTTCCGTCCACCATTCCAGCCATCTATGGACCTGCTGCCCCTTATTGCACAAACCCCTTCGGGTGTCCTCATCTGTGTGTGTTGAGGAGATGCACTTGTGGAGGACGGGCACATGCATCTTTAGTGCAGATCCATGACACACCACAGAGTGAATTGCCCTTAGTAATCAGACAGCCCTCCAAGCCTGTGGCTCAGCAGTAGAGCATCTACTTTGTATGCAGAAGGTCCCAGATTCAATCCACAGCATCTCCACGTTGGCCTGGGAATGTCCCCTGCCAATCATGTGACTCCAGGGGTTGCAAACCTGTGGGCTGCAGCCTGCATAAATCACCCAATAGGTTTTGGGTGGTTCCAAGCTCCCCCACATTTGTAAATGTTATTTTTAAAAAATATTCATGCCTCCCTGTGGTGCCATATTACCAAAAAGCTTTTTGATGCCCCCCCAATTCATCCATTTAATTTTTTTATCTGCTCCCATGGGTCCCCTCCTGTGATTCAAAATATATCCCGGGGGGGGGGGTGGAGTTTGAAACTGGTCACACCCACTTCTATGATTTCTCAATGGCCAGTTTGACATGGGAGTGGAGGTTGACCACTGGGAGGAGCGCAGAGAGAAGAAACGCCCTAGTGCATCTGCAGCAGCACAACCGGACGCCTTCATCTGCCCCAGCTGCAACAAAACATGTCTCTCCTGTAATGGTCTCTACAGCCACAGCACTGCAACCATCCAATAGCTTGACCTCACCCCCAAAGGCACCCTCCTCCAGGGTCTCCCAAGGCAGACGGATGCCAACAAGTATGATAAAAGGTAAAGGGATCCCTGACCATTAGGTCCAGTCACGGACGACTCTGGGGTTGCGGCGCTCATCTTGCTTTATTGGCTGAGGGAGCCGGCGTACAGCTTCCAGGTCATGTGGCCAGCATGACTAAGCCGCTTCTGGCGAACCAGAGCAGCACACGGAAACGGCGTTTACCTTACCGCTGGAGCGGTACCTATTTATCTACTTGCACTTTGATGTGCTTTAGAACGAACTGCTAGGTTGGCAGGAGCAGGGACCGAGCAACGGGAGCTCACCCTGTCGCGGGGATTCGAACCACCGACCTTCTGATCAGCAAGTCCTAGGCTCTGTGGTTTAACCCACAGTGCCACCCGCGTCCCAACTGGGCCAAAAAGGTATAGCCACCCCTGATGTAGACAGTACTCAGTTGAATGGACCAATGATCTGACTCAACCTAAGACAGCTTCTTAGGTTCCTAATAAAAGAAAGTGCAAAGCATCATAAATGGCAAAGATTAATTAATATGCTGGTTGTATCCAGGAATCACATTTCTGCTCAAGGCATGGATGCCAGGAGGCATACAGACGTGGTGGGACTGGGGTTGATGAGCGTGATTTGCTGTCCCCTCCACACATTGACCAGAAACAGCGAAACTCTCATGATCGCCCCCATAGATATCTGAGCCAGCTTTGATAATAAATTATCTCGTTGATTTACCCACAAAAGTCAGAAATGGAGGCTTGAAGAATTCCACATCAAAGTAACTTTGATTCCTAACTCTAAACCGATGCAAAGACTCCTTTGAAATGTTTTAAAGTAAATTTAAATAATAGATTAAATTTGCTAAGTGCATTAAAAAAGAAGTCTGGCTTATGAGTGTGTGTATGCCCTCCCCCTTCCCAATTCATCTGCACATAGTAAGAGAAGTACAAAAGGCCAATCATATAGACTTTCTCCGGAGTTTGACAGGAGCTCCCTGCCTGGACATATGATGCCTAGATCCTTTGTGACAAATGGGAAACATTACGCATTTCTCGGAAAGTGCGCTGTCAATATTTCATTTCGTAAGTTGCCGTGTATAGTTCCCCCATCATTCAGAGAAGGTTATAAGAAGAGACTTGTTTTTCAAATATGCATAGGATTTCGTGGGGCAGTGATCTAAGGTATGGCACTCCAATATATTTAAAAACGTAAGAACGGCCCTGCTGGATTATAGCACATTTAATCTATAGCAATGTGCAGCCAGATGCTTCTGGAAAGCCCACAAGGAGGGAACAGTCCTTCTCTGTCTTTTGTCCCCATCAGGTTGTGTAGCCAGTGACCAGAGAAGGAATGACCGCTGGGAGGAGCACAGAGAGAAGAAATGCCACAATGCATCTGCAGCAGCATAACCTTCACCTGCCCCAGCTGCAACGAAACATGTCTCTCTCGTATCGGTTTCTACAGCCACAGCAGGCGCTGTAATTCTCAAACAGTTTGATTTCACCCCCAAAGGTACACTCTTCCGTTGTCTTCTGAGACAGACAGATGCCAGCAACAAAAAAATACATTGTAAGCCGCCTTGAATCCCAGCTTGGGAGAAAGGCGAGATATAAGCGCAACATCAACAACCAGCCCCTTTTGTGTCCAACGGCTCAAAAGACATACCCCACTATCTTATGACAACTTCCCCACTTGACATTTTAACTTTCTGGGCTGGAGTACAAACTTGTTGATAATGATATGGGCACTGTGATGAAATAGGCGTATAGTTATTTCACACGCATTTATATGTCACAAGATCTGACCTTTATCTTCTGCGTTACACAGCCTTTCTCTGCGGGTAGACAGCCGACATATTGAATGTTATGTTTTCTCTTTCTTCTGAGCCTTATCTTTTAAAGAGACAACAGCTGGCGACTTCTGGTGTGGAAAGGGCAAAGAATGTTCCATGTCTGTGAGGGCTCAATCACTAAAGGGCAAGCATTTTTTTTTGAACTTCGTAGATTAATCACTTTGCTCCCTCCAAGGTCTCTGGACATGAGCTTCCTTCAGCAACTGGCGTCAATATGAGGTTGTTCACAGCAGGGGTTCCCAACCTTTTTGGGACTGAGGGGGCACATTTGAAAATCTAAGAAACTTGTCACGGGGATCACAAAATATTAATTTCACATAAGAAATGCTCGCAGCCCCTCTCAAAAACAGGCAAACCAATAGAACAGACTGAATAAGCTGGCAGTACCCTCTGTGACAGACTCCCTCACTAAAGATAGCAACTGGGTAACACAACCAGCTTTCTGAGTGCTTAAAATAAGTAATTCTCCCTGCACTAGAGAGATCTGTCTTAACTGTTTGTGGTAGGGTTTATTTATTAAACCACAGCCAGGTGTTTTATTTATGTGAAGGAAGAACTATGTCCACTCATCCCCCACCCAGAGCTTCAAATTAAAGAGGAGGCACTTTTGGAACAAAACTAGACTTTTTATTTATTTACACTCAATGAGCATTTTAAGCTTGATGGTTACTCGTGTGAGGCACAATACTTAGTTTCAGGCAAACACAGAAAACTTTTAAACCTTATTCAACACTCTTATTTAAACCTAGTCTCAGGGTAGACTATTTCCAGAATGGCTACTAATTTTACCACACTAAGGTAAAGGTAAAGGGATCCCTGACCATTAGGTCCAGTCGTGGCCGACTCTGGGGTTGCGGCGCTCATCTCGCTTTATTGGCCGAGGGAGCCGGCGTACAGCTTCCGGGTCATGTGGCCAGCATGACTAAGCCGCTTCTGGTGAACCAGAGCAGCACACGGAAACACCGTTTACCTTCCCGCCGGAGCGGTACCTATTTATCTACTTGCACTTAGATGTGCTTTTGAACTGCTAGGTTGGCAGGAGCAGGGACCAAGCAACGGGAGCTCTCCCCATTGCCGGGATTTGAACCACCGACCTTCTGATCGGCAAGTCCTAGGCTCTGTGGTTTAACCCACAGTGCCACCTGCGTCCCTTTTACCACACTAGCAATGCTCTAACTCTTCTGGGATTTTTATTTCCCTCCACAGGGAATCAAACTGGGTTGCCCTCGCTAGCTAATCCCTAATCCTGATCAGAACAGGTCCCTATCTGACAGACAGTCCAACTCTAACAATTTAACCATCATGTTTTGAATTTTTTACCCTCACCCCTGATTGGTTGATGTTCTACCAGCTCTGATTGGTAGCTGGGCTACCAGGAGGTTGACCAGGGCCTGTCTGTTACATCCCTCCCCACCAAAAGAGATATCACTGAACAGGCAGCGAAAAAAGTCCCTCAAACTCATTAAAAAAATTTGGAAAGGGCAAGGCATCTAAATAGATGTGAAGGGGGAGTCTGAGGCCCATGGGCACCACATTGGGGTTCTGCCTAGCACCACTTCCAAGTGATCTGCCTAGATCAGTGGTGTCCAAACTTTTTTCAAAGAGGGCCAGATTTGATGAAGTGAAGGGCCATGAGGGCCGACCAAAGGACTGACCAAAGTTGTTGAGCTTTAGGATTGAAGTTGTAGGTTTGTCTAAACTGCCACAGGGGCCGGATAAAACTGACCAGCGGGACATGTCTGGCCTAGACCCTAATCTCTTGTTGGCCTTGAACACCATAGAGAATCTGTGGTTGCTGCTGAAAACAGCAGGCTTGCATTTCAGTATCTCCTCTCAACGTCTTGTAATGTTAGGTATCAGGAAATGTGTGACATGACACCATTGTTCCTGGGCTTTCCCTGTCTCAACAAACAGCAGCCAATGCAGAAGAGGAGGGGTGGATGTAGTGTGTGCTTTGACTATGACTTGGGGTGTAGGTCCACTGTTTTAGGCACAAGTCATGCACCTCCTATGACAGGGATAGGGAACATATTTTGCCTGGTGGGCCAGATCTTTATCTCTCCCCATCCCATGGGACAACTTTGACAAGTAGAAAAAGAAGAAGAGTTTGGACTTGATATCCCGCCTTTCACTCCCTTTCCCTGCCTCCTCCACAACAAACACTCTATGAGGTGAGTGGGGCTGAGAGACTTCAGAGAAGTGTGACTGGCCCAAGGTCACCCAGCAGCTGCATGTGGAGGAGCGGGAAAGCGAACCCGGTTCGCCAGATTACGAGTCCACCGCTCTTAACCACTACACCACACTGGCTCTCTAGAAGTGGGCAGGACTACCCACATGGTTGGCCAGTGTAGTGGGGGGAGGTAGTGGCCATATAGGATTGAACACTGCATGCATCAGCTGATGGGTGGTGGTGGGTTCAGTTGTGCTTTTCTGCAGAGAACTGTATCTCACATACTCAAACCAAGCAGAACTGAGCTCTCCCCCTGATGAGCAGGGTGTGGGATGGGGTCCTGTCCTGCTTTCAGCTGGTGCAAGATAGTTCCTCATGAGGAGCCCCATTGAGCATCCAAACCAATCAAGGGGGAGGCCAGTAGTTCCAGGGTTCCAGGAAGGTGAGGCGAAACAGGATCAGCACCTTGGAGAGGGACCTAGCTGAGGCAGAGCATGCAAGTTGTCTCTGCAGCTTCCTGGAGAAAATAGCCAATCTCTATAGCCTATGCTAGGTATTCATTAGCCTCTCCAGGTATCTCTGCTGAATAAAACTATACAGTTGCTGCAAGCTATAGAAGTGGAGTAGCACTCTTGAATCTTCATGGGGAGGGTACTTCCATAGAAGCAAATGTGTTTACTACTTGTACACCAACGTAACACAAAGTTTGGCTAACGCTTCCATTGTACAAGCATCTAGGACCCCTGGTTGAGCCAGGATCCATGCAGATGTTTAGCTAGATTTTAGAAGTGTAGTTGGTTTTATTTTTTTTTATTTTTTAAAAAATCAATTGTTTTCGCTAATAATTTATTGTTTTCTTCTTTTTGTAAACCACTTGGTGCTTTAAAAAAAGAAGTATATACATTGTAGGAAATAAATAGCTGGATGGCATTCATCTACCTTGGGAGGCAGACAGACAGACAGACAGACAGACAGACAGACAGACAGACAAACAAACAAACAAACAAACAAACAAACAAACAGAATTCCACCCCCTGAGTTCTGCATCTGATCCGTTAAAGGACTGGTGCCTTTCTTTCCAGGCAATGGCTTATTCTAGACACTGGGCTTTCAAGCTTTGGAAATATCTAATTGGGGCTCTCTTGGTCCTCTGAGGAGTCTGTGGAGCAATCAGTGGAGTCTGGTGGTAAAGGTATCTCCTGCAGGTTCAGGGGATGAGATGTCAGTGAATGTGGCTCCATATAGCACAGACCAGGGAGTGGATCCCTTGGCCATCTGTCATGGATGCTTCAGCTGAGATTCCTGCATTGCAGGGGGCTGGACTAGTTGAGCCTTGGGGTCCCTTCCCACTCTACAACTCTATGATTCTACGATCCATGTCCTTCTCAGTGCTGCTATCGTTGGGTGGACTCTGTCTCCTGGGATCCTTGGCATGGGAGCTATGGCAGGTAGGCTAGGTGGCATTGCGGGTGTTTAGATGCTGGCTGGTATGCTGTATGGTTAAAATGCTGAATGATACACTGGCTGTTTGATATGTTGGGTGTTTTGCTGGATGCCCATCCAGGAGCACAAAAGCAGGGAGTTTATCAAGCACCTGTCAGGCTGCACCACATGGCTGGTATGCTGAATATGGCTCAGAGGCTGTGAGTTTAACAGCCCTGACCTAAAGAGATTTTGCTTGTTTCCTTTCCTGTGTCAGATTGATAGAAACCGGGGGCGGCAACTGCACAAATCCCTGGGCCAACTCTGGCTGTGTGCATGTACAAAAGAGGGAAACAAGAAAACAAAACCAATATAGAGCGGTATGAATCATAGTGGAGCAGGGATAACAGAAAGTGCTTATCTTTGTTAGAATTCCCTAATACATATTTATTGAGATAACAAGGAACTTATTCCTCTACAGAAAAACCTCCCGATCCAATTTATACAGTGCAGTCCCAGAAATCAGGGAGGGACGGCTACTAAGGTTTCTCTCCAACACTGAAATTGTAGAGCTATGAGGCAAGAATCTTTCCCTATTTGTTTGTGGCATAATAATAATAATAATAATAATAATAATAATAATAATAATAATTTATTATTTATACCCCGCCCATCTGGCGGAGTTTCCCCAGCCACTCTGGGCGGCTTCCAATCAAGTGTTAAAAACAATACAGCATTAAATATTAAAAACTTCCCTAAACAGGGCTGCCTTCAGATGTCTTTTAAAGAGAATATAGCTGCTTATTTCCTTCACATCTGGTGGGAGGGCATTCCTCAGGGCGGGTGCCACTACCGAGAAGGCTCTCTGTCTGGTTCCCTGTAGCCTCACTTCTCACAATGAGGGAACTACCAGAAGGCCCTCGGTGCTGGATCTCAGTGTCCGGGCTGAACGATGGGGGTGGAGACGCTCCTTCATTTTAAGGCATCATCACTATTATATTAATTATTACTACTATTATTATGCTCTCTCCAACACCGCAGATTGTGAAGCTATGAGACAAAAACTTTCTGATTGTTTGTGGCATATTTAGCCATTGTGATTACTGTTACAGTACTACTGTTACTACTACTAGAATTATTATTCCCTCCTCAGCACCACAGATTGTAAAGTTATGAGACAAGAACCCTCTCCTTCTTGTTTGTGGCATATTAAGGCATTATTACTATTACTAGTCAGGGACGCAGGTGGCGCTGTGGTCTAAACCACTGAGCCTCTTGGGCTTGCTGATCAGAAGTTTGGCAGTTCAAATCACCACAACGGGGTGAGCCACCGTTCCTTGGTCCCAGCTCCTGCCAACCTAGCAGTTCGAAAGCACACCCCAAAGTGCAGGTAGATAAATAGTTACCACTCCGGCGGGAAGGTAAATGGCGTTTTCGTGCGCTGCTCTGGTTTCACCAGAAGCGGCTTAGTCATGCTGGCCACATGACCCGGAAAAACTGTCTGTGGACAAACGCCGGCTCCCTCAGCCTGTAAAGTGAGATGAGCGCCACAACCCCAGAGTCGTCTGTGACTGGACTTAATTGTCAGGGGTCGTTTACCTTTACCTTTTCTATGACTAGACCTTCCAATCCACACCTATATCTCAAGGCAATGCAGAAAATTCAACAACAGTGAAATAACCCATAGTTAAAAGCAACACACACAAAATCCAATGTCATGGAGTTTAACTGATCCTGTGCTACAGTTACCCAGGGCTTGTCCACACAAGCTTGTCCATCTCTTCATTTCTCTGCACTCGAAGGATGAACAGTTGAATGTGTGAAATGACTTCACCAAGGAGCATTGTGCTTCAGGTGTCAACACTGAACCTGTGGCGGCTCAGTCATACACACATGTAGGTAGCCACTTGATGGCTTAGTGGTGAACATGTGTATGTGAACTAGGCCTCAATTAGACAATGAAGAAGGACAAACACTCCTGTTTGCCTCAAAAAAATATCTGGCTCTTCTGATTTGCTTGTCTGGGTATTATTATTTTTTTGAGGTGGCTTGTAAATGATGTGTATGTGGAAACTAGGCAGTGGAAGGTGTGTCTAAAATTTCAACCTATTCCAATCTACTGCAATGCAGGAATAATACCGTGAGGCAATCTGCATGTGTGAACGAGTTGTTAGAGATCGGACCCCTCTTGGGTGTAACCTCCAAACTTCACATACATCACTGGTTTTCCTCAGCAAAACATGTAGGAAAACACACAACTGTTAGGCGTGTTAAGTGAATGTGCGGATGTGTCTTTGACTACCTCAGTTTAGAAGGCTGAAAAGAAGCAGCAAGTGACATTGTCACTGGTAATTCTTTTCAATTACAAGTCGTTTTCAAAGACAGCTAAATGTCAACCAAGTCACCTCGAGCCTGAAAGAGTCTTGAAAAGCTGTGCAGTTTTCATTTTGATTTTTTTGGAGATGCAATTATGCCCTCTGTTTGACAAGACCATCTGGCACATGAGCTTCAACAGAAAGCTTCACGTGAGATATCAAACCCTTCTCTCTCTCTCAGCCAATAGAAGGAAGATGCAACTGTCTATTTCACTACACCTGTTACACAACTGATGTCTATCACTGATCCTAGATGGTGATTGGGCAATTATTTTCACTCTGCAAAAGTGAATATGCTCTGCTACAGTAGCAGACAATTGCCCTGTTTAGATGTGACACAAAACCATGGTCTCCTGAAACATCACTGAGCTATGATAACTCTTAAGTTTGCACACTCCCTTTATTTCACATGCCAGAGGAGGTGGTTGGGAGCATTCCTAAGGTAAAGGTAAAGGGACCCCTGACCATTAGGTCCAGTCGTGACCGACTCTGGGGTTGCGGCACTCATCTCGCTTTATTGGCCGAGGGAGCTGGCATACAGCTTCCGGGTCATGTGGCCAGCATGACTAAGCCGCTTCTGGCGAACCAGAGCAGCGCACGGAAACACCGTTTACCTTCCCACCAGAGTGGTACCTATTTATCTACTTGCACTTAGATGTGCTTTTGAACTGCTAGGTTGGCAGGAGCAGGGACCGGCAATGGGAGCTCACCTCGTCACAGGGATTCGAACCACTGACCTTCTGATCGGCAAGTCCTAGGCTCTGTGGTTTATCCCACAGCGCCACCCGTGTCCCTGGGAGCATTCCTACAGGTCGTCTAAACATTTTTATTTTAACCAGGAGCTCAAAAGAATACAGGGGCCTGCATGATACCAAGAGGCAGGGCATTTCAATGTGTAAGTGCTGCCACACTAAAATAGGGTTTTCTTACAGAAAGAGTATTATGTGCAACTTCGTAGCGGTGCTGGTTCTGTAGGCTGAACTGGTCGAGTGGGGACATGTGAGCTAAGGCAATCCCACAGTTTGGGGCAGTTTTGTAGGATGCCAAATTTATCTGTGGAATTTCCTTGCCAGCTTCTCCCCTCCCATAAAATGACATATGATATACTGAGAGATGACAGGAAGCATCCACAGGAGCTTAATCAAACTGAAGCCCTTGAAAACTGTCCTTTTATTTTCCCGAAATAAGAAAGAAATGGTTATACCCTATGGTATATGCTCGCTGACAAATGATGCATTACCTGGGCTGTATTTCTGATAGCGGACATTTGCTTTTATAGCACAACAGATTAGGAAACGATTAATTTCAGGATGGAGAACCACAGGAAAAAAACACCTCACTATTTATTAAAGCATCCAGAAGAGTCATGACATTTAAAGTTTTCTGGCTTGTTTATCCTATTGTGCAGTTTTTTTAAAAAAGGCATTGCACTTTGGTAATGGACCTCATTGTAAGAAGTTTTTTAAAAAAATGTGTTTTAAACAAATGGGCTGGTGGATCTCAGAACCGGCATGTAATACAGAGACTCCATCTGGGAGGCTAGCCTGCCTGAGGAAGCCTCTTGAGATGTTGAAGTGTGGGACATAAATCTCTCCAAATGATGACACCCAAGAACTCTCCATATGCAAATATGATGTCCTTTTTAATATGCCAAACCATGCATATAAAAAGAAAAAAAAATGTAACTAAATGGCTGGCAGCATTAAGGAGGGAACTCCTCTGGGATGTGAGCTGAGAAAAATGTTTGCATCTGAAAAAGAATATGTGTGCGTGTAGGGTTTTTTTTTTAAGAGAAGAAAAGACATCATAGAGCAAAGATAATAAATGTGTTACTTCTCACAGCTTGCTGCTAAACCTTTCGGCTGATTTAATCCTCAGAACACACTCACTTAGTCCCCCCTCCTTTTGTCTGTTACATGTCACTGACACCTTCACCATCTGTCCTATTATCCTTCCCGAGGACTGGTCTATCAAAGCTCCATGAATGGAAGAGTTTTATGGCTTGCAGAGCTTTATAAGTGGATTTCAAGATACAGTCAGTCTTCTTGGGCAAGGTAGTGGTTTGTTTGACAGAGGGTGGAAATCATAACCCTGAAATTCTCTCTTTTATGATTTTATTGTCTACATTATGTGGATAAAAGCTGAATGAATGAATGAATAACTCTGAAACCAGTTTGGTTCCCAAACACCTCCCTGAAATATCCACTCTGTGAACCTTGAGGCCAAACATTCATTCTGTTTATACCCAGTATTCTTAAATATTTTCTTGATATTGTCTGAATGCTTGGCAACTTCATTTGCCATCTTTGATTTCAGTATTGGGTTTTCTCTATTTCATAGTTTACATGCAGTGGTGTTTGAAAGTATTTTATAGCTTATATGTCATAGTATTTGATATGAGCACTCACAGTGGTTAAGTGAGCAAAAGCATTGTCCCAGAGTCAAGGAGTGTCTCAACAGTGAACTAAGTAGGCGAGGGAGGGGCCTCCAAATGTTGTTGAACTCCAACTCCTATCAGCCCCACCCAGCATAGACAATGGCCAGGGGTGATGGGACTTGTAGTCCAACAACATCTTGCGGTCTACAGATTTTTCACACCTGCAGGAGATGGGCTGTAAATGTAGGTGCTTGATCTGTAAAGGCCCATTCACTTGATGTTTGTGTTGCTGTTGCTGTTTTATATTTATCTAATTGTCATATCTTGGTCATTGCAGCATTGAGTGATCTGCTGAGCAAGTTGGATCAGTGTGTTCATGTGTTTCCCCATGGGAGTAACTGGACTTAGAAGTGCTTTAACTTTGGCTGGATCATGGCCTTGTTTTTAATTTATAGTCCAAGCGGCAACTGCAGTGATTTTCAATAGCTTCCAGGTCTCACCTGTAGACATTGTGCAGGGATCCTATTAAAATCTGTAATGTAAGCCTTGTTTCACTTTCAGGAGAGAATGACAGGGATGAAATACTTCTTTCCATCAATCGAGTACAAAGGGCACAGAACAAGTACTGGGAGGTGTATCATTCGCCCTGATGGGGCACAGTGACCCTTTGCCACCGTAAAGAAATTCTCTAACAAGAGAAAAAGCTTCCTAGCTGATGGAGGCGAGGAATCGTGGGAGAGTGTGGCCTGAAACATTCTGAACTGTCTTTGGGAAGGAAAGCCTTCTCATTTGGCTGGGTAGTGTAGCAGAATTAAACAGCACTTAGGAAATAAAATAAATCCAGGGATGGCATGGAGAAAATTTGCGCAACAGGAATGGACACAAAGAAATGTCTCGCTTTGGAGTGGAGCCACTGTGTAAACTCCCTGGCCACTGTTGCATACTGGGAGGAAGTGGATGAGAGGTGAGGGCACAAATAGGTTGGCATGGTACAAACAGAGGTCAATCCCTATCTTGCAACTGCAGTTTCTCTCCTGTGATGGGGGATAATAATGGTGGCCTTCCTTGTAGCTTATTTTCCCCTCCCGTTCTTATTATTAAAATTGTATTCATTTTAGTACAGGCTTGCCAACCAATAAAATGTAGTTTGAAGTAGAGGTGCAAATTTGAATAAAATATTGGGGGCAGTGCTTTTTTCAAGGGGGAACTCAAGAGTACGCAGAACCAGCACCTCTTTTGGTGTTGTTAAAAAGTGTGGGACCTACTGTAACAACTTCATGGTGAGTACTGGCACCTATTTTTCTAGGAAAAAAGCACTGGTTGGGGGGCAGGTAAGCCCCACCCCGTATAATCTACCACAAAATGCTAAGCGGTGTCTCTAAGACGGTTGGGTGGCTCCTTGCATGCCCCCTTCCAGCAACTACTGCAGCCCAGCTGGTGCCAAATGTATTGCTCTGCTTTCCTTTGGACCACATCAGTGAGGCTGGGGTATTGTCTGTTGCAAAATTCCATTCCACCTTTAGTTGCAGACATGGAACTGTTGCGTGTCACATGTCTGTTTACATACTAGCACAGCTTGCTGGGAACTTCTGTTGTGTGTGTAGCTTTTGCTTTTCTCTGTCTCTCTGAGAAGACAAAGAGAGAGACGACATGTTTCTTTGTCCTGATTTATGATTAATAAATCCGTAGTTGCAGTATGCTTCCACAAGCCTCACGCCTATTCTGTGTGCGCAGTTCGCTCTGCTGATATGGTGTGCCCTGGCTTTGAAGCCTGGGTCGCTGATTTACATCGGAGCAGAGGCCGATGGGTCTTTGCAGCGGGACGGCTGGAAGGAGATGACCCAGCTGGGGCTAGCCAGCTGGCCTTGCGACCCTCTGCATGCCGACATTGTCATCTGGGCAGCACAGGACCTCCATGCACACTGCCAAGGCCCTGGGGAAGTCACTTCGGTGCTACTAATGCAGCAGTTTGACTTCACCCCCAGAGGCGCACTCCATTGTCTCTTGATACATACAGCATGAATGCCAACAACAGCTTTGTATTATGTTGCAACACATCCTATGACCTTTGAGTAAAGAGCAGGATATAAACGTTGGAACAAATAAATAACATAAGCCAAGCCGGTTGTTAACATAAGCCAATGCAGTGGCTCGACTTCACCCCCGGAAGCACACTCCATTGCCTCTCTAGACAGACAGATGCCAACAACAGCTGCCACAGGGCAGTAGTAGCCTGTGGAGTGGGGCAGAGTCACCCTCCTGACACCGGCATCATTACAGCTTACCTGGATGGGGCAGGTACAGTCAGACCTGCATAAGTGTATCAGTAGGAGCACTAGATTCACTCTACCAGTGCATCCATGAAGCCCTCACTGTGCTGTACCGCCCTGCCAAATCTATCCCTGTTCAGTTACCTTTGCAGAAATGCTGGTGTCAAGATCTCCTCTCTACCCCACCAGCTGCTATTTGCGCCGTCGGCTGCAGTTTTAGTTGCATTTTTGTGCTTCTGTCGTGCATATCACAGGGTTTTATTTCATCTTGCATTATGTTAGATAAGTGTTCTATTGGTTTTCCTTTTAAATGATGCCACAAGTTGTTTGGGAAACCTCTTTTAGTGTCAAAGTAGCTAATAACTGTATCAATCAAAAGGGGGCTTCTTTGCTTAAGCACAGATCATTACAAACGAGCAACTCTCTTAAATCTATAATAGGCCAGATAAATAGCAAATACAGTCTCTGGTTATTTTCTAGCCTTGCTTTTTATATAAAACATATGTACCAGAAATGGCATGGTCTGAGCATGGGTATATACCAATAATAAACTTGCTATTCAAATGCTTATCTTTGGGTAACTAAAATGGCACCATCCACGAACAAGAGAGAGGTATCGGCAAGACAGGGGAACTGAAAACTTTGCAGGGATAAAAAGGGAGAATTTGCTGGGGGCGGGGGCAAAACTAAGAAGGCAATTCCTCCCTGCTCTCCGCAACAATAGGAGATTTCTCCTCATTACAATATTCCAGCATCCCATTCTCACAGTGGCCAATCAGATGCCTGGGAGGAAACTTGCAAGGAGGACCGGAGCACAAGAGCAACATTCTGCCCTCCGGCTGTTTCCAGCAACTGGTTGTTTTTGTGGTTGTTGATTTTAACTAAATTTCTATACCACCTTTCATCTGAAGATCACAGGGCAGTTTACAATATAAAAATACTTACCCTAGTAACAAACAAAAACAATCCCCCCCCCCCAGTTTAAATGGCCATAGATGGTTTAATTAGCCAAAGGCCTTGGAGAAGAGGAATGTTTTTGCCTGGTGTGCCTAAAGATATGTAATGAAGTTACCAGTACGTTTCCAAGCACAATTCAAAGTGTTGGTGCTGACCTTTAAAGCCCTAAACAACCTCGGTCCAGTATACCTGAAGGAGCATCTCCACCCCAGGACACTGGGGTGTCCTGCCAGGACACTGAGGTCCAGTGCTGAGGGCCTTCTCGGTAGTGGTGCCTGCCCTGTGGAACGCCCTCCCAGCAGATGTCAAAGAAAAAAACAACTATCACACTTTTAGATGACATCTGAAGGCAGCCCTGTTTAGGGAAGCTTTTAATGTTTAATAGGTTATTGTATTTTAATATTCTGTTGGAAGCTGCCTAGAGTGGCTGGAGAAACCCAGCCAGATGGGCGGGGTATAAATAAATAAATAAATAAATAAATAATAATTATTATTATTATTATTATTAGTAGTAGTAGTAGTAGTAGTAGTATACCAGGCGAGCCTTCCTGGGGAAAGCATTCCACAAGTAGGTGTCAGGAACTGGGCAGAAACTGGGCAGAGGAGAAATGGTGGAGACTGCCTCCCCAGCCTGACCCTTCCAGAGAAGGAGACAGTTCAGAATTACAACAGGGGTTTGAGAGAGATCATAGTTCAGAGGCGGGTGAGGGGAATAGCTGGGAAATAATGGGAAAGGAGGAAGAAGAAGCAGCACAGGGGAGAGACAGCTGACAGGCTTAGTGTCTTTAGAAAGCATTCCAGACCCCCCTCTCCCAGAACCCAGCAGGCATTGAAAGTAGGAGAGCAGAGAGCTCAGAGGCAGAAGGCACAGCTCAGCCACTGTAGGGATGATAATGGGAGAGAAAGAGGGTGGGTGGGTGGGGTTTCACTCAGAGCAACGCCATTGCTCCAGGAGGCTGCATTTCTAAGCCTCTCTCTGTGAATATTGAATAAAAAGCATTGGTATGAACTTCCTTGTCTTATCCATTCCTGGAAACCTGCCATAGGAGGTTGGATGCTCTGAATCCTGAAGGTCATCGCAGTCATCGCAGAAAAGGCCCATTCTCATGCTGCAGAGGAGGCACGTGAAGAGGTGGAGGAGAATTAAGAAGGACACATTATGATCTTTAGAAGCATTGCTGCCTCTCTAAGGCAGAGCATAGCCATTGTGGCTAGTAGCCAATGGTAGCCTTGACTTCCATGAATCAGTCTAATCCTCTTTTAAAACCATGTTGGTGGCCATCACAACCTCCTGTGTGAATAAAGACTTTCTTTTATCTGTCCTGAATCTTCCTCCCTCCCAATAAATTTCCAGCGCTGAGGGCCTTCTGGCGGTTCCCTCATTGCGAGAATTGAGGCTACAGGGAACCAGGCAGAGGGCCTTCTCGGTAGTGGTGCCCACCCTGTGGAACGCCTTCCCATCAGATGTCAAAGAGATAAATAACTACCTGACATTCAGAAGACATCTTAAGGCAGCACTGTTTAGGGAAGTTTTTAATATGGAACACTGTACTGTTTTTAACACTTGATTGGGAGCCGCCCCGAGTGGCTGGGGAAGCTAAGCCAGATGAGCGGGGTATAAATAAATTATTATTATTATTATTATTATTATTATTATTATTATTATTATTTTCTTTACACATTCATTCTTACAATGCATTAGTCAACATATAAACATTTTGCTCTGCCAAGCTTGCAACTTCCCTCCCTCCAGTTGGTATCCCTTATCACATCCTATCGCGTATTTTATCTTTTTACATCTTATCCATCCTGTCTACACTGTAGGAATTATTTCAGTCCTGCTAGTGTCTTTAAGCTTTTACAGTTGTCCTTTAAGCATACAACACATTTACTCCAATTTTCGTGGAATCTTTAATCGTCCTGATCCCGAATCCTGCCAGTCAGTTTGGCTAACTCCGCATGGTCCGTCATTTTCGTCTACCACTCCGCAATGGTAGGAACTTCTTGTGATTTCCAGTTTTGGGCCAACAAAGTCGTTGCAGCAGCTGTGGCATACATGAATAGTCTTTGATCTTTTGTCTTAATCTCCTTTCCCATCAGGCCAAGCAAAAACGCCTCTGGCTTTTTAGGGAAAGTATATTGGGTTAAACCACAGAGCCTAGGACTTGCCGATCAGAAGGTCGGCGTTTCAAATCCCCGTGACAGGGTGAGCTCCCGTTGCTCGGTCCCAGCTCCTGCCAACCTAGCAGTTTGAAAGCACGTCAAAGTGCAAGTAGATAAATAGGTACCGCTCCAGCGGGAAGGTAAACAGCGTTTCCGTGCGCTGCTCTGGTTCGCCAGAAGTGGCTTAGTCATGCTGGCCACATGACCCGGAAGCTGTACGCCGGCTTCCTTGGCCAATAAAGCGAGATGAGCGCCACAACCCCAGAGTCGGTCACGACTGGACCTAATGGTCAGGGGTCCCTTTACCTTTACCTTTATATTTTAGTATTTTCTTAAGTTCATCATAAATCAGCTCCCAAAATGTCTTTACTTTATCACAAGTCCACCACATGTGATAATATTCACCATCCACCTCTTTACACTTCCAACATTTTTTATCCCTCATCCTATACATTTTTGCCAATTTTGTCGGCGTTATCTGTCCTGAATCTTCCAACCATCAGCTTCGTTGACTGTCCATGATTTCTAGCGTTATGAGAGAGGGAGAACATCTCCCCCTCTGTCCACCTTTTCCGTCCATCACACAATTTTATAAACTTCTATCATGTTACCTCTTACTCTCCTTTTCTCTAAACTAAAAAAAGCCCAACCTTCCCACACGGGGGATTTGCTCCATCCCCTTGATCATTTTGGCTGCTCTTTTCTCAACCTCTGGCAATACGATGGACCTTTGTCCTGCTCCTGGAGGACTTTTCTTATGTTCCTTAATACCTGATGCCGTATATGACTTCCTGATGAGCTAAACCTGGGATCTTTGAACCTCTGAAACACAGATCACAAGTTGTCACCCCTTCTGAGGCCGTGTAACTTATTGCTGAGGAGAAGGGGGTTGACAGCTCTTGCTAGCTCAGCAGCTATGAAATGTCCTTCCAAATTCTACGAGGCAGAATGTGCAGGAGTTTTGCTATGCTTTTGCCTTTTCCATGTAGCTTAGTACTGGCTACAAAACACTTGGCTTTTGAGGGTTCAGATGTCTGTGCACTAATCTTTGCAGGTAATGCTTGCAGCCCTATGATTCCCATGTTATTGTAAGATATTTCTGAAATGAGGAGTGAGGAACCATGAATACCACCATGGTATATAGAATCATAAGATCAGGAATCATAAATAAATTACAAATAAAGCATCCATGGCAGATGACTATTCAACCTCTGCTTTAAATGAAGGAGAGTCCACCATCTCTTCTGGGAGTCTGTTCTGCTGTCAAAGGGTCAGAAAGTTCTTCCTGATGTTTAGTTGGAATCTCCTTTCTCATAATTTGAAGCCTTTGGTTTGAGTTCTACCCTCCAGAGCAGGAGAAAGCAAGCTTGCTCCATCTTCCATGTGACAACCATTAAGATATTAGAAGGTGGCAGTCATATCTCTTGTCAGTCTCCTCTTTTCCAGGCTAAATATACCCAACTCCTTCAACCGTTCCTCATAAGGCTTGGTTTCCAGACTCTTGATCATCTTGGTTGCCCTTCTCTGCACATGTTCCAGCTTGTCAACATCCTTCTTAAATTGTGGCACCCAGAACTGGACACAGTATTCCAAGTCTGACCAAGGTTAAATAGAGCAGTATTATTACTTCCTTTGATCTGGACACTATACTTCTGTTGATGCAGCCTAGAATAACATCAGCTTTTTTTTGTTGCAGCATCACACTGTTGACTCATGATAAGCTTGTGGTCCACAAACCTTTTGGGATCAAGGCAACACAGCAGGGGACTCCTAAGAGTGGTAAAAATATTTGATAAAAAATGACAATAATTTTTGGGGGGGTCATGGGGGTACAAAACCTCTTGGGGGGAGGTTGTATTTGGCCATGGTTTGCAAGCTAGCCACCTCTGGATTTGGTGGCCATTTAGGTTCATTCTAACTTTATGATTCTGTGGTCCAGGTGTGGAACTTGATGAAAGAAACAGCAGAGAATAGGAGTCTTTGTTCCCAGCTCAGATGCAGCTGCTGTGCCTCACCAGATGCTTCTCTTGTGAAGTTCTTCTTTTGAATGTCATATCCCGAGGTAGAACTCACAGAAGACAGATGGCACTGTCAGCACTTCCAAGCAGATGTTGAGCAGGAACTATTAGTAAAGCTGTGAACTGCCTTCAGTGCATGTGGATATGAAAATAACTACTTTGTGGAGGTTGGGTTGTACAGCAGACAACCACCATTTAGAGCAGTGTTTACCAACCTTGGGTCTCCAGTTGTTTTTGG
Source organism: Podarcis raffonei (assembly GCF_027172205.1). Lineage (NCBI taxonomy): Eukaryota > Metazoa > Chordata > Lepidosauria > Squamata > Lacertidae > Podarcis > Podarcis raffonei. The sequence goes on from NC_070612.1 coordinate 11,624,320, forward strand.
ACCACAACTTCCATCATCCCTAGCTAGCAAGACATGGATGATAGGAATTGTAGTCTGGAAACAGCTGGAGACCCAAGGCTGGGAAACACCGATCTAGAGAATGGAGTGTGACACAGGCTATAAAACTGCTTGCCTTATAGCAGGGACTGAGAACACTTTGCAACCCAAGGGCCACATTTCCCCCTGGGCAAGCTTCTGGGGGCCACATGCTGGTGGTGGGCAGAGCCAGAGGCAAAAGTGGGTGGACATGACTATGCAGTAGACTATGCACAGGTCAAGTGTTTTCTACACACACCTGTTTCTCCACCCTCCACCCTGGCAGGCGAGAGGCGTTATCACAGTTAAATAACACAGTCTAGCCAGACAAAAGCACTTGCGGAGCCCGGTGAGGGACGTGATTTGTGGAGAGGAGGTGTGGCCCAGAGACACCCCCAAGGGCCAGACACAGTGCTGCATCTCTGCCTTAAAAGTCATCAACTTTCACGGGCCATGTTATTCAGCACTGACCTTTAAAAAGTTCCAGGGCTCCTCTGCACGCTGCACCATATTTTACCTCGAGTTCCTAATCTTGAAATGACTAAGGAGAGATGCTCCTTTGAGATTCCTGTTCCCTTGTGCTCTTGTGTCATTTGTCTGGGCATAATCTGTGCAGAGAAACGAGAGCACATAATTTCCCTGCTGACTTTCAGCAACCGGCGACCCAGACTTGGAAACCGTTTTTTCTTCTTCTGGAGTTCTGCTAAAAAATAGGTGGTGGGAACTCAAAAACTGAAAGAAGGAGAGAGAGTGAGGCAGAAAGAGAGACAAAGAGGTGGGGTAGGGGAGCCAAAGCATTAAAATGGTTGAAAGCTGAAAATTGCGGTTACAGTTGACTGAGAAAGTGAAGGCTGGCCAGTAGCCAGAGCCGAATGGGTTTTTAAGAAGTCCCCGGTGAAAAGTGTGCGCTGCTTTTTCTAGTTACACTGCCTGAGAATGGCTGTCTTTTCCTCTTTCCTTCAACTGGCTGATATTAACAAAAGAATAATGGTCTTTCAGCTCTGGGAGAGGCTTGTCCAGTGGGGAGGGGGAGACAGGATAGCACCCCTGCAGCAGTACAGTGGTACCTCGGGTTAAGTACTGAATTCGTTCCGAAGGTCCGTTCTTAACCTGAAACTGTTCTTAACCTGAAGCACCACTTTAGCTAATGGGGCCTCCCACTGCCGCCGCGCCACCAGAGCACAATTTCTGTTCTCATCCTGAAGCAAAGTTCTTAACCAGAGGTACTATTTCTGGGTTAGCGGACGCTGTAACCTGAAGTGTATGTAACCTGAAGCGTATGTAACCCGAGGTACCACTGTATCGCTGACACTTACTGGGGTGCTGAGGCAGAAAGGAGAGGCGGGGCAGCGGTGAGGTCAGGGCTGTGCAATGCACTGATTGGCTCTGGCAGTGCACCCTGAAGCCTCAGCCTCACCACCGCCTTGCCCCCTCCCAGTAAACAACCCCCTCCGCTGTCAGGAGGCCATCAGTGTGATTCTACCCTATCAAGCAAGCCGCTCCTGTCCAGTTTTTCTCTTCTATACACTGAGCAACTGTGTTAAGGAGGGAGTGGGACCATAATGCTAGCCCCACCTTGATAGGTATTGTGACTCCCTGGCTCCACCCTCAGTAAACCACATGGAGATCTGAAGTTCTGGAAAGTTCTGTGGATGCAGAAAACAAGGGGAGTGATAGCAAGCTATTCTGGTTCTTCATGCCTCACAACTAAAGATCTGCATTGTTTAACATTGAAGGTCCACTTCCATGTCCCATGTCCAAGATAGGTTCAATTGAAGACGGGGACTTTTTGGTTGTGGCTCCCCATCTTTGGTATGCTTTCTGCAATTAGGCTGTCTGGCACTGAAGTTACTGTCTTTTCAGTGCCAGGTGGAAACTTTCCTCTGCTTCCTAGTGTTTCATGGCATGTGAAGGGCTGCTTTTAATTATCATTAATTGTTGATTCCTATCTGGTTAATTGAACCTTCTGCCGGTTTTTATTTTGTTGATTTGTATTGGATGTGCCCTTTTGTTTTATATGGATTATATTGTTGTTATTTCACTTCACTTTTAATTTGTATACCACCTCTCTATATTACTATACACGAAGCAGTTTACAAGCTGAAGAAACAACAACATAGACAGCAAAGACAACAAAATAGACAGCAAAGATCACACACCCAACAACACTCTGATCCAATACAAAAAAGTTACAATAAAAGCATAACTTTACAATAAACAACATATCAAATAAAGCAATATTCAATGTAAACAGTAACATTAAATACCAGCAAATAATAATTAAACAGTTTGCCCTTAGCAATTACAATGAAGAACTACTAAACTATAATCAATGAAAATAACGGCAAGTCACAAAACATAAAAAACAACGTAAAAGCATCAAACTGAGAAACAAGGATGCACAACTTAGAAAAAGTATTTTTTAAAATTATCCCTGAACTCCTGAACTTAAAATCATTTATTTGATTTTAAAACACACACACTCATTTTATATGCTACTGGATGATAAAATTCAATATGCAGCTCTGAAAGTGGCTGAAGGCATTGGAAGGTCCTTTTCTTTACTCAGCAATGTAGTGAGAACACTATACTGTGATGCTTATAAGGCTGGAGATGTTTGGCAGCACCACCGACGCTGCTGAAGAAGAAACATCTGTAGTATCCAAATTCTGCTTTACATACAATGCAGATTTAGAGTTCTTGTTGGGATAAAAGCCCTGAGTATCAGCTCAACGCCACGTGCACCAATTTCTTTTCCACCCCAGCGAACATAAATTGCTGATGAACACAGCAAATATGCAAAGGGTAGTATTCTAATTCAGATTTCATGCATGGGGATGTGGGAGAGGAGAGAAAAGAGGTTGGAAGAAAGGCACGAGCAATGTAAAAGTGAAGGAATTAGCCATTGTAAATGAAAAACCTGAAAATAGATGGCATTCCCCCCTTCTTTTGTCTTTCTTGTCTGACATTCTCAGCCGAGTAGAGGTTTTTTAGAACAAAAAAAAAGAGGAAAACACAGCAATGAGAAATTAAGAGCCCTTCCTTGGACGCACACTTGTCGGATGGGTACAGAACGGGGTCATTGCCTTGAGCCAAGCCAGTTATGGATTGAAGTAACACCATCAATACCTGTCCTTTGTTTACAGATGTGGGAGGTGAAACATCTCGACTGCCAGTGATTTGGTGAACTCTTTTCACTGCAGATCTCCATTTAAACCCTGCTGACTCATCGATCTTGTGCATTAATTCACCTAAATAATAATAATAATAATAATAATAATAATAATAATAATAATAATAATAATTTATTATTTATACCCCTCCCATCTGTCTGGGTTTCCCCAGCCAATCTGGGCAGCTTCCAACAGAACACCAAAATACAATAACCTATTAAACATTAAAAGCTTCCCTTCAGATGTCTTCTAAAAGTCTGGTAGTTGTTTTTCTCTTTGACATCTGGTGGGAGGGCGTTCCACAGGGCGGGTGCCACTACCGAGAAGGCCCTCTGCCTGGTTCCCTGTAACTTGGCTTCTCGCAGCGAGGGAACCGCCAGAAGGCCCTTAGCACTGGACCTGTACCTGCTTCTAGACTGTCTCAGCTGCTTCTAGATTGTCTCAGCTGATCAGTGCTGAGATGAGCTCCTTTGAAGCTCATTGGACAGCTCACTTTCCAAGGGTGAACTGTCGGCACCCATCAGCTGATCAAAGGGGTGTGCTTTCAGCACACCAGCTGTTAGGCCCTTGGAGAGCCCCATCAGCTGCCCTAGGGAGCTCCTGATACGGACAGAAGAAGGCATCTTTTCATGTTCTGGCCCATGTTTGTCACATGCAGCACTGTTTCCTTTCCGCTGCAGTTTGTCCTGCTGTCGATTGCGGTGAAATTATGTAACTTATTCAATTTGTGGAATGAATTGCACAAACTGCACAACTCACATATTTGCATTGTCATTACGTTATTCCATCCCATTCATTTCAATCCAAAGGAAACCCAAAACAAAAGGGGGGAGATGTAATCAATTATGTATTGTTTGTGGACCGAAAGCAACAACAGCAGTGAATACTAATCGTGTTTGCTGGATTGATTTCCATTCTGGACACGGCAAGAATAAGCGGACGTTGGCAATTTCCACTCCTGTTTACATTTTCATTGGAATTCTCTGGCATCTCATCATATCACAGCAGCCATTGGGCTGATGGGCGTGGTTGGGAGAGGGAATCAGTCTCATAGGCCTCATTTGACCTACAGTCCCATGGTTTCACAATGCTGCCCTAAAAGTTGGGCCAAACACCATCCCTCCACCCAGATGTATGGATTCCTTTGTCATACCAGGGTGAGCACATGTAGGGCTTTGAAAAAAGTGTTTAAGAGGAATAAAACGGTAAAGCAGTGGCTAGTACTCTGGAGAAAGTCTCTAACTGAACTCAATGGCGAATATTTCTCAGTGCTCTTCTTTGGTGATCACTGGTAGCTGAGTAAGAGTGTCTTCCATAAAAACGGTTTTAACAGTGAGTCCGTAAGTGACTGTGGGGGCCAATTCTGGATCCACACATCCTTCCACAGTGGGGACACAGGTTTCCAGGCGGGAGTTGATCATGTAAGGGTTTGCCAAGCGTGCCTTCCTCTTAGCACGTTTCTCCCTTTCGTCCTGAGTTCGAGTGTCTTCAACGTCCCTGACATCTTTGGTAAAAGCTGTTCTCCAGTTGGAGCACTTGCAGGCTAGTGTTTTCCAGTTGTCGGTGTTTATACTACATTTTTAAAGATTTGCCTTCAAAGAGTCTTTAAACCTCTTTTGTTGACCCCCAGCATTACTCTTTCCATTTTAAAGTTTAGAGTAGAGTAGTTGCTTTGGAAGACGATAATCAGGCATCAGCACAACATGATCAGTCCAATGAAGTTGATGTTGAAGAATCATTGCTTCAACACTGGTGATCTTTGCTTCTTCCAGTACATTGGCATTAGATCGCCTGTCTTTCCAAGTGATGTGTAAAAATTTTCAGAGACACCATTGATGGAATCCTTCGAGTTGGAGATGGTGTTTATAAGTGGTCCATGTTTCACAAGCATACAGTAAGGTTGGTAGTACAATAGCTTTGTAAACAAGCATTTTGGTTTCCCTGCGAATCCAAAATCTCAGTGCATGGTTGAGTTCAATAGGTGAGTAAAGGTCATGCTTAAAAAATCTCTCCCATTGGGTCTCTCAAGATGCCAGGGCCAGATCCTGCCTCTGAGTTCTCCATGGCTAATTAACTTCATACTTCTTTGAAGTCTGTATGCATTTGCTTAATATTTGTTTGTTTGTTGTAACTTATTTGTTTATCCATATTTGTTAATTGCCTCATAGCATGCTTCTCTGAGTGATGTACAATATGTTTAAAGCAAAGCAGAAAAGCTGGCTACCCCCAGGGGTGAAAATGGTACACCCGCCTTGTACAGCTAACAAGATAAAAGTAACCTCCCTTTCTGCAAAGTGCTTCTGCTAACAACCTCTTGAGTGGGTGTGTTTTCATTTCACCAACCATGAATTGTCAGAAAAGATCTGATGAAAGGCTTGACTCAGCACTGCCCATGACTAAGTATGGTGGAGAAGCATGGATGCCTTATGTCAGAGACTGGCTGGATGAGGAAGAGTGGTGGAAGCCCCTCGCTCAGGAGCCCCCCAGAGAAGGCATAGAAGAAGATGACTTAGATCCTGCATCCTGGTGGTTTGATACCGGCCACACCTCAGAGGAGGGGCAAGCTGGGAGCTACTAGAAGCAGGAAGCTTGAGGCAGAAGGAGGCAGGTGGCCCAGAACAGGACAGGGTGATGAGGTTTCCAGTTTGGATGCAGGCACTGACAGAGATGACAGAGGTGAGCCAAACCCTGCATCTCTCCTGCAGCTCCATTATGAGAGCCTCTCTGCTGAAGGCTGTCCAGCCCCACTTACTCCTAGAAAATGAAGGATGTCCCATGTTGCTGAACAACAGGCCAGACAGACACAGAGAGAGGCTCCTGGAACTCACTGTAGCAGAAGATTACAGAGGAGGAGAACCGACTCTGAGGGCTAGAGAGCAAAGGAGGGGTGGCAAGCCAGTTTGAGCAACTTCTGCATTAGGGGAGTTCGCTTTTATGAGCCTCTTTGTATTTTCCCCCTTTCCTTAATAAAGAAACTAACTGCAAGTTAGCCTCGCGTCTCTCTTTCTGACCTATGAATGACCTGCTCTTCCTGTTAGCCCCATGACACCTTACAAAGATTGGTTTAGCTTACAAGGATGTTGTGGAGCATCTCTGCCTGCTAGGAGCTCACTTGTAATAATAGAAACATAAGAGCTTGCACTTTATTGAGTCAGTCCCTTAGTCCATCAAGTTCAGTATTGTCTATGGTGACTGGAAGTGCTGACTCTCCCAGCTTTCTAGTAGGAGCTTGCCCCAGCCTTACCTGGATTCACTGCCTAGCAACTTCTGCATGCAAAGCGGATGCTTTGCCACTGAGCTACTGTTCTTCTTCTCCCAATAAACAACTTTGCCCCATCAGCCTGCTAAATCTCCTGCAGAGTAGGAGATTAACTCTTAGGCTACCACCCTCAATGGTTTGTCAATGAACTCAAACAACTTCTGCAATCAATGGAACAAGTAAGTAAAGATACAGAACAGGTTGCCTGATCTCAGCAGGCTAAAGGAGGTGGGATGATTATTCTTCCCCAGTTATTGAGTCCAGCTTCATTTCCAGAGTCTTATATACTGGAGAGGTGAAGGAAGGCTCTTTCAGAGGACCAGAGAGCCTTAGATCACTTCCAGCTTTTGAGGCCCCCAAATAAATAACTTCTATCACTTAAGAAGGAAAAATATGTATTTTTTCCAAATCACACCTTTTATTTGCTTAAATTTGCAGCTCTGCTCTGAGAGTGTGTGTCACATTCTGGGCTGCTATGCATAAAACAAGTTGTAAAACTCATCAAATGTAACTGCTCCCCCCTCAAAACACAAATGTCTACCTATGAGCTTCTCCTTGAGACTGAGGCCCACCCAGTCCAAATGGGCCCCCCTCCCCACCTCCCTCATTTGCCCTAAGTGAAGGCAGCACTCTATGTGACTTACAGGTTTAACAAATTCAGGAGCCCTGATGCTTTCATGCTTCCCTTAGAAAAGGACAACCTTCACTGTGTATATAAACCGGGCATTGATTTGAGAATGCAAACAAAGTCTTAGAGGCAGGGATTGCCAACCTTCGTGGGCAAATCAACGTATCTGGAATTTTGAGAAAGTTCCATGGGTGCCAGTCACAAAATGGCTACTGTGGGGGTGTAGCATAACACAAAATGTCTGCTGTGGGGGCCTGTAGGAGAAGCTGATCCTGTGCAAACTGGAACTGAGCAGGAAGAGGTCTCTTGTGCTTTGAGAGCTTTTACTGACACCATAGGAAATGCTTTGGGGCATATTTGTGCCTGCAGCTGTCTTGTTGGTCACTTCCATCAGAGCATTTTGACACGATAAAACATATATTGGGTTTATCCTAGAAATGTGAAGGTGCTCCAATACAGACAGCAGAGGAAGGGGAATCCCAGACAGGATGAGAAGCGAAGGAGAGTTGAGGAAAAAACACGCTGAAATGACCTAAGAGAAAGGAAGCAAAGAGTGCAGAAGAAGAATAGGGGGACATTGGCTAATGATACACTCCAGGCCTTTTCGAAGGGCTCTGCAAAAGGTCAAAGGCCAGAGGCAGCCAGGATGAAACAGCTGGGAATTATACAATAGTATTAAATGCAATGCCCTAGATAGGGCAGAGATTCACAATTACACCCGTTACATTTGGTAATACAGTTACTTTTGGTGAATTGAAGATCTCTAGTCTGCATTCTAGTTATATGAACTGCCCAAGAGGCAAGAAGATAGAAATTTAAATTGGGCAATTAGAGGAAGCAGCTAAACAGAAAGAAAGATAAAAAGTTCAAGCTTGGCCTAGAGAGGGAGACAGTAAAACAATTTTCACAGAGGCTGAGCTGGATATTTAGCCACGGACGCCTAACGGAATGAAAACTAACGTATTATTTACAGGTGCAGGAACTGACTGAGAGTTTTAAGAGAGCAGGGTGCTCTGGGGTTGCATGAAGCCTTATTAGTGCTAAAAGTTGCAGAAGCCCAAGAGGTTCCCAACATGGGCTAGCTGCTGAAAAATATAGTGGGAATAATTTATAAAACCATCCCTCAAGAGCTCACGTTATGATGATGAATTCTACAAATCTTTGACTTGAGGTTTAAAGAGGAGGCAATTAGGCTCTTGGCCAGGCTGCGTGAAAGACCCAGATGTCCAGTCGTGGCTGCTGCCTTATGGAACTGTTGGCGTGGAATCATGGCAGGGAGGCCACTAGTACCTGGAGTCAGAGCCAATGACCAACAGAGCCAACGAATGCTTGTTTTGTCCCCATCCTCCTTCCAGCTGATTTCTATAAAGGGCAACACTGGGACTAAGGAGGAGGAAGACGCTGATAAGGTACAGCTACCTCCTGGACCGGTAGTAAATAAGAGAGAAGGCAGGCAGGCAGCGACTGATTGGTAAGGAAGCACCCCATTTGTTCTAATGGGCCAGCCTCCACTGGAGGAACACCATCAATCCCCAAATCCACTCTGGCAACTCTGTAACATAACTCATAACACCAGGGGTCCATTCACCCATCCGTCTTCCAACATGATTTATGCCATCATCTGCCCACAACACCCTTTTGGGTTTTACGTGGGACAAACAGATCAGTCTTTATGGACAGAAGAGGAAGAGGGTTCAGAGAAGAAATTGAAATTGAAATACTTTATTGTCACTTGTACAACTTGTATACAGTGAGATTACACAAGCACCCCCCCCACTCAGCTGTTTTAGTATTAATTCCCCTCGTTTACTGACGCACACCCACCAAACCCGTAAGTCAGTTGCCCTGTTGTTATCTTTTCATTCAGCAGCCTAACAACCCACGGATAGAAGCTGTTCTTTACCCTGTTGGTGCGACTAATCATGCTTCTATATCTTCTGCCCGAGGGCAAGAGATCAAGAAAGTGCCAGCCAGGGTGTGAATCATCCCTGAGAATTTTATTCACTCTCCTGAGGCAATGATCTTCTGCGATGTCATCCAGCGGATTCACGGGACAGCCCATAATATCTTGCGCTGTATTCACCACCCTCTGTAGGCACTTCCTATCCGTTGATGTCAAACCAGCGTACCACACCGTGATGCAATATGAAAGGACACTTTTTATTGTGGACCGGTAGAAGGAGATAATCAAATGTTGATCGACATCATTCTTTCACAATACTCTGAAGGTATCAGAAGTGGCCAATGCTAGGATGTTAGGTGCTGGTGTCAGTTCTGAGCCAGGCCTCAAGATTCCATCACACACACACACACACACACACACACACACACACACCCTGGTGCAGCCAAGAAATACAACCTCAGATGGGGCTATGAGGGTAAAGGGGACAGAGTAATGAAAATACCATTGGAAAAATAGTCCTAAATGGCTCCCACTAACTTCTATGGGACAGAGTAATGCTAGAGTAATGCTGCATTTGGGGAATAGAGATTAGGGCTGCAGGGAAATTCAGTTCAGTTCACTTCTATCCAATTCACACTTCCTGAAACAATACACAAAATGAAATTCCAGGAGAGAGGGAGTGTGTGTGTTGTGGTATGCCTCATTCCCTGGGAATCTGGAAGCTAGTTCCCAAATCAGGAGTAGATGGTTGTGGAATTGCAAAAAATAAAATAAAATGTGTCTTAGGAGAAAAGTGCATTAAAATGCTGATGTATTTTCACAAGGACTTCACATTTTCTTTTGCAGGCGGAGAACTAAACTTAACGTGGGAAACCAATTCCTAGTGACGCAAATATATAGACATTCCATCTATATTATAGGGAACTGTTCATGGAAGCTTATTTCTGGATGCTCTATAACTGCAGAACTGCAGAACAGCAGCAGTAAACTGGGAGTCATCCATCATAACCATCATAAATGTGATTTGAGATTTATTTATTTATTTATTTAAAGTTGCCACTTTGAGAGTGGACACAAAAACCTTCAAGGTTGGGGCTGTGTGTGGTCTGCAAGCTACAGGTTACTCACTGCTTCTTTATACCACTTGCCATGACCATAATTTCACTTGTCCTTTTATGAAACGGTCCTGATGAAAGCAAAGGGCTGGAACCCCCATTCTGCTTCCAGAAGGGGTCGATACCGCTCTCAAATACTCTTCGTTTACTTCTCCACTTGATAGTCCAAGGCCAATAGCTTTCTCCATCTGCATATTAGTGGCAGAAAACTTCATCTTTCCTGTCTTTGGGCTTTCATATTTCCACTGTAATGAATATGAGATCAATGGCTGCATAAGTGGTCAAGGCTTTTCACTCAATATTAACAGGATATAATTGGAATGCCAGCCAAGTCCACTGGAGGCTCAGTGCCTGTGTGTGGAGGATTCTCAAAGTCTTGACAGAGCCCTGACCCTCCCTCAACTTACACACATAGTAAGTAAGGGTAGAGGAGATACTCACTTGGTCCATATTTTAAAGTGAAACAATCTAATTTGATGGTCCCGGACTGGCCTGCAGATTAGAAAGTAGCTATCGATTGGGGAACCCAGTCAGGTGGGTGGGGTACAAATAGTAAAATTTTTATTGTTGTTGCGTTTTCATTTATGTTTTTATTTTTCTGATTGTAATTTTGCATGATATATTCTGCCTTGCTGTATTTTTTTGTACTACGAAAGTATGGTTTCTAAACATTTAAATACTAATAGATAAATGCATACCCTCCAACATTCATTAAATGAAAATAAGGACACTTCTTACTCCTCCCCCCAGCTGACCCTCCTCAACCCCCCCCCCGTTTTTTATTGGCTTAAAAAAAATTATACAGACAGCAAAACAAAGAAGCCTAAATTAACATTGCCTTCTACCGATAATAAATAATAATAACTATTACAATAATAAAATACTAAAAGTACATTTACTTCCCCTTTTAAACTTCTGTTCTGGTTACAATACATTACTATTCTATAAGAATCTATTATATCCTTTGCTGTCCCATATATTATTTTATTTCCCAAATTCAACCTAACCCTCCCCTCCTTCCCACTGCTTCCCTTCACCTGTGTGAGATCACCCCATCATAATATTTTTTTTCTAGTTGCTTTGATAAAACAGAGTAACATGAAAACTGTTAAATTAGAATTACTTCTTTTGTCCTTACACGCTTAACAATTGCCTATTAAGAGTTCTGCTTTAACACCATATTTCTTCATGTATTCCCCTATGCCTTCCCATTCTGTATATAATTTTTGATTGGAGCAGCCCCTGATTGCTGCAGTCACTTTTGCCATCTCGGCTAACTCACAAATCTTAACTTGCCATTCTGTCATTTGTGGTACTTTTTCTGTTTTCCAATATTTTGCCATAAGTATTCTTGCGGCTGCAGTTATATACAGAAATATATTCCTTTTGTCCTTGGGTATGTCGTTTGTCAATAAACTCAATAAGTATGACTCTGGTTTTTTTTGAAAAAGAGCTCCTGAGGATCTTTTTGATCTCCTCATGTATCTCGTTCCAAAATTGTCTTACCACCTTACACCCCCACCACATATGGTATAATGTCCCCATCTCTTTCTTGCACTTCCAGCAGAGATTTGGATGCTTTTTATAATTTTTTGCTAACTCCCATTTTTGTCTCCCCTGCAGACATATGACATTGCCCTTTCTACTTATCTCCGACTTGCAGGCATAAAGCCTTCCTCTCCCACTGATGTTCTCTTCCTGCCCCCCTTGCACATAGACACTTTAACCTCCCCAGCTATGATAGCTGGGGAGCACAGCATTTAACTGGCACTCCCCAGCCATCATGATGCAGTTTAAATTTCTGTCCCTGCCTTGCTATTAGCACACTAGCAATGAAAAACTTGGCTTTATCGGGAGCACTGACAGGGGCAGGTTAAAGCCTGCACTCCGCTGTTGTCATGACGAAGCTAAAATTGCTGTCCATGCAGTGAGCACAGCAATCTCTTCCCCTTTGGTCAAATAGCTGGTCAGTGTGGGAAATGCCAAGATGGTTGGACAGTGTTCTCGAAGATACCAGCATGAGTTTGACCAAACTGCGGGAGGCAGTGGAAGACAGGAGTGCCTGGCGTGCTCTGGTCCATGGGGACACGACTAAACAACAAAGCGTGTTCTCCTTCATGGAGAGCACGTGTTGCGGTGGGGGCCGCCAGGACACTCCAAAGTTGGGGGCGGGCTAATTGATCGTTGGCCACTGATGCGATGGGGTTTCCCTTGTTGTTGGGAAGAAGTTAATGTTGTCATTTGTTAATTGACAGCCAGAAATGTTAAAACTCCTTGCACGAGGCTAGGGCTTCCTCTTTTCACCCGTGCATCGGATTGCCCGTCCCTCCGTCCCTAGAATTAGGGTTGTTCGCTTTGACCTTGCTATGCCTGTCAGCAAATCATCACAACTTGTAAGGTTGTGGTTAGGCATTGGTTTATGGTTTGGTTGGTTGAGGGGCATGGATTGGCTGTGCCTGCCCCTCTAATGCTGCTGCTGCAAGGGATTCCGTTAAAGGAATCCGTTAAAGGAATTGGGGGCTAACTATTGCTTGTCCACTCTGACAAGGGGGCTCGGGCGATAGCAATGAGCTCCTGGTTGCATTTGGGGTGAGGGCAGGTTCCCTGCTCCATCGCTACCCCCAAGTGTATTCCCCTATTCTGACTTTCGCATCATGCGGAATGTCAGTCTGTCCCCCATGGTGGGGGCAAATAGTCGCAACCAATGCCTAAGCAACCACTCACAAATTTGTATTTTAATAAAGTTGTGGCCAAAATTATGCCAAAAATCTTAAACAAAAAATTCTGTGTGATGTGTGAGTTATTGGGGTGGCCCTGGGGACCTCGACACGCAACAACAACAGTGGGAAATGCCCAGGGATTCTGCGGCATGGCAGGCTACATGCAGCCCATGGTTTGCCCGCATGTGCCATATGCCAGGGTAGGGAACATTCTTCAGCCTGTGGGTTGCATTCACTTCTGGGCAATCTCCCAGAGCCCGTGTGCCAGTGGAGTGGGTGGGGTCCAGCGGCAAAAGTGGGCAGAGCAATGAATGCAGATTTTGAGCACCAGTCGCTGAGAATCGCAGCTGGGGAGACAGCCAATGCTCATAAGTCTTACTTGCAGGTTTTCCATTTGGGCATCTGGTTGACAGAGGCAAATTTTGGGGAACACGATGGGTTCCCCCACATCGGGTGCCAAGCCTAGGGAGCATCACAGGGTGCCTCAAAGGTGACGTAGTGAATTCAGCAGAAGGTGAAAGACAGTGTGGGGCTCCAAATTTTGACCTTGCATAGGGCACCACTGGAATTTGGAAGACCAAAATCTGCCACCGTGAGAACAGAGTCCTGGACTAGAGAGCCCTTTGTCCTGACTGAGCAGGCCTCTTCATATTTCCCTTGCCTGTGCCCCTCTTAGTGTCCCTAATTTTCCAGGGACAGTTCTGGATTCACAGAAGCTGCCCCAGTTTCTGATTTGATCCTGAAGTGGCCCACTTTTACTCTAGGACATCCCTGTTTTCATCAGAGAAATGTTGGAGGGTATGGTAGGATATCCCTATTTACATCGGAGAAATGTTGGAGGGTATGGGGTTATGTGACCCCCAAGCCAAGGAGATAAGTAAATTACAACTTTTAGAAGTCATCTGAAGGCAGCCCTTTATAGGGAAGTTTTAAAATGTTTAATGATTTATTATGCTTTGGAATAATTATGTTGGAAGCCACCCAGAGTGTCTAGGGCAACCCAATCAGATGAGTGGGGTATAAATAATAATAATAATAAAATTATTGTTATGGAATAGGGCGGGGGTCAGCAAACTTTTTCAGCAGGGGGCTGGTCCACTGTCCCGCAGATCTTGTGGAAGGCCGGAGTATATTTTAAAAAATAATAATGAACAAATTCCTATGCCCCACAAATAACCCAGAGATGCATTTTAAATAAAAGCACACATTCTACTCGTGTAAAAACATGCTGATTCCCGGACTGTCCGCAGGCTGGATTTAAAGGGAATTAGGCTGGATCCGACCCCTGAGCCTTAGTTTGCCTACCCAATAGGGCATCCCTATTTTCATCAGAGAAATGTTGGAGGGTATGTAAGTCTCGTTCTTTTATAGACTACTTCATTTGCTGGCATTTCATTGCCTGTAATCCCCATTTTTTAAAAAGCTGAAAAATACCAGCTGTTCATTCTGAGACAAAGTTCCCAGGGAGGAGGGATTGATTATTTTAACTACTCTGAGAATTATATCTCTGTGAGGGAAATGGGGGTCTTCTGACATCTCCCAGCACCCTTAACAAACTACAGGGGAAGACAGGACTGTTTAAAGTGGTATTGTAGTCCTTTAAATCTAGGGTGTGAATGTGGCCAGCCATTATTTTTCTTTCGTCGCTCCTTTTTTAACCTGCAGAAATTCATCCGGCCTTCAAGTTTCCTTTCACACATTTGAAGGCATTCATCTGACCCTCGATCAGAATGAAGGTTGCTCTCCAGCCCCCACCAGATTCTGCAACACCTGCCCATTGAGGGAGGTAGTCAAGGGCGTCCAGGACTGGAGAAAACCTTCTTCCTTCCCAGCTCCTATCATCTTGGTGAGCCCAAGGTCAGTCTGAAGCAGCGGCCTCCCACTGCAGCCATATCCGTCATTCTCTGAGCCCAAATGCTTCCCTGTGCATTCGTTAGTTACAATGCTTTGGCACGTAACTGATGCTCTAAGGAGCCATAGGAGTGCCGTTACCTGGTTCAAGGTGACTGGCTTCAAATATCTCTCGCTCTTTGCAATCTCAGTTGGAGAGGAATTCAGGCAAGGCCTATTTTAGTGAAACAAGGTGGGGTGTTGCCTATTTTAATAACCTGCTGTGGCTTAAACGCCTTCTGCTCTGTTGAACAACTCCACTTAGTTTCTTTTCCTGCTCTTTTAAACACTGTCACAGGTGCCACATGATACTCATTCCACATGGGTAAGAAACTTTTTTCTTTTTTAAACTGTGGCAGCACCTTCACTTTGGAACTCCCTGCTTATCAACATCAGCCAGGGGCTTTTGCTGTCCTCCTTTTCACTTAAAACATTTTTCTTTACGTAAATCTGTTCAGACATGCAGAATGTTTACATGCCATTTAATCGCTTTGGAGCTTATTGTTGATTTTAATTCTCTCTTTGTTTTTCTTAAAAATACCTGTTTTAATTGTCTTTTGCGCATCTGTCTAATGTTTTGGGCTTTTTTTGCTAAACCACATAGAAGTTTTATCAGAGGTGTACCTTGGGGTGCATGATTTTGAGGGGAAGTGAACCAGGTGCCCCCACACTGGGATCCCTGTCACACCCTACCTGCTGCGGGGGGTCTCTGGGCCCCACAGCCCCGCCTGGCCTCCGCATCCCTGGCCCCTTCGCTGAATGGCCACCTGGTCAGCATTGATGGATTTGCCCACCAGGGGCCGTGTTAGCCAGCCTAGCTCTCCCCATGTGGGTGGGCAGGTAGTGTAGTGTGGCCCTGTGAACCTTCCATGCCCTGCCTCTGTCCAGTGGCAGTGACGGCTGGGCTGCTGCAATGGGTTTTGTTCACCCCTGGCCCCATTCCCGCCCAGCATGTGTGTGTGTGTAGGTGTGTGTGCCTACCCCGGGCACCAGCAGAGGATGCAACGCCACTGGGCTTTATTACAATCAAGTGATAGCAGAAGGGGAATATGGAGAAGTGTGGCTTCTGGTCTTTTCTTCAGCAATCATGATGATGTCATCTGCAGGCGATGATGTCATCTGCAGGAGTGCCAAGGGAACTTGCTCTGTCAAGTGAAATTAGGGGATGACAAGGCTTTCAAGATGTGACCAAGATGAGCACAGAGGAAGTTGGAGAATGAAGACAATAGCCAAGCAAGGTCTGGATCCTTGTTCCTCATCAATGTGGCTCAAATTGTAACACTTCTTTGCAAGATGCATGACATATTTTAATTTAAAAACTAAAGGCTGCTTTTCACCTGGCTGCAGATATTTCATTAAAGTTCAGCGAGTTTTACAAGTTGGAACTTATGCAGTCAGATGTAAGCACCGCTGAGCTCCGTGAACCTTACTCTCTGCATCCATGCTGCTTATAATGAATTGAGTATTACCATGCTATTCACTGGTACCAATGAATACGTAAGGCAGAGACCTTTTCATTGAGCTAGGAAAGCTTGTTAAAATAGATGTTTAGCCAAGCAAACCGCACAATGTGACATAATCTCTTTAAAGGTTTCCCTGCCCCTACAAGAACATGCATTTATTTCAGCTACTCAGTTATTTCCAGTATTCAGTGGTGGCTGCAGGTTTTTTTGGGGGGGGGGGCTGGTGGGGGTGTAAGGCAGGAGGCCAACAGTAGGTGGAGCCAGAGCCAATGGCAGACACATACACAGCCCTTAGTAGGCACAGTCAACTGATTCCAGCTTTGTCCACAGCCTTCTCCCTTCTGAGTTCTGCAAAATGATTAAGGAGGGAAAAATGAGATTAAGGATGAAGAAGCTGCCAGCCAGTGCCACCCTCTGGATTTGTTGTAAGTAAGAAGGCAGGCTTGGGGTGTGTGTGCTGGCTGAGGAAAGGCTGATATCGGTGAGGCAGCGCCCTGTTCACCCTAATGGACCAGCCTCCACTGCCAGTATGATATCAAACTTCCTTTCAAAGGCAAATGGGAAAAGATGTCCTTCAGAACAACATTTATAATTTAATATGCTTTGGAGCTAAACAATGTTGTTTTTGTTTAGTCGTTTAGTTGTGTCCGACTCTTCGTGACCCCATGGACCAGAGCACTCCTGTCTTCCGCTGCCTCCCGCAGTTTAGTCAAACTCATGCTGGTAGCTTCGAGAACACTGTCCAACCATCTCGTCCTCTGTCATTCCCTTCTCCTTGTGCCCTCCATCTTTCCCAACATCAGAGTCTTTTCCAGGGAGTCTTCTCTTTTCATGAGGTGACCAAAGTATTGGAGCCTCAGCTTCATGATCTGTCCTTCCAGTGAGCACTCAGGGCTGATTTCCTTCAGAATGGATAGGTTTGATCTTCTTGCAGTCCAAGAGTCTCCTCCAGCACCATAATTCAAAAGCATCAATTCTTTGGCGACCAGCCTTCTTTATGGTCCAGCTCTGACTTCCATACATCACTACTGGGAAAACCATAGCTTTCACTATATGGACCTTTGTTGGCAAGCTAAACAATATCACCACTGTTTTGTTTGAGATCGATTGATGTAGACCAGTGGGGAGGAACCTGTGGCCCAAGGGGTGTGCGATTTGATGGGAGCTCAGAGGGGGTGGGTGGTGTTGACATTTCCATTCCACCTTAAGGAACAGACATGGGATTGTTACGTGTCACATGTCTGTTTCCATTCCAGCACAGTATGCTGGGAACTTCCGTTGTGTATTGCTTTTGCTTTTAGCTGTTCCCTCT
Source organism: Podarcis raffonei (assembly GCF_027172205.1). NCBI lineage: Eukaryota > Metazoa > Chordata > Lepidosauria > Squamata > Lacertidae > Podarcis > Podarcis raffonei. Next base: position 11,641,819 of record NC_070612.1, read on the forward strand.
GAGACGACATGTTTCTTTGTCCTGATTTATGATTAATAAATCTGTAGTTGTAGTATGCTTCCACAAGCCTCACGCCTATTCTGTGCGTGTAGTTCTATCTGCTGATAGTGTGTCCTAGCTCAGAAGCCCCGGTCGCTGATTTATGTCGGAGCAGAGGTGATGGTCTTTGCAGCAGGATGGCTGGAAGAGAACGGCCCAGCCGGGGCTAGCCAGCTGGCCTCCCGGCCCTCTGCACACCAACAGATGGGTGGGAAGGGGAGTTGGAAGGAGAAAATGACAGTGGTCTTGGTGGGAAGCCAAAATGGATGGAGCAGTGGAACATAGAGGGGGAAATGGCTTCCGCAAGAGATTAGACCTCTGACCACAGTGATGCGCCCTTCCGCATACAGCCCACTGTGCAGGGAGAAAGAGAGCATGAGAGAGAAGTGGGTGGCAGAGAGAAGGGGGCACCCCCTTTTTGCTCTGGCCCTTCCCACCACTTGCTTCTGCCCCCCTCGCCACCAAAATGCAAACCCCCAAGGGAAGAAGGCTCTTGACAGAATCAAAAGTTTCTCCATTTCTGGTGGAGCAGATGAGTTGTCCAGTTAATGTTAAACCCAGGGATCTTGCCTGATAGGCTGCAGACACTGCGATTCTAGGCCTAGGCAACGTGGGTAAGAAGAGCTAAACATTGACCTGGATTCCTCAGTAGCTGAGCACACTGGAGAGAGTCAGAGCTCAGGCCACACAGCCAAGGCTGCCTAAGCCTTTTATGGCTTGGGGTGTCTAAAGCTAAAGGACCACCTCTCCCCATATGAACTTGCCCAGATTGTCATCTGAGGCCCTTCTCTGTGTATCCTCTCAAACTAGAGAAAGGGCCTTCTCTGTGGTAGTCGCTCATTTGTAGAATGCTCCCTCTCAAGGAGATCTGCCTCCTGCCAACTTTGGCATTGTTTTAGTGTCCGGGAAAGACATTTTCATTTTCCTGGGCTTCTAGGCAGCACCGATGACTGCATGTTTTTATTCTGACTGTATGCTTTTAATTGCGTTGATGCAGTGGCTTTTCTTTGGTTAAAAAAAAACCCCAAAAGAGGTTCTAGTATTCATACATTGATAAACATGCTGTGGGCGCCAGCACAAAATGGCTGCTAGGGCAGTGAAGAAAGAGATGCTGGTATCCCATAATGTCATAAAAAAAGAAAACTTCCATGTGTTTCTGTCTTTTTACTACTGTATTTTTTCCTTGAAAGTTGCTTCAGGGCTTTTTGTTGTGAGAATTGATTCATCAATTTAATACATTAAACTAACCTAACCTAACCTAACCTAACTGGTTCTGGTAATATCGGTCCCCTTTGTGCTAATCCTAACAAGTCTGGTAATATCGGTCCCCTTTGTGCTAATCCTAACAAGGTGAACCTACCTACACAAAGCCTTTCACAACCCACATAACACATTTTTAAAGCTCTCCACAGGAGTATGTTGACTCATTCTGTCTGGACTGACTATGTGGTCAATTTGAGAGGTCCATGAAAGATGACAGCAGGAGCCATCAAAGCCAAGAAATAAATCTAGCCTGGCTCAATATGCAGTCCCTGGAAGTGACCAAGTTAAGAGAAAATGAGATGGATGAGCAAACGATTAGCTTGGCGCTAATGCCGGATTGTCACCTAAATGCAATTTGGTATAGTCAGCACAACTGGCTGCCTTTGCATCTTTCACCTTGCGAAAATCACACCTCTTGACTTGTCAGGAAGCAAGGTGGTGCCTTCTGGGGTTTGGTTTGATTTAATCTTAATTTAAATTATATAATCACGCTGCTACATTGTAAGGGATTTTGTGTGTCCTGCGAGTGGCAGGACAATCCCAAAGAAGCCTACAAAAGGCTGCTAATGTATTCCTAATCAGCATCCTATGATGGTCTGATTTGGCTAAAAGCCTGGGCAGTTGCTTCTCATTTAGTTTGGAGCGAAACAACCACCAACAGTCTTTTGTGGTGACAGTCTTGCAAAGCAGGGGCAGGCGATGTTGAGCATGTTAGGTTGCAACGTGTAGCGTTGTCACTCAACCTACTAGGCACTTTCCAGTTTCACCAGCACAGCTGAACGTATGAAGCTGCCTTAAACTGAGATGGACCACACAGATTGGTGAAGGCTCTGATAGCATCACCCCCTACGTCTGAGGCGGCAGGTCAGATCAGCAGGCTCAGGAGAGGCCACATAGCAACAGAAGGGAATGGCTGAAGGAATTGTTAGGTTTCTGTTATGCCACTGTGCAGTTCTTGGAGTCACAAGACTCTGTTGACATTCCAGGCTGTTGGAAGTCTCACGGGAGACGGATGTTGATGTTACTGGTTTCCTGTTTCTCTGTCATGTTGTTTTCTGTCTCTCACAGAGAGCAGACGCATATTCTTTTCTGTCTTACGTAGTTAGAAATAAAGTAGCAATGTAGCACATATTTCTGGCTCCTTCTGCTGCTGTCTGGGTACTCTGCGCAATGGAGAGCGTGCCTGAAGTCTCATTCAAAGGTTAATCAGCGTCGGAGGAGAGCCTGGATGGGTTCCGAAAATACGGCTGGAGGAGTAGCCATTGCAGCTCAGTCGTACGGGGCTCCGACAGGAATAACCAAGAAGTGCCCCTTAGCACTTGATGCCCGAGGTAGTTGCTTCGCTCTGCCCAGTGGTAGGGCCAGCCCAGCCTTGGAAAGACCAGAGTTGTTGTCATCAGCAACAATCATAATCACCCTTCCTCCTCCTCCTCCTCTTCTTCTTCCGTAGTTGCCTCATTCTGCCCAATGGTAGGGCCAACCCTGGAGGGACCAGAATTGCCATCATCACCATTCTCCTCCTCCCCCTCCCCAAATTTATTATGATGGTAGCCAAGGGGAGATTTCACACCACTAATTGATATGGGTTTTAGCTCTCTGGTTGATGACTCCTACTAAGGCACCTCATTACTTGTCCTTGGGCTGTTTGCAATTGTAGTCAGATTGGTTTTTGTGCATGCCACTTCATGAGCCGTTTTAGGGCAGGAAAATCAGGATCGAAATCTTAGAAACAAAGTAGGTGATGAAAACCTACTTATAGTTGAGGGTGATGGTTTTCAAAGAATAAGAACTCCAAAAACTTTGAAACTTTCTGGTTCAAAAAGAAAAGGGTGGGTTGGTGGGTGGAGTACATTCTGAGCTTCCTTTAGGAATAAAATAAAAGGCAAGTGGGAAAGTAGGAAAAATATATTAAATTGCTTCATTCTTAAGAACTCGTGGCACAAAATGTCATTTGATGCATGTGTGTGAGTCCCATTAACTCTAATTGGAAAGAGAAGACGGGAACTGTCTGCCCCCTGGCAGATTTATCTAGCAGATCTTGTTGCCTTTTGCTTAAGTCAGTAGTTTATGTGAGCAGCAAGATTAGGAGCTGGGGCTTATAGAGCTACAATACAGTGCAGAGTGGAGGGAAAAGTGAATAAACAACTACCTGCCCTAAGGATGTTTTATTGGACAGTTGGATCCAGTCTTTCACTATGACTCATCCTCAGATCCCTTTGACTGCAACTTCTCTGAAGATGACCTCTAATCCAGGCTCTTTTGCCCAAGAGGTCTCCTGGCTCTTCTGCCTGCTAGAACTGGCGTTTTAGAAGAAAGTACAAGAAACCTAATGAATTTCCAAAACTCTGAACCTCATATCTGTAAAGGCTGGGAATGAGAACCAGTCCAGACTCCTATAGGTTCCCAGTAGCTATCTCAGGACATTCAGTGATACCACAGAACTGCAAAGCACTCTGTGTGGGACTTCCCTTGCAGATGATGTCCTGGAAACTGCAGGTAGTGCAGAATGCCGCAGCACAACTGCTGACACAGGTGAGATCCTGCCACCTGAGGCAGCTGCCTCCCATGTCTAATGGTAGGGCTGTGTTTCACTCTGTGTGTTGTCTCAGAAAGTGAGAATTAGGCAGCTTCACCTTTAAATGAAAACTGGATTGAATTTCCCCCAATTCCTAGTCAGCACTTGCTGAAATTCCCTCTTACATAAGTCCCTCATGGGTCTGGTCACTCCAGGAAATGAGAAGCACCAGATAGTGCCTCTTTTGAAGGGTGCTGGTTGCATACGTCCTCACTTACCCCCCTTTGGATGCTATGACTCAACATTCGCATTAGAAAATACACCTGAAGCCTCTCTCCTTGGGTCCCTGCCTCCCAGTGCAAGTCTGGAAGTTAACACTGTTCATCACGTCCCCTGAAGTTTGCAACTGCTGGCATCTCACGTTAAGTCAGTTTCTAAGGAAACCATGAACCAAATCATTGAAAGCTTTCAAAGGTCAGAAACAACACCTGAAACCAGGCCTGAAAACTAATTGCTTATCCCCTGGGAGAGGAGGAACATTCCACCTGTCAAATCAAGTTTGTAAGGACAGGTTAGCTTGCTGCAGATGAGGCCATCGCAAGATGGAGGGAAACAAAGTTTGATCACACCTTACAACATCTCAAAGCCAGCTGTCCTCTCTTCGTCTTCCTTCCAGGGCCAAAGTAGGTGAGATATTTTTCAGGCTTGAGTGTAGACGCACCGGATTTTATTTTTTTTGTCTCGGTTCATGTCTAAAGGTGCAAAAAGGTAAAGGTAAAGAACCCCTGGATGGTTAAGTCTAGTCAAAGGTGATTATGGGGTTCCAGCACTCATCTCACTTTCAGGCCGAGGGAGCCAGCATTTGTCCACAGACAGCTTTCCGGGTCATGTGGCCAGCATGACTAAACTGCTTCTGGTGCAATGGAACACTGTGAAGGAAACCAGAGCGCACAGAAATGCCATTTACCTTCCTGCCACAGTGGTACCTATTTATCTACTTGCACTGGCGTGCTTTCGAACTGCTAGGTCGGCTACCACATTCACACCTCTCAAAATCTGCACTTCTTTGAATTTTGAAATGCAGTTCTCCACCCAAGCAAAAGTGTTCATAGAAATGATTTATGAAGAATGACATGCAGAAGTTTAGGGGAAATTGTTTTGCAAAGATGTGTATATTAGAGAAAGTCGAATACAAACATTTATATCCAGGGAAATTTGCACTAAAATGTGTATTAAAAATAAATGCCCCAAACAATAGCAAAATGATGTGGAGATGTGAAGAACTGAAAATTGAAAATGTGTGAAACTCAGCAGAGCTAAAATTGACAAATTCATCAGTCCCTGAAATTCAGCTTCCAGTGCAGTCTGCTTCTGAGACTGAAATGGGAGAGGTCGTCTTCTTTTTCATTTGCTTCTGGAGCAAAATGTGCAGGACTAATCCTGAATTTACTGACTTTTCAGACCTCAATATAAATTGCCAGACATTGGAACATTGGAAACAGAAGCAAAAATTGAAATGAAATGAAATGAAATGAAATGGGGCAGACCAAGAAGACTTTTGCTGATCCAACACTTTTTTTTACTTTGCTGGTTCTCTTCTCTTTCTATTTTGAAACACAGTTCTCTGAATTTCACCAAAGACCCACAGGGTGCAAGATACTGTATGTTGGATCAATAAACTCATTCTTTTTTTGCTTTTCTGTCCACTTGTTTTTGGGTGGCTACCACTTTTGTTGGTTTTTATTTGACCAAAAACAATGTTGCTGGCTAAAATGTCAGCTTGTGTGGTAACCCTATGTGTTATATTACAAAGCCTGTCCCCTGAAGATGACATCAGCTGAAGACTCAGGACATTCTTAGATACCTTTCACTCAAAAGTCAAAAGGGTTACACAGACACAGTGGATGCAAGTCTCCCATACTCTGGTATGTGTGTGCGCATTTTCTTGTGCAAAGGTCAGGGCTAAATCACCCGGTTCTATTTTTTCTAATTCCCATCTGATGCAGAACAGCTGCCATGTGGAACTAGTGTACAAAGCTTTTGTTGCGAACACTGAAAGAAAAATATCCATTAGTGGCAGGCATACTGCAGTCATTTATTTTCTCTAAAATTAGGCTGAATGATCAATCAAGGCTACACCTAACGAGCGGAAGCAATACCAGAATTGTAAGGCACCGTAGCAGGAAGGTGGTAACAAATGTGCAATTCAGTACAAGCTTTGCTAAGGGGAAATGCATTAGTTCCATGCATTAATTTATCAACCTCATTTCCCAATACCCGAGAGAGTATTATACCAACCTGTGTTTAAAGGCTAAAGAGATGCTGGGTTTTACAGCGAGCGTTCTTGGTCGTCAGCATCTAAGGACACATGGAAAGCCTTGCTGGATCGGGTCAAAGACCTGTCCAGTCCAGCATTCCCACTTCTGATTCCCAGCAACTGGTTTTAAGAGACATAAAGGTAAAGGGACCCATTAGGTCCAGTCATGACCGACTCTGGGGTTGTGGCGCTCATCTTGCTTTATTGGCCGAGGGAGCCAGCGTGCAGCTTCCAGGTCATGTGGCCAGCATGACTAAGCCACTTCTGGAGAACCAGAGCAGTGCACGGAAACGCCGTTTACCTTCCCGCCGGAGTGGTACCTATTTATCTACTTGCACTTTGATGTGCTTTCGAACTGCTAGGTTGGCAGGAGCAGGGACCGAGCAATGGGAGCTCACCCCGTTGCGGAGATTTGAACCGCCGACCTTCTGATTGGCAAGTCCTAGGCTCTGTGGTTTAACCCACAGCGCCACCCGCGTCCCTTTTAAGAGACATACTGCATGCCTATTGCGGCTAGTAGCCTTAGATAGTCTTACCCTCCACGAATTGGTGCAGTCTTCTTTTAAAGCCATCCAAATTGGTAGACTTCATTTTGTGGGTGTGACTTCCATACTTTATCTATGCTCTGTTAAAGTTATAAGTTCAATGTACACAAAACGCTGTGTTTGAATGCATTATATTTAAAACTCTATAATGGGGAATTTACCTTAGGCAAAAAAGTTTCATTTTGGCAAAGGGGTCAGAAGTGGCTGGTATTTTCCCATTAGAGTGAGATAAGCTACCTGATGGTTCATCTCTGGAAACATCAGCTGCAGAACTGATTTAATTTTTTAAAATTAACTTATTTATAGATACTTATTCGTAGATATACAAAAATACATACCCATTACAAAGTATCTTTTTATAGTATTCTAAGATAGCTAATATTTAAGACCGTTATGCAAAAAGGCTTTGAGGCCCATTCTTGTGGAGAGAATTCATTTCCACATTAGGTCAAGTTCAGGGATTCCACTAGACAATTCTAACTTATGAAGAAATACTTTCCTTTGCCTGCCCTGAATTTTCCAGGTTAATCCGATGAGAGGGTGAATTATGCAAGACTTGTTACCTTCATGGAATTTACAAGATTTTGCTTATGATTGTCACATGCTTTTTCCCTGATAGAGCTCCTGTGATTTTTAAAATAGTTGCAGGACACCTGCAGCTCTCCACATCTTTGAGCAAGAAAGGAAAGTCTAGTCCTGTTGAATTTCTTTTTGTCATGTAGTTATGAATGGCAACTCTTGCTTCATACTGTCAGACTATTGGTCCATCTTGCTTAGTGTCCCCAACACTAGCCGATATGGTGGCTTTTGGATGCTTCGGCCTGCAGTTGCCATAATCCCTGACCTTTGGCCATGCTGGCTGGGGCTGATGGGAGTCATAGTCCAAAGGGTTGAGGGGTACCAGATTGAGAAGGCTGGTCTACACTGACTGACAGCAGGTTCTACGGGGTTTCAAACAGCTCTGCCTGGAGATTGAAATTGGGACCTTCTGCATCCACTAAGCCAGACACCCCCAAACTCGGCTCTCCAGATGTTATGGGACTACAATTCCCATCAACCCTGACCACTGGTCCTGTTAGCTAGGGATGATGGGAGTTGTAGTCCCAAAACATCTGGAGGGCCGAGTTTGGGGATGCCTGCACTAAGCTATAGCTTTTCCTCGATGGATTTGATCAAAAACATGTTGACTGACTCACATCAGCCAAGTTGTTATGTGGAAGTCCATAGTGTTCAGGCACAAATAATGCTAGCCAATTTTGCTTGATAACAGTTGTTCCAAGAAGTCCATTGAGTCTCAGAAGTACAATGCTAAAGTCTTCCAAGCTCCTTTAGCACTCTATTACTTGGCATAGGACAGTGCAGATGCTACTGTGACATTAGAGCAGGTGTAGTCTATCCCACCTTTTCCTCCATGTGGCTTACATGGTTCTCCCCCTCCTCATTTGATCTTCACAACAACCCTCTGAGGTAGGCTAAGCTAAGAGTGAGGGACTGACCCAAGGTCACCCAGCAAGCCTCACAGCCAAGTGGGGATTCAAACCCTGGGCTCCCAGAGCCTTGTCAGGCTCTCTAAGCACTATGCCACCACTGACTGTCTTCCTGTTATCTTGCTGAGAATCTACTTCCCCTATGTGAAAATCTGTTTCTTCTTCTTCTGCAATATCTCCAAAATGAGATGACTTCAGCCAAACATGGCAGTCAGAGTGAATTTCTGACTTGGCATAGCAGAAGCATAAAGCTTCCCCTCCGCCGTGACTCTCTCTCTCATCGTTTTTCAAATGCATCTCAACCTTTGGCCCATTTCGCCACGCAAGCGTAGCAGCACCTTCAAGCGAAGTTTCCATTGAGCTGCTGACAATGATGCAGAGGTCCACCTCTCCGAGTGCTCGTGTAGTTAATTTTGAAGCTAACAATGAGCTGTTTGAATTGCTCCTTTCAACAGCGTGTTGCCTTCCATTTGTCAACAGCTAAAGTTCACATGCCATCATACTGCTGGTTCACCCTTTTTTTGTGAGACCCTCTATGCAATTCGTCGCTGGCGAATAAGGTTGAATCATCAAATAATATTGCACCGTTGTCGGCAGAATTTCCTGCTCTGTTGTTTGCCGGCCTCTCCGTGTAATTAAAAATTACATCCCACAAAAATTACAAAGAATCTTTGTCAACCTTTTTACTCACCTTTTCAATGGATGCAGCACCCAGGGCTTTCTATGGAGTCCTCCTGTATCCTCTCCTAGTGCCTAAATCCATTCCTATAGGGCCAAACGACTATCCTGTAAGGAGGCCATGAAGGCAAATAGCTCTCTTCCTGTGTCATTCCACAGCAACTGAGGCATATCAAATATAACCATCATCATGACTATTAGCCTATGATAGGCCAGCCTCAGTTGATTGGAAAATAAGGCTATTGGGGCAAATGGAGCAGTGCCACAGCAACTTCAAATAATAATAATAATAATAATAATAATAATAATAATAATAATAATAATTTATTTATATATTTATATCCCGCCCATCTGGCTGGGTTTCCCCAGCCACTCTGGGCGGCTTCCAACCAAATATTAAAAACAATATAGTATCAGACATTAAAAACTTCCCTAAACAGGGCCGCCTTCAGTTGTCTTTTAAAAGTAAAATAGTTGTTTATCGCCTTGACATCTGCTGGGAGGGCGTTCCACAGGGCAGGCGCCACTACCAAGAAGGCCCTCTGCCTGGTTCTCTGTAACTTCGCTTCTCGTAGTGAGGGAACTGCCATAAGGCCCTCAGAGCTGGATCTCAGTGTCCGGCTGGATGATGTGGGTGGAGACGTTCCTTCAGGTATACAGGACCGAGGCCGTTTAGGGCTTTAAAGGTCAGCACCAATACTTTGATGCCTGTCTTTTCACATACAATAGCCATCGTAGCTAGTAGCCATTGATGGACATCAGGGGTGCCAGCTTGAATAAAATAGGGGGGGGAGGTAAGCCCAACCCCACATATTCGATCACATGATGCAGTGCAGGCACACCATCAACTTTGCGGGGCCCACCCCTCAAGTATTTTATTGGCTGCCCTGAAGACCCCTTGGCCCTTAGGAGTTGTCTCCTATGATGGGTGTCTTCTACCTCCACTATCAAAGCCATTGTTAATACCAGTTGCTGCGAATCTTGTGTCCTGCTTGTGGGTTTCCTACAGACATCTGGTTGCCCTATTTGATAACAGGATGCTGGACTAGATGAGCTGCTGGCCTGATCCAACAGGCTCAACTTATGTCCTCATGTGCTTGTCACCTTCCTCCTCCTCCTCAGTCTCAGTGTTCCCCTTCCAGAATTCATCTGGGAGGAGGGTGGGCTCTGCCTGTCATTGACTCTGGCTGTGCTTTCTGTGGGTCTCTCTGCTTTCCACTCCACCCGTCTTAATGTGCTCCAGCCACCATTGCCTCCCATTAATAACTTTCTCTGGGGGTACACACTCCCCCTGTTGAATTTCAGCCTGCCGTGCTGCTGTTGATGCCTACCTTGTTTACATGCCCAGAGTCAAAAGCAGCAGAGGGAGGGAATTCTGATGATTGCAGCTGCCTCCGCTAAGCATTTAAGTGCCTTTGCTTTATAGAAAGAGCAATAAAGTAAGTCAAACAGGAGAAGGCTGGGGAAGGGGGGGTGGGAGATGGAGGGAGAAAGCTAATGGGCGAGAAGAAAATAGATTAATTAGTTGCTGCTGCTTCCTGTGGCTGCAGGCACCAGCAATCTCCTGTCTGATTTGGAACCTGCATCCAGATAACAAATCCACCATTAATAAGGGAACTCGCAGGTAAGTCTATCACGGGGGCCAGATTAGCGGAAGTTTAATGGCCCGTGAGCTCCCAGCGCATTGCATATGGTTTCATTATATGGGACGGAAATTGAAAGCAGTGGCAAGGAGGAAGCGAGCGGAATGACAAGGGAGTGGCGGCTGAGGAAATAAGATTGCATGTCGGGTAACAAATGAGAAAATATACTGTCTCCAGGGCTTGGCAAGGAAAGAACGGGATGGGGTTGCCACAGCTCAGATTTGTCTTTCTGTTCACGGCTCCATCTCGCCTCCGTAATTACAGGCATTGCCCATCCTCCGGGCTTCTCCTTGATCACAGTTCCAATTTCCCCTTTCTCAACCCCATTGCTCCCTTTTCCTTCACGTGTGCAACTTTGCATGGGCAGTGAAGCTCACAACGAGAGCATAGAAGAGCCCTGCGAGATCTGCAAGGTTCCCATCTCAGCCCAGCGTTCTCTTTCCAGCAGTGTCCAATCAGATGCCACTGTGGCGATCACACAGGGTCCCTGGACATTTCACCGTCTATTGATCCCTGTGCCACCACTTTATTTCTCGCTGCCACCACCCAGGCCCTACCTGGTACAATACTGAGTCCAGTCAGGGTTAAATTGGAACATAAACTTCCGTTTATTTATTGCAGTTTAACATGCGTGTGGTTTCATAAACGGTATCAGCCCATTACAATCATAGGGTGCCTATCCAGACCTATAACTTCCGCTGCCTACTCTCACTCATTAAACCACCTCTCAGATATTTATTTGTCTTCCTAGTTCCTAACTGTTCCTGACTCAGCTTATTTCGCTACACTAACTCAACCTACCCACAGATTCTATGTGATGGCCTGGGATTCGGACTCGGAGGCTGAACCTGGGGAATCCCAGCCTGCACAGGAGTCCCTGCCTCCAGAACCGGCTGAGCCGGTGCTGGGGCTTGAGCCTGAAGGGTCCTCACCTGTGCTGGCAGTGGCGTAGCGTGGGGGGTGCCAGGGGTGCCGGCCACACCGGGCGCAACATCTGGGGGGGGCGCGAGTCCAGAGGGAAGGGACAAGCAATCGAGGCTTGGTTGGGGTGGGGGGTCCTCGTCTCCGTTTGGACGGCCCCCCTCGAGGAAGCGGGAACCTCTCCAAGGCGCAGCGCGCCGTCGGTGGAGGGAAAAGAGCCGCGCAGCAGCAGCAGCAAAGCCGGGAGGAGGAGGAGGTGGAGGCGCCGCCTGCCGCAGGATCCGATCCGAGCCTGCTAATCGCTTGCTGGGAATTAAGCGCCTCAAAGAGGCAAAGGAAGAGGTGGAGCCGCTGGCCCGGCCGGGAGGAAGCTGGAGAGAGCAGCGCGCCTGGGCGCGGCGAGGTTGGGTAGGTGCGCCCTGGCTGGCTACCCGCCTCCCGGGCTCAGTGCCTCCATGACCCCTCCAGCGGCGATGGGAGCCCCGGCTGGCCTGCTCCTGCTTCTCCCCCGCCTCCTTCCCGTTGCCGGCGCCTTGATCTCATCCGGATCAGGGACGAAATATGCCCATCCTTCGCTACTCCTTGTCGGGTCACTGCTTCATTTCTCCAGGGAGGGAGAGAGGAGAGGTGCCGGGGATTGCCAAGCGCGCGTGACGCAAAGGGTCTGCCCACGCGCAGGCTGAGCTCCGCGTGGCGGGGGCGGAGGGAGGCGCTCTGCACATGCTTAGGAGGCGCTCGCTCTTTCCGAAGAAGGACCCGGCTACTGGATCAAGGCCACGAGGGCCCATCTAGAGTGGCCAAGCAGACGCGTCAATGAGAAGCACTCAAAGCAGGACCGGGGCACAAGAGCGCTCTCCCTTCCTGCTGTTTCCAGGGGGTGGAAGCGTCGCTGCCTCGAGGGCTTCCGAGATACCCTGGGGTGAAGTCCCGCTTTGGGGGGGGGGGGTAGCAAGGGGGAAGAATAATGATTTCCTCCACCACCAGCCCCAAATTCTATAGTAAGAGAAATTGGGGGCCAAGCCAACTGGGGAAATGGTGAGTCTCTAACTATAGAGCTCAGGTATCTAGGAGCAAGCTGGCTCTGCCCATAGGGAGGAAAAGCACTCTGTGCAAGCTCAGAAAACCCATGCTACGCCACTGCGTGCTCGCACTCGCAGCTCTCTGCCCCTACCTGGCTCACTCACTCTCTCTCACTGCAGTGCTGGCTGTGCGAATCCGATCCGAGCTGCCGGGTCGCCGCCCACTGTGGAGGGGGACCTGCCTTGGCCTGCTCTAAAGGGGATCTATGGGGACCCTGGCCTGCTCTATAGGGGGATCTATGGGGGACCCTGCTGTAAAGGGGGATCTATAAGGACCCTGCTCTAAATTGGATCTATGCAGTGGCATAGCGTGGGGGGTGCAGGGGGGGCCGGCCGCACCGGGCGCAACATCTGGGGGTAAGGGCAAATCCACGGGTTAGGGGGCGCAAATTACTTGCCTTGCCCCGGGTGCTGACAACCCACGCTACGCCACTGTGTGCTGGATCCTCAGGTGCAGGCACCAGCTGAGTCTGCTCTGGCTCCTGAGGTGATGGAGGACCCATTGCCTGCAGGTGCTCTACTCTCAGCCCTGTCAGGGGAAGGTGAGGTTGCCTCTGGGTCCGGTAATCCTCCAGCCTCTCCTGAGCTGCAGAGGCTCAGGGCAGAGAGGCGGAGGGAACTACTGGTAAGTTCCTGCAGGAGGAGTGCTCGCCTCCAGGCCAGGAGAGGTGAGTCATCAGAGGATCGGGGCCGCCCTATGCCTCGGGGCAGATAAAAGCAGGCCAGCCCCAGTCCCAAGTTGCAGGAGCAACATCGTTGGTAGCCTGTTCCTGCCTGCACCCTGTCCTGCTCTTCTGCCAGAGCTCCTGACCTCACCCAACTTGGACCTAGCTTCAGCTTTGACGGACAGCCTCCATACCACACCCTCGACCTCGGACTGGACTGGGACCTCGCCTCACGGTTAACCCTCGGGACCAGCACACTCTATCCCAATTCACTCCCACTCCAACCAACCTCCAACAAACTCCTCCCTTTGCCCTTCCCAGAGCTGGTTTTATAGTCCCTCTGACTCCACCCCCTGGGTTCTGATTGGGTAGCCTGTTTAACTATTTCACCTCCAGCACTCTCATATGTTAACGTCACAGCCACCTCCCCACGAAGCCCACAAACAGGGCACAAAGGCATCTGCCCCGCCCTGTTGGTTTGGTATTCTGGAGGGCGCAGCTTGGCAATACCTGCAGGCAACATGATCATGGTGTCATGCAGAGAAAAAAAGGAGTGTAACAGGCAGGCTATCCAGCTTCCACAATTTGCTGCATTTATATTCTTTAAATATTTGATTTCATATTATTTACTGTCCACACACTTTCTCCAGTTCAGGAAAGCAATGCAGGCCGAAATGTTATCTGGAATCTGGAGGCTCCAACCCTCTCATGGTCCTTAGCCTGGCCCTGATCCAAGTGTGTACTGAGATGTCCTTCCATTTCCTCTTTAAGTTGAGGTTCCTTTATTGCAGGGGGTTGGACTAGATGACCCTTGGGGGTCCCTTCCAACTCTAAAATTCTATGATTCTGTGTATTGCTAGCTGGGTACTCTACTGGCAGCCTTGAAGTGCCTGCCTGACTCACTATAGCTGCTATGGCCCAGAAAGTGATGGTGCATGATTCCTCAGTAGCACAGGTGACTGATAGGGAGACATCGGTTGCGAGGCAGGGATTTATAGATCTGATGGCTTCTCAGCATCACTGGCAGAATGGGGATCTGGTGGGAAGTCCAGCTCCCCTGGATCCCCATGCGAGGAGACCTCTGGTTCTAGGTCTGCAGTAAAGATCTGTCACTTTCGATTCCCCTCACTTTCTCATTTTTCCAACCCACATTTTTTTTTGAAAAGGCCTCATGAAAATTCACCAAGATCTTAGTGCAGATTTTCCCCAATATACACATTTTTGTACATAGCAATTTCCCTAAGGCACACATTTTTGTAAAGCAATTTCCCCTAATATAATGCATTTTTTTGTATGTCCCCCCCCCCACAAATATATGCATATACATGCATTTTGGTGTACATTAGTTGACTGGAGAACAGCATCGCAAAATTCAGAAAAGCGTGGATTTCAAAGAAGGGCTATATTTCAGTTTGCATCTTGTTTCAGAAAGTGTGAATTCAGTCCACAAAATTAAACCCAAAATGCTAAATGAATGGCTCCTGGTGTATCTGAAGCCATGGGGGACTATTAACAGTGGCTCCTCTGAAGATGTCGGTGATTGTGCAGGGCTATAAAGGCTAAGGCACTCTTTAAAGTATCCTGGACCCAAGTTGATAAGGGCCCTGTCAGTATATACAGGAACCTTTAACCTGCCCAGTAGCATTCTGGCAGCTAGTACAAACTTTTGAGCACTGGAGTTATGCACTGGCGATAGTCTGTCCCCATCAAGAGTCTAGCTGCAGCATTTTGTACCAGCTGGAGCCTCCTAAAAGAAGAAGAAGAGTTTGGATTTGATATCCCGCTTTATCTCTACCTGAAGGAGTTTTAAAGCGGCTAACATTCTCCTTTCCCTTCCACAACAAACACTCTGTGAGGTGAGTGGGGCTGAGAGACTTCGAAGAAGAAGTGACTAGCAGCTGCATGTGGAGGAGTGGGGAAGTGAACCCAGTTCACCAGATTACAAGTCTACTGCTCTTAACCACTACACCACATGTGGCCCAACAGTAGCCCCACATAGAGCACATTGCAGTAATCAAATCTTGAGGATATCAATTCATGAATGTCACAAGTCCAGGTTCTCAGCTTGATAACACAGTAAGCGTAGGTAATTAAAAAGGAGGATTTATTGCAAAAACAACCAGATAGCTCCAGACAGCTCTAACAAAGCCTCTGGCATCATCACCCAAGACTCCTTCTGGTGTCAACAGAAGATATTGAACTTATGACCCTTACGTCTCTTGTTTTGCTTCCTATCTAGCAGCCCTCCCATTCGCCGACTCTTCGGACCCAGTGGGTCAGCTCCAGCCTCTTCCTGTTCCGAGGAACTGTCTCTGTGTCTGTTCGTGCCTGTTTGAGCTTCCTGTGAGCTTTGGCTGTGTTCCAGCCTGCTCTCAGCTACTGCCATATCATCCTACCATTCAAGGTCAGGAAAAACTGGAGTCTGCAGCTGTCGGCTCTCTCGTGCCTGAGTAAAATCTAAGCCTCTCTGTTCCTGGCTGCTTTCTGCAGTTGTCTGCAGACCTTCACTGGGAGCTGGCTTATTCCTGACAATGAATTATCGTGATCAGACCATCCCAAGAGTGGTCATAATTGGTGTAGCTGCTATAAGGCACTCCTAGCCACTGAGGTATGAAATATAGTTCAGTCGGTTAGAGCATGATGCTGATAAGGCCAAGTTTGCAGGTTCAGTCCCCAAACTGCTGAAGTGTGTGGCCTTGGGAGAGGGTGTGTGGTTGAGGAAGGGATGTGGCCAGGGCAAGAGACTCAATGGTCAGATAAAGAGGCTTTTGGCCCATGGCTTGAGGTTACCCACCACAGATTTTAGGAATATAGAGCAGACAATTTGGTGGTTGCAGCAGTGCCTCCTAACATCTTGCCTCAGCATAATCTACCAGTGCCTCTTGAGATGGCTGCCTCCCTCTTCCTAATGTTATGACTGGTGCCGACTGAAGCATTGCTCTCTTGTGATCCTCTCCCAGGCTTCTCCAGCAAATGTCTTCCTCCACACCCCTCGGAAAAATAATAATAATGAATTATTTCCTGTTAACCTTGTTTTTCATTTGTCCTCCACCCCTCCTACAGTCACATCCTTTTGAATGGCTGATTAGAATCACTGGACACAATAAGCGGAATTGAGTCTCTCTGGCACAAGGCAGGGCAAAAAGGAGAGGGGGGGAAAGAGAAGAAAAAGATTTAGCATAGGCTTGATGGGAGAGAGATAAAAATGTTATTAGCTGAGAAGAGAGAGAGAGAGATTATCAAGCTTCGATGAATTGTCATTTAACAGAAAAATAATCTCCATTTATAGCACAAATCCTTTCTCTTCATCCTCCTGATTCCCATCCTTCTCAGAGGGCAATTGACTAACCCTTTGGAAAAACCCAGTTCATGGGGACCTGCTTCAAAAAAGCACATCATTTCTGAGATGGAGAGAATGGGAAAATTAAAGAGATGCCCGATGAACTATGTTGGGTCTATCACTGTCCAGAGGCGGAGCTAGCTGCTCTGGGACCTGTAGCAGCGTGCACCCGGGGGCGGGGCTAGCAGCCCACAGGGATGGTGCTGGTGTCCCGGGGGGGAGGGCTAGGGTCCCAGAGGGGCAGGGTGAATGTCCCAGGGGGGTGGGGCAACTGTCCCCGGGGGTGCGTGGCCACCTGCCGCGAGCATTGCGGCATGTGTGCTGCCGCTTGCCATGAGCGTCCTGGGGGTGTGCCACCCTCCACAAGCGCATGTCACCTCCCAAGGGATGGCACCCGGGGCAGACCACACCCACTGCTCTCACCCTTCTCCACCTCTGTCACTGTCTTTTTTGGGGAGATTTTGGATAGAGATTTGTGCAGCCTTAAGGCCGAAACAGCACTTTATGCTGGAGACGTGAGACGTGCTGATTGGTTGATTTAAACTCTTTTAAAAACATCTCACTTCCTCCTTACAGATTCTAGGACAGCATTCAAAAGGTGTGATCAACTAGCGATACTATGATACAATGCGATGATGTCAGTGGTCACAATGGTGACAGCGGAAACTTCAATAAAATAAGACACATTTCAGAACAATTGAAGCAGTAGAGTAGGCAAGAGACCAACAATTAAAATGTCTGGACAAATGAAAAGAACATGACAAGAGCCTTGCTTTATTGGGCCAATGGCCCATCTGGTCCAGCACCCTGTTCTCCCAGTGGCCAGTCAGATGGTCCTGGGAAGCCCATAAGCAGAAACTGGGTGCCATAACACTCTCCCCACCTGTGATTCCCAAGAACTGGTATTCCAAGAGCAGGTAGAACATAGCTATCATGGCAAGAAGCCATTGCAACAGCGCGTATGTTCTACCTCAACTGGTTTTAGTTTGAGTATGAAAAAAAGTTGTAGTGCTGGCAGCAACCATACTTCTGTGGGAAGGGTATTTCACAGCCAGGGCACCACCAGAGAAAATGCTGTCCCTGCATAATGCATCCTGGCAAAGGAACTCAGAGAAGAGCCACAAATACAGGTCTTAAGGCATGGGCAGGTTGGTATAGGTAGAAGGCATTTGGATCTCAAGCTATCCGGCACTTTACAAGTAGGCACCACTACCATAAAGAAGGCTGATCACCGAAGAATTGATGCTTTTGAATTATGGTGCTGGAGGAGATTCTTGAGAGTCCCATGGACTGCAAGAAGATCAAACCTATCCATTCTTAAGGAAATCAGCCCTGAGTGCTCACTGGAAGGACAGATCATGAAGCTGAGGCTCCAATACTTTGGCCACCTCATGAGAAGAGAAGACTCCCAGGGAAAAGACCCTGATGTTGGGAAAGATGGAGGGCACAAGGAGAAGGGGATGACAGAGGACGAGATGGTTGGACAGTGTTTGCAAAGCTACCAGCATGAGTTTGACCAAACTGTGGGAGGCAGTGGAAGACAGGAGTGCCTGGCGTGCTCTGGTCCATGGGGTCACGAAGAGTTGGACACGACTAAATGACTAAACAACAAAACCCGCTACCATCTTGAATAGAATCAGCTGCTCTTCTCATGCTCCACCCCCTCCCTCATGTTATACCCAAATCATCCAATAAGCTCTATGGCTAAGTGGGGTTTGGAATGTTAGTTGCACCAGTCCTGTTCCAGAATTGATGGTCTTAGGGCAGGATACACATGTAATAAATAAATAAAAGTATTTGTCACTCAGTCCATTGCTCGGGGCTACAAGGCAAGGATTTTGATATACCGACAATGATGACTGCTGAACTGCAACACTCTCGAAGCTGCCTGGATCGCTTTTCCATCATAGCCGCTGTTGCAATTTTAGGGTAAGGAGCTGTCATGATGCTCCGGCATCACTCAGTGCGAGACCTTCAGAGAAATGGGATTACCTGGTGGTCAGTGTATCAAAAGCGATGCCGGAGATGGAGCTCTGGGGACGGATTTAGCCTTTAGGATAGCAGTTAATCAAATGTTTTGCTGCAAAGGGCAAAAGCCAAGGCATCAGATACTTCGGCTGCCATGAAAAAATATGATCTGCGATGACCCCCCCCCCAGGAACATTGACAAATCACACTCAGATTTTCAAAGCGCACTGACAGATTCAGATAATAGCTTTACTCAGGCAATTAGCTGCAACCTGCAACTCACTCGAAACCCAAGCAGACGGCCTGGTCCTGCCAGGAGAGGGGAATCTTGAAGAGGAGAGGCCAGAATAGAAACTGTGAATGGATTAAGTCCTACTTGCCATCAATCGCCCCCCACCCCATCACTTCACACAGAAGTCCACTCCTGGTTTGCTTCCTTCATTATTATTTTTTTGAGAACTGGTAGTTTTTTAATTTTTTTATTTTATTAAAGATTTTCTTGTTTTATATACATTTGCTTCCTTCATTTAAGCCTGATTCAGGTGTGTGTGTGTGAGAGACAGAGAGAGAGAGAGAGAAAGAAAGAAAGAAAGAAAGAAAGAAAGAAAGAAAGAAAGAAAGAGAGCTTTTTGCCGAGGCCGCCGCCGCTGCTAAACAATTTGGAACCAGAAACTCTTGTATATCTACAGCAAATAACCCAAAGCTTTATTGGTAGATCCCCATACAGTGGTATCTCGGGTTACATACGCTTCAGGTTACATACGCTTCAGGTTACAGACCCCGCTAACCCAGAAATATTACCTCAGGTTAAGAACTTTGCTTCAGGATGAGAACAGAAATCGTGCTCCAGCGGCGCAGTAGCAGCAGGAGGCCCCATTAGCTACAGTGGTGCTTCAGGTTAAGAACAGTTTCAGGTTAAGAACGAACCTCGGAACGAATTAAGTACTTAACCCGAGGTACCACTGTATACTTTCTGCCCAGCTCTGCTGTGGTGCTTGAAACTCCAGGAGGGGCATTCTACAATTTACCTGGAAAAACTCATTGCACAGAAAACCAGCATATCAGAGAGAAGGCAAAACTATGAGGTTGCAGTGGCACTGTGTCCTTTGCCCCAGGTGGGACCAGGAGCAGGACCAGGGGTGGGGCAGGAGAGTGAACAAAACCCACCGCACCAGCCCTGCCCTTGCTGCCAACACCAGACCAGGTGGGTGTGGGGCACGAGGGGTTCATGGGGCTGCGCTGTGCCACCTGCCTACTCACGCAGGGGGCAGCCTGGCTGGTCGATGCGGCCCTTTGCAGTTGCATCCTCCCAACACTGGCAGGCAGCCATTCAGCAAGGGGGCTGGGGGCACATCAGCAAGGCCAGGCCAGGGCAGGCTCCAGAGCCCAGAGCCCCCTGGTGTCAGGCAGGACGGGGCGGGGCGGGGATCCCTGCATGGGGGCGCCTGGTTCAGGCCCCCTCAAAATCATGGCCCCTCTGGCCCTCTCTATGCTATGTCCCTGTGAGGACGGACTGCAGCTCAGTGGTACAACATCTGTTCTGCATGCTGGAAGTCTCAGAAGAAGAGTTTGGATTTGATATCCCGCTTTATCACTACCCTAAGGAGTCTCAAAGCGGCTGACATTCTCCTTTCCCTTCCTCCCCCACAACAAACACTCTGTGAGGTGAGTGGGGCTGAGAGACTTCAAAGAAGTGTGACTGGCCCAAGGTCACCCAGCAGCTGCATGTGGAGGAGCGGGGAAGCGAACCCGGTTCACCAGATTACGAGTCCACCACTCTTAACCACTACACCACAATGGCTCTTCAATCCCTGACATCTCCAAGTATGGATGGATGTTTCCGCTGACTGAAACCCTGGAGAGCCACTGCAAGTCAGTGTAGACAATACTGTGCTGGATGGAGCCATGGTCTGGCTCTGTATAAGGCTGTTTCCTGTGTTCCTTCGGCTGGAAACTGCACTTTAACCCAGTTTTCTATGTGCAGGGCACATGCAACATGGGAGGAACCTTCAATCAGCCTCCCTTTCTTCACAATAAAGGTGATGCATCCCACTGATATTTTTGGCTGCATCGATTTTCACCTTTGCCATCTATCTAATTTGAGGTACAGGATGGCTAAAGTGGTGCAGAAGAGTCAATTTTTACTTAGCCTATGGACTGCGATGCTAGATTCCCAGTTGAGGTCTTGCAGAAGTTTCACTAAATCTATATACACTTCAAATGTCTTCCGCCGCCACCCCCACACCGTCCTTCATTTCAGTAATAACACGTTTCTTTTCCTGGAATAATCAGAGCTGCGCTATCTTCACATTTCGCTGCCGTGAGGTTAACACCAACCTACATCCATATTTTTGCAACTAAACTAGGTAACCTGCTGTCAGGCACTATCTCTACCTTGGCATGTGAGCACAGCTCTCCCAAGGAATGCAACCTGACTGCACTCGTCTTGGTTCAGTTTTGCCCAGAAACTGGCCTGTTCGTATGCTTGTTTGTGGGTATGAGGAGTCCAGGAAGAAGCTGAGCTGAAAAAGACAGGGAACTCCACAATTTCACAGCCAAAGCAGACATTTCTTTCCCTGTTGCTGCCTCTTAAGTTGGAATGCCTCTGTGACCCCACATGTTCCTTCAAACATTTCCTCAAGACTCATTCCCCGCCCCCATGAAGTCTTTAATGCATCCCTCTCCTGCGACTAAGTATGTGAAAATGAACAAATCACATCTTCTCCCCCTGTTTACCCTTGTCTCCATTTTATGCCCCCTCCTGTATTGTTAGCCGCTCTGTGCTCATATTGGAAGGAAGGGTGAGTCTAAGTATGAGCGAGCAAATAAATAAATAAATAAATAAATAAATAAATAAATAAATTCATTATCCATTTCTTCCACTTCTTCAAAATCATCTCATGCTGTCAGGAGTGCAGTCCCCGGCTTGATAACACAGTAAGCATAGTTAATTAAAAAGGATGATTTATTGTCAAAACAAACAAATAGCTCCAGGTGGCTTACCACAGCCTCTGCCATCATCAGTCAAGATGACCCTCCTGAAGACTCCTTCCGGTTACAGAAGATATTGAACTTTCTCACTTTGCGTCTC
Source organism: Podarcis raffonei (assembly GCF_027172205.1). Taxonomy (NCBI): domain Eukaryota; kingdom Metazoa; phylum Chordata; class Lepidosauria; order Squamata; family Lacertidae; genus Podarcis; species Podarcis raffonei. The sequence continues at coordinate 11,663,370 of NC_070612.1, forward strand.
TTGCTTTGTTTCCGGTCTAACAGCCCTCCCCTTAGCCTACTCTTAGGAGGGATTGGCTCAGCTCCAATCTTTTCCCGTTCTGACAGACGACTTCCTTTTCTGTTTGCGCCAGGTTGCACTTGCACGGAGAACCTTGGCTGGGTTCTGTCCTGCTCTCAGCCATTCCCTTATCAACCGGCATTCCAAGGGGAGGGGGAGTTGGCACTAGCCGATGCTCATCCTGCATGGCTGTTAACCCTCTCTGTTCCTGGCTGCTTTCTTCAGTTGGCTGCAAACTTTCACGGGGAGCTGGCTGCAACCTTTCACTGGGAGCTGGCTCATTCATGACATATGCTCCCTTACTGCTGCATTAACATTCCCAAGACCAACACTGAACTCTGAACTCAGCCAGGCACACTTCTTAGAAGCGTATTTTGGCATTGAGCAGTATATAAACCTTCATCCTCATCCAAACAATCAAGCCTTTGTACCAGATTTATTGTGCTGAGGATCCTAAGCCCTAAATTACTTAGGACCTAAATATCTGAAATACCATCTCCACCACCACCACCATTATTTATCCACCCTTCACCGTAAGGTACCAGGACAGGTTACCACATTAAAATGCAATATTAAAAACAAGGTGTTAAAATAATCATAGGGAGCCCTCTCAGTAGCTCCATCTCCTTCAGGGGTTGTGTGGCCCAGTAGATGGCATTCTCTGTGGCAGCCCCTAAGTTGTGGGACCCCCTTCACACAAAGATGTGTCTGGTAACTTTATTATACAGCTTTTGCCATATGCTGTAGACACACCTCCTCACCCAGGTCTTGGATACCTGAGAGGTGTATTTCTTAGGATCTAACTTGTTCTTTCGACTGTGATTTGTTTTAAACTCTTTTCCATATTGTATTTTACATGGCTGCAACCTACCCTGGGACCTTATGGTGAAGGGCAAGCAACTAATTGAAATAATGATAATCTTAATAACATGTTAATCCTTTGTTGAACGTTGTCTGTTTTCACCCTGAAATCCTTCCAGTTTCTCCTGATAAAGAATTAATTTCTACCAAGAACTTTCTTATCAAGTCAAGTCCAATTTCTTTCTAACAGAATCCCTTTCTCTCTTTTTATTCTTTCATCTTCTGTTTTATCCCTCTTTACTCCCTTCATATTCTTTATATTCTGTGCAAGCACACACACAAAAATGGATCTAATTGTTTCCACAGATATTCCTGAGGGCATTTCCATCTCTCCTTACTTAGCACTTGCTATTGACAAGGTGGAAGTAAAGTTGGGCAAAGCAATGAAACTCTCGAAAGGTGCTAAAGGCAACAGCAGTGAATGCCAGTTGAGGTGGCACCAGAACAAAAACAAGGCATCTTTCACTGCTGTAAGCAACATTTAGAGGAGAATCCAAAGTGTCAAGGCCACAAGTTTGCACTGACCAGTGTTGATGCAATAATATTAATATTAATAATAGCACAAAATGAGAGAGACACCTTGGCAGCCTTTAAAGAACAATACCCCCCTCCCTTCAAACAAATAAAATGTTTCCAGGTTTCACTGAAATTGAATATCCAACAAATGACTCTCCATCAAAACTCATTGTCAAGGACACCCCAAGGTCATGGTGTTCCTCTGAATTATGGTAAAACTCTAAACCCAAGAAAGGAAAGATGCTTTAGTGCCAGCAGTTCTGCCCATCAGTGAGACAGGAGAAATTGTTGTCAAATTATGTGATGTTTGTCTGCATTATTTCCAGAAGTAAGACTGACTAGTGGGCTAAGAGGGAGGAACTGTGGCAGGAAAAAAAAAGAGAACCAACTGGCAAATGGTTACCAGCTCAGGTCAATGGTCCATCTAGTCCAGCGGTCTGTTCTCACAGCGGACCAGCCAGATGTCTGTGGGATCCTCAAAGGCAGGACCTGAATGCAACAACCCTCTTACCACTTGTGATTCCCAGCAACTAGCATTCAGAGGCATGCTACCTCTGTTGGTAGAGGTAGAACATAGCCATTGTGGTTAGTAGCCATTGATCACCTTATCCTCCATGAATTTGTCTAATCATCTTTTAAAGCCATCCAAGTTGGTGGTTGAGCCATGCCAGTGTCATTGGGGAGGAGGTTCCATAATCAGGGGGCCACCACTGAGAATGTCCTGCCCAGCAGGAGCTGAAGTTGGAATAAGAAGCAGGGCATCCCCAGAAGATGTTAAGATACAGGAGGGCAGTACTTAATGAGGTACTTGGGTCCCAAATCATTATCAACATATGAAATAACTTTGGGAGCCTGGTGTTCCATATTACCCAATGTAAATGTAAACCGATGCCTGATTTTTTCTCTAATTTCTTGTTTGATTCCCCCACCCTTGCTCTTTAATCATCCAACTATGCCAAAAGTAGTTCTAACAGACATAGATCCCCAACAACGATAAGAAATTGTTGGGAACGTTTTTTGCTAATTTTACAAGGGTACAATGCCATATTTGTATTAGCTTCATAACGTTTTCTTTCAAGTGCATGCTAATTACATTTTCCATAGCCTGGTCACAAACAAATCACCATTGTTAATCAATAACAGTGATATTAAATGTGCTCTCCCTTTTCTGCCTTATTGAATTTGTATTTCTACAATCCTCCGCTGCTAGAATCCTGCCAGTCTTAGACAGCAGCCCTTTCCATTGTCTGGAAAGTAATCACCTTTCACAAGCTGTTAAATTCCTTGTCATATCCACCCCCTCAACATAGTTTGTATCTAATTTCTTATTTGTAAATGTTGATAGAAAGGCTGATGAAGATTCACATGTCTTTGCACTGAAACAGCATACGGAGTTATATCCCCCTGTATAATAAAATCCATACAAAAGCAAGCTGGCCTCATTCAGCCATTACACTCTTGCTGTTCATGGATACAAATAATGCACTATACCTTCCTTGAGTGTTGGTTGCTGGCTGCAACGTGCCCTTGAAATCTGCTAATGCCTTTTGGCTCCCTGGATGTAGGATAAAGACATACACTCCTATATTTCTCTGATGAAAATAGGGACATCCTATTCCATAAAAAGGTAATGGGACCCCTGACCATTAGGTCCAGTTGTGGCCAACTCTGGGGTTGCGGCGCTCATCTCGCTATATTGGCTGAGCTTCCGGGTCATGTGGCCAGCATGACTAAGCTGCTTCTGGCGAACCAGAGCAGCGCATGGAAACGCTGTTTACCTTCCCGCCAGAGTGGTACCTATTTATCTACTTGCACTTTGACGTGCTTTCAAACTGCTAGGTTGGCAGGAGCAGGGACCAAGCAACGGGAGCTCACCCCGTCGCGGGGATTTGAACCACCGACCTTCTGATTGGCAAGCCCTAGGCTCTGTGGTTTAGACCACAGTGCCACTTGGGTCCAATCCTATTCCATACTCTCCAACAATTTTCAGATGAAAACATGGATGTCCTGTGCTCTTTTCCCCCCATCATGAATGCCTCCCTTGTTCTCTTATAATAGCAATAGCTCCTACCCAAGAGGTGCCTGAACTGAGTCTAGCGAGTTCTGGTTGGGAAAAAAAAAGCCCTGGGGAGGAGCAGAAAAGACTTTTTATGTATGCCACGACAGCCGCACGGATGTTACTAGGCCAGAGATGGAAAGAAGACAAAGTCCCTACCAGAGAAGAATGGCAAAATAAGCTGTTGGATTATGCCGAAATGGCAAAACTGACCTTACAAGTTGTGACGATTTGCTAAGGGGTAGGCAAAAACCAAATGACTAAAGCCAATCTACCAAATGGAAAAAAATCCTACCTAGCCCCTGTTCCAAAACAGGCAACCCAAACCAAAGCAAGGTCAAGCGACTCTAGGGAGGGTGGGCGGGTGTTCGGCAGTGCAAACCAAGTGCCCCTGCTTGCGTCACGTTACCGGTTTTAAAGCCCCTGGGATCACACCACCCTCCGGCTATTGGCTAAACAGCCTGGTGCAATCCCAGGGGCATGGCCAGGACTTCCTGCTACTTCCCCCCACCATTTTAACCCTATAGGGGTGAGCCCCTGGGTCCCAAGTGCAACCAGGACCCTCTGATATGAAGATCCCATTTCATTGCTCCACCCCCATGTGCCTGTGGCCCCACCTACCACTAGCCTGTGGCCCCTGGAAGGTTGCACAGAGGGAAATGTGGCCTTCATTCTGGACAAGGTCCCACCCCACTCGCCATAGCTGTCATGTACTGGAGCTAATGGGGAGATATATAGCACACTTATACTCCTGTCAAATCTTCACAGCTACTTCCTGTGAACCATTTTCATGTTTGTTAAAGCAAATCCAGTCTGATACTACTGAATCAATTCCAACCTGTTCTGCAAGCCACAGCGCCACTTCTTTGAATGTATCAAACCATAGTGTCATTGCAGTTAATATTGCTGCGTAATAACACCTTGCAACGTTTGGAACTGACAGGCACCCGATGGATTTCTTAAGCTGCAAAAGTTGTGATATTGTGTTTGATGGTTCATACTTCCAAATGTACTCATTAAGTTCTGATTGGATACGGCTGTGATTTTGTGTGATTTCATAGCTAAAAGTGGGAGGGGGGATGTTATTCTGGGCAATATATTCATCTTCATGGCTGATACCCTCCCAGTCAAGCACACTTTCCTGTATCCTTTTGTTGTTGTTGTAATCTAGCTTCATGATTTTATAAGGATTTCAGGAAAAGATGGAAGGAACAACAAAAACAACATCTGGAGGGATTTGCCTTTAGTAGGTTACTTTAAATTACATCATCTTTGCACGCCTTGCTTGGTTGACAGAGGACTCCCAGTAGTCTGCTGGCCATCGCAGAATGTATTCCTATTCTCCAGCTGGCACATACTTTAAAAAATCAAATTCAAGTACTGGGTCCTCATGATTATATTTTGTACTCTATCAAGGATGTGTTCCCTGTCAACACTTAATGCTTCATAATGAATATAGGCAGGAAGTGGACTAAAGTGTAGAGTAAGAGATGGGGGAAGAAAGAGGGAGGCAGGTTCACAGCTTTGGAAACCTTTAAAAATTCATCTGCTTTTATTTTACCACACAAGCTTTAACCAGTGCATCAATTAGCAGTGACTATCCCTGTTGTTAATGCAATTTCCTCCTTACGGCTAGGCAAAATATTTTTCTTTAAAGGAGAGAATCGCTTGAAATGTGAACAGGTAGGACCATAAAATACTGTGTGTGTGTGTGTACACTTGCACAATAGGAAACCCTCCCATTTGTTTCCGTCCTATTCATTTTCACACAGTGTAAATAATATATATTTTCCCCATGGTCACAGACCTCTATTTAACGTTCGTGTGCCCTGTCTTTTATTATGGCTCGGACGGGCATAAAAATCAGATAGACTTTACCGATCATTATTAGAGGTGATAATTTACAGACTATAGGCTGTTGCCATGGAGACTCAAGAAGGCCCCAAAGAGCTAGGCCAGGGAGTTAAGGCCTAATCCGGAGGTGATTTTTCAATAGCGCCAGCTGTCCTGGGTCTGAAAGGCGTGGCAAATTACACCATTATCGGAGGGAAATGGTACGGCTAAGTTAATTATGTGTCAGCTTTAGACACAGGTGTTCATAAAAGGGGGAACATGCACTCCTAATCAAGCCTGACTCCAGTGGAACAACAGCTCAGCGTGAGGTTTTCTAAGAGTTGTTTGTACTGTCCTTCATTTAAATCATAAAAGCGCCATCGTGCGCCTTCTGCGGTGGGAGCTTCTAATCATGCCTTTAGTTTGTCATTACAGGTAATGACGCTTTGGATAAGAGTCTCGGAGGCACCTTGCTAATGTTGCATTTCCGAAGCGTCTCCAACCATGTGAGCTTCAGCAGAGAGATTGTTCTTAATGCAAAAAATAAATAAAAAATAACCAATTGGGGCGAGGGAGGGAAATGGGCATCTGATTTCTCCTCGAGCTCTAAATTGGCATAATGTGCTGGAAAGCCGCACTTTGACCGTGTTGGCGCCTTCAGATTAAAAAAGAAAAAGTGTTGTTTCCATAACAGTTTGTGATCAAACTTGAAAAGAGCTCATCTGCAAGTTATAGAAAATCACTTGTAAGCAACAGCAGAAGCAGTGATATGGCTTCGTACCAGACAGCTTTTCAGAATCCAGATAAGAAAGAACTGAGGTTTCGACTCCTTCTCTCCCACTGCCTGATCCTGAGGTTGTCATCCCTTGTCCTCAATACTGTCAATAAGTTACAGCATGTACCAATATTATGCTAATCAAGCTTTCTGAAGTTTAAATCATGAGTGAGTTGTTTTTTTGTATTCATGCCTCTGTCACCAGGTTTATTATTCTATTTTAATTATTTTGTTTAGTGGAATGGATATACCACACAATATTCAAGACCTCTAAGCAGTGTACATTTTGGCCACCTCATGAGAAGAGAAGACTCCCTGGAAAAGACCCTGATGTTGGGAAAGATGGAGGGCACAAGGAGAAGGGGACGACAGAGGACGAGATGGTTGGACAGTGTTCTCGAAGCTACCAGCATGAGTTTGACACAGCATGAGTTTGGCAGTGGAAGACAGGAGTGCTTGGTGGGCTCTGGTCTATGGGGTCACGAAGAGTCGGACACGACTAAGCGACTAAACAACAACAAGCAGTGTACAGAAAATGAAATTTACATTAGAAGGTACCTCAGAGGTCATATACTCAGAGGTCCTCCTCTGTCATGGATGCTTTCATGAAGATTCCTGCATTTCAGGGACTTGGACTAGATGACTGTCAGGGACACTTCCAACTCTACAATTCTATGATTCCATGACTCCAACCCCAGAGCAATGCAAGAAATCTTTTGAAACCCAGATAGTTGGCCCTCTAATCTCTGCTTAAAAACTCTAATGGGGAAACGTCCATCTGCCTCCAAGGCAGCGTCTTCTGCTATCCAGCAGTTCACACCACCAGGAAGATCTTCCTAAATGTTTAGTCTAAATCATTTTTCTTGTCTTCTCATACCATCGGTTTAGGTCCTGAGCTCTGGAGCTAGGGGAAAAAAAAAAAAAGCTTCATCATCTATGTCACCTCTTGACAGTCTTTTCTCAACATACCAATGTCCTTCAACATTTCTTCACAGGGCTTGGATTCCCCAGGCTCATCATGGATGGCTGCCTTATAGTGAGCCAGACCATTGGCCCATCAAGTTCAGGATTGCCTACACTGACCAGCAGCAGCTCTCCAGGGTTTCAGGCAGGGAGAGATCCCTGAGCTACCTGGATATGCTGAGGACTGAACTTGGGGTTTTCTGCATTCAGGAAAGATGCTCTGCCACTGACCTATGGTGCATCACCATCTTTGTCAACCACCTCTGGATATGCTCTGGTTTGCTGGTATCCTCCTAAATTTGGGGGAAAGGTATTTCTGGAAGTCAACCTTTCCAATACAATTTTTAAAGTTGTATAAGAACTGATCATCATCATCATCATCAACAACAACTTCATATTCTTGGACACTTTCTACTAAAAACAGTCCCAGGGTGACTTATGGGTGGATCCTTGAGAAAGTAGACTATTCATGGTCTGATTCACTTATCCTTGATTGCTCTTATTAATTTTAATTTATACATTGTTTACTTGCCAAAACGGCTTCTGTTAGCTGCATAATGTCCACCAGGCATCACACCTGAGGCACCAGACCCGCTGTTGGAGGCAGTAATGCTTCTGAACACTAATTGGTGGAAACTGCAGAAGGTGGGAGCACTGTTGTCCTTAGGTCCTTCTTGTGGGCTTCCCATGGGCATCTGGTTCGGCCACTGTGAGAACAGGATGCTGGACCAGATGGACGACTGCCCTGATCTAGCAGACACTTCTTATGTTCATCATACAGTGTCCTCTGCCATATGTTACTACAGTGGTACCTTGGGTTACAGACGCTTCAGGTTACAGACTCTGCTAACCCAGAAATAGTACCTCAGGTTAAGAACTTTGCTTCAGGATGAGAACAGAAATTGCGCAGTGTCAGGGCAGCGGCAGCGGGAGGCCCCATTAGCTAAAGTGGTGCTTCAGGTTAAGAACAGTTTCAGGTTAAGAACGGACCTCTGGAACGAATTAAGTTCTTAACCCGAGGTACCACTGTAATCTCTACCCTACCCCACCAGATTCCACCCAGCTCCAAGGCTCCACCACCTTGGAAGGATCTGGGCCTCAAGATTCTCTAGCAAAGGGCTGAACTCTACTTGTGGTTTAGATTAGTGGCTCCCAACCTTTTTGGTATGGTGGCACACAAGTCTGAATTTGCTTGGCATGGTGACCCATCAGTTCATTGTCCCATGAAATTTGGACCTCACGTCTCTGGCAACCTTCAGCATCATGCATTTAAACCACAAGTTTGTCCAGCTTCTGTAATAAGCATCATCTGAGGCACCCAAGCAAAAATTATGAAGCCCAGAATGTACTTGCAGGTCATGACCCTCCGGTTGGGAAATGCTGGTTTAGAGGAAAGTATGGTAGATTCTGAGCATTAAGGATTCGTAGCAGTTCACATTTTTTACTCAAGAGTGTAAGTACACATTAGGATTTATTTATTTTTGACACATGAATACTCCCAAGAAGCAAAATTATAGCCAAGGAAGCAGCTCTGCTTGAGGCAGAGAGGGCAAGGTTCATGCCTGCATGGGGAAAACCCAAGCACAATATGGCAAGGGAGCAGGTTAAAGAGCATTTAAAAGCAATTATTTGACAGTGGTGCTTTTGTGGATGCTGCGGCGCCATTTGGTACCCAGTGCCCTGTGAGAAACCCTGACATGTAATTAACAGTGACTTCCAAGGAAAATGTTTATGAGCCAGTGACAGTTTTCAAACAAAAGGCCATATGTCAAAGGACAAGTGTGTGCATCATAAAAGAGAAAGGGAAAGTATAAATGAAAAAGCAAGCACTGTACTAGTCCGCAGACAGATTCATCCACAACAAACTGGCCACAAATGTTGTTTACCTGGTTTACTTTGTTATTTGTGCAATAGTTTCAAAATTGCCTTTGGTATTTGTGTTCCTGAGTGCTCTAAGACGTTTTGTTAGTTTCTCCATAAGGGTTATATTCCAAAGTCAATTCCACCATGCTTCTGGCGTTAAGTTAGTAGCTGTTTTCCAATATTGTGTTATTCTATGTCTAGCTGCAGATATGGCCCCTTCATTAGGTATCTTTAGGCACCAGGCAAAAACATTCCTCTTCTCCTTTGGCTAATTAAACAATCTATGGCCTTTTAAACTGTTTGTGTCTGGGGTTATTGGTTTTTTGTTTTGTTATTATGGTATGTACTTTTGTGTTTTTATATTGTGAACCATCCTGTGATCTTCAGATATAGAAATTAAATACAACAACAACAACAGCAGCAGCAACAACAGGTCCTTGAACAGTAAATTCTTATGGTCATCTGTAAACAGTGTTAATAATGCTTGCCTTGGACCAGAGCAATGACTGAACAACCCATCATTGAGTTCATGGTGGAGTTGAGATTTCAACTGGTGATCACCAAGTCACCAGGTTAATTTTTATTTCATAGATGAAAAGTGGTCAAGAGCTATTACTCAATAACAGTGCACCAGGAAGTCCTAGGTTCAGTTCCTGGTACCTTTAGGTATGAGATCTCAGACAACAGGTAATGGGAAAGTCTTGTCTAAAATCACGGAGAACAGCTGTCAATCAAAGTCAGCAGCGCTGGGCTAGATGCACCAGTGAAGGCTTGCTATATGTCAGGAAAATTCCTGCTATGTCCTGGTTTTTGGGTGTAAAAATGGTGTTAGGGGGAAAACAGCTTGAAAAGCCTAAAATCATTATTATTTTTTGGGTGGGGGGAAGGTTCACCAATTTGGGTTTGTTCCCCCCCAAAAGCTCAAAAAGTTGAGTTGTGCTTGAACTTGGATGGGAAAAAGCAAACTCTGAGGTATGGGAGTCCCAGACAACTGATGGCTTTCAGGGTAAGGAGGACCACTTGGATTTGATTGGACCTGGGTCGTGATTGGTAGCCCATGTAGTTGTACCAGAATAGATAGGGAGAGATGGAAAGCAGCATAGGCCTGCTCTCAGCTATATTTCCTTAGTCCCAGCCTAAGACACGGCTTCTGTGCTGCAAGCCAGGAACTGTAAACATTGTGCTTGAGAATATCTTTCTTCACTCATCCATGTCAAATCGGCCATCCCAAATCAGCCAGCCCTCACTCTGCTACAAATCCCAAATCTCTTAACCAACGGAAGGTCCAATCTCAGGCTCATTCGTTATTATTGTTCTTTCCTCTTGGGCTCTTGCTCAGAGCGCCTGCCCTGCCCTGAGCACATTTCTGGATCAAGTGATGTAAATGAAATATTTTGCTGGTCTTAATAGATGGGGATTTGATTTTGTTTGGTGGACTGGGGGCCTGGAGTGTTATGAACAAAGGGGTTAGTTCTTTATTTGCCTTTGCAAATAAAGTAAATTCTAATCATTACACATTTCGCCTCTGGCCATGCTATCAATTCATTACATTATTTTGTTTCGTGCCACCACTCTCTCTCTCTCTCTCTCTCGTGTGTGTGTGTGTGTGCATTTTAAAGAAAACCGTGTTCCTGTTTTTAAGCACAAATCAATGATTTTTAAAAATGTTAATAGCTAAACAACTTGGAGGGATTTTTTTTAAAAAATAGCTTAAAGCATATATTTCATGCATCAGAAAAGCCAGTCATAAGTGGATAGATGCAGGGAAGCCTGGAGATCAGTTTTCTGACACTTAGGTTGAAGTCCTATACTGAAGATTCACCATCTGAAGGGCAATAGGATTCTTTGGGGCAGTGATGACTTGACCTGCAGACTGGAACATTGCAGTGTGTTCTACATGGGGCTGCCCTAGGAGACGACTGGGGAATTTCAACTGGTCCAAAATGCAGCTGCCAGATTACTGGTTGGGGTTCCATTTAGAACTCACTTCATCCTTGTTCTTAAGCAGCTGTGCTGGTTTCCAGTTTCCCTCTGTGCCCTTTACAAGGAGCTCAAATTGATGTTTAAGGGCCTAAGTGACTCAAGGCCCAAATATCTGACACTTCTACAGACCTTCTCAAGTGTTGTGACCTGCAGAAGGGTACCTCTTGGTAGTTCCATCACACTCAGAAGTTCAGGGGGTGGCAACCCAGGAGAGGACATTCTCTGTGGCCGCTACCAAATGAGGGCATTCTCTCTCCTGGGAAGTACACATAGTGTCCTCATTGTAGAGCTTCCATTGTATGTTGAAGACATTTTGCTCCTCAGCTGAAATATAAGATGGCAGCTTCTCCTCATTCCATGTGTAGAATGACCAAACAGGCAACACATACCCTCCAACATTTCTCCAATGAAAATAGGGACATCCTCTCCTGGTGTTCCACTACATGAAAGGGCAGCAGGCTAGCTTACGGAGAGGGGACAGGGAGGCTGCCTTAAAAACACAGCTCTGTCCTCCAACAACTCCCTGTTTGCTCTACCCTCTACTAGTATTTGTTGCCAAAGGGAGTTGCCTCACTCTGCCTAATAGTAGGACTGGCCCTATGCGTTTCCCAGGGTACCTGGCAAACCTATGTTAGACGCAGGAGGACCAGTGCTTTCTTTCTAGAAAAATAGGTGCTGGTACTCACCATGAGTGGAACACGGGTGGTGCTGTTGGTTAAACAGAGTTCGAATCCCTGCGATGGGGTGAGCTCCCATTGCTCGGTCCCTGCTCCTGCCAACCTAGCAGTTCAAAAGCACGTCAAAGTGCAAGTAGATAAATAGGAACCGCTCTGGCAGGAAGGTAAACGGCGTTTCCGTGAGCTGCTCTGGTTTCGCCAGAAGCAGCTTAGTCATGCTGGCCACATGACCCAGAAGCTGCACGCTGGCTCCCTCGGCCAATAAAGCAAGATGAGCGCCGCAACCCCAGAGTCGGTCATGACAGGACCTAATGGTCAGGGGTACCTTTACCTTTACTTTACTCACCATGAAGTTGTTACAGTAAGTGCCACATGTTTTATCAACAATAAAAGAGGTGCCGGCCTTTGATTACACCCTGAAAAGAAAGCATTGCAGAGGACCATATTCTCCTAACCCAGTATGCTAGCAGAAGCCAGTGCAGGGGCTCCTGTTCACACAATGGTGCTCCCCATCTTCCCCCCATATCTCCATGCCTCCCCCAAAACTTCTCCAGAGGGTTAGGAGAACCCCAAGCACAGTGCAGGCAGACAGAGAGGAGGGAATGCCTACCTGACAAAACAATCAGAAGAGCACAATGTTGCATTCTCATATTCTTAAACCTGGTATTTTGGACCCTACAAAGCCATCAGTCTCCACTGCCAGTCTTTCAGCAGAGTAAACTATGGCCGCAACACTCAACAACTCCATGTTTTCAACTGCTTTGCCTCCCACATCAGCCTTTGGGAGGACAAAACAGTTCCACGATTGTCTAGAACAGTGGTTCCCAATTAGTTAAGTACTACAGACCCCCTGTTTTTCAGAAGCCAAGCCATGGACTCCCTACTTTTGAAAATGCTGATATCTCTGTGGTAATTTTTGTTACATGGATGTTGCCACCATACTTTCCAACATGTCCTACTGCAAAACTGGGATGCACATATGTGTTGACAGGTACGTGCCACAGACCCCTGTGGTCCGCAGACCACCAATTGGGAACCACTGGTCTAGAAAAAATATATATTCTTACCCTTCATGACCAACCTTACCTGATTTTACCATTTTATTTTTTTAAAAAAGCTAGGGAAAGAATATGCAATCGATTTAGAAGCCTACAGCTTTCATTTGTTGCAGCCATCGTTGACACTCAAGATTGATTTTCCCCCTTCAGATTTACATCTCGAAAACAACAATTTCCAGTAATTTACCACATTGCCTGTGGGATTCGTTGCCGTGGCCATTAATCTAGGGAAGCATGGTCAGCTGGCGTACATCTGCACATCTCTCCAGGGGTGTGTGCATGTCGAACACTCTGATAAGCAAAACCTATATGACTCTCCATCTACGTGTTTATATAATTTGTCCTCCTTCCCATGTAAGGCTAGGCTTTCAAATTATCTCCGAAGCTGTGCCAGTGATGATCTTATTCCATAACCAAGCTTTTGCTTTGACCTAGTTTAATGACACAGCATCCTGATTGCTGGTTAAGACTTGTTTGCTGTTAAACTTGCTTCCTGTTACAAGCAATATAGTTTTCACTGCCGATTCCCAAGTGGTACTTGGCTTGGAGCCGTGGCACTTCAGTCTTGTTCCCATCGCCCTATGCTAATATGGAGACAATGCCTTCGTTCCCCAGCTGGTCTTCACCTGCAACCTCAAGAGCAGAAGAGCCCAGGGTGATGCTGTCGCTTCCATTGAAAAAAAACCAAAAGGGGCCCAGTGATAAATGAGGTGACTGCTGCAGCCCGAGTTATAAAATTTATCGCAAATAAGCCCACCCCCCGCCCAGACTGAGAATAATTGCAGGGAGGGAAAATATTCAGTTCAGCCACACTCCCCACCAATTTGAAGGAGACAATGCTGTGTGAATCCCAGCTAATGTCGCTCCCTGTTAAAATTAAGGGGCACAGCCATCCTTTCCATTAGACACAAGGAAAACTGCATTTCTGCATGACTGAGAAGACTACCGATGGCTCACTTAGACAAATTTCTATCTATTTACAAGCCATTTGTTTTCATTTTGCCCATTACCAAAATGTTCGCCTGCAGAACCAGTGTTCGGTTGTTGCTGACAAGAGTTTTCAACAGCCATACAATATAAGCGTGTTTGCCCCCCCCCAATTGCAAATTATTTATAAAAGGCTGTAGATGGAGGGGTAGTTGAAAATTAAAACTATGTTGAACTTTGGGGAATAGGATGGAGTTGGAAGAAGGGCCTTGTGGAAGAGGTGTAAATCTGTGAATTGGTTGCTTGTTCTGCAACTTGAGGTGAGCTGGACACGAAGGAGGACTTTCCAGAATGCAGAACTACATGGACGTGGTTATCAGGGTCTGACCAATCTTATGTATGTAACTTGTATCTTCTCAAAAAACCCAAAACCCTCTAGAACTCTGGATTGCACAATGGGTTCGATGGCAGGAGATTGATTCACAATTATTTGAGGGTTTTGTTGCCACACAATACGTCGGCCTTTAAGAACATAAAATGAGCCCAAAGGCCCATGTGGTCCAACATCCTCTTCTCACAAAGGCCAACCAGATGCAAGTCAAATATGAGTGCAGCCCGGTTTTCCCAACTTGTGATTCCCAAGGGAAGTTCCCTGGCAAGTTGGATCGGCTGTTAAATCACTCTGAACACTGTAGCCCTAAGAGGGGAATAGGAGTCTCCTAAGAACTCTCAGCGAACTATGGCTCCCAGGAATCTTTGGGGGATGCCATGGTGCTTAAAGTGGTACAATAACGCCACATCAAAATGCAGATGTGGATGGAGTTTCTTCCAGAAGAACTCTGAGGGGATTTTTCTGGGCTTTCCGGTTGAGGCATGGAAGATGAGTGGGGTTTGTTAGGTATAAACACCATAAGCTTTGGGACTGCTTTTGAATGCTGAGTTACTGGAGCTTTATACTCACTTAAATTTTGATGGATGTCAAATAAACTGTTCGTTGTTCTTTTTCTTGGTGTTCTGTTGTAGTGATGTTATTATAGTGTTGCCATATTTCAAGCAGTGAAAATCTGGCAAAGTCGTTGAGCAGGTTGGCAAAATCGGATTCTCCTGGACGTTTTGCCGATCTCTGCAGTATTCTGGATACGTCCAGGAAATTCAGAACGTATGGCATCCCTAGAAGTATCCTCTATTCAGAATGGATGGGATAGTAGTATAGGTGCCCAATTCTGTCATCCAGTGAAGTGCAGGTGTGTTTTAGAGGGCTGAGCCACTGGAAACAAGAAGTGAGTAGGAAGAACAACCAGCCTCTCATGCACTGTGGATTTTTGATGGGATATTTTGTGAGACCTTTCATGGACACATCGGAGGTCCTGATGTGCACACTGGCAGGTCTAGCCATTGCCAATGTTGGTTCGTTGTCGCTCTATACCATTCCATTTAATCCAACTACTGGACTAACGTGACTACCCATATCTGAGGTCAGGCACGCCATTGTGCGTGGAGCCTTGTGACAAATAATTGCCTCCAGCTAGCCTGGAGATTGACATCCTGTCAGAGACGCAGGCACAAATGCGCCTCTGGTATATGCGCTGCTCATTATGCAGAGGTATGGTGTGAAGCAAATACAGCTGAAACCAGAACAAGGCCTTTGGCAGCCACCGATTCAACACATGAATATTAATCCCATTTCCTTGAGCATCCCTCCCTCTGTGTTGGGTACCAGGCAGCGGGGGAGCAGTGTGTGGGCTGCACTCGCAAACCACCCTACCAGGAACTCCTTTTGAAACTCTTGCCCAAAAGCAAACCCAAAAGGAAGAAAAAGGCAGTCAGAACTAATTTTGTTTACCAATGCAAACAAGTTTGCTTGTAGGGGATTTCTACACAATCATTCCTTTGATTCACTCAGAGCTGACCCTTGCTGTTCCCAACTCTCAACTCAGCAATCAAAACAGGCTTAACACAAAACTCCATGCATTCTCACTTGTCGAGAACAATAAACTCATATATTGCAAATTACTGAATTTCCTGGCAAAGAACAAACCCATGAACTGATATTTTGATATTTTTTTTTAAGTACCAGTGTTTTAGAAATCTTTGGAAGTAGAACCAGGAACCCTTGGTTCCTGAGTGGCCCTGAGTGGTGAGCCAGAGTCTGAAATATCATGTATTCTACTTTATAGAGAACAGCCCACTATAGGGAGGATTGTAAGAGGACAGTTCTCCATTTAAAGCAGGGGTCAGTAACATGTTTTGAGGCCGGTCTGGTCCACTCCCTGGCAGATCTCTCGGTGGGCCGGAGCGTGTGCGCCCGTGCGTGCCTGCGCGTGAGCACACACTATTTCCAGTGCACTTCCAGGATGGAGGAGTGCTGGTGCGCATGCGCACACACTATTTACGGCACTCTTCCGACCCGGAAGTCGGTCCCCGAGGCAAGAAAAAAAATGACGCTGCGAAAAAGAGAACATGGAATCCCCACGTCAATCCACAGAACAGCCGTGGGCCAGTTCCAGGAAACTCATGGGCCGGAATCGGCCCATGGGCTTTAGGTTGCTGACCTTTGATTTAAAGGCACCCTCTAGTTGGACTGTTTGGACCGTGCCTGGTTTAAAGATGCATTTAAGGCACTAAGACACCACTTTCAACAGCCATGGCTTCCCCCAAAGTATCATGAGAACTGTAGTTTGTGAAGGGTGCTGAAAGTTGTTAGGAGATCCCTATTCCCCTCGCAGAGCTACAATTCTCCGAGTTCCCTGGGAAGAGAAATTGACAGTTAAATCACTCAGGGTTTAATTTCAAATGCTCAACAGGCCTCAGGAGCAAGGATTTTGGCAGACTAGATGGAAAAATAAATGTCACTCATTTGTTTTCCATACAGCTCTATTGGCAGGGGTCTACATAGGAGAAAGGATCTACTCAGGAGTAGGCATGGGTGACACATGCAGTATGTATTTAAAGCTGAATTTATCACATTTGCACTTTCCAAAGCAATATGCAAACTGAAACACAGCCATCCTTTGAAACTTGCACTTATCCAAATTCTTCCATGCAGTTCTCTAACCGAGCAGTGTTTGCAAAAATGCATGTGTCAGAAGAAAGAAAAAGGAAGGTATTAGTGAAAATAACCTACAGTGATGCATTATATTAAGGAAAATAGCTTGCAGAAATGCACCTATTAGTCAAAACTGCATATAAAAATGTGTTCCTTAGGAGAAATTCACACTAAAACTCTCATGAATTTCCATGAGGATTTGAAAAACAATTGCTGCAGAATATGGAGAAATGAATTTAAGATTGGAAAAATGAAAAAAAAGGAGAGAACTGACGTTGACAGATACTTCCATCCCTTCTCAGGAGGAAGAAGACACAGCTGCAGGCAACAATCTGCCAGAGTAGCAGTGGCTGTAGAAGTCGCTCTGTCTCCTCTGGACCTTTGCTGGTTTAACAGCTCCCTTCAGAGCTCATTAATGTTCCTGGTTCCAGTGCTGGTCATGGGCAGCAGATCTATATGGGAGAAGATGCTTGTCCAAGTGCCTAGGTCAGTCTTAAAGGGCTAAACATGTCATCACAAGCACCTTGAATTGAGCTCTGTAGCATCGCCTGCAAATAAATACCAACGGAAAGTTTGATTTGTCTAGGCAGGAGACTGCGCTGAGGTTGAGAGAGGAGACAAAAGGGACAAATAACAAATCAACTAGCCTGGAGGACAGAATGTAAGAAAATGAAAATAAGGGCAGAATGTAGGCCTAAGAGCTAAGGAGCCTTAAAAGTAACATAATATTTGATGTAGTATTTTACGATGAGCTGAATCAGAGATAAAAGAGAACAGTAGCATCATAATAAATGTGTACATGACCTTTATGGAAGTTACTGCCTTTGCATTCATTAAATAAACCATATGCAAGGCTTGCAATTCTTTTAAATCTATCTCAATATTCTCTGATCTTTATTTAAGAACTGCAACCCCTGTGCAAATCAATCTAAATAGGTGTGACCGTGTTTGTAAACAGAGGATTTAAGCTTTTTTTTTGTTTTGTGTTTTTATTTTGCATATTTGAAGAGACCTTTAACATGCAAGGGCAGAAATAATTGGCCAGAATAGGGTTTTGTTGTTGTTGTTGTTTTTGGCTTATAGGTAGCGCTGCAAGTAACATTAAGCTTTATCTACACTTAACTTTTGCCCTGCTCTTTCCGGACGGAAGTCTGCACTTTTAACACTCTGTCTTTGTTTGCCTTGACATTTTCCTGCAAAAAAACCAAACAGAAACAGCACTTTTAAGCTGTATTGGAGCAAAAGTCAATCGGGTTTTCTACAGAGCTTTAAATTGCAGGCCGTGTCTGGAAAGAGCAGATGAAAGGTAGGGGTGTGGATAAGGCCTTTAGTCTCATATAGTCAATAAAGATCAGGACTTTTTAAAAAGGAGGAGAAACGTACTACTAAAAATAAATGCAAGCTGAGGCATTGCACATACAACTGGAAACGATGGGTCCAGTTGGGTCGTGCATGGTGATGCATGCGTTGGGCTATATGGAGATGGGACTATTGTGATGTGTTCTGTGTGATACCACCTTTGAAGAGTCTCTGGATCCTTCAATTGATCAAGGCTGCTCACAGAAACATGTGTGAGCTTATTGCTCCCATTCGAAGCTACTGCAGATAGAATCATAGAATTGTAGAGTTGGAAGGATTTCCAAGGGCTGTCTAGTCCAACCCTGTGGAATACAGGAAGTTGGACTTGATTTTTTGTGTAAGCCTACTGTCAAAAGTGACACAACATGTGTGGTGTAGTGGTTAAGAGCGGTGGACTCGTAATTTGGTGAACCAGGTTCGCTTCCCCGCTTCTCCACATGCCGCTGCCGGGTGACCTTGGGCTAGTCACACGTCTTGAAGTCTCTCAGCCCCACTCACATCACAGAGTGTTTGTTGTGGAGGAGGAAGGGAAAGGAGAATGTTAGCCGCTTTGAGACTCCTTTGGGTAGTGATAAAGCAGGATATCAAATCCAAACCCCTCCTCCTCCTCCTCTTCCTCCTCCTCCTCCTCCTCCTCTTCTTCTTCTAGTGTGGATGTGACCAGTAGCAGAGTTAGCCACCCGGGCACCTGGAGTGGCAGACATGCGAGCCACCCAGGGGGGCAATCGATGCAGGATGTTGTGAATTCTGTTCCACCTTAAGGAACAAACGTGGGACATTGCATGCTGGGAACTCCCGTTTGTGTATAGCTTTATGTTTTGCTTTGGACATGAAGGAGATCTGACATGTTTCCTTTTGTCCTGATCTACGCTGAATAAAACCTGCTTGTAAATATGTTCACACAGCCTCACGTGTCACTTCTGTTTGTGCAGCGTTTTCTCTGCTGATTAGCGTGTTCAGTCTTCTAAAGCCTGGGTCAATGATTTATGCTGCACCAAGGACCGGAGTTTGCCCGGCACACCGGCCAGTGGGATGGAGCCAGCTGGGGGCCTGCCAATTGCCCCCATTTCCTTGGGTGCATGCCAACATGGGGACTGACACCCAGGGAGGTGGCACAGCGATTGGCACACATTGAGGGTGATTGGCGCGGCGATTGGCACCCAGGGGGGCGATGGGTGTGGTGATCTGCTCAAGGGGGTGATTGGCGCAGTGATTGGTGCCCAGGGGGGTGTCGCAGCAATCTGTCCAGGGGGGATTTTGTCACCCCCCTCAGGGAGGACACCTGGGGAGAAGTGCCCCCACTGCCCGCCTTCCTACACCCCTGAATGTGACCTTCCTTTCAGTTTCCTGCTGCTGTTTCCAAAAGTGAGTCCTTCCACGTACCCATTCTCAGAACTCATTAGTTCTTGCTAACATTGGAATGAGAATGCGTAAGAATGGCTTCACTTTAGCTGAGGGGTCCATGAAAAATAATGTGGTGAGTTTTTTTGGGGGGGTGACACCCACACCGATTGCAAATAAAGTTTAACTGTGTCAAAAAGTAACAAAGTAAAAGCTCATAATTAATTTTGAAGGCTCAACACAAGCACACACATATGGGGTGAGGGGAGAGAGAGAGATGGTGAGAGAGAAATCTGAAACTGGAGCATTTATATTTACAATTAACTCACTGGTACTATACACAAAGCTGTATAGCTTCTCATGAAGGATGAAATAGATATACCGTATTTTTTGCTCTATAAGACGCACCAGACCGCAAGGCGCACCTAGTTTTTGGAGGAGGAGAACAAGAAAAAAAATATTCTGAATCTCAGAAGCCAGAACAGCAAGAGGGATCACTGT
This sequence comes from Podarcis raffonei, assembly GCF_027172205.1. Taxonomy (NCBI): domain Eukaryota; kingdom Metazoa; phylum Chordata; class Lepidosauria; order Squamata; family Lacertidae; genus Podarcis; species Podarcis raffonei. The sequence continues at coordinate 11,683,168 of NC_070612.1, forward strand.
GCAGTGAAAGCAGCAATCCCTCTTGCTGTTCTGGCTTCTGTGATGGCTGCGCAGCCTGCATTCGCTCCTTAAGACACACACACATTACTTTTTAGGAGGGAAAAAGTGAGTCTTATAGAGCAAAAAATACGGTATACACTTAAGTCCCTTTGCTGTAAAGACGAGTGATTGATTTTGGTTGGCATAATGCAGCTTTCATTGATATGAAGGCTGAAACAGTAACCTCAAGAAATGCTTTCTAGAACTTGCAGTGGGGCTGTGTCTTAAGAAGCATTCATCCATGCTCTGCCCACTCCTACCTCTGACCCCACCCACTGCTGGCATGTGGCCCTCGGAACATTACACAGAAGGGAATGTGGCCCTTGGGATGAATAGTGTTTCCCACCTCTGCCAAAGGCCACCGCTACATCTTGTTGGAGCAAATGTCATGGTTTAACTATGTGCTGTGTGAGGAAGTAGCACTTCCTCCTTCCTCCTCCTACTCAATAGTGATCCAGAGCAGAACTCCGATGTATAGTTAGCAGAATAAAAACTTAAACACGTTGCAGGATTCCCAAAAAATAGACCAGAGGCCATTAATATTTCATTCAGCAGAGCTTTACTGCTACTGAAGGCAAATGAGCATAATAGTCACAAATCCAATACATCCAGGATTGGCACTGCCCGTAAGGAATCCAGTTGCAGCCGACTTAACTTAAACTTACAATAACTTATAATAAGTCTAAACCAGAACACCGCACCAGAAGGAAAAGAGAGACAGAAAGAGAAAGTGAAACCCAGGCTCCTTCTGGCCTATATACAGTCATACCTTGGGTTACAGAAGCTTCAGGTTGTGCGATTTTGGGTTGCGCACCGTGCCGAACCCAGAAGTACTGGAATGGGTTACTTCTGGGTTTTGGCGCTTGCGCATATGCAGAAGTACTAAATTGTGCTTTGCGCATGTGCAGAAGTGCTGAATTGCAACCCTCACATGCGCAGACGTGGTGCTGCGGGTTGCGAACATGCTTCCCGCACAGATCACGTTCACAACCCGAGCGTCCACTGTAGTCAGCATGACCTTGACAGAAGAGATAAGAGAACCAGTTGAAGCCAGCTGTGCTCAGTTTCTCTGAAGGAATAACCCAAACACCGTGAACCTTCTGCCTGTTTCTTTCACACAGAGAAGCTTCCAGAACCCTCTTGAATTAATTAGAACAGGAAAGATCTCTACATATCAAATCAATACTCTCTGTACTAAGAAATGCAAATGGACAGGTTTAACTCTGTGCTGTGTGAGGAAGTATCTCTTCCTCCTCTTGTTGTTCGTTTGATAGGAAATGCCTAATCTACTTTGCAGCTCTGATGTTTCTGTCTCCTGAAGGGAGCTTCTGCATTATTTTGCACCTCAGGGAAAGCCTCCCTGGAAAGCTGCCGGAGTGTGCATCAATCAGCTGGTGTGATAGGTAGTTTAGGATTCACGACCAAGCATCATGCTATTGTTCGAACAGGCTCTCGGAATAACTTCAACATTTTTTGGGGTGTGTGTGTGTGTAATTGGAGGTGCTCTGATATCCTCTATTGCACCAATAGGCTGAATGAAGTTAGCAGAAGGTATTATTCCTATCTAACACCTTCCCCAGCTTTTAAATTTCCTTCTCCCCTTTTCTTTTGCTGTGCCTGCAAAATCATAAATAGTTTCTATGCATATATATAAAAGCCAATAAGATGGGGAGATCTTACCTAAATAGGTCAGGGAACTGATACGATACGGCAAGTCCAATGTTGTTACATCTCTGTGGAACACCCAGAAACAGCTAATATCTCTCAGTGACAACACTGACATGAGCGTGCTTGATGGGCCAGTGTGTATGTGACAGCTGAGATGTGTCAACATGTGGAATTCAGACAGACAATGGACTGAGACAACCTACTTGCATACAAATTCTCTGAGACACTGGAGTGTCAGTGGGTGGGCACAGTTGACTGTCTACTCAGCGGTAGTTCAGACATCACTGTAAGACTCAACATAGTATATCACCATCGGCATCAATCCATTTCCAGATACTGTACATTTTGAGAAATCAGCTGCTGGCAAGGCAAGGAGCATCAGGCTGGTCATCTAGAAAAAGAGGACACATTCCTTCTCCCCATTCAAAAAAATGGTTGGTGGGAGCTGCCCCTTGATGAGATCATCATGTAGCCAGATCTGATTGGCTAAGTGATGCTGTGATGTCACCAAGGTCACGCCAGCTGGGATAGCTCAGTTGGTAGATCAAGAGACTCTAAATCTCAGGGTTGTGGGTTCGAGCCCCACGTTGCGCAAAGGTTTTCAGCATTGCAGGGGGTTGGACTAGATGACCCTTGGCTTCCCTTCCAACTCCATGTTTCTATGAATATAAATTTTGCACCTGTTCTTTTGAAAGATTTGTATACGTGTTGTCCTTGTATAAGTTCTGTTTCAAGTGTCATGATGCATAAGTGCAAGGGAACAGGGAACATGAAGTGCCTGGGCTTCCTGTTGAAGAAGAAAAGAATTTGGATTTGATATCCTGCTTTATCACTACCCTAAGGAGTCTCAAAACGGCTAACAATTTCCTTTCCCTTCCTCCCCCACAACAAACACTCTGTGAGGTGAGTGAGGCTGAGAGACTTCAGAGAAGTGTGACTGGCCCAAGGTCACCCAGCAGCTGCATGTGGAGGAGCGGGGAATCAAACCCGGTTCACCAGATTACAAGTCTACTACTCTTAACCACTACACCACACTGGCTCCCTCTGTTGAAACCACTTACAAATCATCCTTCATAAGTCACCCCAGATAGCACTTCCATTTCATCCCCAAATGCCCTATGAGCTGATTTTTTAATAATAATAATAATAATTCGGCTCCAAAACTGCTGACTCTTGAGCAAATCCACTACATCAGGGAGGCTGGGAGCAAGCCCCTTAGTGGGGCTTACTTCAGAGTAGATTGGATTTGGCAGGGGGTTGGACTCGATGGCCCTTGTGGTCTCTTCCAACTCTATGATTCTATGAAATGACCTGGTTGCATTGCACTGTAATATTTTGGATTAAATGACACATTTTAAATGATATCAAATGATATCTTTTGGGGGATTTTTTTTTTACAGCCACAGCAGGCGCTGTAACTCTCCAGCGGTTTGACTTTACCCCCCAAAGCACTTTTCCATTGCTTCCTGAGACAGACCGATCACAAGAACATAGTGTGGTATAGTGGTTTGCTGTCAGAGACTGAGCAGAGGAGGAATGGTGGAGACCGCCTCCCCAGCCCAACCTTTCCAGTTTAGATTTACAACAGAGGTTTGAGGGAGGTAGCAGCTCAGAGGCAGATGAGGGGAAAAGCTGAGAAATCATGGGAGACCCGGAACAACACCCGGCTGACACGTTGTCATTAGAAAGCATTCCGGACCCTCCATCTCCCAGAACCTGGCGAGCCTTGAAAGTAGGAGAGCAAAGAGCTCAAAGACAGAAGGCCCTTTTCAGCATCTGTATGAGAGACATTGAGCTTGATGAATGAGGAAGCAGAAGAGACAGGGGGCGGGGCGGGGCAAGGCGGGGCAGGGCAGGGCAGGGAGGAGCGGGGCTGGAGATTCACTTGGGACAATGCCATTATCCAAGAGGCTGGGTTTTATAGTCTCTCTCTGTAAATACTGAATAAAGGTAAGAACGTTTCATATCTTTGTACATACCTGGGCAACCAGCCCTGGGAGTCGCTGGCAGCCGCCTGACATTAGCATGTTGGACTAGGACCTGGGGCAGCAGGGTTCAAATCCTTGCTCAGCCATGAAACTCACTGGGTGACCTTGAGCCCGTTACAATCTCTTGCAAGGTTGCTGTTAGAATCAAATGGGGAGGAATAGAACCACCTATGCCTCCTTGAGCTACATGGAGGAAAGGTGGAATATGCATGTGATAAATTAACACTGGCTGCTTAAACCAATTAAACGAAACCAAGTAGTTATTGCTATAAACTCTGCATGCTCTTCAGTAGCACCGATTTATGAAGTCCCCTCCTTCTCCTCATCTAGGCCATGCTGAAAGCAGCATGTGGTTTGAGATGCATGGTGCGGCATTCACCAAGAGACACTGCGTCTAGTGATGCCATCTGGCCAGGACTTAGGGGGAGAATTTCAGGTCCCCAGTCAACAGAATGAGCAGGAAGATCCCCAAACACAGTACAGCTGGCTCACCACATTTTGAAATGGCCATATAAAAAGCTCCCCCCTCAATGGATAAAAGAAAACTAAGACAGAATTTAATTCTGTACATCTGGAGCTCATCTTTCTGATGCTGGAGCTCATCTTTCTGATCACCTTTCTGCAGCTACCATTGTTTGCAAGCCAAGGATTGTGCTCCATCGTAGGGTTACCACTAGTTCTGAATATGAAGTTTCAAGAGTGTAGCTTTCTTCTCAGAATCCCCAGAAGTAGATTTAAGGATGGGTTTTCTGAAGCTAGGGAGGAGGCTGTTTTCTGGTTTTCTCTAATGTTTTTATATGGGCTCCCCCTCCATCCACCAGGCACCAAGAATGAGCCAGAAGACACAGGCCAAGGTCTGCCCCATGGGACACTAGATGACGTTTCCTGCCATATGCTACTGGGGTTTCCCCCCTTCTACAGAAGGCTCCATCTATTCGGTCCAAAGTTCAATCTCCAGGACTTTTAGGGTTTGAATTACAGGAAAACCAGCAATTCTACTCCTGGGTCCCCTCCGATGTCACGAGAAATAATGGTTTCTCATATTACAAATGACTTGGGGCTTTGCCCTTGCATTGGTTCCTTCAATTGCCTCGTCAGTGTATTGATTCTCTGTAAAAAATATTAGGGGGAATGACACTGGGTCAGGCTCAATTTCTGACATCTAAAATAAGACCTGGGTGCAGGCCCCCAAAGAGTCTTTCCAGGACACTAACAATATGCATGGTCTTGACCTTCTGTCTGCAACCAAGTTCTTTTCCTAAGAGTTGCTTGTTATATGTGAAATCTTGTAATACGGTAATCTTAATTTATGTACACAACATTTTTTTCCAGAATCAACGGAGACTAAGAATTTGTTTTTTTTTAAATACATACCCCATAAACGATCTAGTTCTAGTGCAATTTTTATTTTATTTTGCCTTGGAAAAGCCCTTCTGGAGAAGCTGGTTCCATTCTGAAAATAGGAGCTTGTTGTAGAATGATTCTGCATTAGCTTGCTGTGTATTGATTTGAAAACAGATGTAAAAAAGAAAAAAAAGAAAAGGTAAAGGACCCCTGGATGGTTAAGTCCAGTCAAAGGTGACTATGGCATTCATTTCACTTTCAGGCCAAGGGAACCAGTGTTTGTCCACAGACAGCTTTCCAGGTCATGTGGTCAGCATGACTAAACTGTTTCTGGCACAATAGGAAACCGTGATGGAAGCCAGAATGCACAGAAATGCTGTTTACCTTCCCACCGCAGCAGTACCTATTTATCTATTTGCACTGGCATGCTTTCAAACTGCTAGGTTGGCAGAAGCTGGGACAGAGCAACGGGAGCTCACTCTGTCTCGGGGATTCGAACCGCTGACCTTCTGATCGGCAAGCCCAGGAAGCTCAGTGGTTTAGACCACAGTGCTGCCCGCGTCCCAACAGATGTGGGTGGTCCTGGCAATGGTGTGTCTATGTATCCGCACTTGCCTGATGACATTGTAGGTGGGTTGTGTACTAAGATCTCAATTGCTATTTCCTTCATTCACCTGGGACATGTGCAGGGCAGAAAGGGCATGAGTGACCCAATTAACGGGAGAAGTTTCAAACACATACCAAGTAACCACACCTACTCTTATGAATGGCAAGATCTAGATCCATGGTTCTCAAAGGGTGAGGATGGCAAGTGCAGTGGGAAGATTCAAGAACGAAGAAGCATTTCAGCATTTCAGCATTCCAGTATAGTATAGTACAGAATTTTATTTATTTATTTGCAGAATATGGATAAATACCTTTGCAGAATATCTTTTCTGAGAAATATGAAAGATCAGGAAAGACAAAGGCTTCTTTGTGTTAATGAGGAAATGAGGTTTTGTTTGTCACAAATTACACACAATATAAATGAGATTATCCAGCAAAAGCAAACACACCTCTCATTGAGTTTGTCTACATGCTTAAAGTATATGTAAGAGGCTTGTTTATAATCAAATTTTGGGAATGATTTGCATTCTTATGTAGCTGCATTGTTTTGTCTCGTGATCATATTCTAAAGTAGCTGTGTTCTGTGTTATAAATCAAGCAATGCTAGGACTTGTTTCTTACTGTTTTCCAATGTATTTATATTGGGGAGGGGGAGTGGGTTTGGTGCGAGCAAATTTTTATTTTATGGCTGGGACAACCTAGTCCAGGCACAGGCAAACTCGGCCCTCCAGATGTTTTGGGACTACAACTCCCATCATCCCTAGCTAACAGGACCTGTGGTCAGGGATGATGGGAACTGTAGTCCCAAAAACATGCGGAGGGCAGAGTTTGCCTATGTTTGACCTAGTCAGATGGCTGGTGTACAAATAAAATACTGCTGCTACAACAACAACATTTCTGAAAGGGTGGCGCAGAGAAAAATGTTTTGAGAACCACTCATCTAGAATCAATCTAGCCAATGCAGCATATCGAAGATGAGCATGAATAATTCTGAGCTGAGAAATACTACAGTTTTGTGCTGCAAAGGGGTTAGCGTATGTTGTTGTTGTTTAGTCTTTTAGTCGTGTCGGACTCTTCGTGACCCCATGGACCAGAGCACACCAGGCCCTCCTGTCTTCCACTGCTTCCCGCAGTTTAGTCAAACTCATGCTGGTATCTTCGAGAACACTGTCCAACCATCTCGTCCTCTGTCGTCCCCTTCTCCTTGTGCCCTCCATCTTTCCCTCAGGGTCTTTTCCAGGGAGTCTTCTCTTCTCATGAGGTGGCCCAAGTATTGTAGCCTCAGCTTCAGGATCTGTCCTTCCAGTGAGCACTCAGGGCTGATTTCCTTAAGAATGGATACGCTTGATCTTCTTGCCGTCCATGGGACTCTCAAGAGTCTCCTCCAGCACCATTCAGAAGCATCAATTCTTCGGCGATCAGCCTTCTTTATGGTCCAGCTCTCACTTCCATACATCATTACTGGGAAAACCATAGCTTTTACTATACGGACCTTTGTCGGCAAGGTGATGTCTCTACTTTTTAAGATGCTGTCTAGGTTTGTCATTGCTTTTCTTCCAAGAAGCAGGCGTCTTTTAATTTTGTGGCTGCTGTCACCATCTGCAGTGATCATGGAGCCCAAGAAAGTAAAATCTCTCATTGCCTCCAGTTAGCGTATACACAGCCTTAAACTGAAATTGGAAAGTTGGTGATTGGAGAGCCCAGTTTGGTAGGTGTTTTCCTGTCTCCTTTGCTAAAGGGTGCTTAAAAAAAAACAATTCCATATCATGTTGTATATGTGACCATTATAATTCTTTGAATCTTATTATAACGGAATTCTTAAATACTCTCTAATGACATCACAGATGTCATTGGAAGAAAGGGGATTGCTTTCGAATGAGCAAACAGCCTCCAGCTGCCTGCCACTGTGGACCTTAAAAATGGAGAAGTGTGTCTAATTGGATCTAATTCAGCCTCAGTGACCATCCTAAGCCATTGAAAAATAGTCACATGTCAAGACATACCCAACATAGCATAAGCTGAGGTGCATTTTGGGGCAAGATGTTTGTCAAAATGTACATAATTGGGGTCGGGTGGCAATGCTTCTATTCTACATGCCCACCCCCTCTTTCCCCCTTTTCTTCCTAATGTAACAGCAATGTCTCAACAAACGGAAGTGACCTGTAGAAAATGTAACTTGAAAAAAGAGACATGGCACATACTTTTGTTTACCAAGAAACCTTTAATAATAAAAAAAATGTACATAATTGGGGAAAGTCACAAACTAGTGATATTGAATACACACTTAGTATCTTGTTCTTTCTTTCTTTCTTTCTTTCTTTCTTTCTTTCTTTCTTTCTTTCTTTGTATTTCTTTAAAAAAAACAACCTGGCAGTACTTGGCGATAATGGCTAATTATCTCTAAATTTGCATCTGTGCATATAAATTAGCACATGCAATCCCTGACCATTGCCTATTCTGGCTAGGGCTAATTGGAGTTGGACTTCAGCAACATGAACTATACAAGGTTCTTCATCTCTGCTTTCAACTATAATGATCTCCAGGCAATTTTTAAAAGTTGTTTTCTTATGCTGCTGTAAGTTGGCCCAGTATCACTATATCCAAACTTCTTGGAAAACTCAGCCATGGTATTAACACTAACCAAAACTGTTAGTTGGCTGTAAGTTGGCCCAGCAAAGCTGGAATGAGCAAATGGCTGTTGCCATCCCATTGGGACTCAACATAAAGCTATAGTTGATTAATTTTGTGTGTGTGTGAGGGGGCTGTTAACTGGTGAAGTTGCCACGAAAGGGGACATTTTATTCTTCTATGGAGCCACGTGAATGCAAAAAATGGCCTGCTAATCGCATATTGTGGTTGTTGTTCATCGCATTTTAAGCTATATCTCAGTCTCCCTACAACACCCATAGAAAAGTCGCTTGCCTTGAGGCGCAGGCAATATGCAAATTTATTTAAATTAAATCAATTAAAAGCCAGATCATTAATCAACTTTTTTTTTAAAAAAAATCTTGCATCTGTGGACAGTCCTAATAGATTACACCTGGGGGGTTAAGGGAGCTGCTACTGAATTATTTAATCAGATCCTATTGACCAACAACATGTCTTATTAATTTCCTTATAATGTTTAAAGGGCAAATCCATAGCAATTAGACACAAAGGAGGCAATCCAGGAAGCCTTGTGTCTGTGCAACTTGCATTCCGTTTTAATACGAGGGCCTGTAAGAGGCCCATTGAGAAAGAATGGCTGTTGGGTGCTCAGTTGGGTACTATCTGAAATCATCAGATAATAATTGCAATAACTGACCTTGGAAATCTGTTGGCTTGCATTCATTCACTCCAAGTGTATACAATTAATATTTAGGTTGCTTAAAGTGAGAATACAGGTGGTGCATGTCAGCACCTGCACTCTGATTTTCAGTAAATACAATTGAAACACTTTCATTAGGAAACTCCCTTGTTCCTTGCTAACTTTCCATCACAAGGGTGGAGAAAAACGAACAGAATAATGCTGAGTGCCCAACATTTTTTCAGTTGCTGTAAATGGCTCACAGATGACCTGCTTTCAGGAGGAAGGGGTTTGCTGTTCTCTAATCCTAAGGTGTGTGAGGACCTCAGCCAGTGTGGTGTATGGTCAAGAGCGGTAGACTCGTAATCTGGTGAACCGGGTTCGCATCTCCACTGCTCCACATGCAGCTGCTGGGTGACCTTGGGCTAGTCACACTTCTCTGAAGTCTCTCAGCCTCACTCACCTCACAGAGTGTTTGTTGTGGGGGAGGAAGGGAAAGGAGAATGTTAGCTGCTTTGAGACTCCTTCGGGTAGTGATATCAAATCCAAACTCTTCTCATCTCATCACCTTTTAAAGAATCTCAGGTAAAAAGATAAGAGAATACCTTTGCTTGAGATCCAATGGCATGCTATGCAAATGCCTCACAGATTTTTCCTGCGTAGAAAAGGCACATTTTTTGGGGGGGGGTGATTGGGAGTTAAAAAGCAGTTGAGGGAGGGACACTTAACTCTTTCCCTGCCCACTGCTTTTTAAGTGTCTTTTGAGACATATGCTTGTAGTGGCTTCATGAGCCACCAGTCACAGTAGAATGGGAAGGGGGAACCAGTTGCTCTCCAGATGTTGATGGACTACAACTGCAATACCTCACCATTGGCCATGCTGGGTGGAGTTGGTGTAAGTTGGGAGTCCAACAAAACCTGGGGTACCACAAGGTCCCCCATCTCTGCTGCAGAGAATACTGGATTAGGTTGATTGGATCCTGTTGGGTGATTAGCGTAGGATGAACATAAATATTCACCTAGTAGATCATTGCTGTCTGTGGGAGAGTTTCTCCTGCAAGTTCCAAAGATCTCAGAAGCCTGCTCTGCAGTCACCCAGAGCAGGGCTTTTAGTGAGTCAGCCTCTGTTTTGTTGTGGAATAGCATTCCTGTTGAGATAAGACAGGCACTCACTATGTGCACTCTCCCGAAACAACTGAAGACATTTTTGTTACAACGGGCTTTCCCCAGTCTTTGCCACATGTGTCTATTTTGTGTGGTTTTGTTGTTTTCTTTAACTATTCTTCTTGTTTTATTAAACATCACCTGGAGACAACTGTATATAAGATGAATAAATTAATAATTTGTCAAGGTCTGCTCCTATCTCACTTTAAGAATTAGATGGCATAAGCATCTAAACCACCGAACCTCTTGGGCTTGCTGATCAGTAGGTTGGCGGTTCGAATCTGCAATGGGGTGAGCTCCTGTTGCTCTGTCTCAGCTTCTGCCAACCTAGCAGTTTGAAAGCACGCCAGTGCAAGTAGATAATTAAGTACCACTGCGGTGGGAAGGTAAACAGTGTTTCTGTGCACTCTGGTTTCTGTCATGGTGTTCTGTTGTGCCAGAAGTGGTTTAGTCATGCTAGCCACATGACCTGGAAAGCTGTCTGTGGACAAATGCCGTCTCCCTCGGCCTGAAGCAAGATGAGCGTCGCAAACGCATAGTTTCCTTTGACTGGACTTAACCATCCAGGGGTCCTTTACCTTTAGCCTAGGACTTGCTGATCAGAAGATCGGCGGTTCGAATCCCCGCGACGGGGTGAGCTCCCATTGCTCGGTCCCTGCTCCTGCCAACCTTGCAGTTCGAAAGCACGTCAAAGTGCAAGTAGATAAATAGGTACCGCTCCAGCGGGAAGGTAAACAGCGTTCCGTGCGCTGCTCTGGTTCGCCAGTCATGCTGGCCACATGACCCGGAAGCTATACGCCGGCTCCCTCAGCCAATAAAGTGAGATGAGCGCCGCAACCCCAGAGTCAGTCATGACTGGACCTAATGGTCGGGGGTCCCTTTACCCTTTTAACTGCATTTTGCTAGTTTCATTTATGTTGCCTTTCTCAGCTCCTCTAGTACAAATTTCATCTTCTGCAGGTGTTCTTCAAATTATCTTCCATTAGCAATCATATAATCAAGTACTCTAGGCAACACAGACCCTTTAGAGTTGACACAATGGCTCCTATCAACCTTTGAAATGTCCCAGAATATTACTGTTGTGGGTTGGCCATCAGGATATGCCTCGGCTTGCACATAGTTGCTGGACAGAACCAAGACATTGGCTTTTGATGCCAAAGATGTATACTTTTAGGATCCACTGTTTTCTATGATTTTAAGTTGTTTTAAACTGTTTTTAACATTAATTGGTGTCACCTGCCCTGAGACCTTAGAGTGAAGGGCAGGTTGATGATGAGGATGATGATGAAGAAGAAGAAGACGACTGAGCAGGAGTTTCAATCCTCATCTTTCTGGTTCTAGCCCTTAGTCACTCCTTCATGCTAACATTGTACCTGCTTTTCAGATACAGGTATACGTTTTACAGATGATTTCAAATGAAATCTCTGCCTACCAAACAATTCGCCAGAGTTTTTCCTTCATTTTTATTAAAAAAGCACACACAGCCCCCTTCAAAATTAGATATAAAATTGGGTTACAATTTCAGACAGCTGTGCTGATCCTGCCAAGAGATGTGCCCTCATTTGGAATAATTATGCCATATGAGAAATTTATAAATATTATGCTTGGTGGGGGAGGAGGGAAGAAAAAGCAATGTCTTCCCAGAGAGCGTTCAAAATACCTTTCCACTCTTCTTTCTTTTTTCCTTCCCCTGCCCTCCTTACTACACCCACTTTCCTTCCTTTCTTCAGAGAAGCTAATCACAGCACTGAGACAAACACAGACATTATCAGGCCAAATTAAGGTATAAATCATGGAGGGAAAAGCAGCTCTCCCTGGGTGCGTGTCTCTTCCTCAGCGGAAAACTGGAGAAATCTGATTTTGCACTTTACATTCTGTTTCATGTCTCTAACTTTGCCGTGGACCATTTGTCTCCCCTCCCTTTCATGCTTCATTATGACACAGCCCTGCGCACGGGAATGACAGAGTTGGTTATACCAATACCTCTCAAATGGTGTGGTGGGGACAAACACCTGTGGGGGGACTGCATCCTGTTTTATATGCTTTTGTCCAAGGGCTGGGAACCTTTTTCAGACCAAGGGTTACATCCCTTTGTGGGCATCCTTCTGCAGGCCACATGCCGATGACAGTCACGTCCAGGTACAAAAATGTGTGGCACAATGAATGCGGTTCTTAACTTTGCACAGCTACTGTCAGGGCACAGTGCTGAGGAGGAACGGTGGGAGTCTCCCCTTGCTCCTGATCAGGATCCCGAATCTTCCCAGGAGCAGTGGGACGGTATAGATTTGGAACAGTGGTTTGCAGAAGGACATAGTTCAGAAGACAGAAGTTGGGAAGAACTGGGTGGTGAGCTGCTAGGACATGGGTAGGCAAACTAAGGCCTGGGGCCTGGATCTGGTCCAATCGCCTTCTAAATCCGGCCCGCAGACAGTCTGGGAATCAGCGTGTTTTTACATGAATAGAATGTGTCCTTAAAAAAAAAACATGTGTCCCTGGGTTATTTGTGGGGCCTGCCTGGTGTTTTTACATGAGCAGAATGTGTGCTTTTATTGAAAATGCATCTCTGGGTTATTTGTGGGGCCTGCCTGGTGTTTTTACATGAGCAGAATGTGTGCTTTTATTGAAAATGCATCTCTGGGTTATTTGTGGGGCCTGCCTGGTGTTTTTACATGAGCAGAATGTGTGCTTTTATTGAAAATGCATCTCTGGGTTATTTGTGGGGCCTGCCTGGTGTTTTTACATGAGCAGAATGTGTGCTTTTATTGAAAATGCATCTCTGGGTTATTTTTGGGGCCTGCCTGGTGTTTTTACATGAGTAGAATGTGTGCTTTTATTTAAAATGCATCTCTGGGTTATTTGTGACAGTGGCATTGCAACGGGGGTGTGTGTGTCTGGGGAGGTGACAAGAAGGCACCCCACCGGGGCTCACGGTGGCATGAGCAGCCATCAGTGGCGTAGCGTGGGGGGTGCCAGGGGTGCCGGCCGCACCGGGCGCAACATCTGGGGGGGGCACGAGTCCAGAGGGCCCAGCCGCGTCATGCCCTCGGCCCGCCCCTATTGTCAGAGCGGCCGGCCAGTCTCCACCTGCTCCTACCTTGCCCACCCGAGGACTGCGGCAGCGCCCACCCCCGTGGCCACCTACCCCGCCCCGCCTCGCCCATTGGCTCGCCTCCCTCGGCCCCGCCTCTCTCCGATGGCCGCGGGGGGTGTCCTGCTCGGCGCCGGCGCCTTTTTTCAGGAGGTAGGGAGGCTGGACGGGGAGGTGGGGTCGGAAGCGGGCAGAGAAGGAGGGGAGCTCGTAGCTAAAAGGGCTGCGCTGGCCGGCAAAGGGCCGGGGAAAGTTTGGAGAGGAGAAACGCACCATCATGATTTCCCGGTGGAAGCGGCAGGATTAGGGATGGCGAAGCGTAATTAAGCACGAATTTCGCTGGGTGAGAGCTTCGGGGATCGATCGGCGGAAATGGAAATCAATTGGAATATGAGAAAGAGAGAGAGAGAGGGACCATCATTCATAGGCATAGATTTGTAGGGTTAGGGGGCGCAAATCCACGGGTTAGGGGGTGCAAATTACTTGCCTTGCCCCGGGTGCTGAAAACCCACGCTACGCCACTGGCAGCCATCACGCCACCTCAGCTGCATGTGGAGGATCCTCCGTTCATGGCTGCAACCGCAAGCAGAGGATCCCAGCACCGGTGGCAAACTGCTATGTACAGTGCATGTGCAGCATCACAATGTACAGCACATGCATCGTACCTAGTGACGCCACACATGCGCCCTACGTAGTGACACCCCGCCCCAGGTGTCACGACGGCTTCATTTGCCCCTGATTTGTGGGGCATAGGAATTCATTCATATTTTTTTCCAAAATATAGTCCAGCCCCCCACAAGGTCTGAGGGACAGTGGACCGACCCCCTGCTGAAAAAGTTTGCTGACCCCTGAGCTAGGAGAAGAAGAAGAACTGGGAGAGAGAGAGAGTTAACAGACTTGCTTTCGCTGGAAAGTGTCCATCCGCTCAGCCCAAGGTCAAGAAGAGCAGATAAGGTGGCAGAGCAGAAAGCACAGCGGTTGAGAGATCAAGTTGCAAGACATGGAAGTGACGTGGGTGATGAGGGAGGAGTTGGGTGGAACCCTTAATTGGGAGCACCTTGATTCTCAGGAATGGATTCTTTGTTCTCTCACTGTGATCATTAAAATTTCTAACTGGTAAGAGACTCCTTTCTCTTTGTTCTGCTTATCTATGGCCAAAGGGGAGGAGGAAGCCGAGTCCCTGAAACCTGACACCTACATTCCAGTAACACAAAAGTTGGAGGTTTCTGCATACAGTGGTACCTCGGGTTAAGTACTTAATTCGTTCTGGAGGTCTGTGCTTAACCTGAAACTGTTCTTAACCTGAAGCACCACTTTAGTGATGGGGCCTCCTGCTGCTGCTGCGCCGCCGGAGCATGTTCTCATCCTGAAGCAAAGTTATTAACCTGAAGCACTATTTCTCGGTTAGCAGAGTCTGTAACCTGAAGCGTATGTAACCTGAAGCGTATGTAACCTGAGGTACCACTGTACTCACATTCACACACACAATCTTTTCATGATGGTAAGTCTAGCATCATGGGTGTGCAATGGAGATGGGGGGGGGGAGGTAGCAGGTAGCTAGCAGGGAAAGGTAGAACTAGCCAGGGCCCAGGACATGATTGCTGAAACAGCAAGGAGCTGTCCACAAAGTCGCTAAGGCATGGACTAAGGAGCTGGCCAAGGTAAGGATTGCATCAGAAAGATACTGGGGTCCAGGAGGTGGTCGTGGGAAAGAAGTTGTGTGGAAAGAAGTATGTCCACGAGTCCTTTGATTTCACCAGGGTCCAGGGACAGAGGGTCCTTTACGGTGGCTGTGTCAGAGTCCACACTAGAGGGAGCCAAAGCCTTCGAGCCTTGCACACGTTTTGCTCTATGAGCCTGCCCCTTCCAAGAAGATCTCATCTGAGTCAGGTTCTAGGCTTGGGTCCTTGAACAGTGAGTGTGGAGGGGGCAGTTTTTGCAGGAGCCCATACCTGCATGCAGCAATATCACTCTTTGGAGATGAGGTCAGTTACCCGGCTTCCATAGAGAATAAGGAGAACTCAACCACAAGCACTAAAGTGAAAATGCTGATGATTTTCATTCAAAACGTTTTGCTTTGCTCAAGAAAATTATGGGAACCAGCCCCAAATGTCTGGCGATTACACAATTAACCTAGAGGTCATAAAGCCACAACACACACACGCACTCCACAATCCTAACTGAAAATGGATGCGGTAGAAAATATACGAAAAAGAGCATTTCTGTCTTCCCTCTCTTATGCACACTCAGCAATCAGACTTGCTTTCTGGATAAAGATCACTGACTAAGCAGTGCTGTGTTAAGCCTTAAAAATGTTAACATTCAAAAGTGATAAAGATTTGCAGGAAAAAATCATATCTGAGGCATTCCTGTTTTTTTTTTTTAATAATATCTGAAGCAAGAAAGATTACAGAAAAACCATATCTAAGTTCTCAGCTGCTGAAGAGATCAAGAATATCTAAAACAACCAAAGATGCAGAAAAATATCGAACAACACTTCTTTATTTTTGTAAACGTAGTCTGTCTCTAGCAGTCAGAAGTAAAGCCACTGCCTTGATACAGTCCCTTTGCTGTGTGCCCAAGCAAGGAGGCTGACTATTAATGACGTGCTTGTGCTGTTGTCCATTGGTCCAGGATTTGCTCCCATCACAAGACTAAACAACTGTTACTTGTCTTTTAAGAGCCGATATTTACATAAAAGATATGGTCAGGAATTCTTTTCGGGCAGCTTAAAGATGTCTGACTAAGTCGCCACCTGTGGCCTCTGCTGCCTTGGTCAAAAGACTTCAAAGTGACAGAGGGAAGCGTGCAGGCCTTTTGCATGTATGCATACACAGAAGGAGATTAGCCTATTTGCAAAATCCTTTTAATTTCACCCCCTCCACACACACACATTGCCCACCCCTTAAGGACATCTGTTAGAAATTCTGCATGGAAGCCAAGCAAGGAGACATCTTGATTGCATAAGAAGCCCCATTCCCTTGTTAGATATATTCAGCCAATTAAGGCCCGGGATTGCACACATTTCCATTTGAATGCTGTTTATCGGTTGCCATTATTTCCAGCACGTGAAGAATAGAGTTCACGACCTAGGATTCGTGTGTTGGCTGATTTTGCACATTTGTTATTAAGGAAAACTCTAATTAACGTCATTTGGAAAATTTGTTTTCTGCAAACGAAAGCGAGAGGAATGGAAACAGGAGAAGCTACGACGGCAGCACAAATGGGGTAATCACCGTGCCAAATTGCTTTGAAACTGGGTTGCTTTCTTCCAATAGCCTCCATGGGTCTGGCGGCGAGAGCACTCTTGTTTTTCATGAATTAAGAGGAGCGGCAGGTAGTCAGTCGTCTGAGTTGCGCTGGAAATGGTGTAGAAGTGATGGCAGTGTGAATTTAATCAGGCCTAATCTTCCTTTATCACTCAAGCTCTCTGGAATAAATGCTTATTTATTCGTTTGACATTTTGTGGAGTTTGCACCCATCTCGAAGGATCCAATCTGGGAAAAACAAAACCCATATCTAAAGATAAGGAGGAAGAACTATTATTATTATTATTTATTATATAGGGCTGAATTCTTGCAGGGTTCCATTTTATTTATTTACTTAACCATAATGTCTAAAAGTATGCATGGTATAGGGAAAGTAGATAGGGAGATGTTTTGTTTTACCTCTCCTATAATGGTAGAACTTGGGGCTGTCCAACAAAGCTGGAAGATTCAGGACGGGCAACAGGAAGTTCTTTGCATGACACATTGTACTATGAAATTTGCAATGGAGATACAATGGCAGCCACCAATGTGGATGGCTTTAAAGGGATTAGACAAATTCATGAAGGCTATTAATGGCAGGTGGCACTGTGGTCTAAACCACCGAGTCTAGGGCTTGCTGATCGTAAGGTCGGCGTTTCGAATCCCCGCAACGGGGTGAGCTCTCATTGTTCGGTCCCAGCTCCTGCCAACCTAGCAGTTCAAAAGCACGTCAAAGTGCAAGCAGATAAATAGGTACTGCTCCGGCGAGAAGGTCAACAGCGTTTCCGTGCACTGCTCTGGTTTGCCAGTAAAGTGAGATGAGCGCCGCAACCCCAAAGTCATCCACGACTGGACCTAACGGTCAGGGGTCCCTTTACCTTTACCTTTTAGTCAGTGATGGCTACATTTTAGCTCCACTGTCAAAGGCATGGCCCTAAGCACCAATTGCTGAGAATCACAAGTGGGAAGAGTACAGGTGGAACTAAACACCCATACTAAGTAGAAGTCCTCTTTCGGTCTCAGTCTGGTGTTGCTGAAACAGTTGGAGAACTGCATTGCAAAATCAGAATAAGTGCAAGTTTTGAAGCTGTGCTTTGCTTTACATTTTGTTTTGGAAAGTGAAATGTGATCAATCTGGCTCTAAATGTATCATATTTATCTTCATCCCTAACAACAACAACGACAACAACAGCATATTTTTATTTCTATGCTGTTTATCTGACTAGGTTGCCCCAGCCACTCTGGGCAGCATCCAACAAAACATTGAAACACAACCCCCCCCCCAAACATTAGAAAACCTCCCTGAGCAGGGCTGCCTTCAGATGTCTTCTAAAAGTCAAATAGATGTTCATTTCCTTGACATCTGAAGGTAGGGCATTCCACAGGGAGGGTGCCACTACCAAGAATGCTCTCTGCCCAGGTCCCTGTAATCTCACTTCTCGCAATGGGAACCACCAGAAGGCCCTTGGAACTGGATCTCAGCTGGATCTGGGCTGAATGCTGGGGGTGGAGACACGCTTTCAGGAACACAGGGCCAAGGTAATTTAGGTCTTTAAAGATCAGCACCAGCAATTTTGAATTGTGCTTGGAAACGTACTGGGAGCCAATGTAGATCTTTTATGATCAGTGTTATCCAGCCGGCTGCTCCAGTCTGGCAGCCACATTCTGCTGCCCTATTTGGTATTTTGCTATTTGGTATTGATTATGGTCATGGCAATAGCTTTGCATGTGCAGGGGTTAATGGAGAATTTCTGCCCTCCCTCATTTGCACATCACACATTTAAATTTGCCACATGCAGTGTGAAACACTTTGAACTAGGAAAACACAGTTCGCTTGGTGCCTGATTCCCTGTGTTTTTCAATGACGATGTAGCAGATCAGTTCTCTTAAATTAAGTCAACCCTAACCTGGAGCAAAGCATCGGGGTTGCTGCAAATGAGTCTGAGACCCAAATGACTTAAGACCGTCAAAATGAAAATGCATCCATTTTGGTCTATGGTGACATCAGAATCCCTCTCTTTTGCATTGCAATTTACTTGATTATCTGTATAATAACTGGTTTACCCTTAGCAGCTAGCACAAATAATGAGCATGTTGATTAAGACACTCTGGAAGGGGGCCAAACACTAATAAAATTAAGAAAGAATATGGACTCTTCAAATGAAATGGCTTGTCTGTGTAATGAGGAAAGAGAAAAGTTAAAAGAACTACCCGAAGGCCCCCCCCCCCAATGAAGTATTAGTAATCTTTATTACTGGAAACCTGGAGAATCGGAAACCAAATTGTTCTATTATTTTTCTGTAATGCTTAATTTAGCTGATAAGCCGAAGTGAGCTTTGCGGGACGGGTGGAGGGAACAGAAATCATTTCAAGGAAGAGAGTTATTACATGAGGTACATTGAATCTGCCCCTCAGCACCCTGATACCTTTTAGTGGAATATGGAATACTGATGAACTGGAATACTTCGCAAAGATCTGGTCCGTAGGGCCCTAGCCTCTTAACAACCTCGGCAGTCTTTGTCTCCTGCAAGAATCAGGAACACTCAGCAGTTTAGAGAATTCAAACTTTAACAAGCTCAGGAACCAGCTCATTAGAGCAGTCCTTGCCAAAGAGTGTTATTGTTACAAAATGCATGTCTGAGAAAGTGAGTCCTATTATCACAGGATCTGCTCACTTCCTATCTCAAAGATACTTAACAGCACCAGAAATACATTTCTGAGGCTAACAAGGCAACATCACCACATTTTCTGGGCAGATTGCTGAGGAACATGGCCTGTTTGCTTTTCCGGGAACCCTGAGATAAAGCAAGCAGTTGTTTTCCCTGTCCGCAGAGCATAGGATGAGAAGCAGGTGTTGTAGACTATAAGGAGGTAGGGTTAGAGTCAGTTCAAAATGTATCATCAGCACTGTGGATCCTGCTCTCAACATGAACCTGTCATTCAAAAATCAGCTCTGTGAAAAGCCAAGTCCTTTCTGTTTTTTATAAGCACACTTATGATGTGTGTTGTGATGTCATCACATCTCAACGATGTCATTGCTTCCCCACCCCTGCTCCGTATCATTGGTTGCTGCTAGGCAAGGAAGACATAAGGAAATGACCTCATGATTTAGATATATATGCACAAAGAAGGGAAATAATGGCAACACCAGGCCGCCATTTTCAAATGGCAGTTCTGTGCAAAGTGTATAATATTCTGTTTTTATTTGGACTCGGGGCTCATACTATATATATGCTCCAGGAATCAGATAGATGCACCAAAGTCTTAACAGAGTAGCAACCTCCCCCCGCCCCCCAGCTATGACACAGGTGAGGAAAGTCTTTCCCAACTTGGTGCCTTCCAGATGTGTTGGACTCGCAACTACTCTTGCAACTATGGGAGCCAGTGTGGTGTAGTGGTTAAGAGTGGTAGTCCCTCTTAGACCCAAGCAGTTGGTCCCTTACCTTTCCTGCCCCGACCTGGCCACAGTGATCCATGCGACGGTCATCTCCAGGCTTGACTACTGTAATTCGCTCTACGCGGGGCTGCCCTTGAAGCTGTCCCAGAAACTCCAGTGGGTACAGAATGCTGCAGCGAGGCTCCTCACGGGGTCTTTGCCATGGGAGCATATTCACCCAGTGCTTTTCAAGCTGCACTGGCTCCCGGTGGAGTACAGGGTCAGATTTAAGGTGCTGCTTTTGACCTTTAAAGCCCTTCACGGCCTAGGACCCTCGTACCTACGGGACCGCCTCTCCTGGTATGCCCCACGGAGAGCCTCAAGGTCCATAAATAACAACACCCTAGTGGTCCCAGGCCCTAAGGAAGTTAGATTGGCTTCAACCAGAGCCAGGGCCTTTTCAACTTTGGCTCCGGCCTGGTGGAACGCTCTGCCTCATGAGACCAGGGCCCTGCAGGATCTGATTTCTTTCCGCAGGGCCTGTAAGACAGAGTTGTTCCACCTGGCCTTTGGCTTGGAGCCAATTTGATTCCCTCCCTCCCTCTCTTTCTTTTTTCTTTTCCTTCTCCTCCTGCAATGAGGCTACATTTTAATATTTTAATGTTCCATTATTTTAATGTTGTATTTTATTTTTGTTTTTAAGTTGTAATCATTCATCTTGTTTTTATTATTGCTTGTAAGCCGCTCTGAGCCCGGCCTTGGCTGGGGAGGGCGGGGTATAAATAAAAATTTATTATTATTATTATTATTAGTCTCGTAATCTGGTGAACTGGGTTCGATTCCCTGCTCCTCCACATGCAGCTGCTGTGTGACCTTGGGCTAGTCACACTTCTTTGAAGTCTCTCAGCCTCACTCACCTCACAGAGCGTTTGTTGTGGGGGAGGAAGGGAAAGGAGAATGTTAGCCGCTTTGAGACTCCTTCGGGTAGTGATAAAGCGGGATATCAAATCCAAACCCTTCTCTTCTTCTACTCTCAGCCTCATCCAGCATGGCCAATGGCCAAGGATTATGGGAATTGTAGTCCAACACATCTGGAAGGCACTAGGTTATAGGGCTCATCCATTTAAGGAGGGAATCCTTGGTCAGTAGCAGGGCATCATTGCCCCACTTGTGAGGAGAAGGCCTGTTTGCATATTTTGGTGCATTCACAGGGCCCTTTTGCACTGCCACCAGATACATATATGGATGCAGGTGTGTGTGCGTGCGCGCGTACACACACACACACACACACACACACACACACAGGCAATGGGGGTGGTAGGGCTTCGGGAATCCAAAGGGTGTAACAAACATATTTTGTTTTAATTAAGTTGGTTTTGCCACTAACATAAAAATGGGGATTTGGGGCCGACCTTAGAATAAGATTGTTAAGAATAAGTGTTGATGTATAAAGATTGAGGTTTTTAAGTTAAAATGGGTTAATTAAATTGATGGGGTGAATTTAGGAAAAGTATTTTAAGAATAAGTTTTGAAATATAAAGATTGAGGTTTATAAGTTAAAATTGGTTAAGTAAAATGAATCAGAGGAAACAAGGTAAAGTGTGGGGACAAAAATTTGCTGAGCTAAAAATTAGAATTGGAATACAAGAAGGGCAGGTGTGGGGAAGTCAAGGAAATTGGGTATGGAAGCAAGTAATGTAAACTTTTTTTAACTGTTGCTTTTTCTTTTTCTTTCTTCTCTCTTTTTTCTCTTCTGTTTTTCTTTTATATTTTTTGAAAATTTCAATAAATATATTTTTTTTAAAAAAAGGAAAACTGGGCTAGCTGGCTCAACACCATAACCACCTTAAACACGGATGGGAAATATCAGGCCCAATGGCAAATGTGCCCCTCCCCCGGCCTCTCTACTTGGCCCTCAATAATCTCCCCAGCCAATACCCTGCCTTGTTTTGCACATTCCTTGAGTGTTTTTCCCTGGCTGGAATGCATCTTTGAACTCTCATCATACTTCTTGTTTGCCTGCATAGAGGACAGTGAGGGATGTGTGAGGGTCTTAGGGTGGGGAAAATCCAGAGGGTGTGGGAAATAGAATGAAGTAACCTATCTGGACAGGGAAAGCCTAACTTCTGCGTAACCTGTAGGTTAGATTACTGCAATGTGTTAAATGCGGGGCTGCCTCTGACTACATTTTGGAAACTTCAGCTGGTGCAGAATTTGACGGCCAGCTTGCTCACCGGGGCAAGACGAGTTGGACGTATAACGCCGATCCTAAACCGACTGCTGCCTCTTAGTTTCCAGGCCCAATTCAAAGTGCTGGTGCTGACCTATAAAGCCTTATGTGGTTCAGAACCTCAATATCTTAAGGAGCACGTCTCCCCATACAAACCAACCCGGACCCTGCGCTTGTCATCGGAGGCCCTTCTCTGCATCCCCTCTTTTCAAGAGGTTTGGAGGGTGACAGCATGAGGACAGGCCTTTTCTGTGGTGGCTCCCTGTTTGTGGAATGCTCTCCCCAGAGAGGCTTGCCTGGCACCAGGGAGAAACATTCCTCTTTTCCCAGGTCTTCAGCCATTAAACAATCTACAGTGGTGCCTTGGGTTACATACACTTCAGGTTACATATGCTTCAGGTTACAGACTCCGCTAACCCAGAAATAGTGCTTCAGGTTAAGAACTTTGCTTCAGAATGAGAACAGAAATCATGCAGGGGCGGTGTGGTGGCAGCAGGAGGCCCCGTTAGCTAAAGTGGTGCTTCAGGTTAAGAACAGTTTCAGGTTAAGTACAGACCTCTGGAACGAATTAAGTACTTAACCCGAGGTACCACTGTATGACATTTTAAATGTGGAGGGACTGTTACTGTGTTGTTTTTCTGGGATTGTTGTTGTTGTTATATGTAAATTATGTTTTTAATATTGTACACCATCCTGGGATCTTCAGGAAAAGGGCAGTACAGTGGTACCTTGGGTTACATATGCTTCAGGTTACATAGGCTTCAGGTTACAGACTCCGCTAACCCAGAAATAATACCTCGGGTTAAGAACTTTGCTTCAGGATGAGAACAGAAATCATGCAGGGGCGGTGTGGTGGCAGCAGGAGGCCCCATTAGCTAAAGTGGTGCTTCAGGTTAAGAACAGTTTCAGTTTAAGAACGGACCTCTGGAACGAATTAAGGACTTAACCCGAGGCACCACTGTATATAAATTGAATAAATTAAAAATAAAAATAGAAGCTAGCCGACGATGCAGAGGTAAAATGCACATTTGTTTTTCTGCCCACTCTGCTTGCCCAAAAGTGAATTCCTCCAGCTGGAAAACATTCCCGATACTTGTCCTTATGCACACTTGCAACATCTGATGGGTGACGGGGGTGGTGGTTGTGTGAAACCCCCTCCCCCAAGATAACACCCAGAGAGATTCAGAAGGGGAAATGGTACACATCTAAAGATACACTGTTACATATATGACAAAGCTTAGTATCTTATCCTGGTGACGTTACTCAGTGCTGTCAAGATTTCTTCTTCCAGATGGCAATTATTGTGCTTGAAACCTAAGTTCATTTGTATTTTCCATTTTATAAGCGAGAAACTCAGTGCACATTTTAATGTGAACCTACCTGTACAAGACGTGTATAGCTCCGGGGAGTAGACCAATATAATGCGGCATTATATATTAATAATAGTAATTTATAACTCGGTTGAAGTGGTATTCGAACCGAAACGCAGCCATCCTTTGAAAATGTGCACTTCTCTGAACATTGCAAAGCGGTTTCCCAATCGAAAACTGAACAAAAAGGTGTGTATTAGGAGGAGGCATGCATAATAATGTATGTATTAGTGAAAATAACATGCAAAATGCCATAGGTGCCAACTCTATAGGGTTGAGGTGTTTACAGCCCCACTCCCCCAGCAATGTCTGTTGGGATGGGGCTAAGGGGGCGGAGGTGATTGATAGCTGGGTGGCACCAGCCACCTGACACATTTGGCCTGTGAGGCCCATCCCTGTGGAGCCAACCCAACGTTTATCATTATTACAGCCGTCCAGCACCTCCAGGTTAACAATAAAAAGGCACATTTGAAACCATAGGGGCTACCTTACCAAAAGAGGATTGAAAAACAAATGTTCTCAGGGTCCACCTAAAAAACAAGGAGGTGACAAAATGTATCTTCCATGGGAGGGAAGTTCCATATTCAGAGTCCTCACCAAAAAGACCATGTCCGTGATTATAATATAATAAACATAATATAATATAATATAAATATAAAATTTATGCACTGCTTGATTGTAAAATAACCTCAAAGTGATTTACAAAAATAGAAAACAAGGAAATCAATTTAAAAAATACAACCATACTTAAAAACATACGAAAGTTAAAATACTGACCAGATTAAAATTAATCCAAATTTCTAAGCATCAGGGTAGGCTTGTCTAGACAAGAATGTAATTTTATCAGGCACGAAAAAGAGTGCAGTGAAAGCGACTGGTTGATCTATGTTATTCTCTGTGAGTTCTGATTGGCATTAACCAATTGAAGGTCGGAATGCTGCTAATAAAAAAACAAAGATGAGATTTCTTCTTTTGTGATCCAGCACTTTCCAAGGTTGCGCCAGGCGTGTGCATCTGTGTGTTAGTCACAAAATGAAAAGAAAATAAACAACCTCCCCACATTTTTATAATGTGTTGCTTTGTGTCTTCCGTTTGCCACCTCTTCTATTCAAGGTTCATTTGCTTAAGCACAGCCGGGACCTTTGGAGAAACAATTCCATTTGCTGCTTGGAGATGTCTTGCATATCTGTTTCCTTCTCATCTGGTTGAGCAGGGACTGATGTGTAAATCTCCACACATCTCGATTAGCCTGTGCTCCAAAATGATGGGTTCAATAGAAAGGTGACAATATTGCACGAGAAGTGGGCCTCTGTTTGCAGAGAGGCTTTTGGAGGAGTTGGCCTCAGAGCAGCATGCTCGCTTGCTCTCAGATACAAATCACACGTCAAATGCTTTAAGGGGTATATTTTCCCTGTCAAACTGCTCTCTGGAAATACTCTGAGGCAATAGGCATTTATCTCAGACTGCTACCTCCTGAAGGTGCTTGCATACTGCAAAAGGCACAGAATACCAATTCTTCCAGAAAGGCGCCATTGTTCTCCAGGCTGCTGCTCTTGCTGGGGGCTTTGGAGGAACCCACCTATGCCATTTTCATGTACAGTGTGGATCAAGGACAACTCAAGTTTTTTGTGAGCCCTTTGGCAATAGGGTATCAGTGACCACCTCCCTTTGCCCTGCCCCTTCCTCCTGAAGCCACACCCTCCTAAAGCCATGTTCCTACCTCTTCCTCCTGAAGCCACGCCTTCTCCTCTTTGGCCCCTCCCATTCCTCCTCCAAACTTCTTTGACCTCCTTCCTTGGTTCTTCCCTTTTAACAGACCTTGACCAAAAGTGACAACCTCTATCTCACCAAATATCTTTTTCACCCAGCATTCTGCTTCCTACAGTGAACAGCCAGGTGATTTTTGGAAGCATATGATGAGCAGGCAGTGAAGATTCAGGAACTTCTCATGTCACCACCATATGGTGTTCCAAGCTATACTGCTCCTGCATGTGGATGTTCTGCGCAGAGGCGGTTTTAGCGTGGCATGACTGGGAGCTGCTGGAATTTGAGAATTCAAAGTCCACCACTGTTCTGGGCCTATCTTCATTCTTGGAGGTGGTATGCTTCCTCAATACCAGTTGCTGGAAACCACAGGAGGGGTTGCTGTTGTGCTCAGAACCTGCTTGCAGGCTTTTCACAAGCATCTGGGTGGCCAATGTGAGAACAGGA
Organism: Podarcis raffonei; assembly: GCF_027172205.1. Taxonomy (NCBI): domain Eukaryota; kingdom Metazoa; phylum Chordata; class Lepidosauria; order Squamata; family Lacertidae; genus Podarcis; species Podarcis raffonei. Next base: position 11,708,786 of record NC_070612.1, read on the forward strand.
TGCTGGGCTAGATGGACCATGGGCCTGATTCAGCAGACTCTTCATATGTGCTTATATCATGGCAAATGGCTGGAATGTCTGTTTGATGGGAGCAAGCCAGCAGTAAATCACACTGTGCCCATTGGAGCCAACTCTTTCTTAGCAAGAATGGGATCTGCACAGACTTGGCCGAGTCTCGGGCCTAGCGAGCACAGGAGCTCATCTCCGGTAGGTCTTGCCCCCATGGATCAGTTGTTAAGACTAAAGGTCCCCATCTCCCCATCTATGTCTCCTCTTCTCCGAAGCTTTTCTCAAGCAATCTGAGACTGTGCCTGCATGCCTGCCTTTGCTCCTCTTGCTTCATGCCTCTTCTGGTTCTGGGAGACCGGGGGGAAGGGAGCTGGTTGCAGCAGGAAGGAGAGATACCCTTGACTCTTCACTAGCCTGACTCACCTCTGTCTCTTGGCCTCTCTTCTCCCACCCTCCTGCTTCAGCTTCTGCCTCTGGTTCTGGACTCCTTCTGTCACAAACTCTCCCTGCTCACTAAGCCCTGTTACCCCTTCAGCTCCTGACACCTCCTCCTCCTCCCAGTCTTCTCCCTCTGATCACTCGTTGTTGTTCTGCCACTAGTTCCTGGGCTCTGAGCCTTCTTCCCTTAGTGGTTCCCCAGCTGGTTCCTCCCATCATTTCTCTGCATCCAGCCAGTCCATGACACCATTTGGGGGATGTTAGAATTCTCTCTCTCTGTGTGTTTTTTAAAATCATCTGAAAAATTAGAACCAAGTTTGCAGTAAATCTGAGCCAAAGTATTTGGCCTAAACATTTTTTCATCCTGTTTGTGGGATGGGATGAGAATGGCCAACAAAGATTGCAATAATCCAGGGTAGGAGTTATCGGAAAAGCATGACTTATTTCTATATGTGCATCTCTGTATATAAATTAGCAAATGCAAATGTGTGTTTCCCTCCACCCTGGTTTGGGCGATGCACCTCTTTTTCTTTTCTTTTTGGCAGTGTGTCGCTGGCCACCTCATTGACTGCTTTTGCTAAAGATTGCCTTGGAATGCCCCTGGAGATTAATGCTAAGCAAGACCCCCAAGGCTCAAATCGGAAATAAAAAGGTAAAGGTACCCCTGCCCGTACGGGCCAGTCTTGACAGACTCTGGGGTTGTGCGCCCATCTCACTTAAGAGGCCGGGGGCCAGCGCTGTCCGGAGACACTTCCTGGTCACGTGGCCAGCGTGACAAAGCTGCATCTGGCGAGCCAGCGCAGCACACGGAACGCCGTTTACCTTCCCGCTGGTAAGCGGTCCCTATTTATCTACTTGCACCCGGGGGTGCTTTCGAACTGCTAGGTTGGCAGGCGCTGGGACCGAGCAACAGGAGCGCACCCCGCCGCGGGGATTCGAACCGCCGACCTTTCGATCGGCAAGCCCTAGGCGCTGAGGCTTTTACCCACAGCGCCACCCGCGTCCCACTCAAATCGGAAATAGCTTGGCTTAAACCTGTTTGAAGAAAGGGAAGACTCGATATTTATAAAACGTCCTCAATTTAAAGTTGCAGAAAACTTGTTTCTCGTCAGGCCTCTGGCGGGGACTTTTGTGCGTCAGCAGGAGAAGCCTTAGCATGGGTACCGAAATAAGCAAATAATCACAAATGTGCTACGCCAGAATTGATTTTGCAGGGAGATTTCCTTGTATCAGCATTTGCAGCTTGACAACATCTTTCATTACGGATGACACAGTGCAGGAAAAATCCAAACCCTTTATGGGAACAAAACTGGGGAACACCCAGAAAAGAAAATTAGAACAGTACAAAGTAATGATGATAATAGAGCCATGCAATGTGCTCGTGGCAAGCAGCTGGGTTTTCTTTGACCTGCCCACTCATAGTATTGTGCATGTTCTTTATTTTTAACCAGGAAAAGGTCACCCAGTGCCTTCCAGATGTTTTGGGTGACAACTCCCATCTTCCCCTGCCATAGCCATTCTGCCTGCAGCTGATGGGAGTTGTAGTAAAAAGCAACACTCTGCCAAATCTGTTTTAATGCAATGCAATACAACAATTAGGGATGCGGGTGGCGCTGTGGGTAAAACCTCAGCGCCTAGGACTTGCCGATCGTCAGGTCGGCAGTTCGAATCCCCGCGGCGAGGTGCACTCCCGTTGCTCGGTCCCAGCTCCTGCCAACCTAGCAGTTCGAAAGCACCCCCGGGTGCAAGTAGATAAATAGGGACCGCTTACTAGCGGGAAGGTAAACGGCGTTTCCGTGTGCTGCGCTGGCTCGCCAGATGCAGCTTGTCACACTGGCCACGTGACCCGGAAGTGTCTGCGGACAGCGAGATGGGCGCGCAACCCCAGAGTCGGACACGACTGGCCCATACGGGCAGGGGTACCTTTACCTTTAATACAACAATATTTACTTTATTTCATTTATATCCAACTTTTTTCTCCAAGGAACAATGGTGGTGTACCTGGTTCTCCTCCTCCTCATCTAATCCCCATGACAACCCTGTGAGGTAGGTCAGGCTGACATCCAGTGACTGGTCCAAGGTTAACTAGTGAGCTTCACGGCTGAGTAGCGATTGGAATCCTGGTCTCCCAGGTCCTGGCCCAACACTCTCAATCATTACACCACACTGACTCTTAACTGTTTTAAATACTCAATTTTAGATTGTTGCAACCCACCTGGGAGCTGCTTGTGAAGGAAAGGTAATAAATCTAATCACCGTCAGCCCTGGGAGTGTAGAGCAATAGTGGTGGAGTTCTCTGTCATCACATTCTAGCAGCTTCTGGTGGGCAGACCTCCCTTTCTTCTGGTGTCATCCCCCATCTCGTCCCCCTACATGCCCCATAGGTAAAGGTAAAGGGACCCCTGACTGTTAGGTTCAGCCGTGGACGACTCTGGGGTTGCGGCGCTCATCTCGCTTTATTGGCTGAGCTTCCGGGTCATGTGGCCAGCATGACTAAGCTGCTTCTGGCGAACCAGAGCGGCTCACGGAAACACCATTTACCTTCCCGCCGGAGCAGTACCTATTTACCTACTTGCACTTTGACGTACTTTCAAACTGCTAGGTTGGCAGGAAATGGGACCGAGCAACGGGAGCTCACTCCGTCGCGGGGATTCAAACCGCTGACCTTCTGATCGGCAAGTCCTAGGCTCTGTGGTTTAACCCACAGCGCCACCTGCATCCCTTACATGCCCCATGCCCCCCCCAATTGGCTCTTGGAAGGTCAGGACAACCCCGAGAGCAGTACAGGGTTGGGGGGGGGAGGAGGATTGTTCAATCTGGCAAGCTACCACTTTTCCACACAATAATTTCAGAAATGAAAGCTCGACCATTAAACATATTTATTTTTGGTTCAACATTTTAATTAAATATTTTAGAAGCCACTCTTGGAGAATGTATTGCGCCCTGTTAATAACACCTGGAAGGGAAGGGAGCGATACAAAAGCAGGGACGGCTATAAGACGATTACACTGAGCTTGCAAATCCAGGAATAAAAAGGAAGAGAATATCTCATGTTTAATCTTTTCACTTGACTCTCTGATTAATTCCACTCCCCACCACCACCACTGGGCTTCAAAATCTTTTGCTTTTGCTTTGATAACATCAGTCACCTAATCTGGTTCATTACAACTTATTTTTCCTTTCTTTCTATTGAGCCTTAGTAGAAGCCAGATGCAGATTGAGTTCATTTGGAATGCTTGAAAACAAAATATGCCAGGGCATCCAGCCAGTCTGCCACTAAGAAAGTGAAAGGAAAAGGGGCAGTTTAGTCCCTTTGATGCTTGAATGAAATTTGTGGTTTATCTGAGAAAAGCAAATTCCACCAATTAATTAAGTGATTTATTAGGTTTTCTATCCACTCTTTGCCAGAAGGTCCCGGGGCAGGTTACCACAATGCATATACCATAATACCATAAATGCACACCAGGGCCAGGACAACAGGATGCTGGACTAGATAAGCCAGCAGGCTCCTATTTCTGGTCACACCTCAAAAAAGGAAACTGTTCACCTTTACATACTCTTACTTCCCTAAGACTCCTTGACTAGTGGTCATTACTCCTGTCTCAGCAGCTAGAGCTGCTGCCATCCCTGCAGCTGGAGAAGAAGACCTCTTTGTCTTTCTCCTACATCTTTTCCTCTTCCTTTCTGGTTCCTGGGTGCTGTCCTTCAATTCTAAGGGCTCGTCCACACTCCCACTTGTCCTGTGTCCAGAAAGTGTGGGTCACAGCAGTTTTCTGCTCAACCTACACTTTCTAGGCATGGGTCTGAGCAGTTTCTCCCTTGCCTCACTCCTTTCCAGTGTGGTGTAGTGGTTAAGAGCGGTAGTCACCTAATCTGGGGAACCGGGTTCGTGTCTCCGCTCCTCCACATGCAGCTGCTGGGTGACCTTGGGCCAGTCACACTTCTTTGAAGTCTCTCAGCCCCACTCACCTCACAGAGTGTTTGTTGTGGGGGAGGAAGGGAAAGGAGATTGTTAGCCGCTTTGAGACTCCTGAAGGGGAGTGAAAGGCGGGATATCAAATCCAAACTCTTCTTCTTCTTCAGCTTTCCCAGGGAAAACTTGCTCTTTAGCACTAATTGGTGCAAACGTCCATCTGGCGAAAAGCAAAACTGGTGTTTGTTCCAAATGAGTGCGAAAGAGCAGTTTTCTCAAGGGGGAAAGTCTACAGAACAGGAGCTGTTTGGGCAACTCCCAAATCCAGTTCCCTCTCTGTAAAATGAAAGTAATACTCAAATGACAGGAACTATAATAATAATAATGACAGGAGGTGCATTGAGGACAAATCAAAATACAGATTAGAAAAGCATGTAAGTTATGGAATCATAACAATACATATGAAGTGTCCTTGCTTTCCCTCCCTTTCACCAACGCTGCATATATTTCCTTCTGGCATCAGAATCACTTACTGTCACTAGATGCACAGTTAAAAAGCAATATGCAAGAGTGCAATACACCCACTCGCACTTGCAGAAACCAGAGCATTCCCTATATCACTGCAAATTTGCTTCCGACGTGTGTTCTTGTGATGCGGACAGTGCTGGTTGAAAGCAAGGCGTCAAAGAGAACTCGTCTCCTTCCCCAGGTCACCCACGCAGACCAAGGCAAATCGAGGCTTTAAAAGAAACCCATGTTTAATGTTTAAGCTTGACACAGCTTGCTGCCACGCTTGAATTGCAACACAGCCTTACGATGCCACCCTCTATTTCTTCTATAAAAAGCTTCAAGGGGAAAAATGCATTTTAAAAAGGAAAAACCTCTGCATGTCCGCATTTGTCAGGCTTTTCCATGCCTTGTTTTGGGCTCATACATATTGAAGGGATCACTGTGTAAAACATGTGTCTCTCTGCCTCTCACATGCCAGGCATTTTCACGGATCGGATGAAGTGGAGATGCATGAAACCACGCTTCTCATCGTAAGTGGGAGAGGCGCAAATAACTTGCCTACCTTGGTGTGGATGAAACCACCTCAGATGGGGGCAGAAATTCAGTCTGGTGCACATTTCTCCCCAAGCAATATGCAAACAAAAACACGGCTATCATCTGGAATTTGAATTTTACAATGCTGTTCTCCAACCCCCAAAACCTGCATTTAAAATGCACATCTTAGTGAAAATAACACAGAGAGATCCATTACAGTGGTACCTTGGGTTAAGAACTTAATTCGTTCTGGAGCTCCATTCTTAACCTGAAACTGTTCTTAACTTGAGGTACCACTTTAGCTAATGGGGCCTCCCGCTGCCACCGCGCTGCCACCGCACGATTTCTGTTCTTATCCTGAAGCAAAGTTCTTAACCCGAGGTAATATTTCTGGGTTAGTGGAGTTTGTAACCTGAAGTGTCTGTAACCTGAAGCATCTGTAATCTGAGGTACCACTGTATATGAAAGCAGCTTGCTTACAAAACGTGCATATTAGGCAACATTGCATTGCGAATGTGTATTTTATGAGAAATGTCCACTAAAATGTGAAGGCAGTTCCTCCTTCTCCTTCTCCTTCTCCTTCTCCTTCTCCTTCTCCTTCTCCTTCTCCTCACAAACTGATGCAGAAATGTGGTAAAAGAAACTTAAAACTGGAGGAAATAAGAATACTCTAATGGACAGTTTTGTCCATCTTTAGAAGCCACACACAGCGCACAAGCCTATATGTATTTACTTGGAGGTACATTCTGCAACGTTTAATAGGGTTTACTCTTAAGTGTTTGCAGGATTGCAGTTACCAGGTGCTTATAACTGAAACACAATCAATTGCTTGGCACAAAAACACAAAGAGAAACAAAGAAGAATGATTCCTGGCCACTCTGTCTGTGCTGCACAAAAACACCTTGAGTTACGACTGTCATCAAAGCAATTATCTAAAGGAGTACTGTTGCTTAGTTAATAATTTGTAGTTGATTAATCAGTCATCTGCCTTTTCACTGTTTAAGTGTTTAATGGGTAATTTTCAGGAGGCAACAGGGGAAGGGCTGTAGCTCATCAGCACTTTGAAACACAATTGGTATATTATGGTGTCAACCAGAGATGTAGGAAGGCACCAGTTTCCATTCTGGTCTATATTAATCACCTGCACCACTGGTTCTGTTCTGCTGCAGTTCTGCCGCTGCCATAAACTATGCTTTTAGTCTTGCTGTTTACTGCGGTGAAATTTTACGTAATTATGTAATTAATGACATTGCCACGCCATTATCCCACACCATTCAATTCAATGCAAAGGAAGTGCCATGTCAAAGCGGGGGATAATTGTCATAAATTAAGTGTCATTTGCAGACAACAAACAACAACAACAACAATAACAGTGAATAGCAAACACATTCCCTGTTTAAGGAAGCTTTTAATGTTTGAGGCATTATTGTATTTTAATATTGTGTTGGAAGCTGCCCAGATTGGCTGGGGGAAATAAATTATTATTATTATTATTATTATTATTATTATTATTCCATTCTGGACACTGGATGAAGAAGTGAACATTAGCAAGTTCTGCTTCCCTTTTCATCTGATTTTTCTGACATCCCTATGTGCCTGTGTTTTGACTGCTGAAGATTTGAGCTGTTTCATGCAGTATTAGTTGATGTTTCCAAACCTTCAAAGCCAGCCCCAAACAGAGCACAAGACAGTACTCTAACCGGATAAGTTTGTCTTTGCTTAGGCTTGCCACACATCTGGAAAATTCCGGACATGCCAGGAAATCGGATACCTAAAATGGTGTATAGGGGGATTTTTTTTGAATTTTAAGAGATGTCAGGAATTTCCAGGATGTATGGCAACCTGGGGTCCCCCCCGTCCCCCCCATTTTTTCCTGTTTGTTTTTTTTTTTAAAAAAAATCTTGGTGGAGGCTGATCCCTGGCGGCAGTGGAAGTGACGAGTGATCACTTCCCTTGGCTGGGGAGGGGGGAGAGGGAGGAGACGGGGGAGGGAGGAAGGTGACACAGTGGAAAGATTAAAAATATGGCCAACCAGCAGAGCCAGATTTAGGTTTGATGAGGCCCTAAACTACTGAAGGTAATGGGGCCCTTTATATGTCCAGCTGTCCTTTGTCAACAACAAATTGTTGCTGTTTTTTGTGTTGAATATATGCTACAGTGGTACCTCGGGTTACATACGCATCAGGTTACAGACGCTTCAGGTTACAGACTCCGCTAACCCAGAAATAGTACCTCGGATTAAGAACTTTGCTTCAGCATGAGAACAGAAATTGTGCGGCGGCGGCGCGGCTGCAGCGGGAGGCCCCATTAGCTGAAGTGGTGCTTCAGGTTAAGAACAGTTTCAGGTTAAGAATGGCCCTCCGGAACGAATTAAGTACGTAACCAGAGGTACCACTGTATGCTATATGGTAATTTATGGACCTAATAGGTATCTAAAGCCATTTGCACATGCAGAATGTAGGCACCCTATATATAGAAAAGAGCAAACCAGTGATATTTTAGGGAGCAGGCTACCAGGTGAGGCTTACTTACATCATAGGAGTCTACACAACACAAAACACTGTTGCTGTATGTAGGTTTCATTTTTTTTTAATCTTATATTTTGGAAATGTACATCCAGTTTTTTCCTCTTTACTTTTTTTTGGGGACCCCCAAGAGAGTGGGGCCCTGAGCCATAGCTTGTTTAGCTTATACGTAAATCCGGCACCAGTGGCGTAGCGTGGGTTGTCAGCACCCGGGGCAAGGCAAGTAATTTGCGCCCCCTAACCCGTGGATTTGCGCCCCCTAACCCGTGGATTTGCGCCCCCTAACCCTAACCCCCAGATGTTGCGCCCGGTGTGGCCGGCCCCCCCTGCACCCCCCACGCTACGCCACTGTCCGGCACTGCCAGCCAGGCCCCAAAGTTTTTCTACCCCTGTTTTATGAGAAACAAGTCTATGGAAAAACCATCAGAACCTGAAGTCACTGACTTTTTGGGTGGCAAACAGATGCTAAAAAGCATTATTCAAGTCAGCAGCTTATATATTAGCATTATCTAAATCTCATGCTGCTTTTATTGAAGCCCATGTTGTGTGAATTGTTACTATTTATTGCTGTAATGCTAACTAATTTCAGTTGATCCCAATTTTGCCCTTGCAACCATCTGCATGATATGATTTGTCATCCATCATTGTATGTTCGTCTGTGTGTGTGTTTCGCATTACTGTGATGATATATGACTATATTTCCAAGAGTGGAAATAAACTTTTAATCTAAGCACAAAAGCAAATATTTGTTGTTTTAAGTAAGCCGGAAAGCAAACATCAGATTAACAAGACCTGGATAGGGTGGGGCAGCCTGGGATAAACCAGAAAGTGTCTGCCGTATTTGAATTTGAGCTTTCACAGAATTACAGCATTGTAGAGTTGGAAAGGACCACGAGGATCATCTAGACCAACCCCTGCAATCCAGCAATCTTTCAACATGGGGCTCAACCCAACTACAGTGGTACCTTGGTTCTCAAATGCTTTGGTTCTCAAACTCTGAAAACCCGGAAGTTGTTACGAAAAAGGAGCAATGCAGAAGCGAGCTCCAGGTGGCTGGAATGGTAAACAGGAAACTGATGTTATTGGAATGTACCGTGGGAACAAGGGACAGTGTACTGAGCACCGGATGTTAGCTCAGTACATGACCCTGTACTGGAAGTACATGGGTGGAGTTATTCTCTCTCTGCAGCTGAGATGAGAGGGTACAGACATGTTTTCTCTGTACTGCTGGAAAGACAGGAATAAAAGTATGTAGATATATTTCTGTCTGTCTCTTTCCCCTCCCTGGGAGAGGAGGGGGAGGAATGGTGTGTTCTTCTTCACGTTGGGAAGAATCGCCGATTGGAGACCTCCCTTGATCTTGCCGGGAGGAAGACAGGAGGTCAACAAGAATTCAAGCCGGGCACCTGGAGGGTGGCCAAATTCCTCAGAGCTTCGCTGGCTCTGCTGGCTTGAATTCGACAAGTGTTCTGGTTTTTGAATGTTTTTTGGAAGCCGAACATCTGATGCGGCTGTAGGCTATTGTTTCTGGGGCACCTGCACCAATCAGAAGCTGTGCCTTGGTTTTTGAACATTTCAGAAGTCAAATGGACTTCCAGAACTGATTAAGTTTGGTGCTTTTGTTTTGGCTATTTATTTTGTTTTTTGTTTTTGAGGCTTTTTAGTTTAATTTGTTTTTGTGACTGTGTGGAACCCAGATCAGCTACTGATTGATTGTGAGGACTTCCGGGTCAGCGCAAACGATGAATGGTGGAGTTCCTCTGATTGGAGGAACGGGCTCCGTGGAAATTGGGTCTTCCTGCCGCGGCGAAGGTGGGGGCCCGCTAGAAATCCCAGGCGGAGAAGCCTGGGAACATGGGGTTCGGCAGAGCACCAAGAGCGCCTCCCCTACTCACAAGGAAACCCCTTTTCGGGGCTCTGGAGTGAAGTGGGGTGAGCAGCGTGGTGCTGCGAACCGATCGCTATTTCCATGGAGGGAAGCCGCGCAGCCATCGCCGGAGAGCGCTGACTTTTTCCTGACGAGATTTGGACTCTAAATCAAGTACCCGTGAGTAAAAACGGAGAATTGGATCAAGAAAATTTATGAATTAGGCACAAGCGGGAAGGTTTAAACAGGAAGTCCGCCTCCCGCTTTTTGTATATAGACTGAAGCAAAGACCTTGCAAACTAACAGCCTGGAAAACTGCTTTAAAGTTGGAAATTTCCTGCATCTACAACTAATAAAACCCCACTTGAAAGCAGGAGAAAAGGGGGGGGGGAATTTGACTGTTTAATCCTGCAGGAGGAGAGTAAAGGAATTTAAGTTTCTATCGTCCCAAACCTGGGGACGGGGTGTCGGGACAGAAATTGTTTGAGACGTCCATTGATTGAAAGTGGAGTGCTTTGACAGATAGTATTAAAAAAGAAGAGAAACAAATTAACTTCAACGCCACCTTCTGCATTTCTGTATTTTAAAGACACAAAGTATTTGAAAATCGAAAGGATTTGAAATCGAAAGTAATTTCTTTTGTTTGGATACATTTTAAAAATGGATACAAAAAGAAACTGTCCCCTAGAGGGAGCTTGTCAGCTTGTTGTTGTAGCTCACAGCTGCAAGATTTGGATCGTGGGACCTGCCGTTTTGACCTTGAGCAGAAATGTATTGGAAGGAAGGTTTAGTGTCTGCCCTTGGCTTGCTGGAGCAGCTGCAGGAAAAAATGAATTTGATGCATGAAAAATTGGATTTGATGAGCGCTGTGGCTAGTGAATATGATTTAACAGGGAACAAGGATAAAGAAATCATACAGCGACCAACTCAAGAATCTGGTTTGATAAGGCAGGTCCAAGGGCAGATGAAGAAGGATGAGGCAGTGATTCTCCCTCAAACATCACGAATGGAGAGATCCAAAGTCCGGCAGGAACAAAAGTTACTGATTGAACTTGGAGTGTGTTGGGAAGTGTTTGAAGTTAAGGAAGTTCTTAACTCTAGTGGGACTCTGAAACAGGTGAACAACTATCTTTTGGATAAATACTTTTTGGATTACAAAGATGACGACAGGGAGTGGGACTGGGGGGAAGAGACTTGCTCAATGAAGGAAAATGGAAATTATTACTGGATGGAACCCTCCGGAGACCCACTCCCCAAGAAGCTAACAATAGACAAAGAAGTGCGCAAGCACAAACAAGGACAAGAAAATGTGCAGAGGGGGCCAAAAAGAGACTTAAGGGCCTCGGATATAAGAACACCAGATTGATGGACTGGATGTAATGGACAGAAAGGACTGACATGACCCGATACCAGGAAGAAGGGACGTTGGATAAAAACTAGAGATATTAAGGGAAATTATTTTGTTAATTTTGGAATTAGTGTAACATCAATGAAATATTAGGGAACATGCTGGAAAGGAACTAAACTGGCTTTAGCAGAAAAGATTTAAGGAGGTATGAATGAATATGATGTAAATTTTGAAATTTTAAGATTTTTAAGATAAGGGTAAAAAGATTAAGGTAAATTGAATAACAGATTATATTAAAAGATGGAAGGGCAATGTTGAATTAATTGATAAGATAGATTGGTAAGATTAATAATCTAAATTAAAATTGAGAAACATAGGAAGAATTTGCTGAAATAACGAATTAAACTAGAATACAAAAAGGGAGGTGTGAGGAGGTTCAAGAAATAAGCAAATGGAAAGTTGTAAATTTGAGATCTGTATTTTTCTTTTTTCTTTTTTTCTTTTTGTTTTATTTTGTGTTGTATTTTTCTGATTTTTTCTGTTTTGTTTTTGTTTTTGTATTGATAAAATTCGGAATAAATATCATTTTTTTAAAAAAAGATTGATTGTGTGACTGTGGAAATGGATAAAAGCCCCCCATCCAAAGAATGACTATCATCAGTGCAGGTAGGAAAAAATAATAATTTTAATTTTCATCATCTACAATACTGTCTTACTTATTTTATAGTACAGTACATTGATTATTGCTTTCATGTTATGGATCAGTGGTCTGGTCAAATAGGAAAATTCATGTTAAATTGCAGTTTGAGGGGTTGTTTTTAAAAGTCTGGAATGGATTAAATTTTTTTGCATTACTTTCCAAGGGAAAGCACACCTTGGTTTTGGAATGCTTTGGTTTTAGAATGGACTTCTAGAACGGATCATGTTTGAGAACCAAGGTACCACTGTACCCTGAGATTAAGAGTCTCATGCTCTACCAACCAAACTATATCTTCTCTCTTCTGCCTTATAATCCTATTGTGTTTTGTATTAAAGGGCTGTGACTTGTCTTAGAAGGCCCCTTTGTGACTCAAAGGCTAACACAAGCATGATGAAAAAACTTACATGATGCTGGAAATCAGTGTTTTGTGCCAAGCACACAATAGCCCTATTAACTGTTATGATCAACGTTTGCTAAACAGAATTATCCAAGAGTTTTCAGGAAAAAACTATTTCTTCATCAAGTGGTGATGAAATTGCTTCTTAGAATCATAGAATCATAGAGTTGGAAGAGACCACAAGGGCCATCGAGTCCAACCCCCTGCCAAGCAGGAAACACCATCAGAGCACTCCTGACATATGGTTGTCAAGCCTCTGCTTAAAGACCTCCAAGGAAGGAGACTCCACCACACTCCTTGGCAGCAAATTCCACTGTTGAACAGCTCTTACTGTCAGGAAGTTCTTCCTAATGTTTAGGTGGAATCTTCTTTCTTGTAGTTTGGATCCATTGCTCCGTGTCCGCTTCTCTGGAGCAGCAGAAAACAACCTTTCTCCCTCCTCTATGTGACATCCTTTTATATATTTGAACATGGCTATCATATCACCCCTTAACCTCCTCTTCTCCAGGCTAAACATGCCCAGCTCCCTTAGCCGTTCCTCATAAGGCATCGTTTCCAGGCCTTTGACCATTTTGGTTGCCCTCCTCTGGACACAAGATGTTGAATAAGACCGGGCCCAAGACAGAACCCTGTGGCACCCCACTAGTCACTCTTCTCCAGGATGAAGAGGAACCATTGATGAGCACCCTTTGGGTTCGGTCAGTCAGCCAGTTACAAATCCACTGAGTGGTAGCATAGTCAAGACCGCATTTTACCAGCTTCTTTACAAGAATATCATGGGGCACCTTGTCAAATGCCTTGCTGAAATCAAGGTAGGCTACATCCACTGCGTTCCCTTCATCTACCAGGCTTGTAATTCTGTCAAAAAACGGGATCAGGTTAGTCTGACATGACTTATTTTTCAGAAATCCATGCTGACTATTGGTGATCACAGCATTCCTTTCTAGGTGCTCACAGACTGTTTGCTTAATGATCTGCTCCAGAATCTTCCCTGGTATTGATGTCAGACTGACTGGGCGGTAATTATTTGCGTCCTCTCTTTTCCCCTTTTTGAAAATAGGGACAACATTTGCCCTCCTCCAGTCTGCCGGGACTTTGCCTGTTCTCCAGGAATTCTCAAAGATGACTGCCAGTGGTTCTGAGAACACATCTGCCAGTTCTTTTAATACTCTTGGATGCAGTTCATCTGGCCCTGGAGACTTGAATACATCTAAACTAGCCAAGTATTCTTGTACTATCTCCTTAGTTATTCTGGGCTGTGTTTCCTCTGCTGAATCATTTGCTCCAAATTCTTCAGGTTGGGCATTGTTTTCTTTATCGGAGAAGACTGAGGCAAAGAAGGCATTGAGGAGTTCAGCCCTTTCTGTGTCCCCTGTTTGCATTTCACCATCTTCTCCTCTGAGTGACCCCACTGTTTCTTTGTTCTTCCTTTTGCTACGAACATACCCATAAAAGCCTTTTTTGTTGCTTTTATTTTTTTTTAAAATTTTTTTTATTAGTTTTTCAACATATATTATAAGACATTACAAACAACAATACACAAACAAACAAACAAACATATAAACATGTATAATTTCATAATCTTTTTTTCTTATACCCAATTTCAACGACTTCCCCATGCCTCCCTTTTCTGCATCCCTGTTTTAAACTTTTTCAGCAACCCCTGATCTAAATTACTTATAAATCCCTTTCTTTAACCCTTTTCTTTCCTCTTATCCAATCATTTATCGCTGCAAATCTGCTATGCTTTACCCATGACATTTTAACACTCACTAATTTTACAACAATTTTTAAGATAAAGTTTAAATTTCTTCCAATCTTCTTCCACCGTCTCTTTCCCTTGGTCCCGGATTCTGCCCGTCATCTCCGCCAGTCCCATATAGTCAATCACCTTCGTCTGCCACTCTTCCAGCGTGGGTAGTTCTTGTGTCTTCCAATACTTTGCTAGTAAAACTCTTGCTGCTGTTGTAGCATACATAAAAAACGTCCTATCTTTCTTTGACACCAATTGGCCTACCATGCCCAGGAGAAAAGCCTCTGGTTTCTTATGAAAGGTACACTTAAGCACCTTCTTAATTTCATTATAAATCATTTCCCAGAAGACCTTAATCCTTGGGCACGTCCACCAAAGGTGATAGAAAGTACCTTCAGTTTCATTACATTTCCAACATTTATTATTGGGCAAATGGTAGATTTTTGCATGCTTGACTGGGGTCATGTACCACCTATAAATCATTTTCATAATATTCTCTCTTAGGGCATTACATGCCGTAAACTTCATTCCGGTGGTCCATAACTGTTCCCAGTCAGCAAACATAATGTCATGTCCGATATCCTGTGCCCATTTAATCATAGCTGATTTAACCGTTTCATCCTGTGTATTCCATTTCAACAGCAAGTTGTACATTCTTGACAGATTCTTAGTATTGGGTTCTAACAATTCTGTTTCTAACTTTGACTTTTTCACCTGGAAGCCAATTTTCCTGTCCTGTTTAAATACTTCATTTATCTGGTAATAATGAAGCCAGTCCCTTACTTTAAACTTCAATTTCTCATAGCTCTGTAATTTCACATTTCCACCTTCTTGTTCTATAATTTCCCAATATTTTGGCCATTTAGATTCCATATTAAGTTTTTTCACTTCCTTAGCCTCCATTGGTGACAGCCACCTAGGGGTTTTATTTTCCAACAGATCTTTATACCGAATCCAAACATTGTATAATGCTTTCCTAACAATATGGTTTTTGAAACCTTTGTGAATTTTTACCTTGTCATACCATATATATGCATGCCAACCAAACCTATTATTGAACCCTTCCAAGTCCAAAATGTCTGTGTTCTCAAGAAGTAGCCAGTCTTTCAGCCAGCAGAAAGCCGCTGCTTCATAGTACAATTTTAAGTCCGGCAGGGCAAACCCCCCTCTTTCTTTTGCATCAGTTAATATCTTAAATTTTATTCTGGGCTTTTTGCCCTGCCAGACAAATCTAGATATATCTTTCTGCCACTTCTTGAAACAGTCCATCTTGTCCACAATCTGCAATGTTTGAAACAAAAACATCATTCTTGGCAAAACATTCATCTTAATAACAGCAATTCGGCCTAACAAGGAAAGTCTCAGATTTGACCATATTTCTAAATCTTTCTTAATTTCTGTCCAACATTTCTCATAATTATTTTTAAATAAGTTCACATTCTTAGGTGTTAAATTAACCCCCAGATATTTCACTTTATTTGCTACCATTAATTCAGTTTCACTCTGAAACTTCTCTCTTTCCACAACTGTTAGATTTCCCCCCAATACCTTTGTTTTTTGTTTGTTCAGCTTAAAACCTGCTACTCGACCAAAAACTTGTATTATCTCCAAGACTCTTTTTGTACTAGTGTCTGGCTCTTGCAAAGTTAATACTAGATCATCTGCGAACGCTCTCAATTTGTATTGTTTAGCTCCGACCTGAATCCCTTTAACCAGCTGGTCCCCTCTAATCATATTTAATAAGACCTCCAGAACAGATATAAAAAGTAATGGGGATATTGGGCACCCCTGTCGTGTCCCTTTTTCAATAGCAATTTATTCAGTAACCACGTTATTTACAATTAGTTTTGCTTTTTGTTCAGAATAGATTGCACCTATACCATTCTCAAAACCTTGGCCTATCCCCATTCCTTTAAGATTCTTTTTCATAAAACTCCAAGAGATATTGTCAAAGGCTTTCTCAGCGTCCACAAATATTAATACTGCCTTAGTATTAATATTGTTTTCAAGTAATTCCATAATATCTATTATATTTCTCACATTGTCAGATAAATGTCTTCCTGGGAGAAAGCCAGCCTGGTCTTTATGAATCTCACCCACCAAAACCCTCTTCAGTCTTTTTGCCAGAATGTCTGCAAAAATTTTGTAATCCACATTAAGCAATGATATAGGGCGGTAGTTCTTAATCTGGTTCTTTTCAGTCTCAGATTTTGGTATAAGTGTAATATATGCTTCTTTCCACGATTCAGGTGCCTTCTTCCCCTCTAAAATTTCATTACAGACTTCCTTAAACGGTTGAATCAGCCAATCTTTCAAAGCTTTGTAGTATCTGGAAGTCAAACCATCTGGTCCTGGAGATTTTCCCAATTTCATGTTTTGAATGGCTCCCTCTATTTCTTGCTCAGTTATTTTCTGGTTTAAAATCACTTTACTTTGTTCAGATATTTTTTGTAATCCATATTTTTTAAGAAATTCTTCTATCTCTTTTTCATCCACCGGCCCTTGTGCATAAAGTCTTCTGAAATAACTCTGAAAGCAGTTTCTAATCTCATTTGGCCTAAAAATGTTCTTTCGTTCAACCTCTAAGCTTGTGACCATATTCAGTTTTTGTCTTTTCTTCAATTGCCATGCCAGAAGTTTCCCACATTTATCTGCTGATTCAAATGTCTTTTGTCTCATTTGCTTTATTTTCCATTCTATCTCCTGGTTCATCAGTTCCATGTACTGTCTCTGGTAGAACTTTATTTCTCTTAAAATTTCGTGAGACTTTGGCTTTGAGCCTTTTTTGTTGCTTTTAACCTCTCTAGCAAGCCTGAGTTCATTCTGTGCTTTAGCTTTTCTGACTTTGTGCCTACACGTGCTGGCTATTTGTTTGAATTCCTCTTTGGTGGTTTCCCCCCTTTCCCATTTTTTGTACACATCCTTTTTTAATCTTAACTCAGTTAAAAGTTCTTTAGATAGCCACCCTGGCTTCTTTAGGCACCTTCCATGTTTCCGTCTCATTGGTATTGCCTGAAGTTGTGCTTTTACTATCTCCCTCTTAACAAACTCCCAGCCATCATGAACTCCCTTTCCTTTTAGTATTACTGTCCATGGGATCTCACCCAGCACTTCCCTAAGTTCCCTAAGTCGGCTTTCTTAAAGTCAATAAATTGAGTCCTAGTATGCTTGGCTGCTCCTTTCCACTGTATAGTAAACTTCAGAAGAGCATGATCACTCGCGCCTAATGATCCTTCCACTTCTACCCCACTAACCAGGTCATCAACATTGGTTAGGACCAGATCTAAAATGGCTGTTCCTCTTGTTGCTTCTCCCACTTTCTGGACAACGAAGTTGTCTGCAAGGCCAGTGAGGAATCTGTTTGACCTTATGCTCTTGGCTGAGTTTGACATCCAACAAATATCCAGGTAATTGAAGTACCCCATTACTACTATCTCCCTTCCTTTTGCATTCTTGGCCATCTGTTCCAGGAAGGCATCATCTATGTCCTCCGTTTGGCTTGGGGATCTATAGTAAACTCCCACAATGAGGTCCCTGTTATTCTTCTCTCCCTTAATTTTGACCCAAATGCTCTCACTTTGGCTTTGAGGTTCTAAATCTTGGATCTCTTCACAGGTATACACATCCCTGACATATAACGCCACTCCTCCTCCTTTCTTGTCTGGTCTGTTTCTCTGAAATAGATTGTATCCCTCCATTATTACATTCCAATCGTGGGACTTATCCCACCAGGTTTCAGTGATGCCTATTATGTCATATTTAGTTTGCTGTACCAAGAGCTCAAGCTCATCTTGTTTATTTCCTATGCTTTGCGCATTAGTGTACAGACATTGAAGTCCATTAATCATTCTCCCGTGTCTCTTATTTAAGGATTTTTTTCCTCCCACCACTAGGTCTGCATGCTGTTTGCTCCATTCGGTCTATGACATTTAGATGATCATCTTCATCAATTAATAGACTCCTACCTTCAGGAGCACTGTCTCCCTCCCCCACATTAGTCAGTTTAAAGCCCTCCTGATGAGGTTTCTGAGATTTTTTGCAAAAACATTCCTCCCAACCATTGTGAGGTGCAGCCCATCGCTTGCCAGAAGTCCATCTTCAAGAAACTGCAGTCCGTGATCTAAGAATCCAAACCGTTTCTGTTTACACCATTTGCGAAGCCAGTTGTTCACTTCCACTATTTCCCCCTCTCTCCCTGGGCCACGTCGTTTAACTGGGAGGACAGATGAGATGACAATTTGTGCATTTAATTGCTTCAATTTCCGGCCCAGAGCCTCATAATCTTTTTTGATCTTCTGGAGGCTATTGCTTGCAGTGTCATTGGTTCCCACATGAACCAAGAGGAAGGGGTATTTGTCAGTGGGTTTTATGATTCCTTGCAGTCGTTCAGTTACATCTTGGATCTTAGCCCCAGGGAGACAGCACACTTCCCGAGACATCTTGTCAGGCCCACAGATCACTGCTTCTGTTCCCCTCAGTAGGGAATCCCCTACCACCACTACACGCCTCCTCTTAGGTCTGGTTGGGGTTCTTCCGTGAGCTGTCCGTTCCAAGGTCGCCTGCACATTCCCTGAGGACTGACTTTGCTGCTTGTCTTCATATACCTGATTGACTGTAATGAGGGAGAGATCCTCAAATGGAGTCTGCTCTTCGTCTTCCATGCTAGGGGAGAGGACCTCAAAGCGATTGTGTATTTCTAAACAATCAGAGAGAACCCTGGGCCTCCTACTTCTTTCAGTCACGTTTCTCCATATATCTGGCTCCTGTGTTGGTGAACTAGCCTCCTTCTCAGGGGAGTCCCCTGTCTCCTCCTTGGTGGAGACGGTGTGCTCTGTTGCTTCTAAGTAGAGCTCCAGCTCTCTAATTCTTTGGAGCGTAGCTACACGTTCCTCCAGTTGCTGGACTTTGTCTTTTAAGAGGGCAATCAACATGCAATTGCTGCAGGTAAAGCTGCCTGCAACCTTTGGCAAGATGGCAAACATTGCGCAGGAACCGCAGGCGACTACAGCTGTTCCCTCACCCTCCATCTTGAGAACGTGTCGTTGGGGGTGACTACAGCGGTCCTCCATCATAAAAAGCATGAAGACAGGACAAATAAATCCCCCCCAAAAACCTAGGTCTCCCCCAACAAACGTTTGAGACTAGCTCCCCTAAATCTAAAAGATGGATTAAACTGTGCCGCCGCTAGGCGTGCGCCGCTGCCCTGCAAGCTCTGATTCTTAAGAAATCAAGATTTTCTGAATGGGCTTTTATGTGTTGTATTAAACTGAATGTGTGTATTAGACCGGTCAAAACATTTCCTATGGTAAAGGTTAATATAGGACTGGCCATTGCTGGCAAAAGATTGTGAAAATGTTACTGCTCTCTGTGTTTGAAGAAGGCATAACGTGTGTGAGATGAAAAAAGCTTGTTGTTTGTGGCTAGACTTGTCATTATGCAAAACTGGAAAAATTCTGTACAGTTGACCACAAATAGTTTGCCCTGCAGAGCTTTGGATGGCAGCAGTAGCAGAAAAGCTTGCCAATAATATACCTGCAATCATAGGGTTAGCGAAAGCAGACTCATGCTTTTGCAGAGTGGACTGACTTCATTTCTTACACAATGGGAAGTATTTCAACAGCACACTCCTGCCTTAAAAAAGCATTTCAATTTGGAAAAAAGGCAATAGAGGGAAAGGTCAGAAGTAGAAATTATGGAGATTGTGGCTAATGTATATGTTGACATTTGTGGTGTTGGCATTATAATTTGAAGTTCTTGCCGCTACTGATAAGGCTTGGACTTCTCACCTTCTAGGCATTCATGTTCCTAGAATCATAGAATTGTAGAGATGGAAGGGACTCCAAGGGTCATCTAGTCCAACCCCCTGCAGTGCAGGAATCTCAGCTAAAGCATCCAAGACAGATCCCCATCCAACCTCTGCTTAAAAACCTCCAAATAAGGAGAGTCCACAACCTCCTGAGAGAGACTGTCCCACTGTCAAACAGCTCTTACTGTCAGAAAGATCTTCCTGATTTTTAGTTGGAATCGCCTTGATTCTTACTTCAAGACATTGGTTTGGGTCCTTCCCTATGTAGCAGGGGAAAAAAGCAAGCTTGCTTCCACATGACAGCCCTTCAGATATTTGAAGATTACCGTATTTTTTGCTCTATAAGACTCACTTTTTCCCTCCTAAAAAGTAAGGGGAAATGTGTGTGCATCTTATGGAGTGAATGCAGTCTGCTCAGCTGTCTCAGAAGCCAGAACAGCAAGAGGGATTGCTGCTTTCACTGCGCAGCGATCCCTCTTGCTGTTCTGGCTTCTGAGATTCAGAATATTTTTTTCTTGTTTTCCTCCTCCAAAAACTAGGTGCGTCTTGTGGTCTGGTGCGTCTTATAGAGCGAGAAATACGGTACTTTAATATCTCCTCTCAGTCTCCTTTTGCTGGGCTTAACATACCCAGCTTCTTCAACCTTTCCTCATAAGGCTTGGTTTCCAGACCCTTTATCAACTTGGTTGTCTTCCTCTGCACATGTTTGAGCTTGTTAACATCCTCCTTAAATTGTGGTACCAAAAATTGGACACAGTATTCCAGGTGTGGTCTGACCAAGGCAGAATAGAATAGTACTATGACTTCCCTGGAGCTGGACACTATACTTCTGTTGATGTAGCCCAGAATAGCAACATTTGGCATCAACAGGACAACAAGGTGCTTTATCCAATCAGAAGCTTTCTACCTTGAGCTGCGACAGCCAATGTGGTGCCCTACACATGTTGTTGGACTACAACTCCCATCAGATCCAAATAATATTGTCAATGTCCTGGAATGATAGGATTTGCAGTTCAGCAACATCTGGAGGGCAACAAATTGACTACTAGGAGCCAGAGAAATAATCTCTAGTCAGGCTACCATTCCTTCAGCTCATAATGACCGCTCCTCACATTAAATGGGGGCACCCTTTGTGTGGTTGCACACAGCCCCCTGGACCCTATGCGGCACCATTAGCACAGGTTTGGCTTTGCCATCCCCAGGTGCCTACCTCAGCCAGTTGTCCAATCCCGCCTGGGGAGGGTTTGCCAGGGTGATCAGGGCAGGTAGGGGGAGGGACCACCTGCCCACACAAGAGGGGGAGGATCTTACCTGGGAATCGTCAGTTGGCTCCAGAGCTTCTCCCACCCTACCTACCCTCAGTTAAGACTTCTTTTGCAGGGTAACCTTTTCTTCACAGGTACGCGGTTGCTACTACATCGAGGTCACTGTTGAAGGGCCAGAAAGGAATTCTCCTGCATTGGCAGGTTTGCCTTACCCGTAGCAAAACATCACAACTTTGATGGTATCAGGCCTTGGGCAGAATCCTTTAGTCTATCTTCCCTAAATTGGGGGGGGGGCATGCAGCGGTGACCCACTCCCCCCCCTTTGTGGCAGCAATACCAGGGTTCCCCGTTAAAGGGGTTGTTTGAGGGGAGGCTTTGACCGTACGCCTAGAGGTTGTCATTGCTCTCCCCTGCAACGGTGGCGTAATGGGGGCGGGTTCTCTCTGCTTGAACATATGTTCTCCAGAGCCAGCCTATCCCCCCCCCCCACTCTGGATAACCCTGATGTTCCCCAGATCCTCGGCGGAGGACTGGGAGGGATAAACGCCCAATTCCTGAGCCAAGGTCTACCCACATCTGAAACATAATAAAATTGTAGCCAATTTTAATCCCATAGCATGTTGTCTTGAGTCATTATTCCACACAGGGGCCGCCCAGGGTTTGGGGAACTCTGCCTGTCCATGCAAAGAGTAAGCATTTGTCTATGTGACTAATATACATGCCTGTGAGTCTAGTATTCTCAGGTTTAAGGTGCATAAGTGCCTTTAGCCTGTACAGGGAGCTCAGGTGATTCAGCTGAAAATCATTTATGGGTTATTGGCATAAGAAGTATATTGGCTGTAGAAAGCCTTGTGCTGCCTTCATTAAACTTCATTAAAGAAAGAAATGAGAAAATATAGACTCAGATCAGTAGTTCTTAAATGATACATTTCAGTGCTGAAAAACCGCAAGCCCACATTTGGTTACCAGTGATCTGTTGCTAAGAAAGTGTCAACAGTGAAATGTTTAAGGTATTTTATGAAGCAGTTCACAGCTTTTCGCTGCATGAAACATTTTCTTTTGGGGGACGAAAATTCTGCATTTTGCCAGAAATCTGAGAAATGGAAGCATATTGATGGTTTGTATCTTAGAATAAGTGCTGACACAAGTCCTCTGGTGATATACATAACAGGTGCCCAAAAGTTAAAACAAAATTTAAATTCACTCGGTTCCAAGAACAAATTTGCAATTCTCGACTCCACTCTACTATTTCAGTTTGCTTGTGCAAGGCAAAATGTTTATTAAGCACATGCATTTTGTTTGATGGTGTACAGGTTGCTGCTCGTGAAAGACAAAAATGCAAATGAGACTATGTTTATTCCTATGCATTTGTTTTGATTTAGTGCATCTTATTCCCACTTGCCCTTCAAGAAGCTCAGGGTTTTACATCCACATCCACAATAGCATAATACAGGTAGGTTAGCCTGAGAGAAAGTGACTTTCCCATAGCCCCACCAGTGAACCTATCTGAACAGCAATCCCAAACCAAGGTCCCTCACTGAGAAATGTCAAAAAAGCCAAATCATCACACTAACTCCATTTAGACACGGGTGGCGCTGTGGGTAAAAGCCTCAGCGCCTAGGGCTTGCCGATCGAAAGGTTGGCGGTTCAAATCCCCGCGGCGGGGTGCGCTCCTGTTGCTCGGTCCCAGCGCCTGCCAACCTAGCAGTTCGAAAGCACCCCCGGGTGCAAGTAGATAAATAGGGACCGCTTACTGGCGGGAAGGTAAATGGCGTTTCCGTGTGCTGCGCTGGCTCGCCAGATGCAGCTCTGTCACGCTGGCCACGTGACCCAGAAGTGTCTCCGGACAGCGCTGGCCCCTGGCCTCTTAAGTGAGATGGGCGCACAACCCCAGAGTCTTTCAAGACTGGCCCGTACAGGCAGGGGTACCTTTACCTTTACTAAACTCCATTTAAAATAGATGGTAATGGTCACCAGCTGGTTGTTAGGGCAAGTTCCAACAGTTGGTTTAGAACTAGTAACTTGAGGGTTTAGAAGAGGAGATTAACCCCATGCAGCTCTAGCCAGAGGAAGTAACTAGAGGAAACCCATGAAGCTAACAAATAATAACCTTCTTGGTACCAATAGATGGGAGGAGATCAGGCAGTGCAATGACCCTGGAGTTGAAAAATGAATCACATACAGTGGTGGGCTAAGGAACTAGACCAGGTTCTTGGCTCTGAGGTTGATGCTGGTGACTGAGGGACCATTAAAGCTTAAGATGGCATGCAGGGACCCACTGAACTGGATCCTGCAGAACCAGAGCCAGGATACCCACAAGTGCCTCCCTTGAGTCAAAGGATCTGAGGCCCACCAAGCTACCTTGCTAGTCCAACAGCATTGGGAGTGCACCTGTTGTGAAACCATGGAACGCAGGAGAAGTGTCCATCTTTAGGTCAGAGCTCTGCACCTTTAAAAGGCTCCAGTAATAGTAGTAGTAGTAATAATAATAATAATAATAATAATAATAATAATAATAATAATAATAAATTAATTATTATATTATATTATATTATATTATATTATTATTATATTATAATATTTTATTATTAATTAATTAATTAATTAATAATAATACTGCCTTCTGGAAGAAGGTACAGGGTTATAAAGATTAGGACTAGCCGCCTGAGTAACAGTTTCTACCCAAATGTGATTTTGGTTTTAAACGCAGTGTAAGGAGTCTCTATGGGAGTATATTGTATTTAAAAATGGGGTATCAGAGTTTTTAGGGGGCTAACCAGGTTGGGGTAGCTGGGATAGCAGGCTTGTTGGTTTTTGAATGTCTTATGTAGATTTTTCAATTTCGTTGTTCTGTATGGTACAATGACAATAAAGATTATCGTATCGTATAACAACAACAACAACAACAACAACAATTTATATGCCACCCATCTGATTGGGTTGCCCCAGCCATTCTCAGCGGCTTCCAACAGATTATAAAACCACAGTAAAACATCTAACATGACGTGGAGCCTAGGAGAGGACGAAGAGAGGGAAAGATTCAACTTTTCAGTCCACTTTTGATCTTGGTGCCTACCAGATTCTGACTTGAATCTTGCCAACAAGCCATGAGCATAGCAGTATTCCCCTTTGCCTTCTTTATGCCCCCCGCCCATACTCAACAGGGGCCAGGATTTGTGTAAGACCGGAACTTGACACCATGTGAGAATGACATTGGGATGAGCCAGAAATCTTTGGGGGGTGTCCAATACCTTCACATACCACACAGTGGGAAGGAGATGCACAAAAGCATGGGAGAGCAATCTGTACTGGACCAGACAGGCTGGCCGCCTTCCCCATGACTGGTGCAAGAAGCCAAGTGGGGGGGGGGGCGAGATCTTCCCTATTGATTCCCAAAGAGTCAGAGCTGTTGGCTAGATGCTTCCGCAGCAAGGAGATGCATTCAGGCCCCCGTTTCCTGGAGTGCAATGAACCAGAAGCCGCCCAGTGTTCCTGTGACTGGCTATCATTGGGATGTGCCAACTGGCTGCTTTGCAGAAGGCCACTGCTGCTTCCAGCCTCCCCTCAGTGTCCCCAAAGCCTAAACATAATGGGAAGCGAGTGTCGGCCAACACCTCTCGCTTTAACCGACACTGCGGAAAAAAAGACAAAGGCGTTTTCAGAGAGCAGGGAAGAGAATGCAAATCCAGTCCCCAGAGGTAAGGCAGGACACTGGACAGAAAGGGTGCTGTCCACCTCTGTTAACTTCAGCGGGACTTTTGCCACAGGCTTTCATGGGATGTGGGCTCCATCCAAGGTTGCTTTCTGTTTTAGTCTGGCACAAGCGCAGGCCATATCATGCACCAGCTGCCTGGTGCGAGGAACCAAGTGCGAAAGGATGTCCAGGGTTCCATGGCAAAGTCTCCGGTTGCCATAACTAGACTTTAATATATTTCAGCTGCAGTTCAAGAAAACGGGTTTGTATCTGTGTAACAGGCTGCCTGAGCCTCTTTCCTAGCCATGGCAGTCATTGCATGGTAACTACCTTGTTAGTGGAACGTTTATTACTCTTAGGGCAAAAACTCTAAAAGTGGGTGGTTGTTGTGCTTATTCTTTGTTTATATTATGCATTTGGTTTTTACTATGTATTTTGTGGTCCCCTTGTATTTATATACAGCTGTACCTTGGTTCTCGAATGGAGTCCGTTCGACTTCCGAAAACATTCAAAAAGCAAGGTGCAACTTCCAATTGGCTGCAGGAGCTTCCTGCACTCAACTGGAAGGTGCGAAAGCTGCGTCAAATATTCAGCTTCTAAAAAACACAAAACAGAACACTCACTTCTGAGGTTGCAGCATTTGAGAGCCAAAAATGGAAGAGTACCAAGGCGTTCAAGAACCAAGGTACAACTGTATATATAATTTTAGGCTGATTTGTCCTTTTCCTTGCTTTAATGTTCATACAGTGGTACCTCGGGTTAAGAACTTAATTCATTCTGGAGGTCCATTCTTAACCTGAAACTGTTCTTAACCTGAGGTACCACTTTAGCTAATGGGGCCTCCTGCTGCTGCTGCACGATTTCTGTTCTCATCCTGAAGCAAAGTTCTTAACGTGAGGTACTATTTCTGGGTAAGCGGACTCTGTAACCTGAAGCATCTGTAACCTGAAGCGTCTGTAACCAGAGGTACCACTGTATTTGTAAATCATTTTTCAGTTCCTTTATTGTTCTTTTTTTTAAAGTAACTAGTCATCATAATCATATCACCATCTAGTTCAGGGGTCGTCAGCATGGTGCCTGGCAGATGTGCAGTGCAGCTCCCACCATCTCTGACTGTTGGCCATGCCGGCAGGGGCTGATAGAAGATGGAGCCCTAAACATCTGGAAGGTTCCACGTGGCCTACTCCGATTTAATTCAACCCTCAGCTAAATGCAGGAATTGCAACTACGGCATCCTTGACAGATGGTTCTCCAGTCTCTGCCTAAATTCTTCCAGGGAAGGAGATTCTGCCACCTTCTAAGGCAGAAGAACAGCTCCATTGCCAAGCGCTGTTAGGAATTTTCTCCTGAAATTTTGTTGTGGCACTGTGTTTATGTAATGCCATTTCGGTGCCAGGCAAATACAGTGGTACCTCGGGTTACATACGCTTCACATTACATATGCTTCAGGTTACAGACTCCGGTAACCCAGAAATATTACCTCGGGTTAAGAACTTTGCTTCAGGATGAGAACAAAAATCATGCTCCGGCGGTGCAGCGGCAGCGGTAGGCCCCATTAACCTGGTGCTTCAGGTTAAGAACAGTTTCAGGTTAAGAACGGACCTCCGGAACGAATTAAGTACTTAACCCGAGGTACCACTGTATTTGGCTAGGCTTTTCTGGTAGCATTGATTGACTGGTAGCATTGATAGTTTTATCAGCTCTACAATTATTTTATCGTGAACTCTGGTTTATGCTTTTGTTCTACTCTCTTCCTTGATTCTACATGGTTTATATTTTATACTGGTTTCTTCTTCTTCTTCTTCCATGCTACCTTGACAGTTGCACTGAATGATAGCCGAAGCAGCTTTTAATGATGCTGGCCACAGCTGAGCATTTTGCATTAAAATAGCCAATTAATGTAACCCGAATTTCTTGTTATTTGTTTATTTATATTTCACCTTTGCTCCAAGGAGCTCATAGTGATATACATGGCTCTCACCTTCCCCATATTATCCTTACAACACTCCTGTGAGGTTGGTTAGGTGCAGAGATGATAACTGGCTCAAGCCCACTAAGTGAGCTTTACAACTGCTCTCCCAGGTCCTAGTCCACAAAGCTCTAACCACTACACCAGATCCCCCCCCCCACAGATCAGGTAAGTTTATTGCACAGAGGCCCTGTGATGAGAAGGTCAGTTTGTCTCTGATTTACTTGGTACAAATATCTGAAAACTGCAAAGGTCAAATTCACCATACTTTTTAAAAATTGTGATCTTCGGCTGGAGGGAACTAGAAGCAGTAGGAAATTTGTCTCTCTCCGACTCAAAGCAGCAATGCTGCAGCACCTTTTCTTTTTCCTGGTAAAATTTAGCCATACAATATTTATCCATTTGTTTAAATTCATTTACACATGTGAAATTCACACTATCAGTGTGTACTGCACTGGGATTCTACCTCTCCACACATGGAGGAACATGGAGGTGAGGACAGTTTGCAACATGGCGCTGTGTTTCTAGGCGTTTTGTTGCGTTACTGAGGGATGAAAGAGGAAGAGATGTGAAGCCTTTATGTATGCCAGTGCTCAAGCATTTCCCATGATAGCCATGTTCAAATATATAAAAGGATGTCACATAGAGGAGGGAGAAAGGTTGCTTTCTGCTGCTCCAGAGAAGCGGACACGGAGCAATGGATCCAAACTACAAGAAAGAAGATCCCACCTAAACATTAGGAAGAACTTCCTGACAGTAAGAGCTGTTCGACAGTGGAATTTGCTGCCAAGGAGTGTGGTGGAGTCTCCTTCTTTGGAGGTCTTTAAGCAAAGGCTTGACAACCATATGTCAGGAGTGCTCTGATGGTGTTTCCTGCTTGGCAGGGGGTTGGACTCGATGGCCCTTGTGGTCTCTTCCAACTCTATGATTCTATGATTCTAACATGTCTTCTTCCCCTTGGATGTACACTCAAATGTAATGTGTGGATGAATCCTGTCTACTTAGACCACATTCACACCATTCATTTAAAGTGTTATGATGCAACTTAAAACAGTAATGGCTCCCCCCCCAAAAAAAATCCTGGGTGCTGTAGTTGGTTAAGGGTGCTGTTTGTTGTTAGGAGACTTTAACAGGATCTGATTTCTTTCCGCAGGGCCTGTAAGACAGCGTTGTTCCACCTGGCCTTTGGCTTGGAATCAACTTGATCCCCTTCCCCTCTTTCCTTTTTCCTTTCTCCTTCTGTGATGGAACTCCTATTTGGGGACTTCCCTGGCTTTTTTCTGGCCCATGTAGGACCAGTCTGGATAGTTGGCCTTGGTGAAGATTTGACGCTTTCATCCCCAAAAAGTTTTTGATTTGAGTTTCTAATTAAATGAGGCTGCATTTTAATGTTGTATTTTAATCTTGTTTTTAAGTTGTATTTTAATCAATTGTTTTTATACCTGGTGTTAGCTGCTCTGAGCCCGGTTTTGGCTGGGGAGGGTGGGGTATAAATAATTTATTATTATTATTATTATTATTATTATTATTATTATTATTATTATTATTATTATTTCCCCTTACAGAGCTACAATCTCTAGAGTGGTTTAACAATCAATGCGTCTTCATGGGGAACTCTGGGCATTGTAGCTCTGGGAAGGGAATAGGGGTCTCCTCACAACTTTCAGCAACGTTAGCAAGCAACAACTCCCAGGATTCTTTGGGGGAAGCCATTGCTGTTTCGAGTGGCATCATAATGCTTTAAATGGATGGTGTGGCCTTAGTCTCCTGACTGGTGTGGTGTAGTGGTTAAGAGCGGTAGTCTCGTAATCTGGGGAACCGGGTTCGCGTCTCTGCTCCTCCACATGCAGCTGCAGGGTGACCTTAGGCTAGTCACGCTTCTTTGAAGTCTCTCAGCCCCACTCACCTCACAGAGTGTTTGTTGTGGGGGAGGAAGGGAAAGGAGAATGTTGGCCGCTTTGAGACTCCTTAAAGGGAGTGAAAGGCGGGATATCAAATCCAAACTCCTCCTCTTCTTCTTCTTCTTCTTCTTCTTCTTCTTCTTCTTCTTCTTCTTCTTCTTCAAGATAATCTTCCACTGCTCCCCCCAGTTCAAAGCTTGAGACATATGATGCCTTCCTGAAGATTATGTGTCTGAAGAGAATCATACTTTTTTGTTGTTGTTCTGGTTCTGGAGCTTTGCTATATTTGCATGAAAACAGGATCTTTTATTTCTTAAGAGCCCATCTGCTTCTAAGGTTTGTCCCCTGCAGGCCACTCAAAGGCCTAATCCTTTGTATGGTGATGTGATGTCTGGATGTTGGAAAGAAATATTGGTGATGTCAGAGACATGGGATTATGGTGCTTTTGCATGCAGGAGCAGATGGACTTTGTATAAAAAGTGGAATGCAAGCATTCTGAGTCGTAGGAAGTGAGGGAAGGATTTCAAAAAACCCCACAGAAACACTGTATACCAATGACACCCACATGAGCTGCTAAATGAAGCATCAAACACACTATTCCACAATGCTTTCCTTCCTTTTGTGAACCTGTGTTCTGTAACTTCCTGCTGAAATCCTGTGACCTTTTACACTGCAAATGTGCTGGGGTTTGTAATCCCACTTTGGTTGCTCTATATAGGAACAATATTGCCAGACCACAAAATTACAGTAACCCTGGGGACCAACATTATTAGTTGGCCGCAGACCGACTAATAAAGAAGAATGATGTGCAGACTGTCCAGTACAGATTCACCACTAAAGGACTCAAAGGTCTGCCATGACCAATGTGGAAAGTAGGAGGAGGGATGCTGAGAGAGAGAGATGCAGAGAGAGAGGCTGGAATGAACCTGCAGCTTCTGTATACTGTGCTTCTGTCTATGGTGATGAATGGGGTGAGGCAAACATTGGAGTGATGAGAGTGGAGGGATGTGTGGTGGCTGTATGGCATTGAGCGAGGCAGGGAGGCAAGTGAGAGAGAAGCTATCACCCAGTGAGCTTCATGCCCAAATGGGGATTTGAACCCTGGTCTCTGAGATCATAGGCCAACACTGTCCAACCACTACGCTACACTGGCTCTCATCCAAATTGGCTCATCCTAAAACAGATTAGTATGTAACCCTCTCTGCTGGTTATCAATAAGTTATAAATACAGTGGTACCTCGGTTTTCGAACGTAATTCATTCCGGAAGACCATTCAACTTCCAAAACATTCAAAAATTGAAGCATGCATTTTCGGAAGCATTTATGTCTGAAAAACTCAATACGGAGGCTGCATGGCATGTTTGGTTTCCGAAAAGCATTTGAAAACAGAAACAGTTACTTCTGGGTTTTCGGCGTTTGAAAGCCGAAACGTTCGACTTCTGAGATGTTTGAAAACCAAGGTACCACTGTATAGATGTGCATGTGCATTAGAGAGATGGGGGGTTGGATATGCAGACGCAAATCGCCTTTCTTTCCGCTCTTTAATTTAAAACAACACATTTTCCTCAAGCAAACATTTTAGCACTTATTTCCAAGCCTTTCTGGCCGGTTGTGCATGAGGTTTATGTGAGATGGTGTGCCATATGTAGAATGCAATCGCATAAGGCCTGATCATTTTGCTTATGCAAGTTGTTTATGCTGCCATAAATGGATATTCCTCCATGCTGCAGTGTCAATCAAAATGACCTGTGCTTGTTCCTTCTCATGCCGCTTTGAGGACATGGTGCCCTAGTAATTTCCAGCAATTGAAACTAAGCTCTGCGTAATGAATTTCCTGGCTTTAGCCTAACTGGACTGTGGATCATGGTACACTCTGTTGCCAAGCCAGCTGTAGAGAATTCTAATGTAGTTGAATGGCATCACCCATTTGTCTGCATTAGCTTTTATTTAGATATGGCACTGGTTTGCTACAAAGAATACTCCTACACTCATTCAATCTTCTCGATTCACCCTGGGCGTCAGAGACAAATCATTCATGCTGTCATAACTCTTAGGCTAGACTACGGCAATCCATTCTACATGGGGCCCTGGTTGAAAAGCGTTAAAAACGGAAAGGTTGTTAAAAATATAATAAAATTGGTTGGTCCGTCCTGTCTCATTCAAACATCACTAGCACTGCTTAAAAGTAAAACACACAGGAGTCCCGTTGATAAGGAATAAAAGGTGCATTACTTATACTTGCTTTGTGTTCACAAAGCAAGCTTTGGCTCATGGCTTTGGATTCTACACAACATGAATGGAGCTGCTTTCATGGCATCCTTGTGCAAGGAAATGGGGTGAAGAGAGAGGGGAAGAGACTGGGAGAAAGTGGTGGAGCTGACACATTTAGTGCAAAAGTACAAAGTGTACTTTTCCTATCTGTTAGTCTCAACACTGTCCTACTATCCTACTGACTGGAAGCATGCAAGGTTGCTTATACCCAACAAAAGCATGAACAGAAAATCAGTGCAAGGGTTAAGGCATAAGTGCAAGGGAACAGGGAACATGAAGTGCCTGGGCTTCCTGTTGAAGAAGAGAAGAGTTTGGATTTGATATCCCGCTTTATCATTACCGGAAGGAGTCTCAAAGCAGCTAACATTCTCTTTTCCCTTCCTCCCCCACGACAAACACTCTGTGAGGTGAGTGAGGCTGAGAGACTTCAGAGAAGTGTGACTGGCCCAAGGTCACCCAGCAGCTGCATGTGGAGGAGCAGGGAAGCAAACCCGGTTCACCAGATTACAAGTCCACTGCTCTTAACCACCACACCACTCTGGCCCCATGTTCAATCCCCAACATCTCTAGGTAGGATTGGGAAGGAAAGATCCTGACCTGAAATTCTGAAGAGCAGATGTCAGTGTACAGTAGATGAAACCAAGGAACAGAGGAAGCTGCCCCGCATGGAGTCAGACCCTTGGTAGTTTCCTATGCTTCTATGTTGCTTCAGGCTTCCATTGCCTTTCTTGCCTCCATTGGTGCTACACTTTGCCCTCTTCCTCCCCCAAACCCTGGTCTTTCTGGCATGTCCCTTTCATATTTATAGATGCTCCCTCTCTCCCGTCATTGCAACACATTGCTTGTCAAGTGAGCAATGCTTTTGATAAACGCTGTCAGCCCCAGGCATTATTTATTCTCTCTACATTGAGAAGGAAACCTCTGTCAACTTTGATAATGAAGGGCTGAGCTTTCCTTTGTGATTAAAATGCTTGTGGGTGCCAGCTGCCTTTTTTTAGTGGCATGTGACCACTCTTGGGCTATGTTTATCAAACTCTTGGATTTCTTTCATCCAGGAGTGAGGAACTGGATTAACCCAGCCTTCTGGACTCTCATTGGTACTAATCTTGATGTCTACCTTCTGCATCCACAGTTGGAGGCATCAATCCTTCTGAATTCTCAGAAACCACAGGAGGGGAGAGTGCTATTGTGCTCAGGTCCTGCGAGTGGACTTTCCACAAACATCTGGTTGGCCACTGTGAGAAGAGGATGCTGGACTAAATGGACCACTGTTCCCCAGGCTACACCCCTCACCAGTCCCATTCTGCCCCCTCCTCAAGAGCCTTTTCCTGCTTTTACTATGTCACTAACTTGTGATAATCTTGGTTGCTTGGCTGATTTGCACCTCTGACATTACGGAGAAGAATAGAAGCATGTGGGGTGATTTCTAAGGGGAGAGATATGCCTGTTGTCTTTGCCGGTGACTTTGTTGGTGGCTTCTAAGGGGAGAGATACCAATGACAAACCTAGACAGCATCTTAAAAAGCAGAGACATCACCTTGCCAACAAAGGTCCGTATAGTTAAAGCTATGGTTTACCCAGTAGTGATGTATGGAAGTGAGAGCTGGACCATCAAGAAGGCTGATTGCCGAAGAATTGATGCTTTTGAATTATGGTGCTGGAGAAGACTCTTGAGAGTCCCATGGACTGCAAGAAGATCAAACCTATCCATTCTTAAGGAAATCAGCCCTGAGTGCTCACTGGAAGGACATATCGTGAAGCTGAGACTCCAATACTTTGGCCACCTCATGTGAAGAGAAGACTCCCTGGAAAAGACCCTGATGTTGGGAAGGATGGAGGGCACAAGGAGAAGGGGACAACAGAGGACGAGATGGTTGGACAGTGTTCTCGAAGCTACCAGCATGAGTTTGACCAAACTGCAGGAGGCAGTGGAAGACAGGAGTGCCTGGCATTCTCTGGTCCATGGGGTCATGAAGAGTCGGACACAACTAAACGACTAAACAACAACAAGGGCAGAGATGTATGAGCAAAACAAGCAGAGGTGGCAGCCCTTAAATATGATACTGTTTAGATTAGGGTGCCTGAGAAACATCACCCATAAAGGAGACAATGAAACAAAAAGGGATAGATTTGACTTAAGAGGTTGTTTCAGACCTAAATGTGTTTGTACTCACTGGACACTGTTTCTGAACTTTAGACAACTCCTTCATTAGGATTCATACAGTGATCTGTTAAACTTACTGTTTTGCTTTGCTGACACCACTGGATTGGTTTGTTGGTTTGCAAGCCCCTCTCACTGTCCTCGGAGCTTGCTTACCGGTAACCTCCTCTGGCTGATATCTTGGACAGACCAGGGAGATTTTGATAGGCGACATTTTCCTAAGCGTGGGTAAAATGCACAACCCTTCCTCCTGCTTCCGCAGGGGAAAGAAAAAGTAGTCAGAAATCTATTTACATGATGTTTATTGCTGACATTACAGCATTAGTGAAAAACACGTCCTTTCAGTTCAGTTCTTCTAGCACGTCTAACAAACTTCCTGAACATGCGCAGTCGGAAGGTTTCAAGTTACACTCTTCACAAAGACTTATCCAGCCTGTGAACGTCCTGGGAAATTCTTCTTTCCCACAGATAGGTGCATCATGTGATGTCAACAATCTGGCTGTCTGCAGCGGTGATGTTTCCATATACTGACATGGTTTGCTGTTTGAATGACCTCAGTAGTACAGGATAGTCTGTGGAGTAGCATAATCTCTGTATCCTAGATTTGCTGAAAATAGGACATAAGGAATAGCTATCTAACACCACTTTCTCCTGCATGGTCAATAGTTGGAGATGCTGGGAGTTGTAGACCAAATCATTTGCAGGGTACCAGGATCTGCTTAGCTTTTAGTAGGGTGGGGTTGTGTTGGAACTGCTCTTTTATACATATTATTGGTGAGCACTTTTACTCTTGTTTTTAATGTTGGTTTCTGTAAGCCAATGCTGACTTTAATGTTGGTTTCAGAAGTTCGGTATAATAAGATGAGGTGATGTTCAGGCTTTCAGCAAGGACTTTTGTTGATTCCAGGATAGCCATCCTGTTCCACTGGTGAAGGCTCGCTTCAGATCAACTGCAAAAGGTCCAGGTCTCACTTCCACATAAAGACTGGAGGTATCAATGGTACCCACAAGCAGAGAAGATCATAGTTCAGGAGTTACCCCCTGTTATAATTGGAACTCTGTGGTTGATTTATAATTGAATACAATTGTGCTGCATCTTTCCCTTCTTTTTGCATTCTGAATTCCCTTTTCCAGTTATACAGCCTGGTTAATCCTTAAGGCGAGATGTGTAAGTGGTTGAAGAGAGATCTGATTCCTCCATTCTCTGTCTGGCACACTCATTAGGAGCGCCAAGAGAAATAGCTCAAGTGGCATGTGGACCTGTATTGTTTTATTAAGGGCTACACAACCAAATGTTATGTTCCCTGTATGAAAATTACAGTTCCAAGGATCCCTGATACTTAGAACGTGGGGCACTTATTGTACTGAGCCTGTCTAATATGAAAACCCAGATACTTGCTTAAAACACTAAAGGGTATCTATATCACAAACTGGTTTAAGGTATTCATTCTCCCTACAGAACCCTGAGGATTATGGGTTTGTGAGAGAGTTGAATACAGATCTATAGCAGATAATGTTCAATACCATCACCAAACTATAGTTTCTAGGTTCCTGAGAAGGAGGGAGAGAAGCCTTAACAATTTAACCATTCGCAGATGCTAAAATTGTTAAATGGACATCAGATCTAAATGTGTTTCTAGCAGAGATACCTAATCAGTGGGTGCCAGTGTTCTTTGCTTATTCTTTGAATATAGTTAATGTTGCTTGGTACTATTTATATGGCAGGTGTGTTGTCTTTGTTTTTTTGCTTTTTCGTAAGTGTTTTGTTAGATGATATATTAATGTTTTACATGACTCTCCCCTTTCGTCCCTTCCCTTATGGAATTATATGTGTGTGTATTTTTACTGTAAGTTGCTTGGAGACCTTTGGGTGACCATAAACTAATAAGTTTCATAAAATGAAATGACCAGAAAACTTCTCTTTTCACCAACCTTGTGCCCTTCAGTGCTGCTGGACTTCAGGCAACATGACCAATGGCCAGGATTGATGGAAGTTGTAGTCAGCAACATGGAAGGACACCTGGTTGGCTATACCGGCTTACTGCTAAGTCTCTGTTCCTTTGTGTTGTTGTTTAGTCGTTTAGTCGTGTCCGACTCTTTGTGACCCCATGGACCAGAGCACGCCAGGCACTCCTGTCTTCCACTGCCTCCCGGTTTGCTCAAGCTCATGTTAGTAGCTTCGAGAACACTGTCCAACCATCTCGTCCTCTGTCGTCCCCTTCTCCTTGGGCCCTCAATCTTTCCCAGCATCAGGGTCTTTTCAAGGGAGTCTTCTCTTCTTATGAGGTGGCCAAAGTATTGGAGCCTCAGCTTCAGGATCTGTCCTTCCAGTGAGCACTCAGGGCTGATTTCCTTCAGAATGGATACGTTTGATCTTCTTGCAGTCCATGGGACTCTCAAGAGTCTCCTCCAGCACCATAATTCAAAAGCATCAATTCTTCGGCGATCAGCCTTCTTTATGCTCCAGCTCTCACTTCCATACATCACTACTGGGAAAACCATAGCTTTTACTATACGGACCTTTGTCGGCAAGGTGATGTCTCTACTTTTTAAGATGCTGTCTAGGTTTGTCATTGCTCTGTTCCTTTAAGAACAAGCAAATGGCCCTGCCCTATCTCCAGAATATAAAATGACATGTGTCACATTCGGTTTGGGGCTTTGTGGTGTTTTTTTTTTGAGTCAGAATCCTCAGATGTGATGTTTCTCTCAAAGAATGATTCCACTCTTACCCAGAAAACATCAACATCCACACCAAAGTATTTTAAGCACCTCTTCAGGCAAAAATCCTGACTGCTGGAGAATTTCCCTGCTGGTGCAGAACTGCAAAACTTTTTTCTAGGTGTGATTTTCTCGTACATGGCTTACAAAAAGAGAGACGTGTTCTGGGAATCAGATGCCTGTCGGGTTTGGGAGTGTGATTCAAAAAATGTACAAGTGTTACCTTCAATTACTTCACTCGTTTTAAAACTAGTTGTTTTTAAACAATAACAACAACAGCAGCAGCAACACAACATCAGTAAATGTTATTTTTTTCCAGTGGAAAGGAAATAGGTATACGCGTCTGTTAAAAATAACCATATGAAAGGTCTCATTTTTTCCAGGTGGTGATTTTCCAGATGTAGCATGACAAAAGAGCAACTACTTAGGAAAAAAGTCAGTCCCAAGACAAATTAAAGGAAGAGTGTTGAATCATCTAACCCACCAAAGCCAATACAGAAGCTGCGTTGGGACTGAATTTCTAAGGACCAGCAGCGTCAGGTGACCAGCATTAGGACCTTAGAAGGCATTTCATTCTGCCATATGAGAGGGCACTATGCTGGCAGAATGATACACCTGCTAGAACTTTGTATAGTGTTATACAGTACAATATATTTATTTTTTACATTTATTATTTTTTACATTGGCATTTGTAGTCCACCTTTCTTCCTAGGAGCTCGAGAGCCAGTGTGGTGTAGTGGTTAAGAGTGGTAGACTTGTAATCTGGTGAACTGGGTTCGATTCCCCACTCCTCCACATGCAGCTGCTGGGTGACCTTGGGCTAATCACACTTCTCTGAAGTCTCTCAGCCCCACTCACCTCACAGAGTGTTTGTTGTGGGGGAGGAAGGAAAGGAGATTGTTAGTTGCTTTGAGACTCCTTAGGGTAGTGATAAAGCGGGATATCAAATCCAAACTCTTCTACATTGGCATTAGTAGTCCACCTTTCTTCCTAGGAGCCCAAGGTGGCATACGTAGTTCTCTCCCTGTTTATCCTCACAACAACCCTGTGAGGTAGGTTAGGCTGAGATTGAGTGACTGGCCTGAGGCCACCGATTGAGTGGGTGGGGATTCTGGTCCAACACTCTAGCCAGATCTCAAAATGGGTGTTTCAGGTACAGGAAAACGTGTAGAAAAGCGGCAGCCAAAACTGATTAAGGGATTGAAGCAGCTCCCCTATGAGGAATGTTTACGAATTTGGGTGGGGGGTTAGCTTGGGGAAAAAAGGAACGGACACAGGATAGAGGTGTCAAAATTATGCATATTGCGTCTGAAATGGATAGAGAGTTTTTTCCCTCTCATAATATCAGTCCTGCTTGGTTCTCTTTGGGACTGCAGTGAGACCACAGCCAACTCCATTAACTCAGAGAATCACAGGAATAAAGTGATGAAATTTGGAGCAGTATACTAGTGTACAGTCATTTCCAGCTGTTTTCATGGAGAAAAAATGGGGCGACAGACACATACATGTGCAGAAATGGTACAGGTTTAGTGATGTTGTCCAAGGGTGTTACGCCATGCCCACTGGTGTGTACGAAATTTAGCGCAATAGCCAAAAAGCCACAGTTCCATTACACAATACGTTTTGTCGTGTGAAAGGAACATTGTGTGCCAAGGACCAGTGCCCTGCAGTTCCTTTAGATAATAAACATAAGGTCAGGAATATTTAGGTTTATGGGATAAATCAGGCCACAACTTTATTGGTTACAGATATGAGCGGTTTGGCTTAGGCATTGGGTGAAACCAGTCTATATCCCGAGTCCTGCCCATCTGTAGGGTAAAACACCACTAAGGGTAAAACACCAGTGGGGGAGCCCTATGACACACGTCAAATTGGGTCCCTGTTGGGGTCATGGCATGGCCCTAGCCCACGCCTAGGCTTCGGACAGGATCCACACACCCAGATCCCTTTAACAGGATACCCTTATTGAGGAGGGGCAGATGGAGGCTACAACCTCACCTCCCTTAAGCAAAGGCTTACCCAATGCCTAACCTTACAAAGTTGTGACGATTGCTACAAGGTAGGCTAAAAGCAAACGGCTGGTGCCAATTTGAGAAGTGGAATAATTCCTACCCGGCCCCACCAATATGGTGCCCGACATATGTTCATAGCAAGGTCACTGTTATAGAAACGCATAAAAAGAGGGCAGGTGGGCTGGGAGATCCAGCGAGGAGGCGAAAGATGGAATAATAATAATAATAATAATAATAATAATAATAATAATAATAATAATTTATTATTTGTACCCCGCCCATCTGGCTGGGTTTCCCCAGCCACTCTGGGCGGCTTCCAACAAAGATGAAAGATACACTAAAATGTCACATATTAAAAACTTCCCTGAACAGGGCTGCCTTCAGATGTCTTCTGAATGTCAGGTAGATGTTTATCGCTTTGACATCTGATGGGAGGGCGTTCCACAGGGCGGGCGCCTTCTGCCTGGTTCCCTGTAACTTGGCCTCTTGCAGTGAGGGAACCGCCAGAAGGCCCTCGGAGCTGGACCTCAGTGTCCGGGCAGAACGATGGGGGAGGAGACGCTCCTTCAGATATACTGGACCGAGGCTGTTTAGGGCTTTAAAGGTCAGCACCAACACTTTGAATTGTGCTCGGAAACGTACTGGGAGCCAATGTAGGTCTTTCAAGACCGGTGTTATATGGTCTCGGCGGCCGCTCCCAGTCACCAGTCTAGCTGCCGCATTCTGGATTAGTTGTAGTTTCCGGGTCACCTTCAAAGGTAGCCCCACGTAGAGCGCATTGCAGTAGTCCAAGCGGGAGATAGCCAGAGCATGTACCACTCTGGCGAGACAGTCTGCAGGCGGATAGGGTCTCAGCCTACGTACCAGATGGAGCTGGTAAACTGCTGCCCTGGATACAGATTTGACCTGTGCCTCCATGGACAGCTGTGAGTCCAAAATGACTCCCAGGCTGCGCACCTGGTCCTTCAGGGGCACAGTTACCCCATTCAGGACCAGGGAATCCTCCACACCTGCCCGCCTCCTGTCCCCCCAAAACAGTACTTCTGTCTTGTCAGGATTCAACCTCAATCTGTTAGCCGCCATCCATCCTCCAACCACTTCCA
Organism: Podarcis raffonei; assembly: GCF_027172205.1. Lineage (NCBI taxonomy): Eukaryota > Metazoa > Chordata > Lepidosauria > Squamata > Lacertidae > Podarcis > Podarcis raffonei. The sequence goes on from NC_070612.1 coordinate 11,747,680, forward strand.
GACACTCACACAGGACCTTCACCGCCTTCACTGGTTCTGATTTAAAAGAGAGGTAGAGCTGGGTATCATCCGCATACTGATGAACACCCAGCCCAAACCTCCTGATGATCTCTCCCAGTGGCTGCATGTAAATGTTGAAAAGCATGGGGGAGAGGACAGAACCCTGAGGCACCCCACAAGTGAGAGCCCAGGGGTGGTAATAATAATAATAATAATAATAATAATAATAATAATAATAATAATAATTTATTATTTATACCCTGCTCATCTGGCTGGGTGGCTTCCAACAGAATAAAGCTTCCCTAAAGAGGGCTGCCTTCAGATGTCTTCTGGTAGTTGTTGTTCTCTTTGACATCTGGTGGGAGGGCGTTCCACAGGGCGGGTGCCACTACCGAGAAGGCCCTCTGCCTGGTTCCCTGTAACTTGGCTTCTCACAACGAGGGAACCGCCAGAAGGCCCTCGGTGCTGGACCTCAGTGTCTGGGCAGAACAATGGGGGGTGGAGACGCTCCTTCAGGTATACTGGACTGAGGCCTTTTAGGGCCCCAGCCACACCACAATTTAAACAGCCTGTGGCCATGCCCCCAGCTGTGCTGATTGGACAGCTGGGCACATGACGTGCCCGGGAGTCAGCGTGATGCGGGTGGCATCGCTCCGCCCCCCCAGCCGGATCACTGAGAGGTCCTGGATGCCTGGCCGCAACACCGCCCACCGGGAAAGGTGAGCGGACTTCGAAAACAGGGCAGAAGTACTAGCAGTATAACCAGGAAACCTATTGCAATATTCTACATGTCTGAGCAATATTTGTAGGGGGTTGGACCTTTGGGTCTTTTCCAGCTCTACAACTCTTTGGGTCAAAACCCTTGGTTTCGAATAACACCTGGTGGATCTTGTCCACGGCCTTTTTGTCCACGGCTAAAACAAAGAGTGTGGATCTTTGACGGCAGTTCTTCCTGTGGTTCTTCCAAATGTATATAAATCTTGTCAGACTAACCAGCTTTTTTTTTTTTTAAAAAAAGAAAAATTTAATAACCGAGTTAGCAGACATTGAGCACGTGGTTGGAATAACAATTTATCACGTTCTTGGGTGAAATTGAGATAAATCTTTTCTGAGACAGAATAATATAGAAAAATGGTTAGAAATGGGGAAATGGATTAATAACCTGCACAGTGAAGACGGCGTCAGCTGTCAGGGTGTTTGCCTCTGAAGTCAGATAGGAAGCAAATGTGCAAAGACTGAAACAGGAGCAGGAGACAAGGAAGGAGAATAAAGCAGTCATGTAATCCAGCTGTGAATACATCAACAGTCAAAAGACTTTCTTAGGAGTCAGGCCATCATACAGGGTGAAAGTAAGGGACCAGAGGATGGTCTGGAAGAATGCAATTTCAAGAACCAAAATAGTCAAACCATATTTTACTATTTTCCAGTTAGTCTCGTCCTGGCATGGCAGAGATGGGGAGGTAGTGATCCTCCACAACAGAACATAAGAAGATGCCTTATATTGAGTCAATGGGGCCATCGAGGCCAGTATTGTCTACACTGACTGGCAGGGGCTTACTGGGGTTTCAGGCAGGGGACATTCCTGGCCCCGGGGAATGAACCTGGGACCTTCTGCAGGCAAACTCAACTGTCGAGCTATGGGCCATTTTAGCTGCAGGAACATAGGAATTTGCTTTGTACTGAGTCAGGTCACTGGTGCACCTAGCTCAATATTGCATGCCAATTGCCCTGCAGTTCCCTCAGGTAATAAACACATGGACACAAATATTTTAGGTTTATGGGATAAATTAGGCCCCAACTTTCTTGGTTACAGATGTGAGCGGTTTGGCTTAGCATTGGGTGAACCCAGGCTATATCCCAACTCCTGCCCATCTGCAGGGAGTGTCACTAAACTTAAAACCATGGAGAGACCTGGTCTGAATAGAGACATTGGATTCTTATCTCATTATACGTGATTAGGCTATTTTTAGCCATCTCACCCCTTGCTTTTTCCTGTAAGACCAATTACAGTCGTTAACAGTCGTCAACAGGTTTACCATACCTATCAGCCAATCACCCATTCCTACCACCCTTCTGAGTAATACCCCTCCCCGCCCTCTCACTATACATAAGGGTCTTCTGTTTCAGTGTATCTGAAGAAGTTTGCATGCACACGAAAGCTCATACCAAGAACAAACTTAGTTGGTCTCTAAGGTGCTACTGGACATTTTTTTAAATTTTTTTATATGCCCTCAGAATGTAAGGGGTGGGGGCTTGGGACAGGACATTATTTTCACCAGTCCTTAAATTACGGAATTCCCTCTCCAGAGAAGTGCATCTAGCATCTTCATTGCATAGTTTGTGTGAAGAGGATGCACCTGATCTTTGACACGAGATATACATTTTTGGGCTGAGATGACTGGCAGAATCCGAGACCAGGGAGAAGAGTTGGTGGAAGAAGATTGGAGGAAATTTAAAACTTATTTACAGAAGTATTGTAAAATGTATGAATGCTGATGACATTGAATTAAAATGAAGGGGTTCTAGTAATAAGAGATAAAAATTTGAAATTTGGGAGGTAAAATAAATAAGGATAAAGTAGTAGGATACTAATTTGCTGAACTAATTGTTAAAAAGGGATATAAAAAAGGGAGGCGTGAGGAAGTCAGGAAAATAAGTTAATTGAAGATGAATAATTGGAAAAGAGTGATTTGTGTTTTTCTTATTCTACTTTTTGAGTGTTGATTGTCTTTTTTTGTTTTCTTGTTAAATGTTTGTATTTTATGTATCGTGAAAGTTTGTATTGTTGTGTTTTATATTTTCTTTGTGTTTTTATTGTTCTACTTTTCTATTGTTAAACTTAATAAAATATTACTTATAAAAAAAAAGAGATATACATTTTTGGACCCACCCCATTCTTGTGACCATAATTTGTTTTAATTTGTTTTTAATATTGTATTTTTAAGTTGTAACCCACCCTAGGACCTTACGGTAGAGGGTGGGTAAGAAATTAAAAATAATGATAATAATGATGATGAAATAACAACAACAATGACAACAACAACAACAACAATAATTTCACTGAGCTATGTTCCCAGATATTGCTATACAACTCCCAGCATTGAATAAGTGGCTTTGTTTGAAGGAGGTGGACAAAACTCTTGGTTGGTTGGAGCTGATAGAAGTCTGGAAGGCCAAAGGTTGCCCAGTTCTGTGATAATGCTGAATTAGATGGACCTTGGTGTAATTGAGAGCAAAGCAATTCTTCCGTCATGTCTTCTGGCTGGCCTTGTTTGGAGTAAGAGTGGAAACCTGCAGACAAAGAATCATTATCATCTTTATGAAGCACTGCAGTGCATTCGATCAGAAGCCTCTTCAATTTCAAGTGGTAATCAGAATGTGTCTTTCTCTCTCTTTTCTGCTCTCGGGTTTTGTCATGACAAAATGACATGAGAATGTAATGCTGAAAATGGAAAATTAATAATTTACATGAACATGCATGCGCACAATATTAAAGGTGACATGAATGCTTTAGAACACATGGTTGGCAATGTTCTCCTTTACTGGCAGTGGTAGGGAGGAGAAATCTGTGCGCATCATTCCTTGTTTAGTCGTTTAGTTGTGTCTGACTCTCTGTGACCCCATGGACCAGAGCATGCCAGGCACTTCTGTCTTCCACTGTCTCCCGCAGTTTGGTCAAACTCATGCTGGTAGCTTCGAGAACACTGTCCAACCATCTCGTCCTCTGTTGTCCCCTTCTCCTTGTGCCCTCAATCTTTCCCAACATCAGGGTCTTTTCCAGGGAGTCTTCTCTTCTCATGAGGTGGCCAAAGTATTGGAGCCTCAGCTTCAGGATCTGTCCTTCCTGTGAGCACTCAGGGCTGATTTCCTTCAGAATGGATCGGTTTGATCTTCTTGCAGTCCATGGGACTCTCAAGAGTCTCCTCCAGCACCATAATTCAAAAGCATCAATTCTTCGGCGATCAGCCTTCTTGATGGTCCAGCTTTCACTTCCATACATCACTGCTGGGAGAACCATAGCTTTAACTATATGGACCTTTGTTGGCAAGGTGATATCTCTGCTTTTTAAGATGATGTCTAGGTTTGTCACCACTTTTCTCCCAAGAAGCAGGCGTCTTTTAATTTCGTGGCTGCTGTCACCATCTGCAGTGATCATGGAGCCCAAGCTCCTTCATAGATCACTGCCTTGTTGTGGCAAAGGGACTTGAATAACTCAGAGAAGCTATGAGCTATGCCTTGCAGGGCCACCCAAGATGGACAGGTCATAGTGGAGAGTTTTGACTAAAGGTGATCCACCTGGAGCAGGAACCGGCAAGCCACTCCAGTATCCCTGCCAAGAAAACTCCATGGACAAAAACAACATCATTCCTAGGTGTATGTTTTTAAAGACTATAGTCTAACAGGGGTCAAAGCAATAAATTCAATAAAATATCTGAAAATAAAGTGATATGAAAGAACTCAAATGTTTTTTGAGAGCAGCATCCAGCTTCTAATCCAGAGGAGGGGAACCTCTAGCCTGTGGCCTACCAGGGAGTCCAAGTTGGTCTGTGAGGCCATTTCCCCTGAAACCATGCCCACCTGGCCATCAGCTGATGTCATTGGGTGATGTCAGCTGATGGGCAGGCAGTCGAAGGTCAGTCCATCTGGGTGCTGTTTTGCCAGTTAGTTCCCTGCAGGGAAGGTGCAGCTGAAGCAGAACTCTACTCCTTTGCCCAGGGTCAACTTTGACAGGTGGGCCTGACTACCCACCTGTCACTCACCCAATATCATCATGCTGTGAATGATTTACAGAGTATGCTTAGTAAAGGTAAAGGGACCTTTAGGTCCAGCCATGGCCGACTCTGGGGTTGCGGCACTCATTTCGCTTTATTGGCTGAGGGAGCCGGTGTACAGCTTCTAGGTCATGTGGCCAGCATGACTAAGCCGCTTCTGGCGAACCAGAGCAGCGCATGGAAATGCCATTTACCTTCCCGCCAGAGCACTACCTATTTATCTACTTGCACTTTGACATGCTTTCAAACTGCTAGGTTAGCAGGAGCAGGGACTGGGCAACGGGAGCTCACCCCGTCGCAGGAATTCGAACCGCCGACCTTCTGATCGGCAAGCCCTAGTCTCTGTGGTTTAACCCACAGCACCACCTGCATCCCATGCTTAGTAGTGTCCTTCTATAAAATCATTATTGGAGCCAAGATCTTGGCTGCATGTCTATTATCTCTGTATGGATGGTATGCCTGCCGTGTTGAGTTTGGGGTTTTGCAGTTTTCTAGTTCTGCATGGGGACATGAATCAAAAGCCAGCTTAAGAGCACAGATGCATCTAGTCCAACATTTTGTTCTCACGGCGGCCGGCCAGATGCCTGTGGGAAGCCTGCAAGCAGCACTCTCCTCAACTCTGTTTCCTAGCAATTGGTATTCAGAGCCATATGCTCTATGGAGGGAGAATATCTTGGCCATTGATGTCTTTATCCTCCATGGATTTGTAGCATCCTCTTTTAAGGCCATCCAAGTTGGTGGCCATCGCTACCTTTTGTGGAAACAAATTCCATACTTTGTGCAATATGAAAGATAGTTGTGCTGTGCAAGGAGCATAGGTCAAAAAGTAATATGTGACTCATTTTTTTTTTAACCAAACCTACCCATATGCTCTTATGGTTGCTTGTTGATGAAGGGGTATTGACCCCAGTGCTGCAGAGTTATTTTAGGGATCTAAAAAACTGAGTTCAATTTTTTAAAAGCCAGGATGAAGATACATCTATTTTCACCCCCCAAAAGTGAAAATCAATAGCTGACCGTCAGCTCATTCTTATATCAGTCATTTCTTATGGTTTGGTGAAAACGTAGGTCAGCTTGCAGCCTGCACAAGAATAGCTTCAGTGAACATTTTTCAGCGCACCTTCCCTTAAGTGCGTATTATTTAAATATCCTAAGAATCTTCAGGTTCTCCAACCCTACATACAGATTCAGAAATGTCCTCCAAAAAATAGCTGTTGCCAAAGGGCTGTTAAGCAGGAACTATAAAGAAATAGCTGGAAGTGCTGAAAGAAAACTGAACGTATTTTTCTTTCAACATGTATTTCAAGGCATTGTGGGGTTTGAAGCCAAAGCAGAGATGTCAAGCTACACTCCATTATTCATTATACCACAAAGCTCTAGAGATAGGAAGCACTGGGTCAAAGTCAGGTGATCTTACACTACTTCCTTCATGGAGAACCTGTGGCCCTTCTGATGTTGCTGAACATCCATTGCTTGGTCATGCAGACTAGGGTTGATGGGAGATGTAGTCCAAAAACATCTGAATTGCCACAAGTTTCCCCTCCCTGCTTTACGAAAAACAAGAGCCAATCTATTTGTGATAATAAAGTAATTGTGCCATTTTAAGCTGCAGAAGAGTGTTCATATTTTGGAACAATCTTCTGCCCTTGTGTTCTGCATGTGAACCTCTAGTCTCATTTGGATGGCCTCAAATGGAATGGTGAACTAGATCAGTTTTCTTTGACCTCAGGCTCCTGGATGTTGTTGGTGTACAACTGTGATCATCCCTAACCATTGGCTATGCTGGCTGGGGATGATTGGATTTGTCATCCACTGACACCTGAGGACCCAAGGTTGAAAACCACTGATCTAGATGGACCTTGGCAGGAAATACAGTCAGCCCTAGTTATAGCTGCCATGGCTCAGCGAGGAGCCTTTGGGCTTGTGTGTGGCTGCCCCATGTGGTAGGCCAATGAATTGCACATTGCTGCATCTGGCTAGGCCCCTGGAAAGACTTTGCCTGCCCAGCCTGGCCATTAACAACATAAGAAAAGCCCTGCTGAATCAGGCCAATGGTTCAGTAGCCTCTCCTCACAGTGGCCAACCAGATGCCTCTGGAAAGCACACATGCAGCACCTGAGCACAGCAGCACTCACCCTCCTTTGGTTTCCAGCAACTGGTATTCAGAAACAAACTGCCTCTGACAGTGGAGGTAGAACATACCCTTTAAGGTTCGTAACCATTAAAAGCCTTATCCTACATGGGCAGGAAATAGTATAAGAAGACTCCCTGTTCTGGTTAAGCCTTGCTTGAGCAGCAAAGTCTTCCTGAGCTCTGGTGTGGTCCTGCATCTTTTGGACATTCTTCAATTCTATCTTGCTGTGAACAGCTTTCCTTGAATGAGTACAAGTCAGTACTGGGAGCTCTCCAAGGTACTGATTTGCCTTGCCTAGGATCTGGCAATGTTGTCCCTGACTGGATGATTAAACATGCCTTGTCTTGGAGCTTTTCAACCTAGGCTCCTCTGGCAGAAGACAAGATGCTCCTTGACCCTGCTTTTTAGTTTGTCTTTCAGTCCTGAGTACTAGCATAGCCTGGGTCACGAGAGACTGTTGATCATAGCCCAGCCATTATGCCCTCCTCCAATTTTTGATCTAAATCATAAACAGCTAAGTACCGTATACACATTACACTGCAACCCCACCCCACCCCCAGAAAAATCCATTCTGACAAGGGAGATTCAATTCGCTCAAAAGGAGTCCCATTCTTCACATACGAAGCAACACTCTATCCAACTGTGTATATTCCAATGGTGGAAGACAGATGACTTGGCCATCAAAAAGCATTCATGCAGCCAGAGTTGTTGGGGGGGGGTCAGTAAGTGCTCAAGCAGCCAGAAAACATCCCAACATTATTAAATGCAGGCCAAAATTCTTATCCAGAGGCCTTCTGCCCAAACAGCTGTGTTTGAAAGCACTTCCATGGTAGATTTGCCAAAGAACTGGTATGAGAGCCACATTGCCAGCAAGTATCACATTGGTATAAACATGGTATGCTGGGTCATACTGGATTCCAGCATCTACTGTAGAATATTTCTTTGGCGGAATCAAATGTCCAGGAACTCTTGTTGCTTCCTGACTCACAAAGTTGGATTGGGAAAACAGGAAACAGAAACTGCTCACCTTCTCATGTTGCCTTGGCAAGGTGTGACAGGAAAAAGGCTTTCACTCAGTGGAACAGCCTCTGCTTTACATGCAGAAGGCCATAGATTCAAACCCAGCAGCTCCATGTAGGGCTGGGAAAGACTTTTATCTCAAAGCCTGGAGAGCTGCTCCCACTCAGTGTAGATAATATTGAGCCAGATGAATCAATAGGTTGACTTGGTAGAAGGCAGTTTCCTTTTTGCCATCCATCCTGACCTGTAGCAACTCCTGTCTGTCTGTACCTGAGTCGTCCAATGCCCAAGTCCCTCCAAATATATCTGATTTGGTTTAGGACTTGACCAAATGTGGTGCACAGCCCTAATATAGAGGGATCTGAACCAGGATCACCCCAGTTCATACTCAGCACTCCATCCATGACATCATCCTTCCTATGAAAAAGTAGATTGTCAGTGGAATGTAGTCCAGGGCCTTCCCTGTTTTGCTCTAGGCAATTTTCTCTCTCTTTCTTTGTAGGAATAACGGACGACGACAGGAGGTTGCATGCAGGTGAGCTGTGCATAAGCACACTGGCAAGCATGCTCCAAGTAAGCTGCTGACTAGCTCTGCAGAGGCCCCTTTTATTAGCAGAAGTCAACAATTGGAAACAGTAGAGAAACCCCTCTGAACATGACGTATTTCCATCTAAGCACGTTTCCAGTGTTAGCAAATACACGTGTCAGCAGGTGTTTCCCTAAAATGTTTTCACGGATACTTGATTACATCTGCGTCCCCGGCCATGCTCCAGCCAAACGTTATGTCTAGTAACCAAATCTGTGAGAGGACAAACGGTCGGGGGAAAACCCTGTTTGCTAGCCCAGAAGGCAAAAGGTCAGGGAGCGTGGGCGCAATGCTCCTTGGCACACTGTTGCATGCCTGGTGCGAGGTTTGCCTCAGCACACGTGGAGCGTCACCTCCACATTTCTTTCTACATGGAAACATTCAATCATGTCATGCCCCCAAAGCATTCTACAAGTGATGCAGTCTGAATAGGGTCTGTGTTCTTCTGAAAATAGAATTCATCCCTCTGCCTCATGGCCTATCAGTGCTATACACTACTGCTTCTTGTTAAAAAAACAAACAAAAAAACACCACACACACACACACCAAACAACTATCTGAGTTAAAGTTATCTCATGTCTGTATGAAGCAAACACCAGAGGGTCTTTTGGCAGTGCAGGAAAAAGGGCGTGTATTCCTAGTGAACCCAGCATGTTTCGTTTAATTCTACAGCCTCGTGTAATTTCAAGAGGGAATACGGACTTTGCTGATTAGCAAGTCGGCATCTCTCACTCTCTGCTACAAAGCGAAAGCGAGGCTTCCCTGAGAAGACAGATATCTTTTTTTTAAAAAAAAGAAACTTTCCTTACGAAGCATAACAATTTACAGCATATATACCAGTTGCAAACTCTATTCCCCCGAGTCCCTCGAAGAGAAGATTAGTAATGGCTGACAAGCTGCCTTGATTGAAAGAGTTTGCCCATACTATCAATCTTGAGTGCAGTTGCAAGAGAGGGTCTGGTGTGATCATGTTTGCACTCTCCGTTGGCAGGGAGAGAACAGTGAAGGCCAACTGGATCAGACAGTGTCACACATGAACCCAAGCTCAATCCAGGCATGCAACAGAGCACTGTGGGAATGAGGTACAATGCTGAGATGGTACTGTACCAATTCATGCTGCAGGTGGGACATCACATAGCTGAATGCTCCTCTACTTATTTTCAGTACATGTGATAAGAAAACTAGAACATTAAGGTACAGCTTGGGGAAAAAATCTTTGTTCCTGATATGTTACTCTTTTTTTCTTGCAGGGAGCTGTGACCTAGCAGGGTTATTGATGTTGTGGGGAGATGACGGGGGCGGGGAGAACCTATGTACACCACATTTCAGCTCCTTGGAAGAAATGTGGAATATAAATGTAACATATAAAGTAACGAACAATAAGAAACCATCACATGGACAGAACGGTATCAGATGAGCCACTTCTTCGGTATTTGAACGTCTCAGAATTTGCCTCAGAATCAAATTCTGTTTCCTCATTCAGCCCTGGCCCTAGAATTTGCCCCAGAATCCTTTGTGATGCACTGCTGTCAACAGATGAGTTGTTCCCTAAGGAAAAGACCCCTGAAGAAAGGAAGTTTCAAAACCACAGTACTGTACAAATGAAGTTGCTCTCGGTTTGGAAAAGAGTGTCCTCCTCATGCGGGCCAGCCAGTTCTCCCTCAGACACAGCAATTTCAGAAAGGGGAAAATTTTAAAGATTCATTTTAGACTGCAAAGCCTAGCCGCTTTATCATTTTGACTGCAGAGTTCTGGAACTGTGAATACCTGAGTGAGTGTTAGCAGTATAGTGAGAAAACTATTATGCTTTCCATCGAGTTAATGCAATTTGGGTGTCAGAGCATGTCTGGGTGTCTTTTTCTTCCCTTTAGACAAAAAGATGTTGGGGCAGGGAGGGGTACATAACCTGCTTCACTGAGAATGAACGTACCAATTAAACTCTACGGGAACCTTATTGAGCATGCCATTTGTAAAATCCAGCTCTTTGGAGGGAAAGGCTGGGGAGGTCAATGAGCAACTCAAAATCTACAGCCCACTGACCCCAACTTCATTTGTCACCTCTTTAATGAGCAACAGAGATGCTCTCATATGTGCAGCCAGCAGAACTAAAAGTCTACAGTATTCTAAACCAGCTGCCTTGTACTCACCATGGCTGGGGAATTCTAAGAAACTCAACAAAATCAATGCAATTTTGAAATCAGTGGTTAAAATCAGCGAAGTTTTGAAAGGTTCAGTCTGCCATCTTGATTTGAAATGGCATACAATTGTATCCAAGCATAGACTGAAACCTTGAACTCAGGAACCATGATGCAAAATTTGGATACACTATCATACAAGGTGTACAAATGCATAGGGAATGAACAGACAACTTTCCAAAATATGTAGTTGGCGATGATGGGTTTTTGTAATAAAGGAACCCCATGTGACATTTGTTGCCTAGTTATCCCTTGAGTGTAAATATTTGGGAAGAGCAGTATGGATTGGGGACTTGGCCAAAGAGTTTAAAAAATAAAAATGAGTAGGAGAATGAACTTGAAGATGAACTAGGAATCGTTCTACCCCCAAATGAACTTACAGTTTTTTTTGCTCTATAAGATGCACTTTTTCCCTACTAAAAAGTAAGGGGAAATGTGTGTGCGTCTTATGGAGTGAATGCAGGCTGTGCAGCTATCCCAGAAGCCAGAACAGCAAGAGGGATTGCTGCGCAGCGATCCTTCTTGCTGTTCTGGCTTCTGGGATAGCCGCGCGAAGCCTCTTCAGGGCAGGGGGAGCATTCCTCCCACTGCCCTGAAGAGGCTTTGCATTGCTTTTGCTGAAGCCAGAACAGCAAGAGGGATCGCTGCGCAGTGACCCCTCTTGCTGTTCTGGCTTCTGGGATTCAGAATATTTTTTTTCTTGTTTTCCTCCTCCAAAAACTAGGTGCGTCTTATGGTCTGGTGCATCTTATATAGCGAAAAATACGGTAATTGACATTCAGCTCACCCAACAATTATGGGAATGCCTTTGAGGTGTAGTTTAGAGATTTTTGAACTAGTTCAATAAGCTTCTTTGAAAAGAACTTGCTCCTTCCAAGCACTGTATGTGTTTAATCTCGACATAGTGCCCGATTCCATTTCTTGCTCTTCTCAAATCAAGTGTGATTTCTATTAGCCTAAATACATATCAGGCTGTGGTCGGGAATTCTGTATCAAAGAAGTCTCAGAGCCATGCGCCCCTGGAACTGATCGTATTTATTCAATATTCAAGTCAGGACAGCTTCCGGCTCAAACTTATCTCCTCAGTCAACAAAGAAAGCAAATGTAGACGGTTACAGGTAATAATTTTCTGCTGCACCTTATTGAAATTCATACGGAGCAGCTATTTACTCAGGATTCTGCAGATAAATATGGGAATGAGACTCACGGCTTGGATACGATGGCCCAGGCAGACTCTCTGTTGCAACTAATTCACCTGCATGTCAACTGAAGTGATTGTGTCCAAAGTGAAGGCAATGGCTGGATTCCCATCACTCACCTGGCAAGGAGAGCTTTGTTCATTGTGGCTGCTGCCTGGGTTGCCCTTAAAGTTGTATTAGTGGTGGGGAATTGCTTTGCTGTGTATAGAAAATCAAAGCATGGCAAGAAAATAAGGAAACTGGAAATGACTCCTGTTTCCTCCTTGCACCTCAACAGGACACCTGAACAGAGGCTGGTCCATTATATCAAATGGGGCACTGTCCTTGGCTTGTGTCTACCTGCCTGCCTTACTTCCAGCTAGACCAGGGAGTAGCACTGGCTGTTAGTCTCTTCCTTCTTAGTCTCAGTGTCACCTTTATGCACTTCATCAGGGGGGAGGATAGGGACCAAACAATAACCAGGCAAAGGGCCTTCTTGGCAGTGGCACCCTCCCTGTGGAACGCCCTCCCATCAGATGTCAAGGAGATAAAGAACTACACAACTTTTAGAAGGCATCTGAAGGCAGCCCTGCTTGGGAAGTTTCTTTAAAAATATCAGATGTTTTATTCTGTTTTAACATGTGTTGGAAGCCTCCCAGAGTGGCTGGGACAACCCAGCCAGATGGGTGGGGTATAAATCATAAAATTATTATTATCGACTAGTTATCTTAGTATTTATTTAGTTCATAAAATTAAGACACTACTTGATTGTGAAACGAAGGGGGAGAAAGCCTCAAAGGGCTGCCAGATCAGACTTGGGCAACTTTTGGCTCACTGAGCCAACAACTAAGTACAGAGTCTCAGCAGTAGTTCAAAATCTTCTTCTTCTCCTTGCTGTCAGATTAGCAGGCCCAGTGGCAGCTCCTGGCACCCTCAGGCAGGACCCACCTTCCTTTGTACCCTACGTCCCTTGAGTTGTTCTGACTGAGCAGTCCTGGTGGGTGGGTGGTAAGTCACCATTTCTGATGGTCCCCACAATGTTGTGGCATGGTGCATTGCTGGAATGTCCACATTTCAGTGCAGAACATCTGTTCTGCTTGCAGAAGGTCAGAGTCTTCCCAGCCCTACCTGGAGATGCCAGAGATTGAGCCTGGGAGAGAGCCAGTGTGGTGTAGTGGTTAAGAGCAGTAGACTTGTAATCTGGTGAACCAGGTTCGCTTCCCCACTCCTCCACATGCAGCTGCTGGGTGACCTTGGGATAGTCACGCTTCTTTGAAGTCTCTCAGCCCCATTCACCTCACAGAGTGTTTGTTGTGGGGGAGGAAGGGAAAGGAGGCGCTTTGAGACTCCTTCGGGTAGTGATAAAGCGGGATATCAAATCCAAACTCTTCCTCCTCCTCCTCCTCCTCCTCTTCTTCTTCTTCTTCTTCTTCTTCTTCTTCTTCATGCAAAGCAAATGGTCTACCACTCCCTTCCTTAGGGATGATATATTATCCAGTACTGATGCTTGAATTGTGAGAGGGGTGCCTTTTGCAGTCCTCCATGGCTCCTGTTTTCAGAAAGCTATGGGGGAGATCCAGGAGGTGGGGCTGGGATATGGATTTCATCAAGGCCTCCTTACCTTTCGCCCATAATCCAAGCACGGTGCAGAATCTCTGTGTTAGTATTATGCAAATAGAGTCTTGTTGAATCAATGCCAGAGGAACAAACCCCATTCTTACTTCAGTCTGGTAATGAGCATATATACCAAAGCTATTCACAAGAGGAGGATAAGAAAAGAAGATTAAGGAGTGCTTCGCTGACAATTTTTAGATATGTCAAAGGAGCTCAGCAAGAAGAAAGAGACTGAGTCGAGTACTGTGATCAAGCCGCTGTTATATAGACACTGGTACCTTCATGGCTGCGCTGTGTGTGTCATGTAGGACAACTCTTGAAGACACGAACACATGGAGCTGTAATGGGCAGGGCATTGTGGCTAGCAGGCTTCTGACTTGGTTAGGGCTGTTCAGTGGTTGCCCTTCTCTAAAACGCCCTAAGTCACGGGTCACCAGCGTGCCTGCCAATATCTAAGATAAGATAAGATAAGATAAATTTATTGTCATTGTCCATATATACACAGTATACACAACAACGAAAATCTATTATGGCATCTGCAAAAGGTCTCAGTAAATAATACCCCCCCGAAATCCAATACATGACTGACTCTTTGCTCTTCCTGCTCAGCTCCTGTTGTTTACTATGAAATTGAATATCAATATACGTATCAAAGGGACGCGGGTGGCGCTGTGGATTAAACCACAGAGCCTAGGACTTGCCAATCAGAAGGTCGGCAGTTCGAATCCCCACAATGGGGTGAGCTCCCGTTGCTCGGTCCCTGCTCCTGCCAACCTGACGTTCGAAAGCACATCAAAGTGCAAGTAGATAAATAGGTACCGCTCCGGCAGGAAGGTAAACAGCATTTCTGTACACTGCTCTGGTTCACCAGAAGCGGCTTAGTCATGCTGGCCACATAACCCGGAAGCTGTATGCCGGCTCCCTCTCAGAGTCGATCACGACTAGACCTAATGGTCAGGGGTCCCTTTACCTTTATACGTATCAAGGCTTTGAGATTAAACCACTGAAGAAGCCCGGAAAACTACCTTGGGAGTGTGCTACCTGCAAGCCCCAGTAAAAGGGCCCCATCGGGGGCGAACAGCGGCCTCTTGATTACTTGGACTGCTAGGGCAAAACAGGTGCAAAATGCTAGCACCCTGTCCACAACTTCATTAACATTCACCTACAACTTCACTAGCATCTCTCGGTATTGTGAACAACACCGAACTTACCTTTTGTTGGTATCTTCATGAACTTACCTAAAAAGATAAAGAACACAAAAGACTGAGTTAAGCACTTGAAAAATCCATTGAAATCAGACATTATAAGTTCATCTTAGGTTGGGTAGTTCGCAAGTCTCTGTGGCTTTACATAAGGTTTTGTATTTTTCTCAGAAGATTCATAAAGAATGCATAATCGTTTTGGTGATTATTGTGTGTATATTGTGTGTTGCATGAGTCGTACTACTTCTACTGTATCAGCAGCACAGGTTGCATTTTTCTAGCAGGTCCTGTTGATGGCAGCCTCTCCTCCTCCTCACTTGCTCCCCAGCAGCCGCTATGAGCTGCTCAAGGGAGGAGGCAGGCAGCAGTGGCCACCGGGAGGCCATGGAGAGACAACAGGATGCTCCTTCTCAGCTGCCACCACTGTGGCCACTCAGGACAAGCGCCAGTTCATCCTCAATCCTGAGCTTGGTGGTGGCAGCCCTTATGGGGGAAATAGGGACATTCTGGGTTCAAATCAGAAGCTGGGATGGCTTTCATAATTCTGGGACTGTCCCTGGAAAATAGGGACACTTGGAGGATATGGAGCGTGCCTCCTTTGATGTGCCCCTTCCCCAAGAGTACAGCACATCTGTTCTCTCTCCTCACCATAACACTATGATAGTTTGCATGCAGAAGAGCCTGGATTTATTTCCTGGTATATCTGGTTAAAAGAAAAGACAAGCAGGCAGCAGGAGATGAGAGAGACATCTTTGTCAGATCCCGAGCAACCACCACCATGACTGAGCTACACAGACAAGCAGTTTGACCTTATTGAATTCATTCTGGTGGGCTTTCCATGGGTATCTAGTTTGTCACTGTAAGAACAGGATGTTGGACTTGGGAATATGGGAGAGATTTAATTCCGTTTGCATTTAAAGATGAACCTACCCAATGAGCACTTTCTGGGACATTGTGCAAACCAAAATAGAGGCACTCTCCAAAATCTGCACTTCTCTGATGTTTGCAATATAGTTCTCCACCCAAGTGATATGTACAAACATCCATATTCTTGACCAGATTGTGCATAAAAAATCGGCATATTTGTGATTCCCTCCCCCTCTTCTTTTTTCCTTTTCCCTCCTGTGATGGAACTCCTATTTGGGAACTTCCCTGGCTTTTTTTCTGGCCCATGTAGGACCAGTCTGGAAAGTTAGCCTTGGTGAAGACTTCACGTTACCATCTCCAAAAAAGTTTTTTATTTGAGTTTCCATTGAAATGAGGCTGTATTTTAATGTTTTAATGTTGTATTAAATTTTAATCTTGTTTTTAAGTTGTATTTCAATCAACTTGTTTTTATATAGGGTGTTAGCCGCCCTGAGCCCGGTCTTGGCTGGGGAGGGTGGGGTATAAATTATTATTATTATTAATAATAATAATAATAATAATAATAATAATAATAATAATATGTTAGGCTTTTGAAAAAGCTTGGTATGCAGGCTGAGATCCTACCTGCCCGCGGACTGTCTTGCAAGAGTGGTGCATGCTCTAGTTATCTCTTGCTTGGACTGCTGCAGTGCGCTCTACGTGGGGCTACCTTTGAAGGTGACCCAGAAACTACAACTAATTCAGAATGCGGCAGCTAGACTGGTGACTGGGGGCGGCTGCCGAGACTACATAACACCGGTCTTGAAAGACCTACATTGGCTCCCAGGACATTTCTGAGCACAATTCAAAGTGTTGGTGTTGACTTTTAAAGCCCTATACGACCTCGGCCCAGTATACCTGAAGGAGCGCCTCCACCATCGTTCTGCCCGGACGCTGAGGTCCAGCGCCGAGGGCCTTCTGGTGGTTCCCTCATTGCGAGAAGCAAAGCTACAGGGAATTAGGCAGAAGGCCTTCTCGGTAGTGGCGGCCGACCTGTGGAATGCCCTCCCATCAGATGTCAAAGAGATAAACAACTACCTGACATTCAGAAGACATCTTAAGGCAGCCCTGTTCAGGGAAGCTTTTAATGTATGACGTATTAGTGTATTTTTGGTCTTTGTGGAAGCCGCCCAGAATGGCTGGGGAAACCCAGCCAGATAGATGGGGTATAAATAATAAATTATTATTATTATTATTATTATTATTATTATTATTATTATTGTATGAGAAGAAATTCCCCATGAAATGTTGATATATTTTCATTTTTTTTAAGAAAAAAAGGGAAACAGAGAGAACCTGAAATTAGCAGATGATTACACCACCTTTAAGGGACGTGGGTGGCGCTGTGGGTAAATCCTCAGCGCCTAGGACTTGCCGATCGCATGTTCAGCGGTTCGAATCCCCGCGGCGGGGTGCGCTCCCGTTGTTCAGTCCCAGCGCCTGCCAACCTAGCAGTTCGAAAGCACCCCTGGGTGCAAGTAGATAAATAGGGACCGCTTATCAGTGGGAAGGTAAACGGTGTTCCGTGTGCTGCGCTGGCTCGCCAGATGCAGCTTGTCACGTGACCCGGAAGTGTCTGCGGACAGCGCTGGCCCCCGGCCTATAGAGTGAGATGAGCGCACAACCCTAGAGTCTGGCAAGACTGGCCTGTACGGGCAGGGGTACCTTTACCTTTACCTTTAGACCACCTTTAGCTGTCTTCTTTTCATTTTCTTCTCATATTCTTGTTTCTCCTTAGTCATCTTTTCACCCCCGCCTGAAACCTGAAAATCCCAAACGGCCTAGCTATTCCTTGTACGGTGTGTCCACGAAGAAAGGCTGTTTCATATTCACCACCGCTCCCTGCATCCTCCTCAGAATGGGGGAGTCTCTGGCTCAGTCACTTACTGAAAGGAACGGTCCCAGCCCCCTTGATAAACGGCAAACAGCATGACATTTCCAGCAGCGAGCCGTGTGCGCTGCTTGCTTCCAGCCCCTCTAGATAATATACAATGCGGCACCATCCATCGCAACAAAGCTAGGATGGATGTCGGGCTCAGAGGAGGGAAAGCAACTCTGAAAGCAGTTTCCTCAAACTAGTTGGAATGGGGATGGCGGGGGGGGGGGCGATGCAATGATACCATTTTACTGCTGGACATTATCATTTCCCAAATGGCACCCCTGCTTCAAGCAACTAACAGGAGCGATGGCTTGATTACAGGGGCCCATATGTTCCATTGGCTTTTGGAAAAAGCCCTCCAGAGGTATTGCACATGGACGTTATTTTTGCTTCGGCACCATGGTTTAATTTCTACTGGCGGGCTTGTTTTTTGTTTTCCCTCCTTGAAACTCTTCAGTTCATTCAGTGGAGGGACAATACCTAAAACACTAGATCACTCTTTTCCTGGGCAGATGAGTGTTTTCTTCTCTGCAGAGCCTGCCAAATTGCACAGTGTTAAATGTTTCCTGGGAATTAAACACGAAACAACTGCACGAAGCGTTTGCTACATCATGCTCTCTGAGAGTTTATTTCCTATATTTGCATGTCACCTTTCCTCAAAAGGAACTCAGGGCACCATGAAGGGTTCTCTCTAGGTTGCACTGAGAGGTAGGGACAGATCAAAGGCCACCCAGTGAGTAGGGTCCATTGGGACTATGAATCCAGGTCCTCTCAGTCTTAATCTAACCACTAGTGCCTGGAGGCGGTTGGAGGATGGATTGTGGCTAGCAGATTGAGGTTGAATCCTGACAAGGCAGAAGTACTGTTTGTGGGGGACACGGGGTGGGTGGGTGTGGGGGACTCCCTGGTCCTGAATGGGGTAACTGTGCCCCTGAAGGACCAGGTGTGCATCCTGGGAGTCATTTTGGACTCACAGCTGTCCATGGAGGCGCAGGTTAATTCTGGGTTCTGGTATGCAGGCTGAGACCCTACCTGCCAGCAGACTGTCTTGCCAGAGTGGTGCATGCTCTAGTTATCTTCCTCTTAGACTACTGCAATGTGCTCTACCTTTGAAGTTGACCCGGAAACTGCAATCAATCCAGAATGCGGCAGCTAGACTGGTGACTGGGAGTGGCTGCAGGGACTACATAACACCAGTCCTGAGAGATCTGCATTGGCTCCCAGTACGTTTCCGAGCACAATTCAAAGTGTTGGTGCTGACCTTTAAAGCCCTAAACCTAAAGGAGCGTCTCCACCCTGATCATTCAGCCTGGACACTGAGGTCCAGCGCCGAGGGCCTTCTGGCGGTTCCCTCGCTGCGACAAGCCAAGTTACAGGGAACCAGGCAGAGGGCCTTCTCGGTAGTGGCACCCGCCCTGTGGAACGCCCTCCCACCAGATGTCAAAGAGAACCATTACCAGTCTTTTAGAAGACATCTGAAGGCAGCCCCGTTTAGGGTAGTTTTTAATATTTAATGCTGTATTGTTTTAACACTCAATTGGGAGCCGCCCAGAGTGGCTAGGGAAACTCAGCCAGATGGGCGGGGTATAAATATATTATTATTATTATTATTATTATTATTATTATTATTATTATTATTACTACTACTACTACTACTACTACTACTACTACTACTAGTACTACACCATACTGTGCTCAGATTACTCTGTTGTCTCAGTAATCCTTGTGAGACCCCTGCAAAGGGATGCCCCAAAGATGTTGTCAAGGTTACAGGTTCAATCTTCATTTGGGACAACTGCATATTCCTGCATTGCAGGGGTTTGGACAAGAGGATCCTCAGGCGAATCTACAATTCTATGTTTCTATGGAATTTCAATTCAATTCAAGCAAATGGCTCTTCATCTGGTCCACGTTGTGTATGTGTTTGTTACCTATGTGGCCCTTTTGGCTGAAATCCTATGCTCCTTTACCTGCGAGTAAGCCCCACTGAACACAGACTTATCTCTGAATAAGCATCGATTTATCCTGTAGCAGTCATCCTCCTCCTCATTTTGCAAACGGGAGACTGAGACTGAGATGGGGTGACAAACCTCTGATCGCTATGTGATCTCTCGGCAAGGGCAGCAGTTAAATCAGGAACCTGATGATTCACACCTCAGCATCACAGCCACTAATGCTGCACTAACTCTTGCTAATAATGAGGTGTAACTAAAAAGGATAGCACACCTTACATTGTCATACTGCAATGAAGGTGAAGCACTGCCAAACATTTCTTTTAAAAAAATCAGCCTTTTTTTTTTTTTGGCAGGGAGGCACTCTATCCTTTTGTAAGCAAACTTGGCAACTTGCCAAACCTAGTTGTCCTAACTGCCCTGCTATTCCCTTGGAAAGCTTAACATGGATGAAAATAAATATTAATAATGCTGTGCAAAGGAAATCAAACTTCCAGGAATTGCTCGTTCCGTTCTTGCATCAAGGTTGCTTTTGCATGACCTGCAATCAGTCAAAGTTTTTGTGCCAAGCAGGGAGAGTCTAGAGCTGATTTCTTTATGGGTATCAGGTGCTGTTGGGCTCAACCTTCACACCCAGAAGGAGAAGGAGAAGAAGAGAAGAGTTTGGATTTGATATCCCGCTTTATCACTACCCGAAGGAGTCTCAAAGTGGCTAACATTCTCCTTTCCCTTCCTCCCCCACAACAAACACTCTGTGAGGTGAGTGGGGCTGAGAGACTTCAAAGAAGTGTGACTGGCCCAAGGTCACCCAGCAGCTGCATGTGGAGGAGCGGAGATGCGAACCCGGTTCCCCAGATTACGAGTCTACCGCTCTTAACCACTACACCACCAGTAAGAACTGGTTCCTTATTCACTTCACTGCCAGGGCAGCTGGTTGGAGTAGAGAGCTGAAGGTACTTCAGACCCTCCACTAGAAACCTCTGAGCAGAATCTTTCTTTCCTTCCAAAAAATATTTATCAGAGTGGCTTACAATAATTGTATGTCTAACCATACAATAAAAACAAGAGGCAAAGTTAAAATAGGGAACCAGCTAACCATTATGGGAAGATGCAATCTTAATTGCCTGCGTAAGCTTGATGAAACAGAAGGTGTCTGATGAAGTTCTATTGGCAGAATGCTCAACAACACCAAAGCCTTGTTTCTGTGTTGTTGTCAAATGAGCCCCATCAACTTGGGGAAGGGCCAGTGGTGCTCTTGCAGATGAACTCAGCAAGCGAGCTGGGATATAAGGGTTCAAGTGATCAGGGAATCATGGACCATATCTTGGAGGTAGAGCACCTGTTTTGCATGCAGAAGACCCCAGGCTCAGTCCTCAGCATCTCCAGGTACAGCTATGTGAGACCCCTATCACTGCCGATCAATTCAGACAACATGGGGAGCTGCCCCATACTGAGTAAGACCATTGACCCATCAACCTCAGCACTGTCTACACAATTGTAGGGAATGCAATGAGAAAACCGCTTACCTGGAACTTTGATCCTGACTTACCACTTAGGATATTTAGATCACAACAGCATTTTCCATCTTAATCCCTCATCCTGGCTCATCTGCAAGATGCTCATTTACCTGTTTTTACAGGAAGCACGCTATACCTCCTTGCGACTTGTGTGCCTCTTTCTGCCACATCTCTCACTTCTCCTGTTTATTTTCTCACCTTCTTTTCAATCCTCCAGTCTTGCATCCCTGTTCTTTGGGTTTTTTATTTTTTTGGTAAAGTATAAGTTTGTTTTTAAAGCAGCTGCGGAAGGAGGAGAGGACAGTGTGTGAAGAAAGAGCTGTGAGTGAAGGGGAGCCCCATCCTTTGGACCCCCCCTCCAGGAGACTCAACCAACCTGCTGTACCTGCAGTTGGGTCTGGAGAGTGCAGCTGAATAGGACACAGCCATAGGCAGTCTGAGGAAGTACCCTCCAGCTTGGGCCTGCCCATAAAAAGCAATTTTAGACTGAGAGACTAGGGTGGTGTCTGCTGTTTCCAGGAACTCTTCTCATTGTGAGACATTTGTGGATGAGACTAGAGTTTGTTTGGACCCTGGGTGAGAACCCTGAGGCTGAGACAGGGGGTGTGTCAGAAGGAAAATGAATTGATATTGATTTATACATATTAGTAACTTTGTATCAATATAACATTTTTATATGCAGCTGCATATTTTTGCAATATTTTGTTTAAGCCGTGCGTTGTTACTTCAGTTTTTTTGTATGCTGCTTAGAGATATTTTTAATAGATCGAGCGGTATAGAAATTAAATAATCAATCGGTCAAAATTGCACACACGCATTGCTTTCCATTTTTGAGAAAAGCCAACAGCTCAAAAACAAATCTTAACAAATAAAACATTTTTTTTTAAAGGAACAGCAATATAAGGAAAGCAGCATAAAATTACAGGGCAGCAGTGGGGTGTAACTGCAGCAATTGCTCCTTCATGGATTATACCCGGTACTTTCTTCCCTCCCTCATTCACAAGAGCAGCAGGGGTATTTGTATAGGGGTGGGGCAGGAAGCTGAAGGCACAGAGGGATAAAACATGGTTTGTGGATTGTGTGTGGGATGTGTGTGGGTGTGTTAAAGCCTCAAACTGGACCTGGTAGGTGCTTTTTTGAAAGTGTTTGTAGGAAGATGGTAGCATGGCGTTATTTTCATTTGCTTTTCCGTGATTATTGGGGTTTCTGCTACCAACCCTGGTTGTAATTTTAACCACAAATTGAAGCTCTTGCCAGCTTTTCAGAAATCTGAGGGAATCAATAACTTCAGGGGCAGGGGGAGACCTTTTACCAAGGGATTCCAATTTGTGGTGTGTGAAGGGATTAATGGTCAATATCACTTCTCTCTCCCCCTCCTCTAAAATGCCATTCTGCTGATGAAGCACTAACAGAACCTCTGGTCATCTTTTTCCACCCAGAAAAATACATAATGTTAGGCCTAAAAGACTCAGGAAATAAGAAAACAGATTAACTGTCATATCTCATCATGGATCCCACTTTGGGCTGTGGGATGAAATTACACTGGACTTTCCCCCCTGTCCACTCTGGAATCCCCATGGCCAAAATACTATCCCTAATGTCATTTTCTGTATATTTATTTACCGGTTTGCAGCTAGATTCAGCCCAATTGTCCTTATATTAGTGTAAAGGAACTGACGCCGTATGGGATATATTAGTCGTGACACACAACACAGCTATTATATATGGGATAAAATATCTCTGTTGATGGGAACCGATAGCTCACAGAGGAGGCAAAGAAAGTGAATCAGAAGCCCTTTGATCTCTATATGTTGGATTCAAATTCATCTTAGGTCTACAGTGGCTATGGTTTTATTGCCATTTAATGGCCTGGATGAAATGAATTGAAGGAATCAGTTCAGTCTATTTACTAATGGGCAGAGAGATGGCTTCCACAACATTCACTGGTTAGAGATTTAGGAAGGCATCTGTGGCTGCATTCTGTTTCTTTCCCCCCCAAAACAATCCACAGTAGAGTAGTGGATTATAGAGTAGGAAACTCTAAAAATGCAGGCAGCTGTGTTGATCCATTATTAACCCCCACACACACCCATGAGCAGCAGTACACAGTATAATACCCAATGAATTGGCACCGTGTGATAATCCTAGAACAGTAGGAAGGCTTCATTCTCCAACTTCCTCTATGCTAATCTGCCCCAAGTAATGGCCAAACTTGAATGTCTTGGTACCATTTCATTCATTTGCCAGTGCAAGGAGGTTCCATCAATTCAATTGGCATGCCCACAAATGACATCACTGCTCAATCTGTGAAAAAAATCCCCAAGAAGCGCTCCTTTGCATTCCCCTCCTCTTGACTGAAGTCTATGTGACTACTCTTAAAATGTCTGAAGGTGAGATTTAAAGCTGTATTTCTGAAGCCACATAAACTGACAGAGTGGGACTTAATTGAGGAATATGATCTAGCTGCAATGAAATTGGATAGCACAGATGCAAGTTAGCTTGGTGCGAGCCCCAATAGGACTATTTATTTATTTATTTATTCCATTATTCATGGTCTTGTAAGGAATAGACTCATTTGATTCAATTCCTCCAAGGGGCTCAGCACAGTATACATGAGGGTTATCCCATATTATCCATGCAGCAATCGTGGGAAGTCAATCAGTGAACTTCATGGCAGAGCAAGACTTTGAAGGTCTCCCACCTTTTAAATCCTATGGTGTGCTCATCACAGCACATTAGTTGTTGAGGTTACCTGCATGGCAACTACACTAGCTATTCTGCCTTGCCTGGTTACTGTAACCTGCCTCATGTGGCTATCAGTTGCAGCAATTTCAACACTAAATCACTTTGATCACAGGCAGACCATGTCACCTTGTGCACATTAAAAGACCAAAACTTTTGGATGTGTGGTACATACCTATGCATGTTTATCCAGAAGTCAGTGTTATTATGTTCAAAGGAATTTGTTGTTGTTGTTTAGTCATTTAGTCGTGTCCGACTCTTCATGACCCCATGGACCAGAGCACGCCAGGCACTCCTCCCGCAGTTTGGTCAGACTCATGTTTGTAGCTTCGAAAACACTGTCCAACCATCTCATCCTCTGTCGTCCCCTTCTTCTTGTGCCCTCAATCTTTCCCAACATCAGGGTCTTTTCCAGGGAGTCTTCTTTTCTCACGAAGTGGCCAAAGTATTGGAGACTCAGCTTCACGATCTGTCCTTCCAGTGAGCACTCAGGACTGATTTCCTTAAGAATGGATCGGTTTGATCTTCTTGCAGTCCATGGGACTCTCAAGAGTCTCCTCCAGCACCATAATTCAAAAGCATCAATTCTTTGGCGATCAGCCTTCTTTATGGTCCAGCTCTCATGGATCACTGCCTTGCCGTGGCGAAGGGGCTTGAATAACTCAGAGAAGCTATGAGCTATGCCGTGCAGGGCCACTCAAGATGGACAGGTCATAGTGGAGAGTTTTGACCAAATGTGATCCACCTGGAGCAGGAACCAGCAAGCCACTCCAGTATCCCTGGCAAGAAAACTCCATGGACAAAGACAACAGGCAAAGGAATTTACTCCCATGTAATTGCATGTAGGACTGTAGCCTCAGTCCCTCTGGAGTCAGCTGGACTTCGTTCTGAGTAAGCATGTATAGGATTGTGTTATAAATGTGGTGGATAAATTATAAATACTAACCAATGCCCTCAGCATTCACCAGCGGTCCATGGGACTCCACCTGCAATCATAAACCATGCTCTCATAAATTTACCAGTTGGATTTCATCACGGGCTGTTGTGTGCTTACGAACATAGTTTATGGTGTTTATATTTTCTATGCCCCCTCAGATATTTCATCCATCTTTTGGGAAGCACACTGGGACTCGAATGCCTTTGACCTGGCAATGTTTCTAAAAAAAATATGAGCTCACCTCATTAACAAGAAAGCAATCCATGAAAGCCAATAGTACCAGGAAACAATCGATTACATCTTCTTTAACCCAGGGAATGATGGGAAGACGGTATGGAAGAGTGAGATGAAGGTGTGAGAAAGGTTAAGTTGTAGCATACAGCACATGGCAGCAGTTTAGAATGCACATTATATAAAAGAGAAAGATATGTCTGTCGCAAGGAGGTAATATCACAGAAAACACACTACTTTCAAAAGATGCTATGAGAAACTAGGAAGGTGTGGAGGGTTTCTTTCTTCCATTCTCTCCCCCCACCCCCCACCCCAGGGAGTCGGTGCAATGAAAAATGTATATTATTATCCACATCCAGCAAAGAGAGACCTTCTGGGAGAAGAAGTCATCAAAGAATGATTGTACCCCATTATTATGCCCCAGGAAGTATAATAGTGACTCTACTCAGAAGAGCAGTTTAGCAAACTGGGAGGAAGAGATGTTATCACTGCATTGTTAATCCAGCACCTTGGACAGCGCTGTTCCTCTCTATGAATTCCGGTGTGGGTAGGGGAGGGAGATTGGGAGGCCGAGTTGAAGGAATTAGCTGTGCAGGCTGCTATTGTCAATTTGTAGAGGCGATGCCTGATCCTTTGCCCCTTACCTACAGCGTATCCATAATCCCTCAAGGTAGGCAAGCCATTTTATACACGGAGTGATTACCAGCCTAGCAGGTGCAGTTTGATACAGAGATATTTAGCGAAACATTAATAGCAGGCCAGATCAAGGATGCCATAAATCATAGCAATTGCTAGAAACACTGCCTTCAGAAAATTAGAAACTCTGGCTCACAGGGCCTGTGGCATGTTTTTATCTGCCCCCATTCTTGTAAGTAACAATTCCTCCTCTTTCTAGGCCACCAAGGACCTTACAGGGTGTGGGACTGACTTGGCCATGACTGGACATGGGAGAGGTTCTGTAGAAGAAATTCCTCACTGCCACTCTTTTACAGTGAGAAGCAGAAGGGTCTGATCCTGCATGGTGTTGCACCTTCATTAGTGGCTTCCCTGCTCATGGGCATAACACATGGGTGATGGGCATTGCACAGGACCAGATGCCACTGCTTACCAGCATGAGGATCCAATCCTGCATAGTGCTGCTCCTTCACAAGTGATTTGCTTGCATTCAAATAAATGTGTTCATGAAGGAGCAGTGACTGTCATCAAGCAAGAGGATCCGATTCTGCTTGGTGCTGCTCCAGGTGGTAGGAAGGTGTGGAGTCATGGAAGGAAGAAGGAGAAGCCTTCTTCCCTTACCTTCTCCTGTGAAGGCACAGCTGCCAGTTATGCCCCTTTATTTTGCAGTTAATCCTTCTTCTTGCTCATGCCTGCCTCTCCTTCCTTCCTTACACCCCACCAACAGCTCAACCCAACCTTTAGCAATCCAGAGCTGCTTCAACCCAACTCACCCAAGACCTGGATCCTTCCAAATAGGACTAGTTGGATTCATAGTGGAGGAAGCCACTTGTGTGCCTGGGGTGGGGTGAGCTGCCCATGCAGCGGGGCAAAAGCAGGGTGCACTGCGGGGCCTCTGGAGTCCGCCTGCCTACTCCCACTCAGCCGCCCTACAGCCCGGGGGGGGGGGAGGCAGTGGGCGGACTGTTTGGGAAGTGCGGCGCCTGCGTGCACCTAAGTCACCACGTCACTCCTGGGAGAGACACGTGGCTCGGGCACACTGTAGGCCCCATGGTGAGTGCCGCCTAGCATTTTGTCACCCCCCTCAGTGGTGACACCCGGGGCGGTCCGACCCACCGCACCTCCGTTCCCCCGCCCCTGGCTGAATCCAGTGCACAGTTCTAGTTATAGGTCTCTTCTAG
This sequence comes from Podarcis raffonei, assembly GCF_027172205.1. NCBI lineage: Eukaryota > Metazoa > Chordata > Lepidosauria > Squamata > Lacertidae > Podarcis > Podarcis raffonei. The sequence goes on from NC_070612.1 coordinate 11,774,401, forward strand.
AGATCTGGTCCTCCTAATCCTCAGCATTTGGGGGGGGGGGTTAGCAGAAAATGAACTCTTGTTTTTGGATCTTAAGGGGAAAATAATGTTTCACTTTTGAAATCCACACACTGTTTGGGTGCCATGATCTCAGGAAAGCCTGCCCTTTAACTCTTTGAAGGATGTGACAGATGGCTACTGCCCGCTCCCCTTCAATATGATGAAACACCATCCTCTTCCTGGAGATGCCATGATTTATCACCTACATCCGTCATGCAATCTCTCTCTCTAAAAAAAAATAGAGGTGGATTCCATTCTACCGGAAGCATGTTTACTTTCAGAAAGTCCATACAGAGTTCCCAGGTGTTCTGGGGTTGGTTGAGGGAAGTGCACCTCAACCCAGAGTAGCCTGGTAGTGCCTCTCATCCTGTTCATCGGCAAGGAGCATTTTGCCACATACCAGATGCACACATGTGCTAAATGTTGTGGTAGAATGTGCAGCATAACGGCCCTCTCTATGAGCCCAGCATGGTGACCAAACCATGCCTGGTTGAGATTCTGTCATCCTAGAGTTGCTTGGCAATCTGCGCCCTCTTGCTAAAGGGTCAGGAAAATTTTAACACCATACTCTTGTTGACCATGAGAGTGAAGCTGATTGTCCTTACTAGGGGTGAGTCCATTTGGGGGTGGACTAGCCTTGTCCCTTAGGCAGGAGGATGGGTGATTTGGGAGAGAGGGCTCACCACCCAAAAAAAGCACAGTTGATAGTTCATTTTACTTTTTTGTTGTTCTGTATATTGTTGCTTGAATTCTGTATATTTGATAACCTTTGTAAGCCACCTCAGGTAGCTTTTCAGCTGAGAGGTGGCCTGCAAAAAAGCCGCAAGTTGGTGGTAGGGAACCTCAGGGCCAGGGGCCAAAAATGGCCTTCTGGGATTCTCTTTCTGGCCCTCAAAACTCTTCCTGGGCCATGTCCCTCACTGATGGTTATGGTGGAAAGACATCACTAAAGCACCAGGTACTACTGGAGCTCACTGATGTGAGAAGCAGACTCTCTGCTTGAGAAGACCAGCAGTACGTTGTAGTGCAGTGTTTCTCAAACCTGGGTTTCCAGCTGTTGTTGGACTACAGCTCCCATCATCCCTGACCACTGGTCCTGCTAGCTAGGGAAGATGGGAGTTGTAATCCAACAACATCTGGGGACCCAGGTTTTGAGAAACACTGAGGCCCTTCAGCTGTTGCTGGACTCCAAATCCCATCGGCCCCAGCCAGCATGGCCAATGGTCAAGGAAGATGGGAGTTGTAGTCCATGGAAATCTAGAGGCACCCCTAGCAACTCATTCTCTCTCAGACAAAACTATCTTGCAGGATAGCCCAGCATGGTGCTCCCCCCACCTCCATATATGCCATAATCTGGTTTTCGACTAGGGCGACAAATAATCAGAAGATTTGTCCCTAGGCAGATTCCTTGGATGGGATTTGTAAAGGGCCAGAGACAATCCAAACCTCAGAGTGGGAATCCAGCTGGCTGTTCAATGGGCAGTGTGCCAGGTGACTGGAGAAGAATGATAAAAGGGTGTGTTTGTAATCAGGAGTTGAGCAGCTGTATTTGCTTTGCATTAACTCAAAGGGAAGCTTGCTTTTGGTTTCCCTTCCAACTGAGATGGTAACATCTATTTTGGGCCAGAAGTGTAGGGAAATTGCTAACGTAGGGCCCACCCACCCCCAACCCCTACATATCCTTTGTTTCCAGTAAAGTTTTAAGGTGACAGTCCTACCATAGACTATAGCATCTCTATCTATTCCCATAAAAGCCACAATGAGTGTTGTCATATGGACCAGGCATTCCATCCTCTCCACCTTTCAAAGTGCGCAGCATCATAACAGCTGCCCAAGCGATCAAAACTCAGAACCCAAATTGGCTCGATACATAAATCACACATTTATAGGAGGAGGAGATGAAACAGTACATATTGCCCATCTCATATTTGTGAATTGGATGTTGTTTTACGCCGATTCAAAAGTTGCAGTCTCTAAGACTGTATAAACATCAATAGACTTTGATTAATTTGCTTGGCTTAATTAGTCATTTGCAGCTTTGCAGTTCTATCAATATAGTAACATGGTAGCATTCGTTTTTGTGACTGAAATTCCAATTAGTGAAATATGCAAATTTCCAGGTCCACAAATAACCAATTCCACAACAATAAATAAAAGTTGTCAGTAGCTTCAGGCCTGTGAGAGAATTGGGTCCTTGCAACTGCAGGCAGATTCTTTAGTGAATGCACCATCCTATCATCGCATATGCATGTCAACACCCTGTCTGGTGCTTAAGCAATATTAACTCACACTGTCTGACAACCTACTGTCACCTATTTATAAATATAGAAACCATTACTGTTGCCCCATAACCCCCATGATAGCAGCTTTAAAAAAGTTATTGTGTCTCATCTAGTAATCCATGTGTGCTATGAGCTCCTGATGAAGATCTGGACAATTTAATTTTAAAATACTTGCCTGCCATTTTTCTTCAGCTACCAAGAGGGACGGAGGATAAATTTGATTCCGTTCACATTTAAAGGTGAACTTAACTGATTTGCACGTTCCAAAATGATATGTGAAGCCACACTGATTGCTCAAATTGGGGGTGGGGGGGGGGTGGGGAAGAGAGAATTGGGAGGGTTGCATGCATTAAGGAAGCAGGGTTCACATATTTGCGCGGGTCACCCGCAAATGCCGTTTTGTACACTTATATTTAATTAGAAATTAAATCCCACCTCTTGTCCTAAGAGTCTTCACATTGGCTTTCAGCAACAGGAAGATGCTAACATGTAATGATGATGATGATGATATCGGTCATCTGGGTGGGTTTCCCCAGCCACTCTGGGTGACTTCCAGCATGTATAAAAATATAATAAAATGTCAAACAAGAAATAGCTGGAGGCCGAAGTTTGGGAAAACTTGGTCTATGCTATATACAGTAAGGTAAAGGTAAAGGGACCCCTGACCATTAGGTCCAGTCGTGGCCGACTCTGGGGTTGTGGTGCTCATCTCACTTTATTGGCTGAGGGAGCCGGCGTACAGCTTCCAGGTCATGTGGCCAGCATGACTAAGCCGCTTCTGGTGAACCAGAGCAGTGCATGGAAATGCCATTTACCTCCCCACTGGAGCGGTACCTATTTATCTATTTGCACCTTGACGTGCTTTCGAACTGCTAGGTTGGCAGGAGCAGGGACCGAGCAACGGTAGCTCACCCCGTCGTGGGGATTCAAACCTCCGACCTTCTGATCAGCAAGTCCTAGGCTCTGTGGTTTAACCCACAGCGCCACCCGCATTCCAGTATAATAGTCTAATTGTCAAAGCAGCTCATGATTCCACTGGGGGTCTTCTGCAAGCACATACATTTAGGCCAGCCTTCGCCAGGTCAGTCCCCTCCAGATGTCTTGGACTACAACTCCCATCAGCCCCAGCCATGCGTGGCGCTGGCTGGGACTGATGGGCATTGTATTCCATGACACCTGGAGGGGACTGACTTGGTGAAGGTTGTTTTTGGTTATATGTGGATTTCCCTAGCTAGAGATTTCAGCTGTTTTACTGGCATCTGACTCAGAGTGAAGGCTTCCCAGGGGGTGTCATGTTAGCAAAAGCTGCCTTTGCCATTGTACTGATGCAGGTAGATTACAGACCCTTGATGTCATCATCTCTAAATGGAAATCAAACAAAAGAGGCAGGGGAGGGATCAAGAGCGGTTTCCAAATGCTTTAGGAAATGCTGTCCACGACGCACAACAGTTTTCAGCCATCTCAGCTGTCACGCAGGCTGTCAAAAATGTTCTTTGTTGGGATGTGGGGAAAAATGACAGCTCCTGCTGATGCAAATTGACCAACGCTCAAGTTATCATATCAGGAGGCATCAAAAACACAACAGCCTGGGATAACTGTTACACTGCATGGTAACAAACTGATGTAGGGGCAGTTGGTCCTGAGGCAGTTGCACCTTCAATAGTCCCCTATAATGTCTTCCTGGAGTTGTCTGGGATAGCTCAGTAAGTAGAGCATGAGACTCTTCATTGCAAGGTCATGGTTTTGAGCCTCACATTGGCTGAAAACATTTCTGCATTGCAGGGGGTTAGACTAGATGACCCTTGCGGTCCTTTCCAACTCTACAATTCTATGATTTTATTCCGCCCCCCCCCCTTGGCCTGTCCATAGCTCAGCTTAATGGAACTGTGAAGCCACTGTGCCTTCTTAATAATAATAATAATAATAATAATAATAATAATTTATTTATACCCTGCCAATCTGGCTGGGTTTCCCCAACCACTCTGGGTAGCTTCCAACAGAATATTAAAAACATGATAAAACATCAGACATTAAAATCTTCCCTAAACAGGGTTGCCTTCAGATGTCTTCTAAAAATCAGATAGTTGTTTATTTCCTTGACACCTGATGGGAGGGCGTTCCACAGGGCGGGTGCCAATACCGAGAAGGCCCTCTGCCTGGTTCCCTGTAGCTTCACTTCTCGCAGTGAGGGAACTGCCAGAAGGCCCTCGGAGCTGGACCCCAGTGTCCGGGCTGAACGATGGGGGTGGAGACGCTCCTCCCAACTACCGCTGTTTTACACTTTCTCATCCCTAAACCTGGAGATTCCCTATGGTTTGAAAATCCAAATAGGAGAGCTACATTGATTGCATAGGGAATCTCCAGATTGAGGAGGAGAAAGTGCAGGACAGCAGTGATGAAAAGAGTGCAGTGAAGGTTCCTGTCTAGAGGCAGGGAGTCCCAAAGTGTAGGTGCTGCCACACAAAGTTCAAGGTGATGAGTGTTTGTAATAGGAACCTGCCTTATGCTGAGCCAGACCATCCATTCATCTGGCCAAGGAGTGTCCACCATGAATGGCAGCAACTCTCCAGGGTTTCAGGCAAGAGTCTGTCCCAGCCCTACCTGGACATGCTAGCTCAGACGGGAGCTGGAGTTCAATGACACCTAGAGAGCCGCCACTTCCCTATCACTGCTGTGGGTGGAAACAGGTTTATGGACTGTTACACACCACCCCAATGGTGCAACATCCCAGGGGTTCCAGGCACTGACTCAGGACACATGTTTCCTTTTAGAAATGAGGCACAGTGGAGACTGTGGTGTCTTTATGATATAAGGTTTACTTGCACATATACACAACCGGTACCTATGATGGAGGAATTCACAGCACCAACACCCAAAAGGGCCTTGTTTCTCCCACAACTGCAGCCTTGGATCCAAACAGACACCAAACATTTCTCACTGCCTCTCTCTCCAGTTTGCTGCTTTGCTTCCAGTTCACATCACTCACCAAATCTCTGCTCTAAACTCTGGCTTCATCTGTGTAGGGAGAGGGTCCCACCCATTTGTCATCTCCCACTAAGCCCCTTAATCCACCTTAATGGCTCATCACCCAGGCTATCACTTCATGGGACTGATTAGATTGATTGGATTGATTAGATTGTAACACTTGATGGATCCAGGGATTAAACAGGCCTAGCACCCAGTTTAACACCCCAAGCCTTGATTAACTTCTAACATTTGCTGGATCCAGGGATTAATTTTCCCAATAGCGATGTATGGAAGTGAGAGCTGGACCATAAAGAAGGCTGATCACTGAAGAATTGATGCTTTGAATTATGGTGCTGGAGGAGACTCTTGAGAGTCCCATGGACTGCAAGAAGATCAAACCGATCCATTCTGAAGGAAATCAGCCCTGAGTGCTCACTGGAAGGACAGATCCTGAAGCTGAGGCTCCAATACATTGGCCACCTCATGAGAAGAGAAGATTCCCTGGAAAAGACCCATATGTTGGGAAAGATTGAGGGCACAAGGAGAAGGGAATGACAGAGGATGAGATGGTTGGATAGTGTTCCTGAAGCTACTAACATGAGTTTGACCAAACTGCAGGAGGCAGTGGAAGACAGGAGTGCCTGGCGTGCTCTGGTCCATGGGGTCACAAAGAGTTGGAGTTGGACACGACTAAACAACAACAACAACAACAACAAAGTATCCACCAACTCATAACATGGACCTTTGATCTGATCCAGTTAGTGATGCTCTACTTGTTTTCTAGAGTCCTCATTTGGCTTTTCAGCACTGAATTCTACGAGGGCCTGTTTCAAAAAGACTCAGCTTTGAAACTTGCTGAAAGCAAATGTTGTCAAGTGACAGGTTATTTACTTGCTGATATTTTACAGCTGCCATTAAGCTGCTAATCTAGGTTCACGTTAGAAGCCAGAGTTCAGCTGGTTCAGTAAAGTTTGTTGAGTATTTACACTCTTAATTCCCTCTCATCTTGGATGTGATCCTGGGAGGCAATTTGGGGAAAAAATTGCCTTTCAACACAAGGCAGACAACCCTGAAGCAAAACTGTGGGGTGGGGGTGGGAGTGGAATGACCAGATGGTACATTGGTTTCCAGAGGGAGTAGCATATGGGACTGAGCATCAGATTTGAAATAATTAGTCTCCCTAAACATACAGCTTCCCATTCCCAAGAGCGCTGGCCCAGTAGCCTGTCATTCACAGGTAGACATAATGGGCTTGTTCCATTAACTACTAGAAGGGGGATGGTGTAATGAATTAGGCATGGACAAAATAGTCAATCAATTTGGGCGAGAAAGAAAGTTAATTGTTTGCTAGTGAACTTCCCCGCTAATGGGCTTTGTGACCCAGGTTCATTTAAGCTAGTGGGAAGGCAGGATGCAGAGGTGCTTGCCTGGATACATGAGAAGCAATGGGGTCAAGGCAGGTGGAAATATAAGGTGGAGCAGGACAGTTATGGCTCAGAAGTGGTCCTCCAGATGCTGTTGGACCACAACTTCCAACATTCCTGGCCATTGGTCATGCAAGCTGGGGCTGATGGGAGTTGGAGTCCAAGAGTACCAGATGTTTCCCATCCATTATAGATGAATGGGGCAGCCTTCCTGCTTTCTTATCTTTGCTCATGCAGCCACTAAAACCACAATCAGCTCTCTGCCAAAGCAGATTTACGCTGAGCCATTTCTGGGTTGCTGTTGTCAATTTAATTATTTCACAAAAAATTATGCATTACTTGATTGGGGGAAAACATTCAAAGTGGATTATAAAAAAGATTAAAACAATAATATCAATAAGAACAATTAGCACGAATAATTGAAACTTTCAAAAACTTAAAATAACAATAGACTAAAAAGAGATTAAAACCTGTATCGAAACATCTAGGTAGGCTTGTCTAAACAAGAAGGTTTAGAGGAGGTGCCAAAAAGAGTACATTTAAGGTACTTGCCTGAGAGTTCCAAAGTTTAGATGCTGCCACACTAAAAGATGGAGTTTTTACAAATGTGGAGCATGTATTATGCAGCTCCTGTAACAGTATCAGTTCTGCCAATTTAAGTGGTCAAGTGGATGTCGAATAGAATAGAATAGAATAGAATAGAATAGAATAGAATAGAATAGAATTTATTATTTATACCCCGCCCATCTGGCTGGGTTTCCTCAGCCACTCTGGGTGGCTTCCAACAGAGTATTAAAATACAGTGGTCTATTAAACATTAAAAGCTTCCCTAAAGAGGGCTGCTTCAGATGTCTTTTAAAAGTCTGGTAGTTGTTCTTCTCTTTGACATCTGATAGATGGGCATTCCACAGGGAGGGTACCACCACCAAGAAGGCCCTCGGCCTGGTTCCCTGTAACTTAGCTTTTCGCAGGGAGGGAACTGCCAGAAGGCCCTTGGTGCTGAACCTCAGTGTCTGGGCAGAACAATGGGGGTGGAGACGCTCCTTCAGGTATACTGGACCCAGGCTGTTTATAGGGTTGATTGGACTCACCGTTCACACTAATCTAATGGCTCAGGTTAGGCTTCCTCTCCCACTCTATTCGCAGCTATGAAAAGCCAGTTTGAATAAAAGCATCCTACATTTCCCATAGATGAACAAGCTCAGGCTTTGGTGAATCTCCAGAGAAATCCATCACTGGGAAGTAGCCACCAAAATCACCTCTCTGCAGTCCTGTTTCGGTGCATTGATCGTGGGCTTCAGACAGTGTTCCAAGCTGATATCGAGTGTCATTTTGAAACATAAGGGCATAAAAGGAGGGTGGTGTCTCTTATATATGCTGTGCCTAGGCCATTTTGGGCTTCCTCGGGCATCATTGCATGTTCTTCCCAACAACATGTGCTTGTGACAGAAAGCGCGTACTTAAAAATTAGGCATATCTTGTGGGGGTGGAGGAACAGGGATCTAGGTTCAGATTTCACTGTGAGAATGGATATTATTTACACTTACTATAGGGACGCGGGTGGCGCTGTGGTCTAAACCACTTGGGCTTGCCGATCGAAAGGTTGGTGGTTCAAATCTGTGTGATGGGGTGAGCTCCCATTGCTCTGTCCCAGCTTCTGCCAACCTAGCAGTTCAAAAGTATGCCAGTGCAAGTAGATAAATAGGTACCATTGCGGCAGGAAGGTAAACAGTATTTCCGTGCACTCTGGCTTCTGTCACAGTGTTCCGCTGCACCAGAAGCAGTTTAGTCATGCTGGCCACATAACCTAGGAAACTGTCTGTGGACAAATGCTGGCTCCCTCGGCCTGAAGCGCCGCACCCCATAGTTGCCTTTGCCTACCTTTACCTATTTACACTTACAGTTCAAGAGCCCAGTCTTGGCTATATTCCAGATTCAATTATAAACACCTGCATTTTGAAACAGGGTTGAGGAACCTTTGTCTCTCCTGATGTTGCCATATTGCAACTCCATGCTGGCTGGTGCTGATGGGAGTTGGAGTCCAGCAACATCTGGATGGCCATAGGTCCTCACTCTTGTTTTTAAACAATCAGTTGCAGATCCTTCTTCATTCTTCTTATCCTGGGCCCTTGCCAAGGTCTTAGCTATGCGTATTCTATAAGCAGGACTAATAGGCATTTTGATACATTTTCTATTTTTAAAGGTGAGTGAATTGTGCTCTTAACATTCACAGCTAGTAGACAGCACCATCTAATTCCTTATAACAAGTTTGCACATGGGTAGAATTAATAAGTCACGCAAAGATGTGGAATAATCACATCTGATCTAAAACACTGATATGCACACGAGTGAAAGAGATTGTTCACAATTAGCCATTGTTTCACACAATGAAGTATTCAAAAGCATCTTACAAGTTAATAAGTCACAAGAAAGTCACAAACAAAAGCAATCATAAAATGAAATACCTAAGATGTGCTTATCCATCAGTATCTATAAAAAGGACAAATCCTATGCAGGGAAAGGAAGGCACCTGGAAGATGTCCATCAAAATTTAGCACATGGTCACACTATCACTCCATCCCCGGCATGGTGAGGTGCTCTGTGTTTCTATTTGAATTACAGTAAAAATTTTAAAATCTGCAGCTATACATATAAATTGGAAAATGCAAATTTTATGCATAAACTGTATCCTCTTGAGAGGACTTCTTCTTCTTTGGCAATGCATACCTTACAGACTTCCACAATTATGTGCTGTTTATCTCTTCTCTGCCGTGAATCTGTTCGGCCAATCAACTTCAAGAGGGAAGCCCAATTTCTAATCATGTAAGGTGAGCCAGGGGAGATGCGTCCATCCAGATTATGTTGGGTACTTCTCCCATCCTTTTTGGCCACTGCCCTTGCTGGCTGAGGATGGTGGGAGTTGGAATCCAACATCTGGGGGAACGCAGGATCCCTGTTCCTCTCATATGGGGGGCGGGGAGAGAGGGAGACAAGCTTCTTTCCTTCCACTTTTTCCACACCATGTTGGGCAGAGCATCGGGGAAGGGTTGCAGGTCCATGATAGAACATCTTTTTTTTTGCATGCAGAAGGTCCCAGATTCAGTCTGCAGCTTCTCTGGGAACCCTGGAGAGCTGCTGCCAATCAGTGTAAACAATACTGTGCTTGAAGAACCAATGGTTTGACTAAGCATAAAGCAGCTTTCCTATGTTGCAATTTAGAAGGACAACCATAGCTCAGGTGTGGAGCATCTGCTTTGCATGCAGAAGGTCTCAGGTCCAATCCTCAGCATCTCTAGGTAGGACTGGGACATTCCTGAAACTGTAGAGACTCACTCCTAGGCAATATAGACCATATTGAGTTAGGTGGACCAAAGGTCTTACCCAATAAATGGAGGCTTATTGTGTTCCTATATATTTTTGCAAACCTTTATCAAATCTCATCCCCATCAGTCTTCTATTTTAATATTTACTCACAGGGAAGGTGCCCCAGTCGATCTTCCATTCAACAATTGCCTGAGAGGCCAATGACATGTTTTGTGTTTTACCTAGAAGCAACGTTGTGAACAAGCAGGGCAATGACAGGAGTAAGCAGAGGGTAAACCTGAAGCGAAAAGGGAGGGCCTTGCAAGATGGAGCTGAAGTTGTGTGTTGTGTGAATGAATTTGCTACCATCAGATGATGGCCACTGAGTTGGGCAGCTTTCAAAGGGGATTGGACACATTCATGGAGTGTATCAAAGGCCTGTAGTCATGATGGCTTCATACAACCTCTGCTATCAGAGGCAGTTCATTGTATTCAATGGATGTTTACTCAGAATAGACCTAAGTGAGTCACTGCCATTAATTTAAATGTGTATACTCTGAGTAAATGGGTCTGCAAGCTAGTATGTCTCTTAATGGAAGAGTGCTGTTGTGCTCATGTCCTGCTTGTGGAATTTAGGCATCTATTTTGCCACTGTGAGCAGAGAATTCTGGACTAGTTGGGCGAAATGATCTGATCTACTGGATAAATTATTATGAGGTGTGGGCTACAGAGAAGCTACTCCCTAGCAAAGATCTTCTGGTACATGAAACAGAGAAGAGGTTCTTGCTGTGCAGGTGTTACTTCTGCTGGATGGCGGCATGCCTGGGGGTGTCACCTTCCAATGCTTTGGGGGGAATTGTCAACCGTCAAAGCCCACAGAGCATTGCATAGATGAAGGATTCATTTTAGGTTCACTCAAGGTGCTAGACCGAATTGAAAACCCTGCATAAATAAAGAGGACTGGTTGACTTTTTAAAGAGGAGAAAATCCTATCTCCTTCTTTAAAGTAGGACACATGGGAACAAGCACGGGAGGGAGGATATCAGATGGGTCACTCATCACGTCCCCTTCCCTGCTTCTGACAGATGTCACCCAACAAGTCGACTTTTGTGCCTCAGAGAATGCTGCTGAGAAGGTGAAAACCACAGACTCTCGCCTCTCTCAAAGATACGGTTTAGCAGAGCCTGGGTGCAAAGTGCAAAAAGAGAGAGAGTGAAAAGGCAACTTGTTGCCCAGTTACAGCAGCCAGCTAGCTCCCTCTAGCATGAAATCTGATTATTCTTATCTCATCGAAGCTAGTAAGCTAATTAGTTGGAGATTCATTAGCTAATGCTCGCATGGAGCTTTGACAGTGCAGTTCATGTTGCGGTTATTCACTTGATTTAAACATGCATGCACACACACATATACATCTCAAATTTCCTCCCCGGTTAAGGTGATACATCTCAAATCAGGGAGGGTGAGCAGTCGCAAGAGTCTCATGCCAGACTAGCTGAGAGCAGAAATGTGGGTAAATAAATAATCAACATCATTAGCTGTCATAAAAATGTCTAACCCTTTTGACAGACCCATCCATTACATCTGCCTCCAGCCCTCAGCAGATGACCTCCTTTGGGAGAAAGTTTCATACTTTGGGTTTGGTGTGTTTTATTTGTTCTGCACTTTCATTCCCAACCCCAGAAAAATTACTGAGCGACGGCGATGATATCTTATCTTTTTATAAGGCGGTGTTATAACTGAATGGAACCCCAGGAGAGGCCAAGAATTCTTTGGCAGTTCCATTCAATGAACGACTATGCTCTAGAATCCAATATTCGTCTCTGCTGATGGAAAGGACCATTTCCCCCCTGAAACCTGGATATTTTTAAATCTTGTGGCCTGGACATATTTTTTGCAGAAGGGCGGCTTTTTAATGCCAACCCCCACCCCCATCCTAAAAGAAAAATCATTACTATGCAAATCCAGAAAAAATACTTTTGTTAGTGTGGAAAGGCGGTTTTAAAAAACCCAAAAACAATTTTCACATATTTTTCTTCAACGAAAACGTTAACTTCTTCATTGCTGTCCTCCTTGCTACTCAAACTTTATTTTGCCATCCCAAAGTATAATATGTGGCACTGCACTACAGGTTAAAGGTAAAGGTAAAGGGACCCCTGACCATTAGGTCCAGTCATGGCCGACTCTGGGGTTGTGGTGCTCATCTTGCTTTATTGGCCGAAGGAGCCAGCGTAGAGCTTCCAGGTCATGTGTCCAGCATGACTAAGCCGCCTCTGGTGAACCAGAGCAGCACACGAAAACGCCATTTACCTTCCCGCCGGAGCAGTACCTATTTATCTACTTGCACTTTGATGTGCTTTCGAACTGCTAGGTTGGCAGGAGCAGGGACCGAGCAATGGGAGCTCACCCCGTCACGGGGATTCGAACCACTGACCTTCTGTTTTTGTTTTTTTAAAATAATTTTTATTAACAGACAAATCAAATCACATAAATTCCAAATTACAAAGCCGAATTTTAAATTTTTTGTTGGGGGTACCCATATTTCAAGTTCCGAAAGGGATCCAATCCTCTTGTTGTTGCTGCTGCTTTAATGTCCACAAATCTGTCCAAATAGTGTTCACCCTTCAATCCAATCCTTTCTTGTTATTTTCACATCTCTTCTTGTTATTTTCATATATTTTTCCTTTCTCTTTGTGACCTCTGATAGTCTCCACAAGCAGGTTAAAACAAATTGTAATCCTGTGTGGGTTTTTGCTCGTTAATCTTCACAGATCTGTCACTCCCTTTCTCAGTCCTTTGAGGTTGAACCACTGACCTTCTGATCAGCAAGTCCTAGGCTCTGTGGTTTAACCCACAGTGCCACCCCCGTCCCTTGCACTACAGGTTACCTTGATTAATTTCTAAAAGAAGAGGTGCATGGGTTCAGCGTGTTTGAAAGCCACATCCTCTCACTAGGCGATCTTTATTTTAGGGCTCACCACCACCAAGGTTCAGTCACTAGGCAGATTTTGGGTGTCAGTCTTGGAAATGCCCTTGGCCCTGAGACTGCCGTTCCAAGCCTCACTCTGATCCAGAACTCTGCATCGGCGAGTATGGGATGGTGTGATGTCACGTAACATCCTTGCTAACAGCCAATGTCACATAATCACCCCACAAACAAATAAAACTAATGCTCAATTACCGTATTGCCCCAAATATAGACCCCACTTGGGTCCCCCCCCCCAATTCTGACCGTGAAAAGTTAAAGTGCGGTTTAAATTTGTGACCTTACAACAATTGGCTTTTACGATATCGCTCCTGTCCTGTCTGTAGCTCCCCCAGCCTCCCCCAAAGCTGGGTAGGAAAGAACGCGGGGGAGGGGTGTGGGATGTGAAACACAAGAGCAGTCAAGTACAACATTCCTAGAGTGAACATGTTTACACATGGGGAGGAATGTTTGTGCAGTCAGCAGGTAAACTTCCTGTTTCCTTCTGGGCTGGGACAGACTTCTTCTGCATGTAACTTGAGGTGGGCGTGGCCTCACCTGTGCAGGTAACAACAAAAGCACAGGACAGGGCAGCCATCTCTCTCTTTTTAACTACATGTATCGAAGAAGCAACATCTGCTTAGCCAAAGATGCTCTCTTTGCTTCCAGCCAAGAGAGGACAGAGGGACTGTCTCCTTATGACATAGTTTCCAGGTGTATGTTACTTTTCTAAACTAAGTCTGCCTTCTGGGATCCAATTGTGAACAGAATTTGAGTAAACTCTTTTTATACTTTTATAGAGGACTGTGTCATGTCTTATCTTTTATGAGGGAATAAAGGGAAAATACCAGGACAGTTATTATAGAGGCTTTAGCGAGCCTGAGCAAACCCATCCGCTGAAATTTAAAAAGTGGAATGTTACTCTGCTAAATTGTGAACTTGTTAACACAAGTTGGAAAGGCTATAATCCAACAATATATCCTCTCCTGCACCCCTGAACATTCCCACAAAGGGGAGGACTGCTGGCACTGTGGCACGGCTCCCCCTCAGCCTGTAATGCTGCCAGGAATGTGGGGAATCGGCGCCCGCCTTGCACGGGAAGGCCGGGAAGGGAGAGAGCAAGGAAGGGAAAAGGCTGCCGGCAACACAGACCAGCTCCCCCCATCCAGTATGCAGCCAGGAGCGCAGGGCAAACAGTACCAGGAGCGCAGCGAAGTGGCGCTTGCCCTGCGTGTAGTCCCCCATCCTCTCCTCCAAGGCCAGGAGGGGAGGAAGTGAGGAAGGGACCAGCTTATATTTGGGTATTGTCTCCCCCCCCCCTTGAATTTTAAAGGTGCGGCTTATTTGCGGGTGTGGCTTATATTCGGGCCAATATGGTAATAAGTCATCTGGAAGTGGCCAGAGAGGGAGTCCTATTCTTGAAGGAGCAACCTTGCCTAGTGACTAGGGATGGGCCAAGCAATAACTATCGGTTTGTCCCAGCTTGCCTTATTTCCAACCTTTAGTTCAATTCCCCAATGTTACTGCAGCAATTTGCATTTTTTTTTTAAAAAAAATTCTCCTGAAAATTCATTCAAGTCTTTTACTTTAGCTTTCTCTCAAGAAACACATTTTTTGGTTTGCAATGTTGACTAACATGCCCACATCTTTCCAAGCAATTTCTCGCAATATAATGCTTTTTGGTATAATTTTCACAAAAATATGCATGCCTACGCATGTTTTCTCCGGAGATACACATTTTTCAACACGCTGACTGTTTTGAGGACTGAACTGCAAAATTTGGAGAACTGTACATTTTGAAGGCTTGCTGTGTTTCAGTTCATGTGAATTAAGTTGTTTCACATTAAAATTAAAGGAAAAGCAATTTCTTCCCCTACACGCTACCAGTGGCCTATTGCGTAGCATGGTGGCTTTAGCGCAGAGCCCTCTGCAGCCCTGAAGGAAATAGGGGCAACCATTCTTATAATAATAATTATGATGCTGTATCGTTTTTAATATTCAGCTGGAAGCCACCCAGAGTGGCTGGGGAAACCCAGCCAGATGGGCGGGGTATAAATAATAAATTATTGTTGTTGTTGTTATTATTATTTCCATATCTGGGGATCACAGGGACGTTTACAATATAAAAACACCAAAATACATTCTGCAGTGGGGAGCCACTGCAGAAAAGGCCCATTCTCATGTTGCCATCCTCTGGACCTCTCATGGAGAAGGCACATGAAGAAGAGTGTCAGATGATGATCTCATGGTCTGGGTCAGTTCATATGGGGAGAGGCAGTCCTTGAGGTATTGTGGTCCTGAATCATTTAAGGCTTTATAGGTCAAAACCACCACTAATGGTAGCTAAGGCTGTTCAGTTGGTCCCTGTAGCTTTGCCTTTCATAAAGGTAAAGATAAAGGGACCCCTGACCATTAGGTCCAGTTGTGGCCAACTCTGGGGTTGCAGTGCTCATCTCGCTCTATAGGCCGAGGGAGCCAGCATACAGCTTCCGGGTCATGTGGCCAGCATGACTAAGCCGCTTCTGGCAAACCAGAGCAGCGCGTGAAAACGCCGTTTACTTTCCCACTGGAGTGGTACCTATTTATCTACTTGCACTATGACTTGCTTTCGAACTGCTAGGTTGGCAGGAGCAGGGACCGAGCAACGGGAGCTCACCCTGTTGCGGGGGATTCGAACCGCCGACCTCCTGATTGGCAAGTCCTAGGCTCTGTGGTTTAACCCACAGTGCCACCTGCATCCCATTTGCCTTTCATAAGTGAACTTAATTTGCAGTGATTAGCAGCTTACATTAATTACCTCCATGTCCTGATAAAGCTTCACCTTCTAATCTTTGCTTCTAGGCTCAGTCTAAAGAGAGCCGGTCTGGTGTGGTGTAATGGTTAGAATGCCAGACAAGGACCCAGGAGACTCAGGGTTCAGATCCCTGCTCAGCCATGAAGCTCACTCGGCAACCTTGGTCCAGTTATCCTCACAGGGTTGTTATGGAGAAGGGATGAGCTGTGGACTCCACCTTGAGCTCTTTGGAAGAAAGGTGGGATATAAATTCAGGAACAAAGAAGGAGGCAATCACCTAACCTTCATCTTAACAGCGGGATAACAGAAGCAGGCATATTTTGAGCGGGGGCAGTTGCATTTAGCATTAAGAAGAAGAATGACCAGGCAGAAAATCTATTGAAAATTTGACCCTACTTGATTCTGTGGCAGAATTTGAGTTTGGAAGATTGGTGACTGCAGATACTCACAGTTCTGCAGCATAATCCTATACATACCTATTCAGAAATAAGCACCATTATTTCCGGGAAAGTGTATAGCTGGGATGGGCAACCTGTGACTGGGGGTGAAAATGGTGCTCATCCAGTCCTCTCAATCTGGGCCTTGAGATTCTCCCCAGAGCCCACTGCACACACAAACACACAGCTCTGCTTTGTGTCATCCTTGGGCATTTTTGCCTGTGTGGAAGGTGCCCTTGAACTTCAATAATACTACTTGCTTGCCTGGATTTTGGACAGTGTGTGTGTGTGTGTGTGTGTGTGTGTGTGTGTGTAAATTAGCTTATTGCACAAAGGCAAAATTCACATGCATGGCTCTGCTTAATTTTGCTTCTGCCTCCCTCTACAGTGGTACCTCTGGATGCAAATGGGATCCGTTCCGGAGCCCCGTTTGCATCCTGAGTAGAATGCAACCCACATCTGCACATCTGTGCGTGCGCAGCTCATGATTCGCTGCTTCTGTGCATGTGTGTGATATCATTTTGAGTATCTGTGCGAGCGGTCAAACCCAGAAGTAACCCATTCCGTTACTTCCGGGTCTCCGCGGACCGCAACCTGAAAATGTTCAACCTAAAGCATATTTAACCCGAGGTATGACTGTATTGGCAGAAGGGAATTTGACCCTCAGGCTGAAAAAGTTCCCTCACCTCTGATGTATAGGATTGCTACCTGGTAAGCCCTGCTGAACTCCATGGGGCTTAAATCTTTGCAGCAGACATGCAGCATTGCATTGTATGATTGTTCAATAGAGATTTAGAACTGCATTGCCCTGCTGACCCTTTTGGTGGTGTCTGCCAGTCCTTTCTTTCCCTCCACCCAGTTCTTTAACTCCACTGTAGGAGAATTCCATCTACAGGACCTCAGAAATTACCTCTTTGCAGTGATTGGGTCTAGAAGACACATTGCCAAGACTTTCTGCAGATGTAAAATTCAGACTATAACTTTTGACACGAGGAGCTATTCCATTTCCTTTCCTCAGGCTTTTTTATTTTTTTAATGGACAAGTTTCTGCTCCATGTAACAAAATAGTCATTTACAGACAGCAGTTCACGTAACCAAGACTAAGCTGGCCAATTCTCCCCTTCCTCCCATTTTCCCCAAAACAAGCGCTATCTTTAAGGTGTTCTCACTGGAGCAGTAATGCTGTGTTGCGATTGTACCGCTGTAGCTTTAGGCATGTAACATACTGATTCTCCATGGTGGTGTTGGGGGGTGAAGCTTACACATGGAAAACTAGCTCCTCAGGGAAAAGGAAGGGGTGTAGCTCAGTGGCAGAGCATCTGCCTTGCATGCAGAAAGTCTCAGGTTCAATGCCTGACATCTCCAGGTATGGCTGGAAGTGACCCCTGTCTGACACCTTGGGGTGTCGCTGCCATTCAGTTTAGACAATATTGAGCTTGATGGACCATCAGTTTGCCTGAATATAAGGCAGCCTCTTAAATTCCTATGATTAGATGACAACCCTGATGTTTTGTTGTTGATGTGCATAGTTCATTTGCTTTTGTACAGAGAAGCATGTAAGCAACCAACCTCCAAAACCAATCCAGTTTAATCAATCCAGTTCAAACAATCAATGATCGCCCCTTAAATCCAGAGATGGAAGCTTTTTTTCTGTCAAGGGCTGCATTCCCTCAAGGGGAATCTCTGTCTCTGCCTGCTGGGATGCATGTTGGGAGAAGGCTGAAGGCAGTGGGGTGTGTGGACAGAGCTAAAAGGGTGATAAGGCCCCCAACTCTCTTTTCTCCACCCCCATCTCTCTCTTTAGGCCACTCCTTTCTGTCCCCTGAGACCTATTTTCTTTCTCTCTCTCCTTTCCCAATTGGTTGATTGCCAGTGGAGAGGCATGTTGCTCCTGCCAGAGGTCTGGGATCAGTTGCAGAGGGCTTTTCATAAGAACACCAGCATAACCTGCTGCATCTGACCAAGGGCCCATCTGGTCCAGAACTCTGTTCTCACAGTGGTCAATTAGAGGCCCATGAAAACACACCTGCAACTCACAGCAACTGGTATTCAGCGGCAACCCTCGAATAAAAGGGTTTGGTACAGTTTGCATCTTGCCAGAGCAACTTATCTGCTGTGCCAGAGCTGTCCATGGTACGACAGTGTCTGCTTCTAAGACCCTGTCTTGGCTACCAGTCTCCACCCTGTGACCCATTCCTCAGCCATCTGCCACCCAAATGGGGCAGTCCTCCACTAACCTCAGTGCCCTCAGTCTGCCCTCAGCCAGCCCCCATCCCCCAGCCTTCTTACTTGCAATCAATCAATCAATCAATCAATCAATCAATCCAGGAGTTGACATTGTTTGTCAGCTCCTTCCTCTTTAGTCTGTATTGCACCTTGTAGAATTCAGCAAAGAGGAGGATGGGGACAAAGCTAGAATTAGTTGACTCTGCCTCTCTGGCTCTACGTAGTGTTGGGCTCCCTGCCAATGGGCACCAGCTACTGCTGCTACCACCTCTGCTGGGATAGTTCAGTTGGTAGAGTATGACACATGAGGGAAGTGATGGGGCTTATCAGTCTGGGAAGATGGGGCTCATCAACCTGATCCCAAACCTCCAGTGCCTTGTAGGACATCTTCAAGAGAAGAAAAGGCTAAGGAGTAAACCCTACACAAATCTGGAATGAAGTCCCTAAGTTGGTTGGATTGTGCCTTGTGCACCTCCTTCTGGCAATGCCTGCAGCCAAGCTGGTGCCAAACATATTGCTCTGCTTTCCTTTGGACCACATCAATGAGTCTGGCGGGGGAGTCTTTTCATCTGGGCAGCCCAGGACCTCCATACACACTGCCTAGGGCTGTACCCCGGGAAGGTCATTTTGGTGCTGCTAACATGGCAGTTTGACTTCACCCTTTAAGGCACACTCCATTGTCTCTCAAGGCAGACATGCCAACCACAACTGGGTTTGAGCCCCACAGTGTGCAAAAGATTCCTGCATTGCAAGAGGTTGGACTAGATTATCCTTGTGGCCCCTTCCAACTTTGCAGTTCTATTATTCATCTGGTTATTTCCTCCTGCTGCTTTCTTTTATTCTTTCATGGGTTTCAGACAACCGTGGATGACTTTGCCGGGCTTGCCAACATTCATAAATGCGAGTTTGTGACCCCAAAACAAAGAATTGATGCTTGCTGTCTGAATGTTTTCTCAGTTCTCACAAACTAAGTCCAGCTGAATTCAGTGAAATGTAATCTTGTGCAAGTATGCATAGGATTGCAGCTTTAGATACTGGGTTGAATTTGTAGCAAAGCCATTAAGACACACAAGAAACCTTCAAAATATTGAAAAATGGAAGACAGGATTCATCACAATCAGTCAAGGTTATAACTAAATAATGTGGAAGAAAAATGGCTTTGGGGGTCTAAGTGGAAAAGAGAATTGCATTCACACTTTGTTTAACATATACCCATTTTCTAATTATGTTTAAGGAGTATTTCATTGGAGTTTGTTAAAATTAGGTGTTGCACAGTTGGATAAATTCACGAAGGTGTATAAAACATTTCTTGGAACAAATGAAAGGGGAGTAGTGATTTTTAGAGAACAAAATTACAAGAGGGGGAAGTAATTGCACATAATCTCCAGGAGCACAATATGAAATGCATTAAATATAGCTTATTGGACTATAAGATTGTGGTGGTGGTGGGGAGCAGAAATCCAATTGTTTTCCAAAAGACTATGCAGGTAAAAGAAGCAAGAATTCTAAAAAGAATGTTGCTCTGTGTGTGATTGTCTGGCAGAGGGTGAATTCAATCGGTTTTCTCTCCTCCCCACCGCCCCACCCATGCCATAATTTTTGCTACTGCAGTGCACAAACACTTTATCTGGAAGTGAAGTAGAGCTAAAACAAACATGGGTGTGTGTGGAATCTCTTTGATTCTCCTCCGTTGGATTTCAGATTCCAATTCATATTCTCTTAAGTTAAAACAATACAGAGAGATAGAAGGTTGTAGTGTCCTTGCACAAATGGAAGTGTCGTTCTGCTCAGGCAATGAGTTTTCTTGCACCCCCAAATCTTCTCTGAAGGTCTGAAGGCTTTGGAAACTGAAAGCTGCCTGGCACCAAGACAGACCAATGGTCCATGTGGCTCAGTATAGTCTATCCTTACTGGCAGTGGCATTCCAAGAGTTCAACATATGCCTTACCTTTCCTCCCAAAGCAGCCCAGGGAGGCAATAAAACAATAGAAATGACCAATACAAAAAGAGACTAGGAAAGATCTCAACTGAAAAGGCTTGTTGAAAGGTGAAGGGCTTCAGCAGATGCTGAAAAGGCAACAGAATAAAATCAATTAAATTGAAACCATTATTGTTACTGATGATTTGTTATGATGATGCTGTATTGTGCGGAAGCTGCTTTGGGAAGAATCTGGTCCCTGCTATTTAGGTTTAAAAAGCAAGTCACGTGTTTTATCTAGAACAGCTGCAGCTTTTTCTTATCACTCCGATTTTGCTTTCAGACTCTAGCAAAGTCGTCCATATTTTGGCTCTTTTTTGCACATTCTCCAGTGGCCACCCCATGGGCTCTGTACTGCTGGGGTTCATTCACACAGCCACATTCTGTGTAGACCTCAGCTTGCTCTTCAACATAATCAAGCTTAGGTTTCAAGTCGGATCCCCTCTGCACTCTGCAACAGCTACTAGAAGCCATCATTCTCCCCCCCTGCCACCCAAAAAAACCTCAGGGAAAATCTATGCTTCTCTGTGTGATTTCTGCCGCTTAACACACTTCAGTTGCCTTTGCCAATATAAGATCTTTAATTTCTAGCAATCTTCCTCTCAATTTGCAATTATGTACTCCTAGGACAATCTGATCCCTTATTAATGAGTCAGCAAGCTATCCGCAGTAACATGCCTGGCTCAGCCTTCTTGGGTCAGCTGAAAAACTGTAAGGATTCCGTCTCATTTCGATTTCTTGTATGGAAAAAAAAGCATCTCTTTCCAAGAGTCTCATTTTGCCTGGTACACAGTGTTCCTGAAACTTGTTAACCACAGCATCACATCTAGACCTCTCTGCTGCAGTTAGTGAGCAGGAATTAAAGAAATCAATACCTTGGGACCTTACAAGATTCAATAAAAGGGTTACCTTTTACTTGTGGGCGTCCACTGAAGCTGGATTTTGGAAGATTCAAGACAGACAAAAGAAAACACTTCTTCATGCAGAATGTAGTTAAACTATGGAACTCACTCCTCCAGAAGACAGTGATGGCCGCCAAGTTTAATGGCTTCAAAAGAGGATTAGACAAATTCAGGGAGGAAAGAGCAGTCAATGGCTACTAGCTGCCATGGCCATGCTCTTACACTGGGGTCCTTCTTGCGGGTTTCCCGCATGCACCTGGTTGGCCACTATGAGAACAGGATGCTGGGCTAGAGGGGCCATGGGTCTGAACCAGCAGGCTCTTCTTATGTCTTCTCATAAGCTTCGCTTGAAGTCTTCTCCAGTTGTCTGCATCCATGGTTGGAGAGATCCAACAGATCTTGAGCTCTAAGCCATTCCATCTTTCCTCTTACACCAGGCATAGGCAAACTCGGCCCTCCAGATGTTTGGGACCACAACTCCCATCATCCATGACGACTGGTCCTGTTACCTAGGGATGATGGGAGTTGTAGTCCCAAAACATCTGGAGGGTTGAGTTTGCCTATGCCTGTCTTATACACTCCTTCAGGGTTCACAATCACTGCATGGATTTATACCCCACTGGTAGCACCACACATTGCTTCTAGTATTATCGCTGACTTGCTGGGAGCCTGAAGGGCCCTGCCCTGCTTCTCTCCACCTGGCTTGGGGCTCCATAAAGGACTGCTGCTGATGCTGCTGGGCAGAGAGGGGTCCATTTTTGTTTTTAAAATTGCCTTTTAAAAAAATTATGTCATTTTAAATTGCGATTGATATTAATGCTGTATTCTTAGTTTTAGATTTTATGATTTATGTGGAAATTGTTTTCCATTTGGTTGTGCACTTTTTGATGTGTTTTATTTATTGTTTATGACTTTTGTTATGTTGGTAATTACGTAAATCATGTCATGTTGTCAGCCACCTTGAGCATTGTTTTAACTATGGAAAGGCGGCACCTAAATAAAATGGTGAATGAATGAATAGCACAACACTAGAAATCGTTGTAAACTAACAGCAAATGTTTTATTGTGTTTCAGTACTGCCATCCTTCTTCCTGCCAGCTGAGCTTTTAAAGATGCCTTATTCTCCAGCATAGGAATTGTACTGTCTTATCCCAAGTCAGAGGGACACAGGTGGCACTGTGGGTTAAACCAGAGCCTAGGACTTGCAGATCAGAAGGTCGGCTGTTCGAATCCCCGCGACGGGGTGAGCTCCCGTTGCTCGGTCCCTGCTCCTGCCAACCTAGCAGTTCGAAAGCATGTCAAAGTGCAAGTAGATAAATAGGTACCGCTCTGGCGGGAAGGTAAACAGTGTTTCCGTGCGCTGCTCTGGTTCGTCAGAAGCAGCTTAGTCATGCTGGCCACATGACCCTGAAGATGTATGCCGGCTCCCTTGGCCAATAAAGCGAGATGAGCGCCGCAACCCCAGAGTTGGCCACAACTGGATCTAATGGTCAGGGGTCCCTTTACCTTTACTATCCCAGGTCAGACTGTTGGTTAATCTATCTCAATATTTTCTGCACAGACTGGCAACATCTCTCCAAAGTTTCAGATAGTGGACATTCTCAGTCCTACCTGTAGATGCTGGGGACTGAACCTGGGACCTTCTGCATATGAAACAGAATCCCTACCACTAAGCTACAGCACTTCCCCAATCTGATTTCTGGTTCTGATCTATATATTATTAGTAGAGTGTTTTCCTGCAAGTATTCAACAGTATACTGCTTTTGAACCTGAAACTTTAGATAGAAGTTGGGGCATTGTTTAGAGGGTTTTGGTTGGGTGGGAGGTTGTTGCTGCAATATTTTTTTTGTACCTTTATTTTGGATCTTATGATTTATATGGAAGTTATTTAATTTGGTTGTGTACCTGTTGATGCTTTGTGTATTGTTTAGGACTATTTTTATTCTATTTATTTCTTAAATTTGTATACAGCCCTTCATACGTAGATCTCAGGGCAGTACACTTTACCAGTATACAACATAAAATTACAACAAAATGCATAAGAAAAATAGGAACAACTAACCAATAATTTCTCTTTGTTATGCTTGTAGCTATGCTATATGTTGCAAATTGCCTTGAGCATGGTTTTAACTTTGGAAAGGCAACCTGCAAATAAAATGATTCAGCCATTGATTATTGATAGATATGTTCCCTGTGTGTTTGTCTCATCCCTAATGCATGCCTGTGTTCATAAGAATTTGTATTAGAGCATTTTTTCACCCACATTTTTTTTTTAAAGAAGCTTTCAAATGCAGCCAAAGATCTGCAATGCAGCCTGGGCTTCCGGAGGGCAAGAGGTAATGATGAATGTCTCCTCTTTGCTCTGAAGGCCCACAGATCAAAGCAGCTGGCAGCCACCATCACATCTGCATGGCAGCCAAGTTCATGTTTAGTGCTGCTTACTCCGCTGTACACAAACATTCACAGGTACTGAACAGGTTGCAAAGCGGGTCTTGAGTGACAATAAAGTTTCTGGCACTGGTCTTGCTGCACTCCTTGCTTAAATACAGTTCAGTTGGGAGGGGTTCCTACCAGGCTAGATGACATACAAAGCATTCCCATATAACTCCTCCAGAGGAGGCTGACAGCCACAAAAGGCAAATTTCAGGGAGGGCAATGGTGGTAAGTTTCTTCCCCAGCCTCCTGGAAGTATCAGCTGCTGATGCAGGTTTTATTGCAATTGTGCAGTCAGTGAAGTCACGGTGCGAATGGCGTTATTTCTGCTCATGCAACTGAGCTTCCCTCTCGCACCCTCGCACATCCTCAGAACTGCTCCAGAAGGTTGGGGGTCCCCTTGGAGCAGGTAAGAGGGTCATAGGTCTGGACATTCCACAGGCTATTGAACTGATCGCAGGGGGTATCCTGATGTAATGAGAGAGCACCAAAAAGCAAGTGAGCAACAGTAAAATCTTGCAACACAACAATCACAGTGTGGTCAAGATTCCTTTTGCTTGCGGCATTTTGCCAGTGCACTCATGTGCCTCTTTGTCTGTCAGCTCTAGTATTGTTTGTATTTATGTACTTAAGCCTAGACTGTTTTTTTAAAAAAAATATTGAATTCATTCTGTGCTTGCTAAATTTTTTAATTTTTTTAATCCACTGACAGGCTTTGTATTTGGCATATTTGTACAGTCAAATCTTGATTGTCAAATGTAATCTCTTCTGGAAGGCCGTTCAACTTCCGAAACATTCAACAACCGAGTCCCGGCTTCTGATTGGTTGCAAGAGCTTCTAGCAAGCAGAAGCCGCGTTGGACATCCGGGTTCTGAAAAACGTTCAAAAACCGGAGCATTTACTTCCAGGTTTTTGGCATTTGGGAGCTGAAACGTACGATAACAGAGGTGTTCGGGAACTGAGGTTTGACTGTACCTCCAATGCTCTGCATTTTGATGTTTTTGAATGTTTGCTGTAAGCCATTTTGGGGGACAGCTCATAGTGTAAAGTAGCATCCATCAAGCTCAACCAACCAACTATTGGATACAACACTTATTTTACTTTTGTTAGGTTGGTGGATAGTTTGGACTGGCTTTATTGCAAAGGCGTCTGCTGCATGTCAACCTTGAGTCGCTCAGTAACATAGGAAGTTGCCTTATACTATGTCAGACTACTGGACCATCTAACTCAGTATTGTTGACACAGACTGGCAGCAGCTCTATATGACTTTAGGCAGGACCGTCTCCCAGTCCTACCTGGAGATGTTGGGGGTTGAACCCAGGACAGCTCTGTCACGGAGCTATAGCCCTCACCTTTGGGGTGAAAAATCAACTGTGGTCCATAAATTAAGCATACAAATCTGTTGACATAGACAAGGATGTTTTTATCTCACTGAACTAAATCTTAACCTAAGCATGTGCATTGCATTTGTGCTTCTCCAATCCATGCTGAATCTTCTCTCACCTTTTGCTCCCTCCCTCCCTCCCTCCCTCTTTGTTGTAATGTGGGTTGTAAGCACCTTGGGACAGAGGCGTCTCTTATTGCTGCTGCCCTATAAAGCACCATAATTCATGTGCAATGGTGGCTGGTCTATTGGGGCGCATGGCGCACTCCCCCACCAATTGCAGAGAGCTGGTTGGCCAGTGAATGGGAGATTAACAGAAAAGAGTCCTGAACTCTCTTTCCATTGAAGTGGATTGTGGAAGGATGTGTTGGGCAGGAAAGAGTGTGGCTTTGAGATGGAGAAGAGGACTTAAAAAAACACACCCGTTGGTCATTTCACTTGGTGGGGCTGAGCCCTTTTTGCCTTAACAGACCAGTCTCTGCTAGGTAAACCTGGGACCTGTTCTGAGCATATTCAGAATTGTTTCCTCCAAACAGCTTCAAGCACATTCTTGTACTCTCAAGGGTGTAATTTTCTCAGGGGAAAAAGGGGTCTTTTCCTATGCCCTGAGCTGCTTGGTGACTAGGAAGTACAGCTCTTTTATTCTCCAGCTCTTTTATTCTCCATCTTTCAGACCATAGACCTTGTTGCCTGTGTCACATGAAAAAGTGTCTGCATCAAGTGTTGCTATGTGTAGATGTCTGTGTGAGAGAAATGTCTTGTGTGACCACCCCACCAGATTAAATGGGCAGCCCCCGCCAGTGGGCTCCCATCGAAGTGATTGATTGTCGCATCTGTGAATGCCCTGAATGGTTTGGATGAGCCTTTCCAAAACTCGTGTTCTTCTGATGGAGTCCAATTCCCATCACTCCAGTCAGTAGGGCCAATGGACAACAATGACATGAGTTGTAGTCCAAAGCATATGGAAGGCACCAGGCTGGTCTGGGACCTAGATATCTGGAGGACTACTTCCTTATAAGTCTCCCCAGGCACTTCATTCCACAGCTGAGACCCTGTTGATCGTCCATCTTCACATCTTCTGAAGAATAGTAGGTGGGAAACGTGAGATATATATATTCTGTGGAATCACCCCACTCCAGAAGCCTGTACTCACTGCTCTCTGAACAAAAATGTGGGCTTTTAAAGTGTTTGACCTGCACTGATATTACTTTCTGTTCCTGTAAATTTCCTTGTGCCATTAAAAAAACAACAACTCTCTTGTGCTTGTGTTATATTGTAAATCGTAGGAGCCAACTCCTAGGGGCCGAGGCGGTCTTTGCCCCCCCCATAAAATATTTGAGGGGGCTGGACCTCCCCAAAGTTGATGGGCATTGCCATTCCAATGGTGTGCATGCACCACATCATGAGAGCAATTATGTGGGGCAGAGCTTACCTGCCACCCCCCAATATTTGATTCAAGTTGGCACCCCTGTTTTAAATGGGAGATGGCCTTTTGGTTTTGCATCCTAAACCAGCTTGAGTCTCTGTGAGAGAAAGGTGGGATCCTGATGGTTAAGGAAGCAAACCCATAAAGGGACAAGCAATGCACAAACTGCTTTGCCCTGCCAACAACAACAACAACAACAACAACAACAACAACAACAACAACATGCATACTTCCATGCACATAGATGTGCAATTCTTGCTTTAAAGTCTTTCGGGAGATCTTCCTGAACACTGAACCAAGTGAGCCAAAGCAAAGTTTCCCAGCCACGGGGGTGGGCGCAGCCCAGCCTAACTGCAGCCAGCCGTGTGTCTGGGCTGTATTACTAAGGCCCATTGAGAAAAGTGACTTCCCACGCTTTGCCTACAGAGGGCATCCCTGCTCATTCATATGTAGGCTCAGCAAATACAGCTGCTGGAGGCAAAGCAGACTGCCTTTTTCTCTCTCTCCCTCTCGCCAGTCTGTCTCTCGCTCGCTCGCGCTCCCCAAGCAGAGTCTTTTCTTCCCCCGATCCAGTCGGCGTCTCTCTCCGCTCTCCACGTTTTCCCTCCCAGCCCTCCACTTCTCCGGATCAATGGACGTTACAGCTCTAACTCTTCCCTCTCACATACTGCTGGTGGACAGCACCGGTAACAAGTGAGAGACCATCGCATCCTTCCCCCTTCTCCGCCCCTCTCTCTGCCACCCTCCCCGCAGCGAACATCTGCGGAGCCAAGAAGGAGGAATAATAACACTATTACCAATACTAGCCCAGCTGTTTGGTCTTGCACGGGATCGTCGGCGTTTCTGATTGCGTTTTACTTTGTACACCAGCAGAGATGGAGCAGCCCCGACGCTTTTGATGCGCCTTCCTTGGCTTTTTGATTTTTTTGCAGGATTTTTGTATGCGCGCGCGCCTATGGATGGTTTTCAAACGCTGGGAGACCCTTTCCTCTCCTCTCCTCTTTTTCCTCGTTAGTTTCTGGACATTTCCTGGCTTGGGGACTACATTTAACTTTTTCTTTTTCTTTTTCTGCCTTCCGACCCACTTACCTTGCCCGTGGCGGGGGGCGGGGAGAGCTAAGGGAACCCCACGACCACCCCATCGAAAAGGGAGGAGACCGAAGCGGTTTGTGGAGACGTGCCGGGATTGTTGCCTGTGTGATCCGGACCCAAATATCGCTTAGGTGTGGGTTGAAATATGGAGAATAGCCTTGGATGTGTTTGGGTACCAAAACTGGCTTTCCTGCTGTTTGGGATCTTTGTCATCACTCTGGACCTTACAGTCACTGGTAAGTCATTTGTGGGTTTATTCCAACCCTCCTCCTGCTTTTCCCTTCTTCCTTTTGGCTTTTAATGGATGAAGCAGGACAGTTGAAAGAGATGCTTGCAGATTTGTGATTTCTTGCTGTCTGAACAGCCTTCTGGCTGAATGAGTTGCTGTGAGCTTTGCGAGAGACTTGGGCAGGGAAGTCCATTAAGAAGATCCTCTTTTGGTCTTTATTAAGGAGAATTCAGTCAGGATGGAAGGAAGCCTCCAATCGAAAGGGAAATATAGCAGAAAGTGATGATGGTGTGATTTTTCTGTTCTGCTTAGTGGTTTGCTCTTCCGGGCTGAGAGATCACCAGCTTTAGAAATTGTGGGGTGTGTGTTTTTGGGTTGTTGTTTCTCTTGTTATGTTGAATGCAAGAGGTTGTCCGTAAGGTAGAGTGTGCAGGAAAAAAGGAAACATTTCACGTAGAGTGTCTCCAAACTCCATTTGATTGATATTCTGGAGGGCACGCCTCTCTTTGCACTTGGCAGACACATTTTTCTAATTAAAAATGGGAAAGCTGGTCGCGTTACTGAATCGGAGAGGAGAGGGAAGCGATATGGTGTTGTTCAGCGTTTCTCAGGAGACTGGGGAGAGCTGGAGATGAAAGAACAGGGTAAATAAAATAAAATAAAACCCTGGAATGAAACGAGAGGTTTCTCAGGAAGTCTTGAGGAAAGTAGTGGTGCCATTTGCAGTGAATAGGGCTTGGGGACGGGTGTGTGATGGCAAGGGGGGGGGAATGTTCGCTTCCAACGATCCTTTGCTTTGCTTTGGATGATCAACAGTAGCATTTCATTAGCAGGCAATCTCGGAAGGAGCGGATCCCGTTCTACAAATCCAGCCGTACCTTAGGAGTACTGAGCCACTGATGAACAATGCATGCTGATTTCTCTCCCCACACCCCACCCCACCCAGAACAGAAGCGAACATGACACCCCCCGCCCACCAATGTACAAAAATGCAACATTTCAGCCTAATGCAGAATGAAAAGTTTACTCTGCTCCGGTGTCATTCGGTCGCTTGCAAATATTTGAAATGGCATCCTTTAGAGGGGCCCAAGAAAGATAACGCTTCCGTTGATTGTCTAAGGCTTAACAGGTGAACCGTACGAAGCTCCTTTTAAATGCATCGAGGCTCATTTCTTTTGGTGCGCGCGCGCGCGTGTCTGTGCGCTATGCACACACAAGGCGCGCTGGAGACAGCCAGAATGGGGTAATGAATAGGCGTCTCTCCCGAGTTCCCGGCTGAACGGATGGCGCATGGAAACATGTTGGTGTGATGCTCTTTCTCTGAAAAGATGATGGACTTGCAAAGCATCTTTGCCGGCTGTGGGCAGAAATGGGTGGGTGGGTGCGGGTATATATATACACATATCTACGTACGGGGAAGGCACTGGAGGATGGGGTCGGGTTATAGGACGAGCAGAAGAGGTGTAGCACGCTGTGGTGCTCGGGAGTGAAAAGGGGAGTCATGAAAGGCGGTCCTTCTTGCTGTGGATTTTGGTGGAACGTTTTGCTCGCCGCCTCGGAGGAATTGGCGTTGCATGTTTGGCTCCCTGCTGCTGAGGTCTTTCTCCTCCTGCCTTTGTGGCCCACGCTTTCTGTGCATGCTTGACTGCTGTGGCGACGGGGCAGCGCGGCTGCTGCTGGGTTTCTGTACGTCAAGACCAGGCAAAGTTTCCCTCTCCCCTCGTTTCACCTGTAGGCAAATTTTGGCCCAGGGCTGTTTGTTTTACGCGCAGCTTTGGGCGCCACTTGAATGGGCAGAGGCCAAAGGCAAGCCGCTCATCTGCTTGAATGTCTCCCCCTCCCCTCCTCCGGGAGCTATTTTCTCCCCCTTCAGCATCCTAGCAGGGGACTGATCAGGAAGAAAGCAGGATTTCGCTCCATGAAAGGACCAGTAGGAGGTGCCCTTATTAAGGCCAAGTAGCCAGTTTGCCGCTTGGTGAAATTCCCATTCAGCAGGGCATTTAAAGACTTTGTTGATGGGTAACAAAGGGCTTATAGATCTGCGGCACAATGTAGCTTTGTCCTTTACCCCCTTTCTAGCTAAAGCACAGCGCTGCTTTGGAGATGCAAGATTCGCGTGTGTGTTTCCTTTTAAACTTTCTTTCGAAAATGAGCACGGCTCAGCGTTGGCGTTACAAGAGAAATAAACGTTATTTTCTCCTTTACACACAGTCCTTTCTCTTCCGCTTCCCTTCCTATTGTTTCCAAGGTGCCTAAAGGATGCTTCCGTACAAAACACAAATGAACAAGCCAGCCACACAAACGAGGTTCCATCCATTTCGCGGGCCAGAAGCTAGAGTGTCTGGTGCACACAGCGTCCTGAGCATGACTGGGTGTGCTCCGCTCTGCAGTTTGGAAACGCAGACGATAAAGAAATGATCGGGGTTTTTTTTTAGGGGGGGGAATCACCCTCCCCTGCATTTAACCCTTTCCTGGAGACCTATGTGCCGCACAATAGAGTGGGTACTTCGGGGTTCAGGGGAAAGTGAATGCTTAGGACCCCTTTGTCTGAAAGTGGAAGGAAGATCCCCGCCCGTTCTTACCCTTAATCCTTTTTCCTTCCGCACTTCCTCATTATGGTGCAGAGTCAAAGAGCGGGATGCATCGCCTTGCCAGAGAACCTCCTGGTGTCTGGGCAGGAGAGCAATCATATTCTCGGCAAGTGGTGCAATATAAATCAACAGTGGTCTGTCATAGCATCCATTTCACACGCAGGCAGAGTTGCCCTTTGTGTTGTGGAGTGGCAGGAACTGCCACACGTGTTGTATGACTTGGGCAAGCCACCGTGCATTCTGTTTAACGTTGCCGGAAAGTTGGGGCTTGTGCTGCTTAGGGAAGAACATGGATCCCACCCCATTATGCCACGGGGGCGGCGCAGGACTACTCTGTGACGTAGACATAGGTTCAAATTGGGTGGTTTTGGGTGTGGGTGCGTGGCAGCAGAAGTTGGTCATTATTTATTGGTTGCAAACTCCAGTCTGTAAAATGGGAATTCTAGTAAGGCAGTTTCACTTTATTGTTGTGAGAAAGGAGAACAAAAAATGCACCATTAACCCTGCAATCCTAAAGCCACCTGCTCCAGAGTAACAGCTTCAGAGAAGTCTACACACCTGCTACAAGATTCAATTGCAGTAATAATGTACCTTCAGGGTTTGGGTTTTTGGAAGAGTTCCTTTGAAATTAAACTTAATATGTGGGATGAGCAGAACAGAGTTTCACTGTTTACTTCCACAGAGTTGTTCATCTTTATGATCTGACCTGTTTTCAGATCTCCTCTGTTTTCTTGAGTACCAGCTGCCTCAGTTGGAGTTTAATGATCCAATCTTAATTTCTGGGCTTGTGTTTTGGACTGAGATGTTAGTCAGCATAGAGGTATGTAGAAAGCTACCCTACTCATCGTATGAGACATTCCAGTTTGTGGATGTAACAAAACCTTCCCTGGAAGTCTGTAGGAGTTTGAACTGAGTAAGTCTTCTAATTAAACAAGATCTGCAGCTCACGAGGTGGATGCCACTATTGATGGCTAACTCACACTTGCGTTTTGTATCACTCAATAGCTCATCATTTGGCAACCTATCGCTCAATGACATTCAGCTGGATGTGTGAATTGCCTCCATTGAGAAGTACTGTGTGTTTTGAGGTGATGTCAAGTGTGAAAGTTCTGCTCACATTGTTGGAGGTGCCATGCCTCTTTTACAAATCACCTCTTCAATGTCACAGGCATAAAGTAACAAATGTGTTTGTGTGAATCCCAACCTGAGATCGGTACAGGGGAGTATGGAAAAGAATTTGTAGATATAGTGGCCGGCATTGTTTTGGTTCCGCAATATGTATTCCATCCAGTAGGAGGCTCATTAGCTTTTCTGAAATGATCAGATATTCATTGGGATTGGCACCAAGTCATGATTCTAATTGAGCTCCACCACTGCTTTACAAAGAGGACAAGGGTGGCGCTGTGGTCTATACCACAGAGGCTGGGGCTTGCTGATCAGAAGGTCAGCGATTCGAATCCCCATGATGGGGTGAGCTCCTGTTCCTCGGTCCCAGCTCCTGCCAACCTAGCAGTTCAAAAGCACGTCAAAGTGCAAGTAGATAAATAGGTATCGCTCTGGCGGGAAGGTTAATGGTGTTTCCATGTGCTGCTCTCGTTTGCCCAGAAGTGGCTTAGTTATGTGGGCCACATGACCTGGAAGCTGTACACCAGCTCCCTCAGCCAGTAAAGCGAGATGAGCGCCGTAATCCCAGAGTCGTTTGCGACTGGACCTGATGGTCAGGGGTCCCTTTACCTTTACCTTTTACTACTTTACAATAATATTCTAGAGTTTTCATCCTCCTCTCATTTCTGTAGCTGTCTGCATCATCTATAACCATCTCATAAAGGCTGGTAGATGGATCTGACTTATCAGTTATTGTACTGCAATGGAGGAAAGTCTTAATGAACTATGCCAATGATATTCCTTAATGGCTATATCAATTCATCTGGTTCTTAAGATCAAAATTCCCCTGTTATCTTTGAGTAGCCTGATTTTACCCCATCCTTCCTGTGCCAATATTATTGCCTCTTCATTTTCAGTTGCTTTGCCATTGCATTAGCATTAGTGAAGGGAGCAGTGGTGGGTCTATCCAGTAGTCAGCTGTTGAGCTCTGCTCAGCAAAAAACCTGTTCCAGACCAAACATCCCAGCTGGTCTGCTTTGGTTCTGCTTCTTTAGAGTTCAGAATTATTCAGTAGTTCAGAATTACTGGTTAGAAATATAAATGTGCCCAAGCACATTGTAACTCAAATGCTGTTTCCCAGAGAAGTTCTCTTATGGCTTAGATTAAAAGGAGACTGTGCACATCTGGGAAATGACACTGAGCTTTTTAGCTGAAGTCTAGCTCTATTGCTGCTGTATCTTCCTATGCTACACATTCATGTGAGTAGATTTGCTTTTTGTGCTGGCAGTTTTATGAGTAAGTTAACAGTCAGAAATGACATTTCAGTGCACTCCCCCCCCCCCGATTTTGAGGGAGTGGTACATCTGTAAAACAAAAAAAATTTCCTGTTTGTGCTGGTGAGTTTAGCAGAATCTATTTCTGCCTCTCCAGGCATGCTTCATGACTTAGCTGGCATGGGACATGTGACCTCATGGTATACAATAGCGGTAACCAATATGGGACTCCAACTCCCATCAGCCCCCGCCAGTGCACACCTGATATATAACATTCCATTCATCCTACTTTGTGACAAAGCTTCTCTAACATACATACTTTAAATTGAAGGGATGATACAGTTTGCCTTTCTTTCTTTCTTTCTTTCTTTCTTTCTTTCTTTCTTTTCCTTTTCGGAAGAGGATAATAAGAATGCCATAAGCTCAGCTGATGATAAGTCGTCTTCAACAAATTGCACCTTGCTTGGTGATCTTTCAGAATAATTCCATCAAACCCTATATACACCTCTGCAACCACACAGATCCTTTGTTGATTAGGCTTTTCAGATGACATCTGTTCAGTGTGGGAAGCATCTCATTGTGGCTGCTGTCAGGAGCTAAATGGGGCCATGGGTGGAAAAGAAGAAAGGGTGGGAGGGAAGTGACCTTCATTTTATTTCTTAATATCTATTTTACAATGGGTGAAACTCAGCTTTACTCATACTCCTAACAGACCCATTGAAATCAATGGATTTTCCCACTGGATGGGAAACCTGTGACCTTTCAGATGTTCTTGGGCTACATGTCCCATCATCCCTGCCCATGGATCGTGGTGGCTGAGGCTGATGGGATTTGCAGTCCAACAACTGCATCTGCAAGGCCACAGGTTCCCCATCCTTGACTTAGATATCACCCAATACACCTGGCAAAGGTTTCAGCTGAAATGTGTTGAGCCTAGATAATAATAATTTTGAGCATCTTTGTGTACCCTTGTGGGTCTCCTCCCCTCCAGTAACTGGTCGACAGGCTGGCCCCACTGTGAATTGCTACCTTACTAGCTTGCTGTAAGGATTACCAAGATATAAGGCATGCAAATGCTTTTAACACCCCTAAACGTGGGTGGCGCTGTGGGTTAAACCACAGAGCCTAGGTCTTGCTGATCAGAAGGTCGGCGGTTCGAATCCCCATGACGGGATGAGCTCCCGTTGCTCGGTCCCTGCTCCTGCCAACCTAGCAGTTCGAAAGCACATCAAAGTGCAAGTAGATAAATAGGTACCACTCCAGTGGGAAGGTAAACGGTGTTTCTGTTCGCTGCTCTGGTTTGCCAGAAGTGGCTTAGTCATGCTGGTCACATGACCCGGAAGCTGTACGCCGGCTCCCTCGGCCAATAAAGCGAGATGAGTGCCACAACCCCAGAGTCGGTGACAACTGGACCTAATGGTCAGGGGTCCCTTTACCTTTAAGGTAAAGGTAAAGTTACCCCTACCCGTACGGGCCAGTCGTGTCCGACTCTGGGGTTGTGCGCCCATCTCGCTTAAGAGGCTGGGGGCCAGTGCTGTCCGAGGACACTTCCAGGTCACGTGGCCAGTGTGACAAGCTGCATCTGGCGAGCCAGCGCAGCACACGGAAACGCCGTTTACCTTCCCGCTAGTAAGCGGTCCCTATTTATCTACTTGCACCCGGGGGTGCTTTCGAACTGCTAGGTTGGCAGGCGCTGGGACCGAGCAACGGGAGCGCACCCTGCCGCGGGGATTCGAACCGCCGACCTGACGATCGGCAAGTCCTAGGCACTGAGGTTTTACCCACAGCACCACCCGCGTCCCCCCTTTACCTTTACCTTAGTGCTAAACAAATGTTAACTTGAAGTCCTTTCCTCTGCTTCTCAATCCACTCTGATAGTGGCCATTCTGTAGAGTCAACTGCTATGCTTGATTCCCTTGCCATGACAACACAGCCCAAGAAGCAACGCTGATGCAGGAAATAATCACATCCATTGACTCTCCTGAAATGCTTGCTTGCTGCACACATCATCTTTACAGGAGTTGGGGGCAGGGGGCAATGCCTTTATGAAGTGTTTTCCCGCTGCTTGGAAATAGTCAGAATGGTGCCTTGCTTTCCTTCCATAGAAAACAAAATGACTTCATTACATCCCCCACCCCACTCCCCTGTGGCTACTTCCTCTGCCTTAAGAAAAGAGTGTCGCAAGTGATTTTGCAAACTGTACTTAGAGTGGAAAGGCGCTGTTGTAAGGATCATTAAGTAAATGTGTGCATATGGCTAAATCCAATAAAATTGTTTTCCTGGTTCTGGTACTTGCTAGATATAAAGTGCTTGCATGGCTTGTCACATTCTTTTTTTTAAAAAAAATACTATGCTATAATCATTACTATGTAAAAACGTAATGTGACAATCAATGCACTTTAAAAATAAATAAATCAAAAGGTGTGAATCTTGGATCAAAATCCAATCCTTAACTGCAGATTTTTGAATTCAAATGAGATCATGCTGGTCTCATTTTATCCTTCGCACAAGTGCTCATATTGCTGAACTCAGTTGTGGCCCAGGTCATACTGGGTAGGATCAGGCTTGTTCAACCTCGGCCCTCCAGATGTTTTGAGACTACAATTCCCATCATCCCTGACCACTGGTCCTGCTAGCTAGGGATCATGGGAGTTGTAGAGCAAAAACATCTGGAGGGCTGAGGTTGAGGAAGCCTGGGGTAGGTGGTTTGGGAAGCTGGTAGAGGAGATTATGGTGCTTGGTTTATTTTTGACCCAATTTAACATAAGCCATGGGTGGCTCATATATCTCCAGTTCATAAGTGTTGTGATTGACCCTCTTTCCACCTGCTTTGCCCCACCCACTGGCCCCGGGACTCCTCATAAGGAAGCTGTGCCTGGAGGAAGAACTGCTAGGGGAGAAACTCCATTAGGCAAGGCCTCCTGCCACCTGCCTTGCCCCACCCTCCAGTCTCTGGTTCTCATTTTCTCTTGTATTATGTTGTGCACTGTGGCTTGCTGTTGTTTTATTGAATAGAGTTCAGAAATCGCTTATTGTAACTGTTAAGAGTGGATTCCTGTTTAATCCTGAAATGCTGGTGTTTAATATTATTCTATATTATTTTAATGAATGTTGAATGTTATTTACATATGCATATTGTCTTATTTATATGATGTTAGCCGCTCTGAGCCCGGCTTTGGCCGGGGAGGGCAGGATAAAAATAATTTTTTAAAAAATTATTATTATTATTATTATTATTATTATTATTATTATTATTATGTCACATAGAGTTTCACAGCTGGGATTTGAACTTGGATCTCCCCAGACCAACTCCAGTCTACTAGATAGATGCCATGTTTGGCTTTAACTATTGTTGTTGTTTAGTCGTTTAGTCATGTCCGACTCTCCGTGACCACATGGACAATAGCACGCCAGGCACTCCTGTCTTCCACTGCCTGCCGCAGTTTGGTCAAACTTATGCTGGTAGCTTCGAGAACACTGTCCAACCATCTTGTCCTCTGTTGTCCCCTTCTCCTTGTGCCCTCAACATCAGGGTATTTTCCAGGGAGTCTTCTCTTCTCATGAGGTGGCCAAAGTATTGGAGCCTCAGCTTCACGATCTGTCCTTCCAGTGAGCACTCAGGGCTGATTTCCTTCAGAATGGATAGGTTTGATCTTCTTGCAGTCCATGGGATTCTCAAGAGTCTCCTCCAGCACCATAATTCAAAAGCATCAACCCTTTAACCTCACCCAATCAGCATGTTCTCTTCTCTGAATCCTGCAAGCCGATACCGATATATGTCATTTCAAATAATCATAAATGCATGCAGATCATGTAAACAAACAGGATTTATCTCTTGGCCCCTTGGGTACATTGGTCTAAGTGGAAAAAGATTGCTTTCACATAGCTGGAGAGGTAATGCAAAGTAGATTGTGAAGGAAAGCTATGACTTGAATATTTGTATTTGACTACAGTGGGTGGGGAGGAGCTATAGATTGGTCCAATCTGGGAAATAATCTTATTTGTTGAAAAGTAGATAGATGAAAATTTTGGGAAATGTTGATGTTGTCTGAATAAAAAGAATATTAACAAAACTCCACAGAGATGTCCTCAATTAACCAAAGACACAAAAACATCACTTGACTATATTAAAATAATCCCTGGGGTGGAACATTAAGTGGATTTTATTTCTCCTGTGTATAAAAACAGAAACAATTTTGGGTCATATTCTGATGACTGCTTCTCTGGTTTTACAGCAATGTAAATCAGGTGTAGACAATCGACATGCCTTGCGATTTAAATAATGGTGAGGTCAGAATCAGGTTCACCATTTTGACTGTGAGGAACTTGCTCTGTTGGGCTGGATAATTTGTGGTGCCTAAGAGAAAGATTATGAGATTGTTCAAACATTTATTTATATTTTCCTTTATTGTTTATTGCATAATTGCTGGCTACAGCATTTACTGTTGATACATTAGTCAGGAGTAAACATTGCACTTGGGGAGCGAGAGAAAAATAGAAAAGTCATTCTGAGATTAGTCTATAATGTAATATAGATTCTATATTGTGTTGCACTTGTGGTGGTGAAGGCTTGGATACTGAATGGTGTTGTGGTGTGGAATGTTTGCAGTCCACTTTCTCTGAGGCAATAGAAGTTGTTAGTATGGCTGGGATGAAAACTTCATATGGGTTCAAAAGATGGGCTGGCTGAGAACTGGGCCCTATGGGGGGGTGGGGGGAGAGGAGAGTGTCCCAAGGAGATCATAAAATCATAGATCTGGAAGGGACCTCAGGGGTCATCCAATCCAACCCGCTGGAAGCAGGAACCTCAGATACAGAAGCTAAGGGATAAGGTGCCCAAAAGCAGCATGGCTGAGGGAAGAGGCAGAATAGGTCAGTGACTAAGAGATAAGATTCTGACAAAAGGTAGATAAAGGAGAAGCAAGTTGGAGGAAAGGGAAACAGGAGGTGGAAAACTACATGCATTGACTTCAATAAATCAGCAAATTCTTTGTGCCAAATGAACGAAAAGTTCATAAAAATGTATGCCTTTTCCAGATTTTCTTCCAGAAATGCATAATGTGTGTCCAAAATGCCTTTGTGCCTTGGGTTTTGCTCTCTAATCTATCTCCCCTGAAGTCCTTTAATACGCGTGCTCTAGTGATTTTCCATAAGATATAGCTGGCTTCAACTAGCAATGTGATGAAATCTACTTTGATGTTTCATTTCTTATGAGGCTGGCAACACTTAAAAATAATTTGTAAGCAGGTGCCCGGCTAACAAATACCAAACAGAGGGAAACTGCCACTGAAATTCCATGTCTCTGTTGCAGATATACCCTCAATATAAGTTGCTGCTGCTCCCCCCAATCAAGTAAATCACTGCAAATACTTAACTAACTGAGGTTCTGCCCCCCCCAGCATAAATCCTGGTTACGCCCATGCCATCAACATGGGGAATTGAGCAGTCCCAGCCCCTCAGCTCTGCTTCCCTTTTATACCTTGCATGTTGATTGCAGCATCTGGGCTGGATGAGGCCTGTGACCCTCACCTGTTCTGAGCATACTCCAGATGAAGAATCACACACCTCCTCCCTGAGCTATGATACAATACGATAATCTTTATTGTCATTGTCTCATGCAGAACAACAAAATTGAAGAAATCTACATCAGACATTCAAAAACCAACAAGCCTGCTATCCCAGATATTCCAGCCTGGTTAACCCCCTAAAAACTCTGATACCCCATAATTAAATACAATATACTCCCACAGAGACCACCTTACACTGCATTTAAAACCAAAATCGCATTTGGATAAAAACTGTTTCTCAGGTGGCTAGTCCTAGTCTTTATAGCCCTGTACCTTCTTCCAGAAGGCAGAAGCTGAAAGAGATCATTTCTGGGGTGCGCACTATCCTGCGCTATCTCTGCAGCTTTGTTATGACACCTGGAAGCGTAGATTTGATCCAAGGTGGGAAGAGTGCACCCAATTATTATCCCCGCAGTCTTTACAACCCTGGGCAGCATTGTTTTCCCCCTGACCTGGGCTTTTACCTGCCTCAGCCTCCCAGAATGTCCCTCCCACTCCTCCCAACCAGGGGTGGAGGAAGGGGTGTGTGGTGGGGGCGATCCGCCCCGGGTATCACCACTGAGGGGCTGACAAAATGGCTTGTGGCACTCACCGTGGGACCTGCAGCGAGCCACGCGTCTCTCCTGGGAGTGACGCGGTGTCTTGGGCTCCTGCAGGCTCTGTGCTGCCCCAAACGGTCCATCCGCCGCCTCCCCCTCAGCGGTAGGGTGGCTGAGTGGAGGAGGCAGGCAGACTCCTTGGAGGCCCCTGGCTGGCCCCACCCCCGCAGGCAGCTGGCCCCGCCCCTGGGCGCAGGGTATGTGTGCCACTCCAGGTGCCCGATCGGTTTGTTCTGCCACTGCTCCCAACACCTTAGAGCCCAACGTGTTCATGGAGATGCAGGTCTCTCTCTGGTTTCGATAAGGTGTCCTCCTCTTCTGGTCCCTGCATGCTGACCCCATCCCCTTGCCATCCTCTGCCATCCCATATGTATTTTCCAGAAACCCAATCCATCCTTTCCCATCCCTGGTGTGCCCCGGGGGGTCCCAGACTCAACTACACCTCTTATGGAGATCTTCTTCCTCGCCACCCCATTGCCCTTCCAGTTCATGACAATGGGAATTGAAGACCAACAACATTTGGTGGGCCTTACAGTGGGCCTTAGGTGCTGGAGGAGACTCTTGAGAGTCCCATGGACTGCAAGAAGATCAAACCTCTCCATTCTGAAGGAAATCAGCCCTGAGTGCTCACTGGAAGGACAGATCCTGAAGCTGAGGCTCCAAGACTTTGGCCACCTCATGAGAAGAGAAGACTCCCTGGAAAAGACCCTGATGTTGGGAAAGATGGAGGGCACAAGGAGAAGTGGGCGACAGAGGACGAGATGGTTGGATAGTGTTTTCGAGGTTACCAGCATGAGTTTGACCAAACTGCGGGAGGCAGTGGAGGACAGAGGTGCCTGGCGTTCTCTGGTCCATGGGGTCACGAAGAGTCGGACACGACTAAATGACTAAACAACAACAACAACAGGTTCTCCATCCGTGATGTAGGGAAAAACGCATGGGCTGCATGCCAATAATTGCAGCTCACGCTAAAAGTCTTTATTTGAGACGGCGCAAGCTTGCATTTCTATGGACCCAGAGGCGGAGAAAGAAGAATGTGGTTTATCCCCCTCGGAAGGCAACAGCGGTGCAGAGGCATACATCATAGCTTTACATTTCCATCACAAAGATCCTGATAAAGGAGAGTATATTATTTTCGAATGAGATAACGGAACAGATAACGGCAGGCCTATCGGAATCTCTCCCCCTCCACCCCGCTTTTAAATGGTGTTTGTCAGTTTAAGGCTTGATGTGTAAGCCTTCGTGTTACAGTGGGATAATCTAAAACTGTTGCACCATCTCATTTATAGATGTATGAACTGTAAAGGAATCTGCGGTTACAGAGAGACACAATAAATCACACAATTAAATGTCTGTCACTGTCTGCACTGATAGTAACCATTTGCCAATGGGGATGCCAATATATGCTGCTATTTTTTTTTTTTAAGAATAAAAATAGAGGAAAAATGAATACTGTGCGAAGTGACTGCCCAAAGCAACTGGGGAGAAGGGGGGGGGGGGGGGAAATTGGCTGTCAAACAGAGGAAGCTTTTAAAAGAATATTGTAAATGTAGCAATCACATTTTGTACCTGGTACAAAAAACACTAAAAGATTGCTAAAAGGGAAATGGAGGCAGTGAAAGAAAAGCAGTATTTTATTTTATTTAGAGGAGGGGGAAACTTTACACATACAAATGGTTTAATCAGGGAATAATAGAACCCTACATCTGGGATAGTATTTAAAGAACACCTTGCCTATCTTCCTTTTATTGAGACAGGTGTAATTCAGTTGGAATGAAATAATAATACTTTGCATTTGTATAGCTCAATGGAAATGTGCAAAGCAGTCCACTTACACCATCTCAGTAATCTGAAGGATCTTCTTTCCACATGTCAATCTCCTGAGACATTTAGGTCACCGTTAGAAAGCCTGCCCCAGATTCCCTGCGAAAGAAGCAGGCAGTTGCTAGGGAATGGCCATTTCAGTGGTGGCACCACAGCTGTGGAGTTATCTCTCCAGTGAAACTAGTGTGACACTTTCCTCTTTGTCGCTTCTCTGAACTTTCTTTGCAGAAGAGATTTGCCTGTGAACTGTGCTCTACCGTTGGTTGGCTATGGCTGTGTTTACGAGCCACTGTAAATCCACTTTGGGAAATTATGAACTGAAGGGTGGCATGGAGGTTTTAAATAAA
Organism: Podarcis raffonei; assembly: GCF_027172205.1. NCBI lineage: Eukaryota > Metazoa > Chordata > Lepidosauria > Squamata > Lacertidae > Podarcis > Podarcis raffonei. The sequence continues at coordinate 11,815,585 of NC_070612.1, forward strand.
TAAGGTGAATTGCATGTTGCTATCATATTTATATAAGGGACACTGGTGGCGCTGTGGGTTAAACCTCAGAGCCTAGGGCTTGCTGATCAGAAGGTCGGTGGTTCAAATCCCTGTGATGGGGTGAGCTCCTGTTGCTTGGTCCCTGCTCCTGCCGACCTAGCAGTTTGAAAGCATGTCAAAGTGCAAGTAGATAAATAGGTTCTGCTCCGGTGGGAAGCTAAACAGTGTTTCTGTGCGCTGCTCTGGTTCATCAGAAGCAGCTTAGTCATGCTGGCCACATGACCCGGAAGCTGTATGCCGGCTCCCTTGGCCAATAAAGCGAGATGAGAGCCGGAACCCCAGAGTCAGTGACAACTGGACCTAATGGTCAGGGCTCCCTTTACCTTTACCTATCATATTTATACTACTGTCATATCAGAATGGTAAGAAAACTGGGTTCAAAGTGTTGTCATCCTATGGAACATAGGACACCATCTTGTACGGAGCCAGACTCTTGGTCCAAGTAGCTCAGCATTGCAGGGTTGTCATATTTCCAAAGGTAAAAATCTGGACAAAAAAATTTGTTGAGCTAGAGCCACCCACACAAGAGCCTGAAACAGAGACAGAGCCTGTGTACCCCCTGCTGGTGTCTGAGTCTGAACCCGAGCTGCCCGCATGCAGGCATTTTTTAACCACCACCCCCTGCCAAGACCCAGACATTTGCTTAAAATTGTAAAAATCCCCCCGGATGGGCATGCAGGCCCCCCAGAAGAAGACATTTCTGGGATTTCCAAGATGTATGGCAACCCTAAGTATTGTCAACAATGGACTGGCAGTAGTTGTCTAGAGTTTCAGACAGAGGTAATTCCCAGCCCTACCTGCAGTCACCAGGGATTGAACCAGAGTCTTTCTGCAAGCAAAGTAGTTACTTCACTGAGCTATGGCCTGTATATTTGAGACGGGGTGAGACACCATTGATTCCAGTCAGAAACACAGCACATAACATACCCTCCAAGAGTCCCCATTTTCCAGAGACAGTCCCAGATTTACAGAAGCCCAGATGCAGTCCCGGTTTCTGATTTGATCCCGAAATATCCCACTTTACTCAATAGGAGGTTCCTGCTTTCATCAGAGAAATGTTGGAGGGTGATGACACAAACATTGTAACTAACAGAATATCCCCTGTCAGATAAGTTTGCATTGTGAATCACAATATGTAGATGGGTGTCTGAGGCAGAGACTTTGTGGTCCAGGCTGGCTCTGGGTTTGAAGGGGCCATGTGCAAACTATCCCTTGGTGGATGAACCCCCTCTTAGGTTGATAGGAACATAAGAAGAGTTTTGCTGAATCAGGCCAGTGACCCATCTAGACCAGCATACTGTTCTCACAATGGCCAGCCAGATGTCTGTGGGAAACACAAGAGCAGAACATGAACACAAGAGCCATCTTCCCATGGTTTCCAGCAACTGGTCCTCCTGGATTTACATGGTGGTGGCAGCTGTACTCCATGAGTGCTTGGGAGCTGCCATTTTGATTTCCCATGATGCCCGAGAGTGCCTGATGTAGTGTAACCCAAGGGAAATCAAAATGGCACATTGGTGACCACGATGGCTGATGGGAAGCCCAAAGGGAAGGTATCATCTCCTGTGAACCCTGCTAGGGTACAAGGGCATCAGCAACTGCCCGGGGTACCAAGTGTTGATGCTGATCGCAAGTAGTGGCTTGCTGAAGGCCACTTAGCATGATTGTGGATAAGGTGAGTGCTTAACAAGTGATTTTCTAGCTTACATTGATAGCAGCCACACTCTCAAGGGTCCTCTCTGCTCTTCAGATTGATCATCTGAAGAGCAGAAAGGATGCAATTTTCCTTCCAATTGTTGCCATGGGCTGGACTTGGATGCCACACACTGCAGAAAAAATTGGTTGGTGCTTTTGGGGCCAACAAAGTTGCCGGCAGAGACAGGGGGCAGACAAAAGCCTGCAGGTTGGTTCTGAAGAAGTGTGCATGCACACGAAAGCTCATACCAATAACAAACTTAGTTGGTCTCTAAGGTGCTACTGGAAGGAATTTTTTAAATTTTGTTTTGACTGCAGGTTGGCAGCTCACGATACCTGCCATAAACAGACATGAGGCGGTATACTCAGGGTAGATTCATTGAAATTAATTTACCTGAATAAGTTGGGTCAATTAATTTCAATAGCTCTGCTCTGAGCAAAAGTTAGCTAAACATCACCCATTGGGGTTGCCACCTTTGATCGGGCATAATAAAGTACAGGTCAGGCAAAATATGGGACAGGTTGGGGGGAAAATTAGGGAACTGAAAATTACTTTACTTCAAAGCAATCCGTTACAATGGCACATGGGGGCTATAGTGTTTTATTCAATGAAAACAACAACAAAAACACTATGAGGATGCTTTTTCTTCTTGTCTTGCTCTTTGGCCATTCTCCCTTCCTGCACACTGCAAACTCTTCTGCTCTCCACCAGAGCAAACCCATTGGCCAACCCCATCTGTTGCACTCCAAGTCCAACCACCTGCCCCTTCTGCAAGCGAAAAGAAATCTCTCACCACCAGCACTGGAGCAGACCTGTGCTGCTTCAACCCCCCCTTGCTCCCCAATGCACCCAGCACACCTCCTACCCATACAAAACCCAAGACTCCATGGTAGCAGGCCCTTGCACTGCAAAGCCCCTCTCTCACTCTCCACAACCCACCCTGCACAAAAACTCTCTTTCTCAAACACCTCCTCCCACCGGACCCACCCTATACCATAGCTGTCAATGTTTCCCTTTTTAAAAGGGAAATTCCCTTTAGCCGAATAGGATTCCTCGCAAGAAAAAGGAAAAGTTGACAGCTATGCCCTATAGCCACCCAATTTTGAGGATGAGGATGAGCCTGAAAAAAGGCATCCTGTTTGAAGTCTTTTCTCTAAAAAAGAAAGAAAAGGACTATCACGTTTTTCTAGGGACGGGTAACAACCCCATCCATGGACTGGTCCATGTTTTCCCAAACTAGTGCCTTCCAGAAGGTTTGGACTACAACTCCTAGAACTCCTGACCATTCTGACTGGGGCTGATAGGAGCAGTAGTTGAAAACTGCATATTGCCAGGATGGGGAAGGCTACATTGGCCCCGTTCACTTTTGGGGGGCATACTGTTTAAGATGTTCCTCTGGCTCAGTTGCAAAAAAGCACTTGTTTTGCATACAGAAGGTTCCAGATTCTGCCCTCAGCATCTCTACATAAATCAATCTGAAATGGTTGACTGTGGGAAGCCCTCTTCCTGGAACATTAGAGGCTGCTGTCAGTCAGAGACAGAAGGCTGGCTAACAATCTATCCCACTATTATACAGTTTCACATGTTCCTTCCTGCCATTATATATTTTAGTGTCAATAGATGGCACTGGAGTTAGTTGTATCTGGGTGGAACTGGCAGTCTCCTGCTGCTGTTTGGTTCGTGCTTCAGAGATACAATGAAGTTCTCATCTAGCTTCTTGATGGGTAAGTCTTCTTAGCTTTCTATGACTTCCTTCCTGCCAGATCAGTCCCAATAACTCTTCACATGGAATCCTGTGTTTCTCTTTAATTGTGAGATGTTATAAGCAGATCCAACTCTGCTTGTTTCTGCACAAATCCAACTGCTCCCCCAAAACTGAGGCTATCTGTACTCTGTGCAATCCCTCACAATCCCCACCCCATGCTTTCTGCCTGGTAACTAATAGCTCAATATATTCTTTAAATTTCTATATCTCTTCTTTCATCTGAAGTTCACTGGACAGTTTACAATATAAAACACCCCCAATACATCCCATAATAGCAAACAAAACAATATCCCCTCCCTGCACTTCCCAGCAACCCAGTTTCATCCTTGATTATCTTGGCCAGCTGCTTTTTGAGACTCTTGCCAAGCTAAGTGACTGTGTTCTCCTCTCACGATAACAAATCTGCCTGTAAAAGACTGAAAGATTTTCCCCATCCCAGCAGTTACATTGATGAACATTTCATCACATCAGCTCAGTCAATTACTAGAAGTGGGCTTGGGGCAGCAAGGCAAGAGTCTTTGCTTAGGCCCCACAAAACAAAGTCTTGTGTGAAGGTAGTGGATGGGCCATCTGGGTTCTTCTCATTGGCTGTTGACTAGGAGCCCTTGAAGGCACAGACTGGGACAGCTGTCAGAAAGTCTAGTCTGTACCTCCCAAACTCCCACTTCTCAGGTGGAGAAAACCTGAAGGAAAGGATCTGCACCTGAGGAAGAATGGCTGAGGGATGGTTGAATCCATGCCTTCAGAGGCATGCCCTTTACAGAGGCTGTTCTGGTCTTCCTGTTTCTTCCTATCACCACATGCAGATAGGAGCCTGCACCAGGGTCCAGCCCTCCCATGAGGCGAGGTGAGGTGACCACCTCAGGCAGTAGGGTCATGGGGCAGTGGATCCTGAAGTAGATTTTTATTCCCCCTTTGTTCCTGATGTGACCCTTCGCCCTGCCCTTCTCCTGTGGCAGGGTGTGTGGGGGTCATTTTGCAGTTCCCCTCAGATGCCAAAGTGTCCTGGGCCAGGGCGTTGGAGCATCATTTAGAAGACGCAATGAAGAACCGCCCCCCCCATTGCAAAAGTCCTGTGCTCCAATTCCCAGGGCCTAAACCTGGGTTGTTGTAGTACCCTCTCAGGTGAACATACAGGGACGCGGGTGGCACTGTGGTCTAAACCACTGAGCCTTTCAGGCTTGCCGATCAGAAGGCCGGCGGTTCAAATCCCATGACAGTGAGCTCCTGTTGCTCTGTTCCAGCTCCTGCCAACCTAGCAGTTCAAAAGCACATCAAAGTGCAAGTAGATAAATAGGCGGGAAGGTAAACAGCATTTCTGTGCGCTCTGGTTTCCGCCACGGTGTTCCATTGCGCCAGAAGTGGTTTAGTCATGATGGCCACATGACCTGGAAAGCTGTCAGTGGACAAACATTGGCTCCGTCAGCCTGAAAGTGAGATGAGTGCCACAACCCCATGGTTGCCTTTGACTGGACGTTACCATCCAGGGGTCCTTTACCTTTTACCTTCACAGGTGTAATATCTCTTCTAGCCCAGCAAGCAGCCAAACTGACATCAGATTGAACAGATATTCCTGTAGTATGTTTGGAGTCTGGTACTGGAAATATCATGATCCAGAATCATAATGGCATCTTAACCTTATACATCCATCAATATTCCTTGCTCTTTGACAATTCACCTTTGTGAAATACTCTTCTGCAGATCAACACAGGCTGAATGTCCAGTATCACCAGGCAGAACTTAGTTGGATTGGACTGTAAACACCCTCCCAAGTTGGTATAGAATTTTAATTGTTCTGAACTTGTGCTATTTCATACTATCATGTGTAGAATGAGTTCCTGTTACGTAGCTGGGGAGAGCACCTTCTCAGGTGGTCCCAATACTAACTAAACCAAACAACCAAGCAACCAAGCAACCAACCAACCAATAAACTGTATTGGGCTGGCCCTGGCTTGCACACTGAATGTTCAAATCTTGCATGAACTCCCTCACATTAAAGATTAGGCAGCTGCTGCCTCTGTTGTCTTCCTGGCACATCCTGAAGACAAGCATTTTCAGTAAAGATCTTTACTAGTCTCCCTATCTATTGTAATTGTTTGTAGAAATTTTATTGTTAGGGACATGGGTGGCACTGTGGTCTAAACCACAGAGCCTAGGGCTGCACGATCAAAAGGTCAGTGGTTCAAATCCCCGCGACAGGGTGAGCTCCCATTGCTCGGTCCCTGCTCCTGCCAACCTAGCAGTTTGAAAGCACTTCAAAGTGCAAGTAGAAAAATAAATCACTCTGGCAGGAAGGTAAACGGCGTTTCCGTGCACTGCTCTGGTTCGCCAGAAGTGGCTTAGTCATGCTGGCCACATGACCCGGAAGCTGTCTGCGGACAAACGCCAGCTCCCTTGGCCTATAGAGTGAGATGAGCGCCCAACCCCAGAGTCGTCCCCAACTGGACCTAATGGTCAGGGGTCCCTTTACCTTTATTTTATTGTTATGTTTGCTGCCCTGGGCTACTTTGTAGTATAGTATAGTATAGTATAGTATAGTATAGTATAGTATAGTATAGTATAGTATAGTATAGTATAGCATAGTTGATGTTGTTGTTGTTATTATTATTATTATTATTATTAGTAGTAGTAGTAGTAGTAGTAGTAATAGTAGTAATTGGTCTGGGTGAGCCAGGCATATAATATTTCAGCCTTTTTCTGTGCAGGGGCAGGATTCGTCTCCTACCTTGTCATCATGGGTGGTGCCATTTTGGCTACATAACGATTCTCACTTACTCCTCAGCTTCAGCAATAGAGGGAATCTTCTTTCCCCCCCGTTTTTTTGGGCCCTGTTCAGCAATAGTTTAAGAATTAACACTAAATGACACTTAAGCTTAAGCAGATTTTGTATTTTTAAAATAAAAAAATCCCAGTGCATTCATTTCAATGCATGATTAAGATAAAAAAAAACATTTTTTACTCCCAATTCATCAAGACAATCTGAGACAAAGCAACCCTGCCAAGGGATTTGGGTGGCTCAAAGCCAGCACGCACATTTAAGCAAGAGGGGGAAGAAAATGTCAGAGCAAGAGGCGAAAGTGCTAATTTTAAGCATTAAAACAATCCCTGGCTTTTTCCCATGTGAATTTGTGGGTGGACCGTTCCTCATACTGGCAATTTCAGAAGTACAGCCGCTGAATTAATATGGAACTTTATTAATATGATACAACTCAATTATGCCTGCAATCAAGATATAACTAATACTTCAACGACGTAATGCTGGGACCTGACAAATTCCCTACACAGCAGATAAGATGCAAGACAGCTGACATTCACAAAATCTCCCCGACTGTGAGGTTAATAATCTCCTTAATACGAGCGCAGCTGCTTTAGTAAAGCCAAGATGCTTAGTCCAGCTGGCAAGGAAAGAGTTAAAGCTTTGTGGGCTTCATAGAGGCATCTGGCTGGTCACTGTTAGAAACGAGATGCTAGGCTAGATGGATCTGATCCAGCAGGGCTTGTCTTAACTTTGCTGTTGTTTTCTGTGCAAGCATAATGCAAGATATCACCTACAGCAGAAAAATGATATTGCAGAAGCATTGCTGATTAAAAGGCAAAACCTGGGGTGGTGCCATGAAATGCTAGATTAGCAATCTAATCTAATAACTCTGAACTCGGGCCGGGAGTGCCAACAGACATTGAGCCAAAATGGGAGCGCTGGGGGGGGGGGAATGAAAGATGCATCAGCAGGTTCTAAGAAACCTAAGGTTTGCAAAGTTAAACCAAAACAGAACAACTTAGCCCAATGAGGACTGAGCATGCTCGGTAGCCGTAGAATGTTGTGTGTCAGTCGGAAAAGGGAAACTGATAACTTGGGGGAGCGGCATGGCATGATGGAAGAGGGAATTGCTAGCTGGCACCTTGAATAAGAGCATCCGTATTAGATAAGAGGTGAAAACAGATTGCAATGTTTCAGTTGCAGGTCCTGATTTTCTAATCTAATCTCAGACTTTATTAGGTCAATATTCTCACGAGAGCTTTTAAAAAACAACTCTTCGTTTTAGGGCCTTTTTCCTAATTAGAAAAAAGTACATTGTCCTTGCAAAGTTTCCCACAAATGCAACGTCTCAGGTCCATTGTAGGGCAGGTATGCATGGTCCTCAGGTGTATAATGTATGTACAGGAATAATAGTTGAGAATGCCCAATTTCTGTTGGAGGAATTCCCTTTTTGCTATGTGTCTAGTGAATACTACCTGTGGACTCTGCTCTGTGTTGGATCCCTCCAACTGACCTAGTTCCATTTTGGATTGATAGCACTGGCAACTGGGAAATGCAACCTTTTGGATGGATTTAATTGAATAGGAGAGGTTATTTTATTTAGTAATTATCCTTCCTTTTTCTCACTCATGTGAGGATGCCAATATCTATTTCGGCAGTGTTAAAATCACCATTTTGTTGCTGCTGCTGCTAAAAATTGTATACTGCCCTTCATCTGTACATCTCAGGGAGGGTCACAACATAAAAATACAATATAAAAAACAAAAAATTACATAGAAATCAATCAATCAATACATACATACATTAATAATACTGATGGATCTCCTATTGAAAGCTTGTTGATGGCTCTTTCTGCTGCCACTGGAGTAGGGGTCCTTTTCTCAGCCAATGTCTGCATGTTTTTGTGGGGAACCTTCTGGGAACCAATGATGCAAATTTGCTCTTACCCACAATATTGGCTCTTATCCACAATGATGCAGATTTGCATCATTTGCATTAATGGCTCCCACCCTTTTATGAATGGAGTAGACCAGGAGTGGGGAACCTTTGACCCTCCAGATGTTGTTGGACTCCAACTCCCATCATCCATGATTGGCTGTGGAGGCTGGGGCTGATAGGAGTGGTAGGGCTACACATTTCCTACCATCTTCTAAACAAGATGACTACTGTGGGGCCCAAACATGTAAGGTCTATGGGTCTTACTCTCTGCATGTGGGTCATGCAGAAACTGACTGCGGACAGCCTTGACTTGCAGTGAAAATCTTGGTTCACTTTCAGCCCCATCCAACTCAAATGTTCTCTTGTGGTTTAATATTAAGTATGATGGACAAGAGCAGAAAGGGGGGGAGGCAGTGTGGGAGAATGAAGGGGCCACTTTAAAATGGCTCCTTTGATCAGCATCACAAAGTCTTGAGAGGGAAAAGTGATAGAAAGGGAGAAGGAATATGGATTGCGACATTCTTGATGCCGATTTTCTCCCTTTGTAGCTAAGAGAGGAACAGAGTGAATATTGTAGAGATAATCCCACCATCCCCCAAGTGCTCTTAGTGCCTTTTAGACTTCAACTAGCAATAGGGAGAAGATCAGAGGGAAAGATTCAAAGGGAAGGGAGGTCAGCATGTGAATCAAGCATCAAATGAGGACTTTTAAGTAGCTATCGGCTGGGACCATAATACCCAGCTTGGCTTAGTACAGGCAGGTATCTCCAAAGTCCCTGACTACTTGCTTAGAAGTCTACTCAATTCATAAAGAGAGGGTGGGGGGGGGAGTTCTTCTTCCCTTACAATTCCTACATGTCATGCGGTTGTATCAGATGACCTTGTCCAGCGGTGTCATGTCCCGCTAATTGCTGCTCTCGGGCTATGTAAAGGCAGATGAAAATGCCCACCGATTAAACCGCAGGTCACATAGATAATGCAGAAAGGCCTGGTAGAGGTTGCACTTCTTCAATCCCTTATGCTACTCTGTTGCAGAAGCTCATTCTAAGAGGAAATATGTAGAAAATATAAATGTGGGGAACTACGTTGACTGGGTGTCTGGGTCCAGCACAGGCTTTCCCAAACTTATCTCTCCAGCTGTTTTTGGACTACAGTTCCCATCATCCCGGACCACAGGTCCTGCTTGCTAGGGTTGATGGGAGTTGTAGGCCAAAAATGGTTGGAGACCCAAGTTTGGGACCCACTGGTCCAGCACGTGGAAGGATTTGGGAAGGTCCATGTGCCCTTCTCTACAATGGCCCCTTCAAGGTAAAGGTAAAGGGACCCCTGGCCGTTAAGTCCAGTCACGGACGACTCTGGGGTTGCACGATCATCTTGTTTTACTGGCTGAGGGAGCCAGCGTTTGTCCGCAGACAGCTTCCAGGTCATGGGGCCAGCATGACTAAGTCGCTTCTGGCGAACCAGAGCAGCGCACATAAACGCCGTTTACCTTTCCGCCGGAGCGGTACCTATTTATCTACATGCACTTTGATGTGCTTTCAAACTGCTAGGTTGGCAGGAGCAGGGACTGAGCAATGGGAGCTCACCCCGTCACGGGGATTCGAACCACCGACCTTCCAATTGGCAAGTCCTAGGCTCTGTGGTTTAACCCACAGCGCCATCCACGTCCCTTAGAAGCATTATAATCACAGGAGGTCAACCTTATCTTTGTACACTAGGCTGCACATACACCTTGCCTCTCCATCCAGGCATGGAAGTGGTATCACCAAAGCTCAAGCCAAGCAAAAGCCCTCAGTGAAGGAGAGGGGAAGAGCCCGTGAGGGATGTGGCCTAGGGAAGGTCCCAAGTGCTGGATGGTTAGAATTCTTAGTCAATCCCTCTTCCCAGGGAACTCTGAGCTGTTTAACAATCCCTCATCTCGGGGAACTTGTGAAATCACCACCTCCACCACCACCACCACCACCATCATTATTAATTAAACTTGTATGTCACCCTATACCCATAGGTCTCAGGGTGGTTAACAACAACAAAAATCACTATATAAAAAACACAAAATACATAATAAAAACAAAGATAATCCAATAACCCCCCCCTTCCATAACACATTTTGAAAGAGCATCAGATGTCAATCAGCTAAAGACCTGGTTAAAGAGGAACACTTTCTCCTGGCACCTAAAGGTGTATAATGAAGGCACCAGGCGATCTGCCTTGGGGAGAGCATTCCACAAACAGGGAGCCACCACAGAAAAGGCCCATTCTCAAGCTGTCACCCTCCAAACCTCTCGTGGAGGAAGCACATGAAGAAGGGCCTCAGAAGATAATCTCAGAGTCCAGGTAGGTTCATATGGAGAGAGGCAGTCTTTGATGTATTGTGCTGTCCACGGACAAATGCCAGCTCCCTCAGCCTGAAGCGAGATGAGCGCTGCACCCCATAGTCAAGTTTGACTGGACTTAACCATCCAGGGGTCCTTTACTTTTACCTTTACCTTTACCTAGGGGTCTCCTAACAAATCTCAGATCTCTTAACAAATGCATTTCCAAGGATTCTTTGTGGCTGTTTAAAGTGTTATGATACTACTTTAAATGTATATCACAGACTCAACAATGTCTGGAATCGGTTATGTGGCCTTCATAAAATGCCCTTGAAACAGTCCTTGTTTGCCTATGCAGGAGTAGCGGGTCTTTTCAGCCTACTGTGTGAAGTATGAAGTTAGCATTTCTCTCCCTCTAGCAGTCACCTGAAGCTATCCCTTCACAACCTTATAACTCTGAAAGAATACATGCTTCAAGAGCTATTAGTCTTAGGATAGTGAGTGGAAAGAACAATCCAGTCTCCCGTTGACAAAAGCTGCCTCGCCTCCGACCGTCACCACACCTGGCACATTTTCTTGACGCTTCCCAGCCTTAGCAAAGGAAGAAACAGCGCCTTTCTGTACTTAGCTGAGCTTCAATTGGTGACTTATCTCCATTATCTACAGTGTCATGCCTTTCCCCACCAAAACACCTTCTAGGCAGAGGGCTGAGTAAATCTCCACAGACGTTCGCAACAGCAGCAGGTCAAAAGGTAAAGCAACAAAACTGGTGGCATCTGTTTCTTGGCTCCAGATGCCATGAGGTGCCCACATTGTGCCCAGTGACGGTGAGAACATATGAGGCCTAGCTGAAGATAAACAAAGCTTCATGCTTCACTCTCAGGTTTATTTCAGATTATAATGAAATGGGGCATTCATTTCATTATAACTCTCTTCAGAAATTAGGCCCCATAAGTTCAAAGAATGCAGAAGGCTGTTCTATATGACCCATTTATCAAGGGTTCATCCTGATTTGCATCCACAAAGCTTTTGAGGAGGTTAGGCCATGTCTGGTCTTTATGGAGCATCATTTGATTGTGAGGCAGTTATATGAGCATTCATCCTGATCTGCTTGTGGGTTCTTTCTGTGGTTCAGCGGCATTGTGTGAGCTCACGGTGTTTGGGGTGGGCACATGCAAGTGCTGGGGGGGTGGTAGGGCACAGAGGGTGAAGGAGCCCACCACAGCCCCATGTGTCCAGCACGCCAAGGGAGAAATGAGCTCCCTTGGGTACGGTGTCTTGCGGGACTGATGGAGCTCATTGTTCTGCACACCTGGTTCTATGTATATGGTTATACAGTTATTGTTGCAGATATTAATATTGCACAGTTTGAAGTGTCCAGAAGCATAACTATTTGGAATCCATAAAAATATTATTCAAACTTTTACTGGCAGAACTCTTTAAAATAAAACAGAATAAAGTAAATGATTCATCCAAAACATCTATACAATGTATTGTGCTGTTCAGCATGGGCTCAGCGTCTTACAAAATATGAAATAATCCAAACATCTCCCAAAAGCAAAGGTCTCTCTCTTTCTCTTTCTCTTTCTCTTTCTCTTTCTCTTTCTCTTTCTCTTTCTCTCCCCCCCCCTCTCCACAGCCTGCATTCTAGCCTCCAGCCTCAGGAGGACTTCATTTTACATTTTCACTCCATTGGGTTTGGGAGAAAAAACTCGCTTCAAAATGGAGATATGCAACCCAATACCTCCCACATGATCTAAGGTTACAATACACATATGTTAGCTACAGGAGAAACAACAATCAGTCATTTAATCATTCACTTATCAAGAGCTCCAAGTGCTCTCCTTGGCTTTAATATAACCCCATGGAAAAACACCATGTTAAACCATTTTTCATTTCTGTGTCAATTAAACCATTATTCAGTCATACCTTGGGTTACAGACGCTTCAGGTTGTACGTTTTTGGGTAGCGCACTGCGCTGAACCCGGAAGTACCAGAATGGGTAACTTCTGGGTTTTGGCACTTGCACATGCACAGAAACACCATATCATGACCCGTGCTTGCACAGACACGGTGCTGCGGGTTGCGAACGTGCCTCCCGCACGGATCATGTTCGCAACCCGAGCGTCCATTGTACTTAACAGTCAAAAGCACAATAAACAGCATTGATGGGATCACACTGCAAGGCTGAAATCCCCACTGAACTCAAGGACTGCACTGGTAGAATTAAGAGGCAATGTGTTTGTTGGATCATACCACTTCAGGCTGCAAAAGTGTGCAGAGCAAGGTCATGAAAAAAATAGGGACATGTCAAAGATGAGCATTCAGTGCTCAATGAGATTTCCCTCCTCTGTTTGTGTGAGTATTCAAATATGCGCTTACCCTTCCATTTGCAGCCCTGAATGGCTGCAGTCCAGGACATTTAGAAAAACAAAAGGCTTTGCCACCTGATTCTGCTGATTGCACACACGGTGCTCCATGAATCAGGAAACTGCAGGAGCTCATGATGTTGGCATGCAAGTATCCCTAATGGAGAAAATGCAGCAGCACTAATTACCTTAATCTTCCAAAGTGTAATTCAAAGAAGTTAGAAGGCTTTAGCTTGAAACAAACAGCTCTTAGTTATTACCAGCAGGGACCAAATGAATAGCTTGCCGATTTCTGAGAACTTGACATTTGTTTCCAGATTAAGTACACCCTTCAAATAGTTTGCTTTACTGTGCGGGAATGCTATATTTGTTACTGAACACACAGTATTAAATGCATGCACTCACTTGGTTCACCCAACGTGGTAAGCCAAACTATGGTTTTATGGGATGGCATGAGTATGTAGACTTCCAGAGAGTAACTCACAGCTGCTTTGCTTCTCCTTGGTTCTTTTCGCTGCTGTTTAAAGAACAAAAACATTGGCTACCGTTCAGGATTAGGGAGGAGAGAGTTTAACCCTGAGTCCAGGTTTGGAGAACACACACAAAGCTGAACCTTGGCTTAGCTCTGCATGGTGCAGCCTAGGGAGAGCAAAGTAGTCCTTAACTCCTCTCTGGGAGATTTTGCATATTTGCACAGTTCCCGTAAGCCATAATTTGGCTAACCATCGATGGCTGCTAGCCATGACTTACCCTCCAACATTTCTCCAATGAAAATAGGGACACCCTAGGGAAAAGAAGGGCATTCTGGGATCAAATAAGAAACCGGGATGGCTTCTCTAAATCTGGGGCTGTCCCTGGAAAATGGGGACTAATAATAATAATACAGTCATACCTCGGGTGGAAGTTGAGCGTTTTCGGGTTGCGCTCCGCAGCGACCTGGAAGTAATGGAACACATTACTTCCGAGTTTCGCCGCTCGCACATGCGCAGATGCTCAAAATGATGTCACGCGCATGTGCAGAAGCGGCGAAACGCGACCCGCGCATGCACAGACGTGGGTTGCCTTCACGTCAAGGCTCTGGAACAGATCCAGTTTGCATCCAGAGGTACCACTGTAATAATGATGATAATATTTATTTGTTTGTTTGTATGTTTATTTATTTCCCGCCCATCCGTCTGGGTTTCCCAAGCCACTCTGGGCAGCTCCCAACAGAATAAAACATCAGATATTAAAAACTTTCCCTAAACAGGGTTGCCTTCAGATGTCTTCTAAAAGTCAGGTAGTTGTTTGTTTCCTATTGGACTGCCATGGTCTGCCATGATTGCTATCTTCTTCCATGATCAGAGGCTTCTGATCATGCTTCTGAATGCTTGCTGGTAGCCATAGGCAGGGAGAGTGCTCTTGTGCAGATCCCACAAGCATTTGATTAACAACCATGAGTACATGTACACGACTAGGCGGGCCATGGGCCTGATCCAGCAGGACTCTTTTGTTCTATTATTTTATTTTATTTCATTTGAAACAGGCCTTTGCTTAGCTGTGGATAGATAAGACATCACAGTTTTTCACTGTAGGGAATCTTCCCTCCTGAATTTAAATTGGAGGTACACTGCCCTCCTGCCTTCAGAAAGGTTCACACACATATTGATCCGCTCCTAGAATTATGAACAGGCACTATCCTGCAATTGTGGAATAGTTCATATTGCTTGCTACCATCTTGCCACTGAGTCAGAGCCCAAGATAGAGATGCTTAAGGAAGTTGACCTTTTCAAATCTGGAGTCACCTGATCCACACCTCCTGGTCTAACAGGCAGCTCAGAACACCGTTATCTTTCAGATTTCACACATTTCCAAATTTTGCTCTGCTCAGTTATCTGCTAACCCTCCCTCCATATCACAATGCATTTCAGCATGCCTATTACAAGATACAATACAATATTGTATTTCAAGAGCAATGTGTATTCAAGAGCGATGTGTATTTTAAGAGAAGAGGCATTCAGGAAGACACAATTAAATGTGTAGTTTCATTTAGATCAAAAGTAAATAAATTGAAGGTTTATGTAGAAATGGGATGGAATTGACTTATGAATGAATGCATGTTTTAGTGACATGGACTAGAAGACTATGATCCACTGAGCTCTAGCTCAGGGCTGGGCATAAGGCTCTGCTTTCTGGGCAGAGGTGGCCATTCTGAGCTTCTGATCAACCTTCTGCTTTCAGTTGGGATGATGTCACATAATGTCACAAAAAGAGACTGAGCATGCTCGATTGGGTATATCCATTCTTTTCTTTTTTAAAGTTTTATTTATTTATTAGCATTCTTATGTTACATCAGTAAACATTATCATATTACATCACAAGGCGTATTATAATATAATTATCAGCATGTATACAAAGTTTATATACAAAGTTTATACAGTGGTACCTCGGGTTAAGAACTTAATTCGTTCTGGAGGTCTGTTCTTAACCTGGAACTGTTCTTAACCTGAAGCACCACTTTAGCTAATGGGGCCTCCCACTGCCACTGCGCCGCTGCTGAACGATTTCTGTTCTCATCCTGAAGCAAAGTTCTTAACCTGAGGTACTATTTCTGGGTTAGTGGAGTCTGTAACCTGAAGCATCTGTAACCCGAGGTACCACAGTATACCTAAAGAAAAGAAACAAGGACAAAAAACTATTCCAAAATCATATATGTACCAACACTTTGGACTTCCTGTCTATCCCCTTGTATATTCCTTTTTTTACAAATAAATGTACTCTTATTATTGTATATTTCTTTACATTTTATGTATTTTATCTAATACATTCCTATATCAATATGTACACTTGGTCTTATTTCTCAACTCAGTCTCTCTCCAATGTCAATTGAATGCTAGCATAGATAGCGAACCTTTACTGTATTTTTGAACATATATCTTATATCTATCTCACTTTTCCATAAATTTTTGTTTTGAATTGCCTCTCAGGCTATTTGTCAACTGCGCCATTTCAGGAAATTCTTTTAGCTTGTTATGCCAATCCGTTATTGTCGGGACTTCTTCTTCCTTCCACCCCTTTGCCACCAAAGTCCGAGCTGCAGCCGTTGCATATAAAAATACCTCCCTATACCTATGGGTCTAGCCATTCTAATGAGCCCAGAGTGGTCAGTACTAGAGTGCTAAACATATCCATCTTGAAGATTGTATTTTTCAAGGCACACACCGGTGGCTCATGCAACAAGCTAGTTGTCTTGCATGCGGGCTTCACATTTGGGCGCCTGGCTGGCTGCTGCAGAATGAGGAACTGTGATGGACCTTTGACCTGATCCAGAAAGGCTATTCTTACATTCTAAACCACCGATTCAGCAATTCTTCTTTAGGCTTTGGAAGATTCACATGCTTTTGATTATGGTATAAATGAGGGCTATAAAGCAGAGTGCTGTGTCTTCATTAAAAAAGAAGCAGCAATAATAATGAAACAATATGCTGTGGTAGGCCTTCTCTCATGTCCTTTTTTAAAAACAAATGGAAAATAATAATTATGATGTATACACAATACATTTTTCTATTCCTTTGCTTAAGTTGGCTTTCAATGGCAAAAATATGTAATTCTCCTTTACTAGCAAACCGGAGGATAAACTCACCCCTTACAAGAAATACGGACACATGTATTTTTATATCCAATAATGGCAGCAAGAATATTATTGGCACAAAAATGGAAGCAAGAAGAATTACCGACGAAAGAAGAGTGCCAAATGAAATTAATGGACTATGCAGAATTAGATAAATTAACAGGAAGGATTCAAAACATGCGGGACCAGAGATTCTTAGAAGACTGGAGTAAATATTTGAACTATTTGAAAAGCGATTGTAATAAACAGATCATGCTAGTAGGACTGCAAGAAGTTTTGTAAGGAGGATTAGGTGAAATATTGCAAGACTATGAAGAGAACTAGGGACGCGGGTGGCGCTGTGGTGTTAACCACAGAACCTCTTGGGCTTCCCAATCGGAAGGTCGGGGTGAGCTCCCATTGCTCGGTCCCTGCTCCTGCCCACCTACCGGTTCGAAAGCACATCAAAGTGCAAGTAGATAAATAGGTACCGCTCCGGTGGGAAGGTAAACGGCATTTCTGTGCGCTGCTCTGGTTTGCTGGAAGCGGCTTAGTCATACTGGCCACATGACCCGGAAGCTGTACGCCAGCTCCCTCGGCCTATAAAACGAGATGAGCGCCGCAACCCCTGAGTCGGTCACAACTGGACCTAATGGTCAGGGGTCCCTTTACCTTTTTATGAAGAGAACTATTAAAAGGTAAAGGTAAAGGTACCCCTGCCCGTACAGGCCAGTCTTGACAGACTCTGGGGTTGTGCGCCCATCTCACTCAAGAGGCCGGGGGCCAGCGCTGTCCGGAGACACTTCCGGGTCACGTGGCCAGCGTGACAAAGCTGCATCTGGCGAGCCATTGCAGCACACGGAAACGCTGTTTACCTTCCCGCCAGTAAGCAGTCCCTATTTATCTACTTGCACCCAGCGGTGCTTTCGAACTGCTAGGTTGGCAGGCGCTGGGACCGAACGACGGGAGCGCACCCCGCTGCGGGGATTCGAACCGCCGACCTTTCGATCGGCAAGCCCTAGGTGCTGAGGCTTTTACCCACAGCGCCACCCGTGTCCCTAAGAGAACTATTAGTTAATGATAATTAAAAGTAATAGAGAAATTAAGAAATGCAGAATAAGTGATAAAGAATGGGTTCAGAGGTTGTTGACGGAAGTCTAAAATATTGTGTAAGATAAGGAATTATGTTAAATTACTGTTGGAAATGATATGTTAAAATCAATAAAAATGTATTTAAAAAAGAGAGATATGGACACATGTTCATGCGACACACACAGCAGCCGACACAGTAACGTACCACCTGGAAAGCTCTGATCTCAAAGGCTGTCACATGGAAGATGGAGCAAGCTTATTTTTTTACTGCTGCAGAGGCTAGGAAACGAACCAATGGATTCAAGTTATAAGAAAGGAGATTCTGACTGAACATCAGGAAGAGCTTTCTGACAGTAAGAGCTGTTTGACAGTAGAACTGTCTCCCTAGGGAGGTAGTGGAATCTTCTTCCTTGGAGGTTTTTAAGCAGAGGTTGGATGGCCATCT
Source organism: Podarcis raffonei (assembly GCF_027172205.1). Taxonomy (NCBI): domain Eukaryota; kingdom Metazoa; phylum Chordata; class Lepidosauria; order Squamata; family Lacertidae; genus Podarcis; species Podarcis raffonei. The sequence goes on from NC_070612.1 coordinate 11,833,608, forward strand.
GTCATGGATGCTTTAGCTGAGATTCCTGCTTTGAAGGGGGCTGGACTAGATGACCCCTGGGGTCACTTCCAACTCTATAATTCTATGATTCTGTGAAATTCTATGCCTGTGCAACCCATTGCGAGGGCTACATAGATGATCATAAAGAAATCGAGGTCTGTTCTAGAGGGTCAAAACATTCTGTACGAGTGGATTTGTATCCCACAGAGTTTTGCCGAGGAAACAGCAATAAATTTTGATACACCTGAGTTTTGTGAAAGTGCAGGCACGATGATGTATGCTGCGATGATCAATGCAGGGAGAGGGAGAGGGGGAAAAGATATTGATTTGCCATGCAATAAAGCTAAGATTGTCTATAAATAATATATTTTTCATGGGCCTTTGATGAAATTGCTTGTCTTGCATAAATATTTGACTGGTATATCCACCCTCATTTGCACAACGGTGAATTGTGATTTAAGTACCGGGGCTGGATTGGTTGTGTGGAAAGCGGAGCGACAATGGCTTCAGACAATGAATTAATGTGGCAGAAAATTTATCAGGTTTTAAGGCTGGTGGGGGCTGTTGCTAACTAGTGGGGAGCCCATTCGTTCTCCAGTCAAATTTGCTTTCTTCTGCAGATTTCTTCGGCTTCTCTCGATTCAGAGGCTGTCTAAGCAGTTTGTCATGTGGCAAAGTGTTTACGGTAGCGCTGTGCCGAAAATCTCTCCTGTGTTTCCCCCCCTCACACACCTGCAACCATTCTACAAAAATTGCCGCTGCAGGCCATCATGTAAAAGTTTCCTAAAGGCAAGGAAATAAACATCATTTCAGTGGTAAACAACACTCGGCCTTCCAAAAGATACATTCGCTGAGGATGGTAATCTAAGCATGTTGTAAGATGAAATATGTGACATTGGAGTGTCTTCAACAAAGACCTACTCAGAGTAGACCCACTGGCAATTGCCAGCAGGGTCGTGCTGGAGCACCAAGCTGGAAGGCATTCTGGCACTCATCAGCAGGGTCGCACCACCTCTGGTGTGACGCTGTTGACTTGCGCCAGAGTGGGCATCTTTTGGTCTAGCGCTCTGGCATGGAGACTTACTCCAGAGTGCTGGAACAAAAAACCAGATGTTCTGGGATCCAAACAGAAGCTGGGATTGGCTTCTGTGATCCAGGATGTTCCACTTAAAATGGGACACCTGGGTTGTATATGAGCTATGTTGCAGCTCTGTGAGAGAAATACAGTGGTACCTCGGGTTAAGAACTTAATTCGTTCTGGAGGTCCGTTCTTAACCAGAAACTGTTCTTAACCTGAGGTACCACTTTAGCTAATGGGGCCTCCTGCTGCCCCTGCCGCCGCTGCACAATTTCTGTTCTCATCCTGAAGCAAAGTTCTTAACCCGAGGTACTATTTCTGGGTTAGTGGAGTCTGTAACCTGAAGCGTCTATAACCTAAAGTGTCTGTAACCAGAGGTGCCACTGTAGTGTTTCTTAACAGCTCTGAGCACTCTTTAAAATATAGTGGTACCTCAGGTTACAAACACCTTGGGTTACAAACACTTCGGGTTACAGACTCCACTAACCAGGAAGTAGTACTTCGGGTTAAGAACTTTACCTCAGGATGAGAACAGGACTCACGCGGCAGCGGCATGACAGCAGCGGGAGGCCCCATTAGCTAAAGTGATACCTCAGGTTAAGAACAGTTTCAGATTAAGAACGGACCTCCATAATGAATTAAGTTGGTAACCAGAGGTACCACTGTACTCCCATAATTCTTTGCAGGAAGCCATCACTGTTTAAAGTGATGTCATGGTGCTTTAAATGTATGGCGTGAATGTGGCCTAACGTGGCCTAACTTTACTTAATTGCACCACTGTTTGGCACTGAATAAGGCAGGAATGGGAACTAATGAGTTAAGACAAAGGATTTACAAGTTAAGGTGAGTTTTCAGCTGAGGTTGCAATACGATCAGGGGAAGAATTCCAGGTACAGACGGCATGAGCATTGCTGACTTCACATGGAGAAAGTGAATGTAGCAGAGGTCTCTGGTATCACAGCAGCTTGCGGTGGGGCTGTGTGGAATGCTCTGTAGCCGCAGTTGCTGCCAGCCTTAACCATGATTTGTTATTGCACATGCTCCCTGCTGCTGTATGGAAGGCACACACCCTGACACATGCCCAAGGATGGGTCAGGACTGCTCCCACAGCCTATTGGGAGATGGTCCGACGAGAGCCAACCTTATGCCGCTTATTTTCAATGTGCATATTTTCTGGGAAGAACAAAAAAGCAAGCCAATGCCACAGGGCTCTTGGAGTGATGCTCAGCCATGCATAAGGAGCCTCATAAGCCCTTGTGGCTGCCTGAGGCCCAGGGCCTTGTTCCAAAAGATGAACTTTACTCTCGCTTCATAAATATGAACCAAAACCACTTTAGCATTCTCGAGAAAACCCCTCACAAGCAGCAGTGACAGGTGGGCTTCTGTGTATCAGAAAGGAGAGTGAGATTAAAATGCAGAGGAAGGTTTCAGAGGTCCCATTTCTGAGATCGTCACAGGGCAGGGGGAGCATGCTTTTGCCACTAACTTGCATGCACCTGGGGTGTAATCCAGAGCCATTAATACCAATGAAGTTTTGGACAGTAGCTTGAATGAGAAATGGGTTTCATCCCTTCTTTGTACGCAACACTCGAGCATGTTATATAGCAGGTTTCAACGGCTTTTCTGTCAGTGTAAACTTCAACCCTATATTCTTTCTTCAGTGCCTTCTGGCGGTTCCCTCACTGCGAGAAGCCAAGTTACAGGGAACCAGGCAGAGGGCCTTCTCGGTAGTGGCGCCCTCCCTGTGGAACGCCCTCCCACCAGATGTCAAAGAGAACAACAACTATCAGACTTTTAGAAGACATCTGAAGGCAGCCCTATTTAGGGAAGCTTTTAATGTTTGATGTATTAGAGGATTTTAATATTTTTTTGGAAGCCGCCCAGAGTGGCTGGGGTACAAATAATAAATTATTATTATTATTATTATTATTATTATTATTATTATTATTATAGTGCACACCAAATCAAATTTGGACCATATATTTAAAGCACTATGATACAACTTTAAGCAGTCATGCCCCCCCCCCAAATAAATTCTGGAAGCTGTAGTTTGCAAAAGGTGCCGAGAGTTCTGAGGAGACTGCTATTTCCCTCCCAGAACTACAATTCCCAGAGTTCCCTGTGAAGAGGAAGGGGACAGGGGTCTCCTCAGAACTCTCAGCTACGCTAACTTTGTTTTGTGTCAGTTGGCCGCCATTTTGCACATCTCATTTTGGCTCGGTAAGTCTCACCTGCCACAGTGAACTTTCCCTAGGGCAACAACATGTTAAGCAAAGTCCCAAGATCTGACCTGACCTGACCAGAGTTTAGGAACTACTGTAGAATTCCCTCCTGCCAAGGAGATATTCACTCCGTTGAAAGGTTGATGACGGGCCGCGAGAGTCCTAGTAGCACAAAGATGGAAGACTGAAGAAATTCCAACTAGAGAATCAAGGCAAGAAAAACTGATGGACTATGCAGAACTGGCAAAATTGACACATAAGCTATAGGACAAGGATAACTGTGACTTTAAAGATGAATGGGAACCCTTTACGGAGTATTTGAAGACGCAACAAAGTGAATTGGACTCCTTGGCAGGTTTTGAATAAACACTCACAAACTCTTTATTGACAATAATCAGTTAAATAATTTAAGGATTTATACAACTTTGTAACATGCAGAGAATAGCATTCACAGAGAAACCAAAGATTGGAACTGAGGGAAGTCAGGGGGTGGGGTTTGTGTGGGAGGGTGGGGGGAGGGAGGAAAATGGGAAAAAAATTAAGGATGACATGTTTTTGGATAATATGTTTTGTTTAAATCTTTAATAAAAATTATAATAATAAAAAAGGTTGATGACGGGAATAAAGGGAAGTATTTCTCTTCAACACCCTTGGGTTCTAGTTAGGACTGATTGTTTCCAGCTCTCTTGCACTTCCATCAAGAGTTAATGCAAGGATGGGCAAGCTATTTTCTTTTTCATGGGCCACATTCCCTTGAGTATAATCTGTTGGGGGCCAGAGACGGGCAGGGTCAGAGCTTCTGATGGGTGGAATCAGAGACAAAAGTGTTTAGGAAGAGGTAATCCAGAATTAAGACTGTCCTTCAAGTTTTACCAAAGCGATCACCAGTGCAGATCTACTCAGAAGTAAGCCCCACTGGGTTTGATGGCCTTTCTAACAAGTAAGCATACAGCAGATTTCTCCCCGTGCTTTAGTACAGACCAATACAGCTATTGACTTTAGTCTACTATGTGCACCGATGCACACAGACATGCCAGAAGCTTCCCAATTTGTTCTCAGACAGCGGACTCGGGGCAGCTTCTTTTCCCCAAGCAGTACAACTAGCAACAAAGCAAAAACAAACATCAATTTGTTTTTATCAAATAAAATATCGCCCCTTCCAATTGTTCTGAAACTACATAGTGTGTGTATGTGGGGAAGCACTTTTTGAAGCTTGGGAGAAAAACATGGAGGAACAAGACAGAAGGCACCCTGAATGGGGCAACACCAGGGACTGTCTATAACGGAGCTGAGGAATATATGAATATATGATGAGGAACAGCAGGCTTGTTTCTCCTGGACATCAGTTCTGTGTGTATTTCCCTCATTCTCAGCCAGATGCAGTGTCATTTTTATTGCCCTTTTATTGCACTTTTGTGATGATTTGTGCTCATAATGCTATCGGGGAGGTCACACATAGGATCCTGCTTTCAATTTTATTTGTGCCTCCAAAGGTTTTTTTGGTGGCCACAATGTTTCACTTACAGTCAGTGTTAGTATTTCACATCTCTGATGCTTCAGATGAGATTGCCTGTCTGGGAAGAGTGTGGGAACGGAAGACAGTCTTATCTCTTCCGCTGTATGTACTTATTGTACCGTACTTTTGCTTCTCCCTCTTCTTCTCTCGGAGCTGGAGAGAGAAGACACCATGAATCCTTTGTCTGTACATAATGTGTAAATAAATACGTAGATTAGATCTACGATGTCTCATGCTTCTTGCTGTGTTATGCTAGAATATTAGTGTGCACATATAATTTGATATATGTCGCTGAAGCGCACTGAGAAGAAGGGAAATGCCTTTTCCAGAACTGCGCATACCAGAGGATGCTCGGAGTTCGGGGCTGAAGGGGCACCCCAGGGCATTTCCCAACAGTCAGTGCATACCCCATAACTTCCTGCTGAAATTCCAGATGTTCTGGTTTATCATTGTCCTGCTTTTATTGGGCTATAGCCTCTCTGGGCATCAATAATGTGTTGGGGAAGCATTGCAGAAAAAACAAAAGCGGGAGGGGGGGGAATCTACCATTAGTGCACTATTATCGTGTGTTGCAGGAATGTGTTGCAGAATATGCCCACTATAAAAAATCAGTCTGTAAGAGTGCAGAGTCTCTTCAAACCTTTGGGTGAAGTAGAAAAGACTTCACCAAGAAGGCCAAACCTATTGCACTGATGCAACATCCTTCAATGCTGGGTGGGGTCCAAGCTGCTCTGATGGAAAATTCTCTGTTCCCAGGGTCAAATATATCAGTACCAGCCTCTCCCCACCCACTCAAAGTGTTATCTGCTGTTGCTAGTGACTCTGAAGCTTGCCGAAGCCTCTCCTTGCTCTGAAAGGTTATGGAAAGGTGGAACAATCAAGCAACCCATTCATAACAAATGTGATGCAATCCAGGCAGAAACTGGGATGGGTCAATCTCTGGTTGATGTCACTTTTGGATGTGTTCAGCCTGAAGTATTGTAGTCATGTATCCTGCTGTACAGTTTTCGACTTAAAGGTTTGTCAGACAGAACCATCTTCTGTTTGAGGGGCTCTCCAATCACCATCTGGTTTAAAGACAAAGTACCATGAGAAGGGAAAGCAGGAAGGGGTACTGAAGCTGTCCATCAAATGACAATTAACGTTTGCAAATATGTGCCCACTTTCATGCTCTTCGTTGATGATGCATAAATCACCACCTTCCCCGTAAGTCCTTTCCAATCCATGTTTGCATTAAGCTGCACTCAAGCTGCAATGGAATCTATCTGGACCCTTCTGAATTCACCTGAGGCCTTTTTCCAGGTGTCCTCTCTGAGTGACGTTTGAAGGGTGGTGACAAGAGGGTATTTGGGGATGTGGCTCCCTGTTTCTGGACTGTTTTTCCCAGTGAAGTCTGCCTGATCCATTCATTAACTCATTTTCATTTTTCTTCTCAAAGTATGCATATGAATTATTTTACTACTTCTTTTTTGAGCCAAGTACTACATCTGAACATTTTGGAAGTGTAAAAAGCAAGCGGTTAAACTTCATACTGCTCTGTATATCAGTCAGGCAGGTGTAGTTCATATTGGCATCTGCAAAGATCAAATCCCACTAACATCCCAAGGTGGTTAGGAAAAGCCACTAGCAAAATATAACTGGATCTGTTTGGACCATTGCTGTATCCTATAGCTTAATAAATATCAGTGGATGGAGGGCCTAATAAAAAGATAAGAACCAGATCTGTCCTCAGTCATTTTAAAGATGTCAAAAATCCACAGACTTCATATAATCTTATAGCGCGTTTGTTCTCCTTGCTCTGCATGGACCAGAGCGTAGTTTAAGATGCATCTATATATTTTCTCTCTCTCTCTTTTTGCAGTCTTTAATTGGAAAAGCATCATCTTCATTCTCCTCATGCAGCGGATTTGTCATTGCCTCCAACTGTGCTGTTAGTTTTGCAAATTAAATACAGTCAGACCTGCTTAATCCATGTCTTGTTTAGCCATATGCCTGAGTGACCAAAACTCTATGTGGTAAACAACATACGCCTGTTCCTCGCTCACAGACGGAACCAAATTAAATAAGCATGACGTTCATACAGCGATTCCTGTCTGAGTTGGGATGAATGAAATTGGCGACTTCTGCAATATCTTATTGAATAATGCAGGGAAATTGCAGGGACCCTGAAGACAAAATGGTCTCCTCCTTTGCCTTCCTCCCTACGCTGCAAGTGATACTGAGTGTTGATTTTTTTTCAAGGCTTTTGCTCTTTCTTCCTAGCTGGAAACATTTGGTAGCATCTCAGCTGTCAAAACTGCTGCGGAGAGGGTGGTGGCGGCAGAGGTGAGGAAGAGCACAACGGACAATTCTAATTAATTAATAAATCTTTCATTTCTTAAAAAGTGCTCTTCATTCCTAGGATCCCAGGGCTGTTCACAAAACTGCCATGTGAAGGTAGAAGAAAACAGTATTTTGAAAACTATTTTTTTTAAAAAAAATCCAACCTAGCAAAATAATAACACAGCATAATAGTAGGCATCAGATTAGCCCTTAGAAATTTAATTAGCTGTTTCAATCATCCATTGCCTCCCAGAAGTCTGAAGTAAAAGATGCATTTCAGTTCATGCCAGAAAGCTGTTTGTGTGTGGGAGAGCCACACTTTTAAAGGAAGGGAGTTCCATAACCAGGGGGCCATCACAAAGAAGGCTCTGCCCTGTGTCACCAACCAGCAGCGCAGTACCGAATTTGGTTCCTCACCTGCTGCCACTGGCTCTTTCACAGAAAGTGTGAAGACTTCATCAGAATCATAGGATAGGGGCAGGGGGTCGCATTTAGCTTATCATATTGACCAAGTTGCCAATCAGTCTAGCTCAACTTTTTTTTATGCTGAAGAGTTTTAGGAAAGCCCCACACGTTCTCACAACAGTGTAAAACCTTGCAAGCTGTGTTCCAGGATCTCTTCCTGGTATGATTATGTGACCTCGCAACCCTACCCAGAACAGGCCACCTTCCCAATTCCAAGATATGGGAATCATCAACCTTCAATAGCTCTATCTTGTTGGGATTCAGTCTCTGTTTATTGATCCACATCCAAGCTGTGACTGACACCAAGAAACCAGCCCAGCACCTGAATAGCCTCTTCTGATTCAGGTGGTGTTGAGAGAGAACGAGAGCGAGAGATGGGTGTTATCCACATGATGATGGCACTAGGATTCAAATCCAGCTTACTGTACTTCTGATTAGGCATGGTTAGGATTGCTCTGTGAGCTCTTGAAGTCCATGCAGTGCCAGATTTATGTATAAGCCAAACAAGCTATGGGACGCGGGTGGCGCTGTGGTCTAAACCACAGAGCCTAGGGCTTGCCAATCAGAAGGTCGGTGGTTCAAATCCCCACGACGGGGTGAGCTCCTGTTGCTCGGTCCCTGCTCCTGCCAACCTAGCAATTCGAAAGCACATCAAAGTGCAAGTAGATCAATAGGTACCGCTCCGGCAGGAAGGTAAACGGCGTTTCCGTGCACTGCTCTGGTTCACCAGAAGCTGCTTAGTCAGGCTGGCCACATGACCCAGAAGCTGTACGCTGGCTCCCTTGGCCAATAAAGCGAGATGAGCGCCGCAACCCCAGAGTCGGTCATGACTGAACCTAATGGTCAGGGGTCCCTTTACCTTTAAACAAGCTATAACTTAGGGCCCCACTCTCTTGGGGCCCCCCCAAAAATGTAAAGGAGGAAAAAAACCTGGATGTGCATTTCCAAAATATAAGATAAAAAACAAATAAAATAAAACCTACATACAGCAACAGTGTTTTGTGTTGTGTAGGCTCCTATGAGGTAAGTAATGGGCCCCGCCTGCTATATAAAGGGCCCCAGTACCTTCAGGAGCTTAGGGCCACATCAAAACTAAATCTGGCCCTGACTCCATGGGACCTACTTCTGTGTAGAGGCTTGCACTGTGAATCTCCACTGGAAGAATTGTTCTTATTCCATTACTTCAATTGCAGTTCTGAGGATTGCATCTACCTCTTGCACCAAAGGCTTGAGATGGATTTATTCTCTCCTTTGAGATAAGTTGCCACCAAATTAAAACCCCCAGCCCTTGTAGCCATGTCTCTGAAATTAGTTTAGTGCATGCAGAAATGTAATAAGTCTGATAGCCTGCAAGCCTTTGCACCATATAGATTTCCTTTTACTTGGGCAAGTAATACATTTAAATTCCATGGGCAGGTTAACAGAATGATGTACAATTGTATCTGACTCCTAGGTCTGCTACACACTTTACGTTGCTGTGGAATCAGTCTCACTGATTGTAGCCTGTAGCTAACAAAAGCAGATCTTCAAGCAGTACAAAAGTTCAGTGGAATACCTGGTGTGATGTAGCTGTTAACAGAGTTTTGAATCAAGAAGTCTCCAAGTTGAATCTTGTCTCTGCCTAGAGCTCACTCGATGGCCTTAGGCAATCCAAACCCCTCCATCAGTCCTTCTATCTACAACATGGAGGATATGAACATGGACTGTTGTAAGATAATTCATGTGAAACATTTCAAGCACTTGAAAGTAGCATCCCAAGATGGAGGACCTCAGAACTGGAGGTGGACTGCAGGCATCTCTAGCTGGTCCTTGGAACTCCCTCCCACAAGTTGCTCCCCATCCTCAGCCACACCTTGCTTGAATTGTCTTTGTCTGCCTAGAATGCGTCCTTGAACTTTTCTTCCAGTTGAACATTGCAGGTGGAAGTTGCATGCATATGCAAGTCTGCAAATAATCTGGGAGGCCTTCTCTCAAAAAGTCCAGCTGGAATGGGTGAGTGGGGCCTGATAAGACTAAATCTGCATTCGGGGATTGCATGTTTTATTGTCAAAAAAACCTATCAAATGTGTGATGTTCCTAAAGCGTATCTTGAGCCGCTGATGACATTCTTCCCACAGACACCATGTGTGGCATTGTTGGCATCTCAGCTCAATAGCACAACTTCTTGGCCAACTGTATCCTCACAAAGGCTCTGGTGGTTTCTCTGCTACACCTCCACCCTGCAGGTACTTAAGCCTACAGCTTGGGTGGAGGAAGAGAAGAAGGAGCCAGGAGTTAGCAGGATGTAACTGGTTCACATAGAAACATAGGAAGCTGTCTTATTAGGAGTTAGCTTACTGGTCCAGCTAGCTCAGTGCTGTCCAAACTGATAGGCAGCTGCTCTCCAGCATTTCAGAATGCCATCTCCTCCAGCCCTACCCTACCTGGTGATGGCAAGGATTGAAACTGGTAACTTCTGCATGCAAGGCAGATGCCCCTTCCCCAGCAACTAAATAATTTTTGTTGAAAAAACTCATGGGGAGGCGAACAAATGAGTGCAGAATGTTGGGAAGGGGCAGAGCAGAAAAGCAAGGAGGGGAGAGATGGAATTGCATGTCTTTTTGTTGCAGGCTCTGCTTGTCAGTACTCAAACCACCTCTGACACAATCATTCATCTTCCTCCCGTTCCCATATTCCTCCACCAATTTCTGATACTGACCCACAATCCTTTCAGATTTGGGGAGATTTATCTGAACCTTTGGACTGGCAAAATTGCAAGCAAAAATTAAGATGCATTGGGTTGAGACCTCCAAACCAAGCTCTTAGACATAGTCATGAACAATGTTGAAAAGCAAGAGCTGTGCATGTCTGAACACAGACAATCGACTCCTTGAGAACAGCTCAAGAAAAAATGTTTGTACAGTGGTACTTCGGGTTAAGAACTTAATTCGTTCTGGAGGTCTGTTCTTAACCTGAAACTGTTCTTAACCTGAAGCACCACTTTAGCTAATGGGGCCTCCTGCTGCCACTGTGCCACCGCTGCACGATTTCTGTTCTCATCCTGAAGCAAAGTTCTTAACCTGAGGTAGTATTTCTGGGTTAGCGTACTCTGTAACCTGAAGCGTATGTAACCTGAAGCGTATGTAACCTGAGGTACCACTGTATCTGTCATTCTCATGACATTCAAGAGAAACTGTTCATACTCTGCACATTTCACAAATTCGGTATTCAAAAGCAAACAATGGTAGTACTAACAATTCCACATTTTAAAGAAATGTAATGAAATAAATATTTCTAAACAACGTACATAATTGAACTAAGACCCACAACCACAAATAATATACAAAACTTTATAATACGGTATATAAGTAACGCATCATAATGCATTGGAGCTATCGAAGGCTCCCTTTCCTCCACCCTGCTGAGGTCAGAGCTCACAACAGAACAATATGTGTGTGGCTGAATGGTGCAAGCTAGATCAGAGAATCATAGATTCATAGAATTGTGGAGTTGGAAAGCACCACAATGATCATCTAGTCCAATCTCCTGAAGTGCAGGAATCTTTCACCCAACGTGGGGCTCAAACCCACGACTCTGAGATTAAGAGGCTCATGCTCTGTACAAGAAAAAAACCCACAACATCTTTCCCCAACCTGGTGCCCACCAGATGTTGTTGAGCTCTAGCTCCCATCATCCCTGACCCTGGACTGATGCAAGTTGTAGTCAGAAACTGCTAGGGAGCCATGGGTTGAAGAAGGCTGGTCTACAGCAGCTCAAAAGAGAGAGACAAATTCCTACTCCCGCTCCATCCATCCTTCTACCCCCAGAAACTCTGAGTGGAGAAACAACAGGGCGCTGGAAACAGTGACAGAAGCAGGAGAGCAAAATCAAATTGGCTTTACGGGAAGCTGGCAGGAAAGAGGGAAGAAAATAGAATGACAGCATGCGATGTAACAGGGAGAATTTTAAAATGGATGGCACCGAAACCTCAGAAGTTAGTGACGTGTGAAAACAGGAGGAGTCATATGAGAAGCAAAGGAGAGTGTAAATAGAATGTTTTATGTGGTTGGCAGCTACCTGATGTGGTTGCAGCAAACAGCAGATTGGGCTGTACATATCGGGAGAGAGGTGAAAAATGCGTGTGAATAGGATGTTGTCACAGGCTGTTAATTGGGGGAGGTTGTAGCTCAGTGGGCAAATCATATATTTTGTGTGAAGCGTGGATTTCCCTCTGAAAGTTTCTTAGATTGCAGCCCTGGAGTTACTCCCCTGTGTGTAAGTTCCAGTGAACATAATGGCACTTGTTCCTGAGCAAAAAAAATGGATAGGATTGCACTGTAAAGACACGGCAATCAGAAAGCTGTCAGGCATGTGTACCCTGGAGAGTCACGGTCAGGCAGAATTGCGCTCCATGCCTCAGTGGTCTGATCCAGCATAAGGCCAGTTCATAAGCCTCCCTTTCATATTTCTGTTGCTTGCAAATTTAGAACTAACTGACTCCCTTAACAGCCTTAAATCACCAGTGGGGCTCTTTCGTTTATTTCATGCAATGGGTATTAATTCAATGTACATTAATATTCAAGAGTTATTTGATTACTATTAATTAATATATAATGAATTTGTTTTCCTGTGCAGAAAGGCTAAGGCACTTGAGGGTTTTCCATTTAGAAGGAAGGCAATTAAGGTAGGACGTGAATGACAGCGGTTCATAGGGGAAGTGGGTAGAGAAAGCAATGTTTCTCTTTCCATCGTAATAATACTGTAGATCTCTGAGATCACCCTGGGAAAAATTGGTGATGGATGCAGGATGGGCAAACACTGACTGGGGCCAGGGGCGAACGCAGGCGTCATGACACCCAGGGCGGGGTGTCGCTATTTAGGGAGCATGTGCGGTGTCGCTACGTACAACGCATGCGCCTTACGTAGCGATGCCGCACATGCTCTGTACATAGTGGTTTGCCACCGGCGCCGGGATCCTCTGCTCGTGGCTGCAGCCATGTACGGAGGATCCTCCACATGCGGTGGTGCGATGGCTGCTCGTGCCGCCGCCAACCCCAGTGGGGTGCCTTCTTGTCACCCCCCCCAGACATGGCACCCAGGGCGAACCGCCCCCCTGTTGCGACCCCACTGATTGGGGTAGATTCAGGAAAGACCAGAAAAATATATCCAAACAATGGTTTATTAGTTTATGGAAATTTGCCCCATAGGATGGGGTGATGGGCTTTAGCTCAGATGCTTTGAAACGGGGATTAGACTGATTATTAAGTGGGTAAATAAGTGCATGGGGCAACTTTGTTTCTTTCTAATGCAGTGGGAGCCAATGCCATGCCCTCCAGATATTGTTGGACTACAACTCCCATCATCCTTCGCCATTGGCCATGCTGGACGGGGCTGATGGGAGCAGTAGTTCATCAACATCTAGAAGGCATCCCTTTGGCTAACATTGTCCTTCCTACTGAGTCTGCAAAAACTCTGGTTCAGGTTTTCATTGTGTCCCGTTTTTATTGCAGCAATCTTTTATTTAAGGACAACTTCCTTTTTCTCATCTTTTTGCACTTGCTTCTCCCTTGAACTCAACAGCCCATTTGATTTATCTCGGGCAGCCTTGTAACCCTATTACACCTCTTTATCTTTATCTCCATTGGCTCCCTTTATCTTTCTCATTAAGTGCAAGATTCTTCCTCTTATCTCTCCACAATCTTGTTCCACCTTTTGTCTCCTCATTGCTTTCTCTACATTCTCCTCCTTGCATTTGTCACTCTACTAGTACTGATCTACTCCTTAAACCACCAATATCATGCACTCTCTCGTATTTGTCCTCGCTCACTGGGGTCTCCCAACGCTTAGACTTCAACCCATTATTTGTTTTGTTCAAGAGTAAGAAACCTTTTGCAAGTGGAGGGCCACATTCCTATCCTAACCTTTTGAGGGCCACATGCGCCCAAGATGGGGGTGGGTGGAGTAAGTCGTGTGTGTGACATCATATTCACAATGACTCATTGTGTGGTGAGCCAGTGTGGTGTAGTGATTAAGAACAGTAGACTCGTAATCTGGTGAACTGGGTTCGCTTCCCCGCTCTTCCACATGCAGCTGCTGGGTGACCTTGGGCCAGTCACACTTCTCTGAAGTCTCTCAGCCCCACTCACCTCACAGAGTGTTTGTTGTGGGGGAGGAAGGGAAAGGAGAATGTTAGCCGCTTTGAGACTCCTTCGGGTAGTGATAAAGTGAGATATCAAATCCAAACTTCTTCTTCTTCTTTGTCGGGAGGAGACCAAATGGGCATTGTTCAATGGCTGGCTGCTCCTTAGCATGAGAGAGGAAACCATGCCAGTCTCCCCGCTCAGCCTCCTTCTGGTGATGTGACATCACACGAGCATCACACGTATGACACCACATCTTTGGAAGGAGGCTGAATGGGGAGCCCAGTGCGGCTTCCTCTCTCATGCTCAGGAGGAGTCAGTCACTGAACCGCACCACACACGGCCTGCTCTGCCCCCTCAACATTGAGTTGGCCAAGCCCATTGCCAGCAAATATTGATGGGACCGAACTCCCTAGGAGTTGGCATGCCTGCACCCTCCTCCATCCAGACAAACAAGAGAAATTATCAGTGTCCAAGGCCACATTTGCAATCATTTGGGTGTGAAACAGGGCGGGCAGGGGAGCCTGGGGAGAGCAGATAGTGGTCCTGGGAGAGTTCGAAGGAGGAGATAGAGAGGCCTTTGGCAGCCTGGACAGCTGCATTAGGCTCCCATATTGCAGCTCCCTGCCGCTGGTTCAGCTACTTCTTTCTTTTCTTTGGGAACAGTTGGGGCATAATACAGCTCCAGTTTCCCCAAGGAGAAAATGTTGACCATAGTCAGAAATGCTTTCTATGTTTTTAAATAAGAGATTGTGCACTAAAATATAAAATACTGTAGGCAAACGCTCTCACTCATTGAAATGTTGAAGATCTGCATTTAGAATGTTGTCACTGTTTGGAAGTCTTCCTGTGAAGAATGCGGAGCTGTCAACAGCATCGCTCTTCAGACACGGCTTCACTGAAGACGTTTTGTGGTTGTTCTCGAATCTCATCTAATTTCAGTGCACTATCCCTATGTAAATTGTGGAGTTTAAATGAAGGAGCCTCATTTGTCATCCCCATGCCTCCTAGTTTTAACTGGCAGTAACATACTGGGTTATTGGGTTTTTTTTGCACGCTAACGAGCATCAGAGTTAAAAATACCCACAGGCCCTTTTTACTGGGGTAGAATAGAGGAACACTATCAGAAAAGAAGTAGTCCCATGGTAGCTAACAGCCAACAGGTCCTGCTAGGCAGAGCAGCTGCTATAACAGATTTTGGCTTTATAGGGGATCATCTGCTATCCTGCAGTATTATTCTACTGTACCCTCCATAGCTAGGGCCCACAAAGTTGCTAGATCTCAAGGCTTTCATTTAGGTTTGATACATTTCCCACGTGACAACACTTTCTTAGTAAGAGCATAAGAACATTAAAAGAGCTTGGATGGATCAGGTCAAAGGCCCCTTTAGTTCCACATCTTGTTCTCCCAATGACCAGATGTTTATGGGAAACTTGTGATTTCCAGCAACTGGTATTCAGAGCAAGGACGGGGGAAGAAATTTGATTTGGTTTGCATTTAAGGGCAACTCTCTCTAATTCTCACTTTCCAAATCAATATGAGAACCTTACTGCAAAATTTGCACATTTCCAAATTCCAAACTGACGCAGTTCTCCAGCTTAGTGATGCGTATAAAATTGCATATACTGCGGTGACATGTGCAGAACAAATGCATACATTACTGAACCTAACAATAAAGAATGAATTATAATAAGAAATATTCTTTACACACATTTGTATCGCCGGCAAAAATGTATATGGACATGGGCTATATTAGGAGAAATTCAACTAAGATGCTAACGAATTTTCGTGAAGACTTGTTCACACACAAACACACACACGGAAATCACAAACTGATGTGGGAATGTGGAGAACCAAACTTAAGACTGGAAAAATGTGAAACATAACTTTAATAGTCACATTTCCTTCATCACCTTTTCTTGCTTCCTGGAAGTGCCCTCCATTAATAATAACAAAAGAAGAAAACTAATTGTTAGTGGGTAAAGAATGACTGGGAACAAATCAGGTCACCCCAATGGTCTAAATCTGCGACTGTAGTCCTGCTGTTCTCCCAGCCAGAACTGAGAGAATGATGACCCATGTGAAGAACAACTCTATTTCTTCCTGCATCCCTTTCCCAAATCACTGTGATTGGAGTGGCCTTGGAAACTAATTCAACTCTGGAAGAACTGTCCATCAAAATGAAAGATCTGGAAGTTTCCTTGATTTCAATTCTCAGGAAAGGAAAGAAAGGGAAAGAAGTGGGAGGTGTGTGCTTGTTTATGGGAAAAAATAAGGCCAGAACTTAGGCAAGGGGTCCCAAATTTGTCTCAAAACACATTCTAAACAGCACAATCTGACTTAGAGATGTGAGATCATACTGTGGATTAGGCCCTGATACTCACCTAAAGATGACCCCAGGTGATGGCCTTATGTCCTACATTACAGAGGACAGTCCTCAGTTTGAAAGGATGTCCGTGGGCTTTTATAAGGCATCTTGTCTTTGATTGGCTGCTTTAAAGATAAAGAATGCTAAAGAGGAAAGGCACGAGGGAGCCAGCAAGTTGTCCATCAACACTGAGAGCACCTGAGCAGGTCAACTGGGCAAACTCTTGTTCCTCACTTTGGTGAGAGGTATTGCATTTCTACTTAAATTTTGGTAATGGTCATTTCTAAATGTGCGCCTTTACAATCGTTATGCACATCTATGCCCTATTTCGTTGTAACCCCCAACCCACTGACCCTGCCTCCCCTCTGACAACATAGGGGAGCCTAGAGTATTCACTGATTGCTTCTCTTTGCCCTTGCCAGCTGTGTCACCTCCATGCTTGGACCACTGAGGATTCCCCTTTAGGTCAGGTTCCTCAAGGGTGACCATTATATTCCAATAATGGCCTTCAATTAATGACTTCCAACCCGCCCACATTATACAACCTCTTGTTGAACCCCTTTCATTTATGCTTAAAGGAGGGAAAAAGAAAAAAGAAAACTGAGAGATTTCAACCCAAAATAAACTCTGGCACTGGGTCTTGGTAGTAAAATAATGTGGAGGGAGCCCAGTTCTTCCCAGGCGTCTCTTTGCTCTGGCTTTAATAAATTGTTTCGATCAACAGCTGTGGCTCCTTTAGGCTCAGGAGACTTCTAAGTCAGATCGGATTCTTTGATGTGGTTTGAAAGGATTCGTCTGCAAAATGCCTTGTTACCTAAAAACGTTAATTTTACGCAGCGCAGCAGGCTGATAGGGGAGGATTATTTTTCATTATATTGATTTAATGTGCAGCAAAGGGAGTGCTTGGTGTTTGCCAGCAACTGCAGCCGGAATTATCGCTGTGATATTTGCCCACATGTTGCAAGGGAGAAAGAAAACCAAAAACGTGTGGCCTTTGAAATGATTAGTTTC
Organism: Podarcis raffonei; assembly: GCF_027172205.1. Classification (NCBI taxonomy): domain Eukaryota; kingdom Metazoa; phylum Chordata; class Lepidosauria; order Squamata; family Lacertidae; genus Podarcis; species Podarcis raffonei. The sequence continues at coordinate 11,850,709 of NC_070612.1, forward strand.
ATGCCATGCGAAGCTGCTTCAAAATAGCCTTCTGGTAGGCTGTTGTTTTTCACGGAAATAGCTGTTGAAAAAGAAACTCCTAGCAAGGTGTATAAATGGCAAACACAATCCAAATACATTTTTGAAAAGCTGGGGGTGGGGGGAGGCTAGGAAAGAGCAGGGTCTAATGCAATGAAACCCAGAAGCAAAAAAATAATAATACTAGATTGAATCAACTTCTGTTGCAAGCATTTAAGAACCTAAAAATAGCCATGCAGGATCAGGCCAATGGCCCATCTAGTCCAGCATCCTCTTCTCATAGCAGCCAACTGGATGCCTGTGGGAAATCTGCAAGCAGGACCTAAGCATAAGAGACCCTCTTCTCCCATGTTGTTGTTGTTGTTTAGTCGTTTAGTCGTGTCCAACTCTTCGTGACCCCATGGGCCAGAGCACGCCAGGCACTCCTGTCTTCCACTGCCTCCCGCAGTTTGGTCAAACTCATGCTGGTAGCTTCGAGAACACTATCCAACCATCTCGTCCTCTGTCGTCCCCTTCTCCTTGTGCCCTCCATCTTTCCCAACATCAGGGTCTTTTCCAGGGAGTCTTCTCTTCTCATGAGGTGGCCAAAGTATTGGAGCCTCAGCTTCTGGATCTGTCCTTCCAGTGAGCACTCAGGGCTGATTTCCTACAGAATGGATAGGTTTGATCTTCTTGTAGTCCATGGGACTCTCAAGAGTCTCCTCCAGCACCATAATTCAAAAGCATCAATTCTTTGGCGATCAGCCTTCTTTATGGTCCAGCTCTCACTTCCATACATCACTTCTAGGAAAACCATAGCTTTAACTATACGGACCTTTGTCAGCAAGGGGATATCTCTGCTTTTTAAGATGCTGTCTAGGTTTGTCATTGCTTTTCTCCCAAGAAGATAGTTTCCAGCAGTTGAGCTTTCGGGTTCACAGAGCTCTGTTGTGGGGTGAAATAAAGATATTCGAAGAACACACTGGCACTGAAACGTAGGTATGGAAGTACCTAAAGGCCAATGGGCAGGGTAATGCGGAATGGGTGGAAAATGTTCACCATTTGGGGCATATCATTAGGTGCATGCCAGTCATAGCAGGGCTGTGTTGCATGCTGGGGTGGGGGGCAGTGGCATAGCATAGGTGCCAGTGCCCGGGGCCATGCAGAGGGGGAGAGTAGGAGGGAGGGGAATGGATGGAGTACGTATGCGCATCCAACTGCCTAGTGGCATCCACTTCACTCGGGAAAACTTTAGTGTCGGTGTGGCGATCACACAGGGTCCCCGGACGTTTCACCCTCTATTGATCCGTGTGCCACCACTTTATTTCTTGCTGCCACCACCCAGGCCCTACCTGGTACAATACTGAGTCCAGTCAGGGTTAAATTGGTACATAAACTTCTGTTTATTTATTGCAGTTTAACAAGCGTGTGGTTTCATAAACGGTATCGGTCAATTACAATCATGGGGTGCCTATCCAGACCTATAACTTCCACTACCTGCTCTCACTCACTAAACCACCTCTCAGATATTTACTTGTCTTTCTAGCTCCTAACTGTTCCTGACTCAGTTTATTTCGCTACACTAACTCAATCTACCCACAGACTCTATCCCAATTCACTCCCACTCCAACCAACCACCCAACTCCCAACAAACTCCCCTTTCACCCCTCCCAGAGCTGGTTTTATAGTCCCTCTGACTTCACACCCCCCCCCGGGTTCTATTGGGTAACTTGTTTAGCTAATTCACCTCCAGCACTCTCATATGTTAACGTCACAGTCGGCAGCAGTTGAGCCATTCTGGTGAGGGTGTTCCCCAGCCATCACGCCATGGTAGAAAAACACAGGTGACAAGTGACGTTTCACCTTGCTAACTTCATTGTTCTGTGTTCAGGGCTGGCCCACCCAAGAGGCAAGGTGAGGCGATCACCTTAGGTGATAGATTCCACAGGGCCAGCAGATCCCAATGTAGATTTTTATTCCATTTTTGTTCTAGATGTACCGTACTTTTCCATGTATAAGACAAGGTGTTTTTACTGAAAAATAATGTTAAAAAATGGGGGTTTTCCTATACACGGATTGATTGCATCATCGAGCTGCAGCTTGTCAGCGGCGATTTGGTGGCTGATTGGTGGCTGCAGCAAGGGCTGCTTTGGATTGGCTGCCGCTGCAGCAATTGGGCGTGTGATTGCTCGCTGCTGTTGTCAAGCGGGCAGACGCTTATTGTCTTACATTGGCCTACACTGGCTCCCAGTACGATTTTGAGCACAATTCAAAGTGATGGTGCTGACCTTTAAAGCCCTAAACAGCCTCGGTCCAGTATACCTGAAGGAGCGTCTCCACCCCCATCATTCTGTATGGACACTGAGGTCCAGCTCCGAGGGCCTTCTGGCAGTTCCCTCATTGCGAGAAGCCAAGTTACAGGGAACCAGGCAGAGGGCCTTCTCGGTAGTGGCACCCGCCCTGATGTCCCACCATCCCACCAGATGTCAAAGAGAAGAACAATTACCAGACTTTTAGAAGACATCTGAAGGCAGCCCTCTTTACGGAAGCTTTTAATGTTTAACAGACTACTGTGTACTTTGTTGGAAGCTGCCCAGAGTGGCTGGGGAAACCTAGTCAGATGGGCGGGGTATAAATAATAAATTATTATTCTTATATTATTTATTATGCTGTGATGCAAGCGTTTGTCAGTCGGGTTAGTGATTTTCTGCACCCCACCAAAAAAGCTCAACAACTTTGGGCCATCTCCCTCTATTTTCTTAAATTTGAGTCCCCCCCCCCAAATATACTGTGGGGGTATACTGTGGTATACTTCAGGTATCCTTCAGGTATACTGTGTCTTAGACACAGAAAAATACGGTAGTTCTCCACTCACTCCAACCTCCCTGGTGGGGAGAGTGGTGCAATTTTGTGGTTCACCTTATGTGCTAAAATGTCTTGGGCTGGCCCTGACTGTATTTTAAATTTGCGGCTGATTTAATGCTTAGGGATAGCAACTTTGCAAGTATTTCCACTCCAGATGCCCCTGACTTATTGGCACAGATTGTCAGTACGGCACGCTGGACATTATTTTGTGTGTGCTTCTGGAAGAAATTAGTGTGGTTTGAATGTCAGACTAGGACCTCTGGGGAATGAAACCCACTGGGTGACCTCAGGACAGGCACTATTTCTCAGCTTAATCTACCTCACAGGAATAAAATAGAGAAGTGGGAAAGCATGTACGCCACCTCAAGATCTTTGGAGGAGAGGTGGGATATAAATGGAATATAGGACTTAAAGAAAGGGTGGGGCAAAATTGTGAATATTACATGCATACTTAAAAAGAGAAGAAACAAGAGGACACACCATATTCACTGGACCTTTCCCAGTGATTTGTGATGCCCTCTGGGAGACAAGTGTATCAAGGAGTGTTGGAACAAAAATCCACAATTTTTGAAATTTGCAATTTTGGCACTCAAATTTCAATTTCACCCTTCAAATTGGAATTCGGGAGCTTCACGCATGTTGGAATCTCTTTGGTGTTTTGGCAGGCATCAAGTATGAAACCATATCAGCTGTCAAGCAAAATACTATTACATGTCAAATATCAGCTGTCAAATAGAAAATATTGAATCATAGGATTTCAAACAGATACGTCTCAAATATTCGGCAGCAGCTCGAGTACTTGGAGGCGATCTGGAGAATGTTCAGCATCTGATATTGTAGAGCTAGGAAAGGCGCAGAAAAGGGCACTCCAAAATGATCAGGGGACTGGAACAACTCCTGATATTGTAGAAAGGTTACGTTTGGGACTATGTAGTTTGGAGAAAAGCAAATAACTGGGCCGGGGGGGAATGACGGAAAGTTAGGAGAGTATGTATGATGTTGATAAAATGGATAGGGAGAACCTCTCTCTTTTTCCCTCTGTACTGGGATAGCTCAGTCAGTAGAGCATGAGACTCCTTATCTCAGGGTTGTGGGTTTGAGACACAAATTGGGCAAAAGATTCGTACATTTCAGGGGGTTGGACTAGATGACCCCTGTGGTCCCTTCCAACTCTACAATTCTATAATTCTATGGACTCTGCTGCTGTAAGATATAACGATGGATCCTGTCTGTGATGGCTTTGAAAGGGGGCTGTCAAGAACCTAACAACCAGTGACTTCTGAGTTGCAACCTAATCTAAGGTGGGTTGCATTAGCACCATACAGATATATGGTTTTAAAGAATCAAGAGATGGTTCTCCAAATGCATGTTTGGGTCTGAAAACACAGAAAACAGCAGCTCAAGCAAGGGAAGAACTCCCTACAGTTCATTTACACTCTTTCCCATACATACCACTTAGGAACGTTTTTATGACATCCCACATACACCCCCCTGCTGCCTGTTAACACCTGGATTTCCTAATTATTCTAAATGTAGAACTTAATTATCTGTTGAACGTTTTCTGCACTGTTAAGATGTTAATTGTTCCAAAACCCTAGGAATAAAGAAACCTGGTGTATTTTATCATCCACCCCAGACTGCATTAAACAAAAATCCCACACTAATGCGAATATTAAAATAAAGCTCTTTCGTTTGCCATTTCAAGGCACAACGATACCTTCGTAAGAACTCATATTTACTTTTGCTTCTTCTAAGAAGCGTTTCAAAGCATACCACATTAATTAATCATTTCTTGCAGATCTACTGCAAAGGAGGTGATTGATAATATCTCACAAAATGTGAAGGGAATTCAGTGGCCACTGTTCCTCCTTGTGCTGAGCTCTTGTGCCTTTAGCATTGCCAACTGAATATACAGAAATTCAGCAGGTGAAACTTTCCTCAATACATCTACCTACAAGGAGAAGAAGCGTCAGCTACATGTCTGTGGCTGCATTCACACCAGTGGCGTAGCGTGGGGGGTGCAGGGGGGGCCGGCCACACCGGGCGCAACATCTGGGGGTTAGGGGGCGCAAATCCACGGGTTAGGGGGTGCAAATCCATGGGTTAGGGGGTGCAAATTACTTGCCTTGCCCCGGGTGCTGACAACCCACGCTACGCCACTGATTCACACAGTTAATTCCATTTACTTGCCACTTCTCTGACTGTTAATTAGAACAATAAAGGTAAAGGTAAAGGGACCCCTGACCATTAGGTCCAGTCGTGACCGACTCTGGGGTTACGGCGCTCATCTTGCTTTATTGGCTGAGGGAGCCGGCATACAGCTTCCGGGTCATGTGGCCAGCATGACTAAGCCGCTTCTGGTAAACCAGAGCAGCACACGGAAACGCCATTTACCTTCCCGCCTGAGCAGTACCTATTTATCTACTTGCACTGGCGTGCTTTTGAACTGCTAGGTGGGCAGGAGCAGGAACTGAACAATGGGAGCTCACCCTGTTGCGGGGATTCGAACCGCCGACCTTCTGATCGGCAAGCCCTAGGCTCTGTGGTTTAACCCACAGCGCCACCCATGTCCCTAATTAGAACAATAGAACCATAGATTTGTAGGTTGTGACCCCCAAATGTCATCTAGTCCAATCCACTGCAACGCAGGAACCACAGTTAAAGAATGCCTGGCAGATGGCCATCCACTCTTTGCTTAAAAACCTCTGCGGAAGGAGAGTCCCCCGATGTGACGTTTGCCCATTCTTTTTAAAATGTCTGTGCAGGGGGAGAGAAAGAGTTAATAGGTAGACCAATAGAAAAGCCAGAGGCGGAGCTTACCTGTTTATAAAAGGGCTTAGCCTGAGGTTTGGGTTGGTTGGTTTTAGTTGGTTGGTTGGGAAAGGCAGTTGGGAAAGCAGTTGGCAGACAGTTGGAAATAGAGAGACAGTGCCGTTGGTTTTTGTGTGAGGGGAGGTAGCAGAGTTAGAGACAGGATAAAAATAAGACTAAGAAGGTAAAGAGTAACAATGTTTTGAATGCAGTTAAAGTTTATTTGTGTCTGCAATAAACTACACTCTTCTTTGTTAACTTAAGAACCTGACTGAGGCTAAGTGATTTACTGGGGAGGACTTGGTTGGTGTCAGCGGATTAGTGGTGTACAGGTCAATAGTCCATGAGACAACTAGGGGCTCTGTACAAACGCCACAGCCACCTTCTCAGGGAGTCTGTTCCACTGCCCAACAGCTCTTAGCACCAGAAAGTTCTCCCTAATGTTTAGTCGGAATTGTCTTTCTTGCCATTTGAATCCATTGATCCAACTTCTGGGGCAGCAGAAAACAGGCTCACTCCATCTTCCATGTAATAGCCCTTCTTATATCTATATCATCATCATCATCATCATCATCATCATCATGAATTAAATGGCTCTCATATCACCTCTCAGTCTTCTCTTCTCCAGGGTAAACATACCTAATACCCTTGTGCCTCATAACATCCACATTACACGTAAGCTTCCACATAATCTAAAAGCCATTTTGGAAAAACTAATGGAATATAGTCCATGTTTAGCACTCATTTCTGCACTATTTGATTCCAGGGGGGAAAAAATATCAATTTGCAGCCTACTTAACCCAGAAAATCATGGGACTAAAGCAGGCTTCCTCAACCTCAGCCCTCCAGATGTTTTGAGTCTACAATTCCCATCATCCCTGACCACTGGTCCTGCTAGCTAGGGATCAAGGGAGTTGTAGGCCAGAAACATCTGGAGGGCTGAGGTTGAGGAAGCCTGGACTAAAGTGAAGGAATGGGGGGGGGTCTTTCCTGTCATTTTTTTTGGGGGGGGAGGAGCTGATCACGCAAGAAGGCTTGTGCAGAAAGGGTAGGGAAGAAATGACATTGTCCAATGATGTCAATTGCTGTGTCACACTGCACCCACTGGTGTGAAAGAAATTTAGCATAACATACTGGCCAAAGAGTCACAGTTCCATAGCTCAACAACCACAGCAGCTTGAAAATAACATGCGAAAAAGAGACAGAAGCGCTGGCATTGTAATCAAGAAAACTAATACAATATTCTCCGTGTCTGGATGTGCCTTATGCCATTAGGCTGCTGTCACAGAGCAAGACATTGCAACTGGGCCTGAAAGAAAAATTGTTTCTCCTAGATTAGTGTATCCCATACTTGGAGCTCCAGCTGTTTTTTGGACTACAAATCCCATCAACCCTTAGCTAGCTAGTCAGGGATGATGGGAATTGTTGTCTGAAAATAGCTGGAGACCCAAGTTTGGGAAACACGGTCCAAGATGGAAGCCTAGGTGAAATCTTATGTGCTTACTCAGAATCAAGCTCTGCTGAGTTTAATGGGACTTACTTCCAGGTAAGCAAGTAGAGGATTGCACCTTAAAACTGGTGTATAGCTACAGTAATGTAGGCTTCTTGCAAATTTTAAAGTCTCATCTGATTATTTTTTTACTCTTAGCGAAGTGAACTGAATGTTCACCTTCCATGAAAATGAGGTTAAAAACAACAAGTTCACCTCAACAATATTTATGACCTTTGTCACAGGCTGCAATGCAAATTTTCTAATTTATTAGATCCAACTTGTGCAGTGGGAAAAGAGAAGTCCTGTTCTTGGCTTTGAGCTGCAAAGGAAATGGACCAGCCTGGATTTCTGAGGAGAGTCTGTTCCCAAAGCTGCACCTCCATTTATCACTTTATTACTTCAACCCTTAATTTCCACACAAAGGATTGCTCATGGCAGCTGCTGATTTTCGGTGTCTGAGGAGGCCAACTACTCGTAACTCCTTGGTCGCATTCAGCAGCAGCAGAAGCAGCAGAAATTTCCCAAGGAAGAAGAGTAAAAGGTGGAATTAATTAACTTTATTTCTGCTCATGGCAAAGAAGTCAGTTACCTTGTCGCTTGAAATCATGCTCCAATGACAGGAAGCAGAGCCAGCCCAAGACATCTTGGCACCTGAGGGAAACCACAAAATGGCTTCTCCCACCCTGCCAGGGAAGAAGTGTTGAGTGAATATTTACACTGGGAACAAAGGGGGAAATTAAATCAACCTTACCCGACAGTTGGAGTGGGAATCAAAGGCTGATGCAAGATGGAGGAGGGGATGGGCCCACTATGAATCAGGTGCAGACCCCAGGAGACCCCAGAGGGCAGCCCCCACCATTTCTTCCCTAGGGATGAGAGGAGACAAGCAGAACCTCCTATTCACCAAAAGGCTGCTGTAGAGGCAGCAGATCGGCTTCCAATGAATGAGCCACAGCAACGGGCAATGCATTTCTTGAAGGCCACATCTGCTGTCCCTGTAGATCCTGCCACCCAAGGCAGTCACCTCACCTTGCCTCATGGGTGGGCCGGCCCTTCACTAAAGATTACAACTCTGGTAGCTTTAACATCAAGGATGGGGACTATTTCTCAGCTTGAGGGCCACATTCCCTTATGAGTAACCTTCCAGGGGCCACAGGCCAGTGGTAAAAAGGGCCAGAAGCAAAAGGTGGACTATCACATTCAAACTTTGGGCTAGTTTCTGCACAAACTCACACACCCCTCTCTCTATCCTAAAGGTAAAGGGACCCCTGACCATTAGGTCCAGTTGTGGCTGACTCTGGGGTTGCAGCGCTCATCTCGCTTTATTGTCCGAGGGAGATGGCGTACAGCTTCCAGGTCATGTGACCTGCATGACTAAGCCACTTCTGGTGAACCAGAGCAGTGCACGGAAACGCCATTTACCTTCCCGACGGAGCGGTACCTATTTATCTCCTTGCACTTTGACGTGCTTTTGAACTGCTTAGGTTGGCAGGAGCAGGGACCGAGCAATGGGAGCTCAACCCATCGCAGGGATTTGAACTGCCGACCTTCTGATCGGCAAGTCCTAGGTTCTGAGGTTTAACCCACAGCGCCACCCGCGTCCCCTCTCTATCCTACATCAAGGCATATAAAGGTCGCCATCAGAGTTAGATGACAGATTCCAGCCAGGCAAAAACACTCAGCTGATGGTTCAAAGTAGCATACCGCACAACCGTTCCATTTTAAGCGGGGTATCCCCAAATGACAGAAGCCACCCTGGCTTCTGATCCCAATCCCAGATGTCCCATTTTGGCTCCCATGCTCTGACTGCTCCAGAGCACAGGACTAAAAGACTGACCATATTCGTCCCGCCCTGTGGCATGAGATGAGCACAGGCAGCCCTCAGAGTGAATCCTCCAGGGAGGGAAATATCCAAACCTGCTTGATTCATGGAGCTGAGTAAGACATGCTTTGAGATTCAAGGTCCTCTCAAGCTGCCCTGTAACACCCACACTTCATCTGGATCCATTTCCTCAGAATGATTGTGATTCAGACGGCGTTGTAGCTGACCACAAGGCCTCGTTCCCTGCCTGCAAGTGTAAGTTATCGTATCATTACTCCATTGTGTGAAATTGCATTCAAATTGTGCATCACCTCCTGGAAAATTAGAGCTCCTTTCTGTCTCGCAAGGGCTAAAAATACTCTGCTGCTCACCTCCTCACACCCGGAGCGCAGGAAAGCCAGCTGATGTCATCAAGTGCTTTCGTAATGTCTCCTTTAGTTGGGATCCTGATGGTGCCATCTGCACAATACATTTAAAGCAGAATCAGCCATGTCTGCCCCGAAAGAATCCTGGGAACTGTAGTTTGCCAGGGGTGCTGAGAATGGTTAGGAGACTGCTATTCCATTCACAGAGCTACAATTCCCAGAGTTCCTTGGGAAAGGGACTATTAAACTACTTTGCATTCAAAAGCTAGCATGCTGGCTATTTGTCCCTCAAGGGCCAGTATTAACTACTCGTATGGGCAGCAACCCTCCAAGGTCTTTCCCAGCAACTGCTACCTGCTCCTTTCCATTGGTTCCTTCTTGCTGGAGATTGAATCTAGCACCTTCTGCATGCAAAGCATGTCCTCTCTACCACTGAGATGTGCTCCTTCCCCCATCTGGAAGGAGGAGCTTCTTGGTAGTCCTTTTGGACAGCTGCTCTTCAAAATCCTCACTACAGCCCACCCCAAAGCATCTGCAGAGAAGTTTGAGGAGGTGAGCAGATATTCTAGATGATACATGGACCACCACTCCTTGTGGGGCAACGTTCCACATTGACAAGACTTATGGGAAGAGTGGGCAGATGCAGAAGAGGACTAGACGCTTGCATCTTTCAGAATTGTGCAGATGGGGAAGTTCAGCAGGGGTCTGTTGCATGATAAGCTACACCTGCTGAAACGTTCTCTTCTGCAATACAACTAAAGACTCAGAAGCCTTCATTCTTTTTCACCTGGCCACACTACTCATTGGGGTGGAGACAAAACTTACTCATTCTGTAGTGACCTGACCTGATTCAGTACAGATCAGAGCAGAGTTACCCATGGCACTTCTTGGAACTTTGCAACACAGCTTTGGTTCATGAAAACGAGTACAGTGGTACCTCGGGTTACATACGCTTCAGGTTACAGACTCCGCTACCCCAGAAATAGTACCTCGGGTTAAGAACTTTGCTTCAGGATGAGAACAGAAATCGTGCTCCGGCAGCGTGGCAGCAGCAGGAGGCCCCATTAGCTAAAGTGGTGCTTCAGGTTAAGAACAGTTTCAGGTTAAGAACGGACCTCCGGAACGAATTAAGTACTTAACCTGAGGTACCAATGTATTTTACAGGAAAAATGCATACTGCACAAAACCACATATTTTAGGAGGAAAGCATTTCAGAGTGTACAAACGTGTTTTTCAGTGAAACTACACAACAAAATGTGTACAAAATGCACACAATTTACATGCCAATTGTTTGTTCATTTCTTCATGTCTGCTTATTTTTTTAAAAGCAGGACAGATCTATGATTGAGCACATGCAAAACGGACACAGAACAGAAGGAGGCTTTTCTACCCACCCTGAGAAACACAGAATATCTGAGGTCTCTTTAACATATGGTTCCACACACAGAGACACACACACATACTTTGCAGGTTTAGAAATCCCTTCCACCCACTCACCTCTTATTGTCTAATCAGAACATCATCTTCAGACACCTTGAAAAGGTTACAATGGTGAGACAGTCTCGCTGTTTTTAAAAAATTGATCTCAATATGTTCTCCAATTGTAAGCTTCTAGCTTTCCTGCTGCTCAATTCATCCCTGACCACACCAGACTTGCTCTGCTCCATTGTGAGAAGGAGCAAAACCTGACGAGCGGGAGGCTTAGGAAGCCGGAGAAGAAAAAGCTGTAATTTCAGCAAGGTCCCAGAGGGAGTTTCAGGAGCATAAAACTGCAAGACGGAAACCTTCTAGGAACATTGACTTTCAACCTTATTGAACACAAGTATTTCAATTTATCCTTACTCAGAAGATACTGTGTTTCTTAGCTCCTTTCCTCCAGAGGCTTAACTAGTGCTTGGGGAGCTGTAGGCGAATAAAGATTTCCATGCACTTGGTTGGTCTTTGAGGGCCTTTCGCTCCTGACGGAATAGCATTTTGTCAAAGACATTTGAAAGAGAGAGACCTCGTGGGCTTTCTCTTCATTGTGCTTGGTGTTCCTCTTTCTGGGGAGCTCACAAACCTAAATGCCAGCACACAGGAATGGTTTTCACCGCAGATCCCTCCCCCCCCCCCGCATTGAGCTTCTTACATGATCAGCTGACAACGTCAAGGAGAACAAATATTATAAATGCAACTGCTGTGTCAGGCAACAGGCGACGTATGGGCAGAAGTCGACATCATCCATTCTTCACTTGTTAGCTAGTAATAACCAGGAACAGTTTCATTTTTCTGCTGCTTAATTATGCACTGCAGGTTACAGATGCCTTTCGACAGACAGATCCGTCACCACCAAACATTCTGAATTTCAAGTCCTGGTTTTCTCTTCCACTCCACTTCCTTCTTGTCACCTCTGCTCCAGCCTGGCCTACACTAAAAGTGAGGGAGATCTATGATTTTGCTTGTATTTTGATGAGGAACTACTTAACCTACCTCCTTTTGTGAGGATCGACTGGGGAATTGGGGGGAGGGATGACGAACCATTCCCCACACAGAGCAATAATAGTGCATTCACCTTTTTTCATTGCTCTGCGATGCTTATCTAGTGTTGCCAAATCACTGTCATCTGAAGGGGCGCAATAGCCCAACAAAAGTGACACACACACACACACAACCTCCTGGAACATTTGTAGCATGGAAACCTATAGGATTTCAACAGGAAAGCATGTGACATGCACCAATTGTGAAAAAAAGCTGTAGGACGTACACTCAGAACATTTGCAGGTGCGAACAGTATTGAAAGCATGATAATGTACGACCACCCTGATACCACTCGTAAGCAGAAATATGCACATTAAGAAATGATGTCTGGTGATGCCCTTATTCCGAGAATAACCCTGTGATAATAGGTTATACCCAAGATGACACTACCAGCTTGATGGCCAAGTGGATATTTGAACCCACAAGTGCCTGGTTTAAGTTGTCCCATAGATGTGGCTGCAAGAGCTATTTTATGCGGGCTGTAAATACCTCTCTCCACATAGAGGACTGATTCCATAGGCCCTTACCATCTGGAGAAAGTGGCAAGGGTCTTATTTTATTGTTTGTTTTATGGCATTTATATCCCACCTTTTCCTCCAAGGAGCTCAAGATGCCATCCAGGGTTCTCCCTCCCCTCATTTAATTTCCACAGCAACCTTGTGAGGTAGGTTAGCTTGAGAGGTAGCTACTAGCCCAAGGCCACCCAGTGAGCCTCAGGATTGTATGGGGATTTGAATCCTTTTCTCTCAGGTCCTAGTCTAACCGCTACACCACTTTGGCTCTGCACAATTGTCCTCTTTTGTGTCCTGCCGGGACTTTTAATGTTGCTGCAGTTCTGAGTTATGAACCAATGTCTAAGAGTTCCTGCACACACAGGTGCTGTAGCATTGAAAATACACCTCAGTCCAGTGCTCTGTTCACAATTTCTCTCCTGCCCCATTTCACCCCAAAGAAAGCAGCAGCAGATCACCTCCCCACCCATTTTCAAAGGAAGATAACAGTTTTAGGAGGCTAGGGTAATAGTTTTGGGACAGGGAATCTTAAGGTAAAGGGACCCCTGACTGTTAGGTCCAGTTGTGGCCGACTCTGGGGTTGCGGCGCTCATGTCGCTTTATTGGCCGAGGGAGCCGGTGTGCAGCTTCTGGGTCATGTGGCCAGCATCACTAAGCTGCTTCTGGCGAACCAGAGCAGCGCACAGAAACACCATTTACCTTCCTGCCAGAGTGGTACCTATTTATCTACTTGCACTTTGACATGCTTTCGAACTGCTAGGTTGGCATGAGCAGGGACCGAGCAACGGGAGCTCACCCCGTCTTGGGGATTCGAACCGCCGACCTTCTGATCGGCAAGTCCTAGGCTCTGTGGTTTAACCCACAGCGCCACCTGCATCCCAGCCTTAACCCAGCCTTATTTTCAAGCCTGCTCTTTTCACTATGTCCTCGGGCTGTCTCTCCTATTCTTCAGCTTCCTGTTCTGCTCCTCCTCCTGTTCTTTGGGGCTCACTCTTTTCACCTATTGGACTGTAACTCACATTGCCAGTTGGAGTCAGGCATGCATGCCGAGGGGAGATCAGACCCCTTGAAGTGGAGCTCTTAAGATTCATCTTTAGAAGTCAGGACTTGCCTTCACACAGGCCTCAGAAACTTGCTGCCAGGTGTGGTGCATCCTCGGGTGCCAAGCATTCAAAGGCAACCCCTTCAACCCTCAGCTTTCTGAGGAGCATAGATCATTCTGGAATGAATTTAAGGCCTAAGTAAACACATATTTTAGGACTCTCTGAGAACGCTCAGGCCACACCATCCTTTTACCAACATCTTACGGGTTCATAAAATATGCACATTGTATTAACTTTCAAGGATTTCCCCAGGTAGCTCATCGCCTGGAGTGAGGATGTTAGAAGTACATAAACAGTGGGCCTTTAGATTTAAATTAGGCTTCAGAAAGAGATGCAAGCCCTTTCCAGTTGTTCCTGCATGTAGAATGAAGGTGCTTTGATGAGGGTCACGGCACCATGGCTGTGCAGTGGCCATGTGTCCTACTTTACAGAGGAAAGTCCTTCATTTGAAGGGAAATCCAGTCCAAGTCTGGTTTAAAGGAGCTGGCTTTTTCAGTCATTGTCCTGAACCCTGGCATACCCAGAGGTAAGATGGTGGTGCACACAGTCCCAAGGGCAACGCTAGAGACCGTCCAAATGGTCAAATATTGGTCCAGGTTCCAATACAACAAGCAAGGTCTGAAGTCAAACCTTAAGGCCAGGTTCTCACCTCTGTAGAAGATCCAGGGTTGGAATACCTGGGGTTAATCCCAGGTATTCAGTGGCGTTCTTGAAGCAGCCAAGCTGTGCTCCATCAAAGTTGAGCAGACCCAGAGTATCTGTCTTGCTTCACTTGTATCCTTCCCAAGCTTGATTGCTACATCTGAGTTTGCTCCAGCTGAGCAGCTGTGCTTCTCCACTTGACCAAGCATGTGATCTTCAACTGCCCAGAGCTTAACCCAGCTGAGTGACCACAAACCTCTTCCTAGACCTAACAAGTCCCCTGATCTCCACCTGGTACACTAGTGAGCTGGGCTGTGTTTCCTTGCCTGCCTCAGTCTCTTGGAGTGCACTTCCTACTCTTCTCAATACCTTAGAGCCCACCTTGTCAGCAGAAATGGGGGCAGCTCTGGTTCCGGTGATGTGGCTCCTTCTCTTGGCTCCCACGAACTGTCTGCTGCCCCCTTGGCATCCTCCAATGTCCTGTGAGTACCTCCTAAGTCCCCAACCTCCTCTTCCTGATCTTCAGATTGTCCTGGTGGGTACCAATCGTGGCTACACCGCTTTCTCCTCCCCTTCCTCGGTGTCCTGCCTGCTCATGACAGTCATCAGTCTTGAGCCTTGGAACAATCTTGGGCTGGCCATTTGCATAGATCCCTCTCTTGAGTTATTTCAGAAGCAAGCACAAACAATTTTGTTGTGCCGTACTTTCAACAGATAGTCCTCCCTGTCTACCTCAGTGTATCAGAGAGGCTTTTCATTGTGGGGATGTGGAACCTGTTGCCCTTCAGACATTGCTGGGCTACAATTCCCATCATCTCTGACCATTGGCCATGCTTGCTGTATAGAATAATAGAATCACAGAATTGTAGAGTTGGGACCACAAGGGTCATCTAGTCCAACCCCCTAGGAATCTTTTTGCCCAACGTGGGGCTCGTTGGAGTCTGACAACATCTGGAGGGCCACAGGTTCCCCACCCCTGTTCCATTGTGCAGTTTTATGCTATTTTTATTTCCTTCCTTCTTCTCTCACCCTTCCCTCCAAGGAGGTCTAGGTGGGGTGCATGATTCTCTTATTATCTCTGTTTTACCCTCCCAGTAGTACAATGCATGTGGCCAGCTAGACTGATAGGCAGTGACTGGCCCAAGTCACATAATGAGCTTCATGGATGAGCGCTCCAGAACATTAAAGCTTCATGGATGAGCGCTCCTGGAACATTAAAACTACTACAAAACACAGAGGGCAGAGAGAGAAAGACTGCCAACACCTGACGCACAGCATCAAAAATCCATCAAGTTTAGCACCTTGTTTCCAACTGTGGCCATCCATATCATTCTGGGAAGCCTACGAGGCAGGTAACAGGCCTTCCCGGTTGTATACCGTACCTGGACATTACAAGCGTTTTTTTCCTTTTGAAAGAAAATTGAACACAGCCAGCATGTTGTGAGCATTAGAGCTAATCCTTAGAGGACAGAGAGGTGCTTTAAACTGACGCTTTGGTGGTTCTTTCCAGAGTGGGTTCTATAGACAACATTGAGTGTTCACCCATTCAGAGTGAGGGAAGCAGTGCCATCACTCTGAATTGGCTTAATGATGGTATACCACAATCAAGTTGACTCCTTAGATTGGCTTAGCCTGTGTAGTGATCATGGAGAAGCCTGCTTAAGAGCTGCAAAAAACCCCACAGTGCTGTTGTACTCATGTCCAGGCTCCCACAGGCATCTGGTTGGCCATGGTGAGATTAGGATACTGGATTAGATGGGCTCTTGACCTGATCCAACAGGGTTCTCCTTATGTTCAAATATGGTATTTAAAAGAATAGGTTAAGGCATTTTATGGTGGGGGGGCATTTTGGTCCCGGATAGTACTGCATTTACACAATTCTTTAAATATGAGAATAGTTAGTGCAGTCCTAATTAAAATTAATAAAATACAGTTCTACCTGCAGTTGTGGATGGGATCTGTTCCGGAGTTCCGGTTGGATCCCAAGGTTTCAGCAACCTGAGGACCGCTTCTGCGCATGTGCAGACTGCTTTTGCACATGTGCACGCAGCGGAATTCGGTAAAATACTTCCGGGTTTTCCGCGTGCGCACCCTGAAGTTTACATAACCAGAGGGTTACGTAAATGGAGGTTTGACTGTAATGAAGAGTTAAAGACTCAGAAGTACATTCGTTTTCTCCCCATACGTTGACCTTGCTGGTTTATGGCAAGAGTACAAAGGTCTTTAAACTTTGAAGAGAAAATTAATTTAAAATTCATCTCGAAGAACAACAACCCTACACATACAAATGCAGATTATCTCGAGTACCACTGCCTTCTTTTGCTGAGCTGAGATTTCTTTATTGCCCTTTTTACTGAACAATTTCAATGAATAGAGTGGAATGAATGACCTCTCTGGAACATAATAGAAGACAGAGCGAGAGATATAACCGTAATGGATATCTTTAAGCAGCATATGTTTAAATGGAGCCATAATGTGCAGCCGCTGTCCTATAAAGTCCAATTGATTTTGACACAACTATTTGTAGTAAAAGGGAGTAAATAACAGAATGGGGGCAAGGTGGGCCTAGGATAGATGCTTCCATGCACTGCTTCCATGTCCTATCCCACATGCCCAGGAATCAAGGATTGAATGGTTGGACAAATCTGTAGCCTGCCCCTAAGATGGGGGACCTGTTAGACTCCAACTCCCATCAGCCTCAGCCATCATGCTCAGTGGTCAGGGATGGTGGAAGCTGCAGTCCAGCAAGATTTTGGTGTGCAGCAGGTTCTCCATCCCTGCCCTATCCCAAAGGCCTGTGGAGAGGTTGAGAGGTGATGCAAACATTTGACAGGAACGTGTTATAAATGCAAACACCTCCTACTTTCTCAATCAGGGCTCCCCAATTCAAGTGGATGCAGCCCCCATTGCGTTTAGTTTTATGTCTCCACCACTGCCATACCCAGCCCTTCAGACCCACAGCTTCCCCAAGGCGGGGAAAGGAACTTAGCAAAATGGGAGGGAGTAGCCAGTAGGTCTGTGTGCTTTTTCAAGGCTCAGATTAATTCTACTTTTACCGCGGTCCCTAGGAAAAGCAATGTGTGTGAGCCCCTCAGAAGCTGTTGGATCCTGACACCCACCAGCTTTCACCAGCACACTGAATGGTCAGCGATTATGGGATATGGAGACCAGCATCATCTAAAAGGCCACAGATTCCTCAATACATTACTTTCTGAAGAGGGAGCCTCTGTAATGTCATTAATAAATTTTAAACTTTTGATTGACCATCTGTCATGGATGCTTTAGCTGAGATTCCTGCATTGCAAAGGGTTGGCCTAGTTGACTCATGGGATTCCTTCCAACTCTACAATTCTAGAATAATTTTAAAATAGAATGTCCAGTTAATGTTGTTTGTTATTATTTAAATAGCGGGTTTGTTGTTGCTTTTTTTTTGCATAAATGCTATGGTAGAAGATACACTGATATATTATTGTATGACCCCTATCCCCCCCTTCCTTTATGTTAGTGTGGGTGTGTTTGCTGGAAGTCACTTGAAGACCTTCAGGTGTCAACTAATGAGAATATAATATAATATAATATAATATAATATAATATAATAGTTGCTCTATGGAACAGCAGTGGCACTGCAGGCAGCCTTCCAGAATGCCTCATTTTGAGGAAGCACCCACTTCCTTTCCCCAGAGCAAGGCAGAGAGCAGGAACTGGTGAAGGAGGCACACTATCACCATGCTAGCAAAACATTAAAAATAAAGGGAGGTGGAGAAGAGTAGTAGCAGTGGGCAAGGTGAGCACGGCCGTGTTGGGGCTAATTTGCTGCTCCAGGCCCTTGGCTGCCTGAGGCAGTTGCCACAGTTTGCCTAATGGGTGGGCCAGTTCTGCAATGCTGTTATTTAAAGGAAAGAAGAGAGACATACAAAATGGGATCACACATCTAATGTCATAACTAGTTTGACCTTAGCAGTCTCCTCAGAGTGTATTGTGCCTACGGTTTCAATGTGAGAAGGGAAAAAAACACCAACCACCGTGTCCCAGATATTGCAAATTTGGCAAACTTTGCTGCAGGCTTTTCTGCAGGCCCTGAGGGTAATCTCCCTCGGTTCCATGCCTCTGAGTTGCTTCTTCTTGAAAGCATTGTAAGACATTCCTTTTTTGTCCTAGCATTTATTTTCTAGGATTTATGTTAGGGGAAAGGCATATTTAAAGTGACACAGCTTGGATTTTATCTTGGCTTTCTTATTTATTTTTGTCACAGTATTTGTTTTTATCATTTGGATTTAAATTTGGATCTTAACAGGTAACGGCTTATTCAGTAAGTAAGTAGTTTCCTCTGAGTTTTATGGACAGGATAAAGATCTAAATCAAACCAAAAGGTATTTATGTGTATTCTATGAAAAATAATTTATTTCATGTGCATGTGTACCCAGAAATAAGTCCCATTGAGTTCCATGACACTAATTTTCAGGTCAGTGTGATTGATGAAGCTCAGAAATAGTTACATCCCAAGGCTAAACTAGACATTCATTAACAAAAGTGGGCACTCAACAAATAGTGAAAATAACATGCAAAAAAGCATCACATTGCAGAAAACTGCTTTGTGAAAATGAGTGTAGTAGGCAAAATTTCATCCAAGAAATGTCTCGCTAGGAGAAATTCACACTGATCAATGTTTATGGCTTTAAAAAAATGTAAACTTATGTGGAAATGTGGAGAGTGGAAAAATAAGAACATGAGAAGGAATAAATGGATTTGCCCATTCCTAGTGTCCAGACCCCTGTTTTCTCATAACATGACCTTAGAAAGGCTGAACCAGAGCTGGTATAGTTATTTGCCCCCCATTCTTGTCAATAGGAGAGAAGTATTTTTCCTTCACAGGACTCAGTAAGAAAATGAAAATAAGAGGAAAATCTACCCCCTCCTTCACATTGTGCACCGTTTACTCTGGCTGCTGTGACCCAGCCAGACTTCTGAACTGATGGTTTCTCTACTTAAGATGGCCCCCTTTCCCATCTCAGCACCAAATATATTCTGCAGGGAAGGAGTCAGCCTTACAGATATTTCGGACCTGAGTTGTTTATTGGGGCTTTAAAATGAGCAGCTTGAATTGCGCACAGAAATGAACTGGCAACTAATGTAGCTGCTTTAAAATAGGAAATGAGATGTACATGGAACCTCAGTCAGTTATCTGGCTGTTGCATGTTGGACCAACTGAAGTTTCTAGTGGTCTTCAAGGTCAGCTTCAGGTAGACTGCATTGCAACAATCCATTCTGGAAGTTACCTGAGCATGGAATATGATACAGTCGTGTTGAATACGTGAATGCCCCATAGGATAAACAGAAATAAAAGCCACCGATTCGGGCCCTGGATAGACGTATGGTGTCTAGACTTGCCTCCATAGACATTTATTCAGATATGAGCTCATTTTTCAGTGCTCCAGACGTATAATTTCGATAATTGAAATATGACATTGCACGAGGCAGTGGTGAGCACACCTATATTTTCCCCACTCACAAATGCCTTCAGGTTTTGTAGTTAAACGACTTGCCACTGCGACTCACAAAGGTAACTCAAAGCCATTAGGAAATCTTTACGCCACATCTCCGCATGTGGAGGCAATTAAAGTGTCAGAGCCACATGAATACCAATATTAACAATGCAGTCAAACTTTAAATGATTTATCACAATTCGGGGCTGCTGTGTCAGTGAGGAAAACAGGCAGACACCCTTTTTTCCTCCTCTCCAAAGCCCCAAAAGGAAGCAAGTGGAGGGAGAAAGGATAATATGAATAAATCCACATGAAATATATTCAGTGCAAAATGCAAATTACTGAGATAGCAAAGAGGTGCTGTTGTAATGGGAGATGGATGGTGTTTGGCTAGCATAATGCTTCAGCGTTATCAGAAATGTGGGAACATATTCATTTTTTAAAAATCTTTGCAAACCTTCTGGACATGGCACCGGTTCTGGTGTGCTGTGGTGGAGTGCCAAAGAATTATGAAAATCTAGCGTAAATGGTTTTTCTTTATTATCAGCATTCAGACAAATTGAACTTTTCCGAGGAGCAGAGGGAGCCAATTTCTCCCCCCTCTCAAAATGAGATAAAAACACATGAACTGCCAATGCTCCAGCATTTTGTCTCCTCCATTGACCATCCAGGTCTCCTCTGAAAGCTCACAGGAGCAAGATGGAAAAGATCATGTTGGAGACAGCAACAACCTTCTCTCTTTGGCTCCAGAATGGGCCAATCAGTAGCTTTTGCCTAGCTTGAGGTAGAGGACAGTATCAAGTCCTGGGGTGAACTTGACTGTTTCTCAGTTCTACTCAAAAGGTTCAAAGATGCTTTTAAACCAGGGCCCCCAGTGTGACACCTTTGGGCACCATGGTGTTCTCAGACACACTCCTTGGTGCTCATCAGTGTCTCCTGCCTGTCCCACTGGTTTTTTTTAAAGGGGGGGTGGCTTTTTATTTGGTTGGAAGAGGTTGTGCTCTTTTTTGGGGGTGGGTATTATTAGCTTTTTTGCCTGTGTTTTATTTGTTTTGGGATGGATTTTGCCTGTTTGGAGAGGTTCTGAGCATCACTAGTTTTTCATTGGTGAAATGGCTACTCTGTGGTACCCATAACCATTTCTTAATGTTTTAGATGTGTTTGGGAACCCCTGTTCAAGACCTTGGGCTAGTCCACACAGTTAACTATTTTCATTGTTTGTTTGCTAGTTTGTTATTTATTATCATTATCAATTGAATTTTTATACCTCCTCCATACCCGCAAGTCTCAGGGTGGTTCACAGGATAAAACCACAAAGTACATAATCAAAATAAAAACAACAGTGACCCAATAACACCGCAACACATTTTAAAAGGGCATAGAATGTAGGTTAAAAAGAGTTTAAACACCAATTTAAAAGCAATTTAGCAGAAGAAGCAGTTCTCTCTGCTGGGCAGCAGCAAGTCTTCTGAAACCTGTCAGGCCCCACCCTGGGCTGGGTGAAGTGAGGCAGCAGTGGAGCCCCAGGTTCTCAGCAGGGTGGTCCTTGCACAGCAATTTTCTTTACATACTAAGGTTAAAGAGGCATGAGTATTTCTCTATACATGTGCTTCCCACATTCAAGAAAGTGGTGCTGAACCTGGTGAGGGCTCTGAAGGAATTCTTTTCAAAGATTAGACAGATCAATGGAGGGTAAGTCGATGAATGGCTATTAGCCGTAATAGCTAACGGCAACCTTCTGCATTCAGAGAGAACTATGTGCCCCCAAGTACCAGAGGAATAGTGGTCAGGAACTGGATCTGACCACTGTGACAGGTGGTTGAGGCCACCCATCTGTCAATCACCGGACTGGGAACATCCTTCCCAATCTTCCTTGAACTTTCCTATGCATAGAGTCATATATAACTTCAGGCCCAGGAATGTGGGTGTGGGTTGACCAAACAGGCCTGGAAGGTCAAGCTCTGAGGCCTGGTGGGCCCAATTAGGTCAAAGGGGGCAGAGGGTCCTTTCCCCACATATCCTAGAGGCAAATGGCAAAAAAATGGCACTCCACATCTTTGGTTTATTGTGAGCTTCCTAGGGTCAACTAAGCTAGCCCCTGTTGAAGATCAAATGCAAAGCTACATGGACTCTAGGATTGACCTAGCAAAACATATTTGTTTTTTTAAGTCATGTGACAGATTGGGTTACTGAAGCCAACTTCAACATAGGCTCTCTCACATTATGACTCTGTGTGTGCATTTTGCCTATGCACCCAGAAGCGCAAATTCTAAATGAGGTGATATTTTTTGAAATGTAGAACTGAGATGTACTGCAGTTCTCAGCTGAATGAACAAAAATTGGATTTGATGCCATGAAGTGTGTGGAATGGCCTTTCCTGTGCTGCTCACCCACAGAACTTTCTGGAATGTGCACAGGCCACCAATAACTTTCCCTATAAAAGCAGAGAAATACGGCACTATTCAGTAGTGCTTGATGATTTCTGAAACAGCCGCCTGTTTTCTTTATGTTTGTCAGGAAAGTTTTTCATTTCAGCTTTGAGGCCTCTCTTCCCGAGACTTCTTGTACCCTCCTTGCTCCTTCATTCTGCTGGTGTTTGACTTTGATGCTCTGCATTATGTAACATGAGCTGTAGAAGGCATTTTCAGATACAGAGCGGGTGAGAAGGTGTGGAAAACAAGGTTTGCCTCTCTTGTATCCTCTGCATTTTTCAGCACACCCAGCTCATTTCTAACGAGGGCTAAAAATGCAATTAAATGCAAGAGGAGCTTCTCCTGGTCTAGGTAAAGCAGGGGCCCGACTGAGTGCCTTTCCTTGGGATTTAAAAGCCTTCTATCTCACTTGAGAGAAAGGGATTTATTGCATCTGATTATTGTAATGCCATTACATATACAGCCGCTAGATTCCTAAAACAGCAAGAAGATGAGCCAATTATTTCCAACACTTTGTGTTTATTTGGATGTGGGCTGTTAATGGGAGGGTGGCTTGCAGCCACAACAGAGCTGATAAATCTTACATTTTGGTCTTTTTCAGTGTATTTCCCCCTATTTCTTCCTCCTGTATTTGACATCAAGGGCCGGACTTCCAAAGATTTGCTTCTGTAAGCAAGTTGTGGTTGTTGCTCTTATTTTTTTATTTTGTTCTATAAAACACAACATTTCAGCTTACCTGAGATTCAAAATAGCCTCAGTGAACTGCTGTAACTTGTATGCAAAGCATCCTAGGGATAAAACCACTTGCATCTATCAGGACTCAGACTCTACTATTATAGTAGGTCAGTTGCAAAAGCATACCTTCCAACATTTCTCCGATGAAAATAGGGACGTCCCATTCCACAATGATAATTTTACTATTTATGCCCCACGCATCTTTTTTGGGTTGCCTCATCATTCTGGGCAGCTTCCAACGTATATATAAACATAATAAAATATCAAACATTTTTAAAAACTTACCTATATGGGATTGCCTTCAGATGGCCTGGGGGTTGGATAACTCCATACCCTACAACATTTCTCCAATGAAAATAGGGACACCCTAAGGAAAAGTGGACATTCCGGGATCAAATCAGAACTGGGACGGCTTCTCTAAATCAGGAGCGTCCCTGGAAAATAGGGACACTTGGACAGGAGCCCATCCTATCACGTGGATTCGAACTGCCGACTTTCTGATCGGCCAGCCCAAGAGGCTCAGTGGTGTAAACCACTGTAGACAATGCTGAGCTAGATGTGCAAATGGTCTCACTAAGGGTTCCATCCACACTTTACTTCTCCCGTGCCTGGAAAGAAGTTTTCCACCTCCCCCATGCTTTCTACACATGGGTCTGAGTGGTTTCCCATTACCCCACCACTTCCTCCAGGAAAACCCACTCTTTAGAGCTGAATCAGAGCAAACGTCAATCCATAGAAAAGCCAATTGACGTTTGCTCCGATTCAGCAGGTTTTCCCATGGGAAAGCGGTGGGACAAGTGGAGTGTGGACTACCCCTTAGGATAGGGTAGCTTTCTATGTTCCTAACTGTCCACAGGAGCTGTGTTCCATCAACATTTTTTCTATGTTATACCCTTAGAAATAAAGGTACGCGGGTGGTGCTGTGGGTTAAACCACCGAGCCTAGGACTTGCCAATCAGAAGGTCAGCGGTTCAAATCCCCGCGACGGGGTGAGCTCTCATTGCTCAGTTCCTGCTCCTGCCAACCTAGCAGTTTGAAAGCACGTCAAAGTGCAAGTAGATAAATAGGTATTGCTCTGGCGGGAAGGTAAACAGCATTTCCGTGCAGTGCTCTGGTTCGCCAGAAGCAGCTTAGTCATGCTGGCCACATGACCTGGAAGCTGTACGTCAGCTCCCTTGGCCAATAAAGCGAGATGAGCACCACAACCCCAGAGTTGGCCATGACTGGACCTAATGGTCAGGGGTCCCTTTACCCTTTACCTTACCCTTAGAAATGCTTTGGCGTGGTAAATTTTGGATATTTTTGCTGCATGCCACCGACAGATGACATTTCTGAAGTTTCAGGTCATTGGTCTCATCAAAAAGCCTCCTTCCCTCTTTGTCTCCTGTGCTGTTTTCTGTGTAGTGTTTTGCAAACTGGGTGTGGAACGAGTCCCATTGATCTTCCCAATACTCCCGAGAGTGAGAAAGAGGGGGAAGAGCAAAGCGGCATCGATTTGGAAATGGTAGTAATGGAATCGGGGGGTGTTGTTTGCTCGAAACAGATAAAAATGAGCGACCTTTCAGGCGGGCTCTATCTGCTTAAATCAAACCATAATAAATGAGGCTGCCTTTTCAGACACACAGAATCAATAGGGCAGAGTGCATTCGAGGAACCTCGTATCAACAGAAACTAACTGGGTTGGACTTCATAATGCAGGTAATAGCATCGCGGAGGCCCACATAGCACCAAGAAACATCACGGAAATCATAATTCACAGGCCCCTGGATATAGCAAGGGGTCACCAGGGCAGTAACAGGCTGCTGAGACTGAAGGCTGTTATAATGTTTGTCAATTAAAAAAAAAGGGGGGGGGGGAGAAAAGACAAGTAAAGCTGAGCTCAGCACTGATGTATGAGTAGGACGATCTTTATTATTGATGTTATTTTTATTTATTTATAAGATTTATGCCCGATCTTTCCTCCGAGGAGAGCATACATGTTTCCTTCTCTTTTTTCTTCTCCACAACAAGATATAGTGGTAGTGGGTGGCCCAAGGTCATCCAGTAAACTTCCTAACTGAGTAGGGGTATGAACCTGGGTCTGGTTGAGGCTGGTCCATTAAAGCAAATCATAGAACTGTAGAGTCACGTAGTCCAACCTCCTGCAATGCAGGAATCTCAGCTAAAGCATCCATGGCAGATGGCCATCCAACCTCTGCTTAAAAACCTCCTGGGAGTCTGTTCCACTGTATTCTTCCTAATATTTAGTTGGGAGCATCTCTGCCCCCATTGTTTAGCCTGGACTTTGAGGTCTAGCTGCAAGGGGCTTCTGGGGGTTCCCTCATTGCGAGAAGTGACATTACAGGGAACCAGGCAGAGGGCCTTCTCGGTAGTTACACCTGCCCTATGGAATACCCTCCCTTCAGATGTCAAAGAGATAAATGATTATACAACCTTCCATAGACATTTGACAGCAGCCCTGCATCAGGACATTTTTAATGTGAGATGTTCTGTTGTGTTGTTGTTGTTGTTGTTGTTGTTGTTCTTCTTCTTCTTCTTCTTCTTCTTCTTCTTCTTCTTCTTCTTCTTCTTCTTCTTCTCCTCCTCCTCCTCCTCCTCCTCCTCCTCCTCCTCCTCCTTCTCCTTCTCCTTTTCTATCATGTTATTGTTATTTATTATTTGCAAGACACTTTGGGATTCATTTGAATGAAAAGCAGCATTGAAATATAATCAATCAAATCAAACTTCAAGAGAGTTTGGGAAAGATGACAGCAGCTCTAGCCTAGTCTTAAAGTTATAAGTGTAATAAAGTGCTTTTTGGGGGGGGGTTGTATGGGGACAGAATGGGTACTTTTCCACTGGGTGTGGTAGGTGATTGTACCACAAGGATTAAGTCTTGTGACTAAACAGGAGATCTGAAATCTGAGTAATTGCTTGTGTGTGTATACATGAAATTGAGGTTGCTTGCAACAGAGAGACACACACAGACAGACACTGTGAGATACCAGCATGCAGAGAAAGAAAAGAGACACATTTTGATTTCAGCAATGAAAACTCTGTAAATCTTGCTTAGATTCTCTCTGGGATCAGAGGAAGAAATGGTTTAAGGACTGAACCATTGCTAGTTCTTTGCAGAGTACTTTTAAAAATATTATTATTGTGCAACATTTAAGTCTTTAAGACTTCTTTTCTGCACCAAAGCTTTAAAACTAATTTCTTGTGTAGTAAAGCAAAAACAATACATGGTGTTCTCAATCTCTTCCCCAACCTGCCAGTTTGGGATAATATTTTGCCAGCTCCTTCCTTCCAGAAAACAGGGACCGAATACGGTATGCACACAAAAATAAGAACATGAGAATCAACTTTGAGGCTGCATAATTTCCTAAAGCTTTTCAGATGTCTTCTTCATCTTGTTGAAGGTCCCAGGAACTTTCAGTTTCCAAACAAAATGCTTCCTTTGGAATCACAAAACATTCATCAATCATCATAAGCTTCTTGTGAGGTAGGTTAGGATTGTGTTCCCTTACTCAATACATAGAAATAAATTGGAGAGCAGAGAGATCAACCCTTTTGTTCAAGGTCACTCCCTGACCAAGTTGGGGAGGGGAAAAAAATCCAGCCTCTTGATTTCAGCAGTGGTTTCTTTCTACTTCTACAACTTCCTTGTCTTTTAAATAGAGCTTATAAACTTAGTTATTTCATATTTAAAGGATCAAGTGTTTTGTGGTTATTATTATTATTATTACTATTATAAATTGTTATTAGCTACCTTCACCAGCAGAGCTGGTGTGCTTAAGGACCCTGAGAACAATAGATTTAAGCATACTTGTTGGATTTCAGTGATAGGTAAAGGTGAAGGGACCCCTGACCATTAGGTCCAGTCGTGACCAACTCTGGGGTTGCAGCGCTCATCTCACTTTATTGGCCAAGGGAGCCGGCGTACAGCTTCCGGGTCATGTGGCCAGCATGACTAAGCCGCTTCTGGAGAAACCAGAGCAGTGCATGGAAATGCCGTTTACCTTCCCACCAGAGTGGTACCTATTTATCTACTTGCACTTTGACGTGCTTTCAAACTGCTAGTTTGGCAGGAACAGGGACCGAGCAACGGGAGCTCACCCCGTTGCGGGTATTTGAACTGCCAACCTTCTGATCGGCAAGTCCTAGGCTCTGTGGTTTAACCCACAGCGCCACCCGCGTCCATATACCTTTCTGTACAATGCTTCATTTAATTCCCTCTTCCACCCATTTTTTTCATTTCCCTCACTGACCCTCTTCTGAGGTTCTTATAATGAAGCTGATCATTGGAAGACTCAGGGCAGATAAAAGAAAGTCCTTAGTCTTGCAGTACTAAATTAAACTATGGAACTTGCTCTTACAGAACAATTTTTTTTTTCCTTCCAGTAGCACCTTAAAGACCAACTAAGTTAGTTCTTGGTATGAGCTTTCGTGTGCATGCACACTTCTTCAGATACACTGAAACAGAAGTTGCCAGATCCTTCTATATAGTGAGAAGGTGGGGAGGGTATTACTCAGAAGGGTGGTGGGAATGGGTGATTGGCAGATAGCTGTGATGAGCCTGTTGACGACTCTTAACAGGCTCATCACAGCTACCTGCCAATCACCCATTCCCACCACCCTTCTGAGTAATACCCTCCCCACCTTCTCACTATATAGAAGGATCTGGCAACTTCTGTTTCAGTGTATCTGAAGAAGTGTGCATGCACACGAAAGCTCATACCAAGAACTAACTTAGTTGGTCTTTAAGGTGCTACTGGAAGGAAAAAATTTTTTTGTTTTGACTATGGCAGACCAACACGGCTACCTATCTGTAACTTGCTCTTACAGAAGGCAGTGATGGCCAATAACCTAGATGGCTTTAAAAGAGGATTTGACAAATTCATGGAGGATCTACCAATGGCTACTAGCTATGATCTGCCTCCATGGACCATGGGCCTCCACAGTTAGAAGCAGTAATGCTTCTGAATGCCAGTTGCTGGAAACTACAGGAGACGAGAGTAGTCTTGTGCTTCGGTCCTGCTTGTGGATTTCCTACAGGCATCTGGTTGGCTATTGTGAGAACAGGATGTTGGACTAGATGGGTCACTGGCCTGTTCTAGCAGGCTCTTCTTATTTAGGTCTATATTATGTTTCCATTAAGAATGCAACCTCTGCAGCCAGAATGATTATAGCAAAAAATTGGGAGAAAAACTCCCTCAATAAGAGAATGGCAAATAAGATTTTGTGAATATATAGAATCAGCAAGACTTACAGCAGTAGTAAGAGGCCAATCAGACCAAAAACTAATAGAGGAGTGGACTTGCGTGAAGGAATACATTGTTCTGGTATTAATATATCAATATGCAATGAATTAAACTTATAGAGTAAAAAATTAAGAAGAAATGGGTATAAGATGAGATAGTCAAAAATAATATTGATAACACAGCGAAAAGAAGAAAAGGAAGCCACATATAGGTGGAGGGAAGTCAAAATTTATGTCTGTATGTTTAGTTTGTATGTTTGTTTTCTTTTTTTCTAATTAAGTTGAGAGGTGTATGTATCTATGTATGTATGTATCTATGTATAATAAGTTTGTTTCGTGTTCTGGTTTGTGTCTGTAAGTATTGCATTTATCAATAAAAGTTTTAAAAAGTACAGTTTTCAACAGATTTTGGATTTCTCTGACCCCTTAGGTCTTTTCCTTAACAATATATATTTTTGTACTTCTGCAGACCTTGGTGTTCCCCAGACTTACTGCTACCACCCTTTTGTACGTGGTAAGCACTGTTCTGGCTACATGAGCAATGGCACTCATTGCCTGAACATCAGAGATAGAAGGAATAATTGTAAACACAGTCCCACTTCTTCCCCTGCATAGCTCTGTCTTTTGTTCCATCTCTTGGTCATGCTAGAGTGTGAGAGATGCTGGCAACTTGCTTTTACACCCACTGCAGATATTTCATGCAAGACCAGAGACAACCCCACTTCTACACCACCTCCCGAAAAAGAAAGGAATAACAATTTGATGCGTGGATAGATATCTGCAAAATCAGCATATGTATATATGCTGATTTTGCATATAACCATCCACGCATCAAATTGTTATTTCTTTTTTCTTTTATAGGGGTTGGGTAGACTTGGAGGAGTTTCTGGCCTTGCATAATACGCCTCGAGTACGATTCCATATTAGAAGCTCTCCACACCCCTTTTCCTTGTATATACAGAGCATGGTAGAATGCGCAGCCAGTTCTTTAATTGTCATCCTGAAAAGTAGCCACCAGTTCAAAGAGATAAGCACTACAGGGGCAACATGGAGCAAATGAGTGAGATTCCTTGATTTCCACAGCCCTGCAAAAGTGAGGCTAGCTAACACCCACCCACACCCATCCACAAGAGCACATTTAAGAGAAGGTTCACCCTTCTTTTAGTGAAACTCAGTGGACCAATGATCTGAATGAGCTTTCTATGTTCCCTACAACTCTCACCAGAGTTCCTTCCTCCCATTCCATATCAACTAAGGACAATGAATGTGGCAGGATTTTTAGAAGACATCTGAAGGCCGCCCTATTTAGGGATGCTTTTAATGTTTGATGTATTACAGTATTTTAATATTTTGTTGAAGCTGCCCAGAGTGGCTGGGGAAGCCCAGCCAGATGGGCGGGGTATAAATAATAAATTATTATAATTATATTATTATTATGGGCAACTATTGACATGGGACGCGGGTGATGCTGTGGGTAAAACCTCAGTGCCAAGGACTTGCTGATCGCATGGTCGGCGGTTCGAATCCCCGCGGCGGGGTGAGCTCCCGTCGTTCGGTCCCAGCTCCTGCCCACCTAGCAGTTCGAAAGCACCCCTAAGTGCAAGTAGATAAATAGGTTTCTGTGCGCTGCGCTGGTGCTGGCTCACCAGAGCAGCTTCGTCATGCTGGCCACGTGACCCGGAAGTGTCTGCGGACAGCGCTGGCTCCCGGCCTCTAGAGTGAGATGAGCGCACAACCCTAGAGTCTGTTAAGACTGGCCCGTACGGGCAGGGGTACCTTTACCTTTACCTTTTATTGACATCCCTATTCAGTGGCCCTTCTGGTTGGAGCTAATGGGAGTTGGAAGCCAATGACACCTGGATTCTGTACCCCTGAATTAATCCATAGGGCCTAGCTTCCTTTTCCTGTTGACCACATGCTCTAACTCCAGGCATTTGTGAAGCAGGGCAATCACAGCACACAATTATTTCAGCAGGATAGGCCACGAGAATCAGGTCAACTAACACAGAATCTATTGCACATGCTCTGGAGAGGAATAGCTGGGTTAGCTCATGCTGGTAGAGCATGAGACCCTTCATCTCAGGGTCGTGGGTTCAAGCCCCACATTGGGCAAAATATTCCCAAATTGCAGGGGTTTGGACCAGATGTCCCTTATTTTCCTTTCCAACTCTACAATTCTATGATCCTTTGGTCTCCATGTGACTGGGATGGCAAACCTATTAGGAAGCAATGGACTCCTGAGCCTTTGACGAATTTGTCATTAACATAATCCTGTTTTAAATGCTTGGCTGTGATTTGGCAATCTTTGACCTGTAGAAAGACCCTACTTTGTTTTCTCTGATGCTTCTATATCACATTGGGTGTGCAGTAGCTTCTGTTTGAACCCTTCGTTGTCCAATGGGATGTAACCTAGAAACCTGCTGTCAGGACTTTGTGGAACAGTTGACTCACCTTCATGTCTGCAGCCAGCCATGCTGGAAGATGATGGTGGGCTGTACAGAGTGATCAGGTCTGATCCCTGAGACAGCTCCAGGCTGACATGGTGATCATGTATGAATTGAACCCCATTCAATCGTGTGATGGCATCAGCAAGATGGCATCACCCATTTGGTGGTTGATGGGGGACAAGCTGAGCTAATAAATCCAAAGCCACACAGCCCAGCAGAAGGGCTTATTATTATTATTGCTCTGTAAGACTCATAGCAAAAGATAAATAAACAGGAAAACTTCTGCACTGAAATAAACAAAGCAAACAAACTAGGCAAGAGAAATCTCTGGGTCAGAGCTAAGGTGGTGCTGGGATGAAATATGTATTCCTTCATACTTGATAAGACCGCTGTGTTTATTTTGGTTAGGGTGGCACTGGAAGATTGATGACATCATTAACTCTTCATTTCCTTGCTTTATGTGTTCGCACTTTCCTCCCCTTTTAAATGGTGTAGTAAGCAAGTGAATTGTTGTCACTTAGCAACCCTATCAGTAACACACACACACACACACACACACACACAAAATCACTCTCACTCTCACTCACTCACACATACATGCATACATACTAAGTGTGTTTTAGAAAATAATGGCGCTTTTTGAGTTTTTACAATTCCATTTCACAATTCCCTTCTAAAGTACGTTTGTATAGTTAGGTGGAATATAGATTTTAGCTAACGCTCTTTCTTTAATTGCCAGCCTTCCAAGCTAGGCAGGCAAGCAGACTGAAGCTGCTGACCTGTATGAGCTACAGGGGTGGGTGGAATTTCCATAGCCAACCCCTCCAAAAAAAACCCTAAATTAATTACACATCATAGTATAAAATACATTGGCAATCTATTCCGGTTGTTGTGGCCTAGCAGCTTAGAGGCTCTGTGTGTCAATGTGGAAATTCCCTCACCTGCAAAGGTGCCACATTCATTTCAATGGAGATTTCAACTCCAGAATCCTGGCTTGGGACCCAAGGCCTTAGGAGATCATTTACTCTAGCATCAAACACCTTGGCTTTTGTAGTCAGCAGGGCAGATAGCTGCCACTGGGCACTGCCCTGTTGTTGGAGACATCGTTTTCTCAATAGTGGATTCCAGTTTTGGAATGCCCTCCCTGGAGCGGTGCTTCTATTCGGATGGAATTCTAAAACCATCCTTTTTACCCAGAAATTTGGTGGTTAAAGGATACTGTGTGTTGGCAGCTGTGAAACTGTTAGCCATGGAAAGGTTGGTTGTTGTTGATGTTTAGGGTTTACACATCCTAGGCAGAAGCAGTTATGCTTTGTGCAAGAGGACTGGTCCACGTAGCTCAGGATGCCCTACAACATAGGAGCCAACTCCTAGGGGCTGAGGTCTGTTTGCCCCCCCAAAAAAATATTTGAGGGCCTCCCAAAATTAATGGGCATTGCCATTCAAATGGTGTGCATGTGCCATGTCATGTGATTGATTATGCAAGGCGGGGCTTACCTAGCCCTCCCCCATATTTTATTCAAGTTGGCAATCCTGCTCCACAAAGTCTCAGGAAGGGGCCTTTCTAACCTGAGATCCATTTGAATTGTAGACCCCCAGTAAGCAAATGGAGGATACTTGACATGCAAAGCATGTTCTCTTTCACCAGGGCCGTCTTTACCCAGGGGTGCAAGGGGTGCTGAATTCTGGGGGGCGCCAGGCACCCGCTGCTGAAGCCACCTAAGCTCTGAACTATCTACCTGTTATGAAATAATAAATAATTTTGATCAAGCTAGAAAAACTATACACACACACACACACACACACACACCCCTCTAGGTATTACTGAAATGTATACCTACTGTTTCACTGAAGGACTTTTGACTTTGTGTTCTCATTCACCAAAGACACGCTGCGTCAGTGGCAGTGCTTGTCATTCACAACGGTGCGTTTTAATTTCATCACCTACAGTTCAAATTCGTTTAGAGAAATTGTTTAAAAAATAATGTTTATTTTTGCTCATTGTCGGCATTTTCTTTGACTAACTACTTACTACTTAGGGATCTACTACATATGCATTTCAGCACGTGATTTTAGTTTTCCATTCCACAAAAACCCGCCTAGAGCACACACTATGAATCCTGTGAGCTGCATTTTTTCTTCATTTTGCGATGAACGATAAGCGAGAAACACATTTCCTTTTCCTCCCTTCTTTCGTAAACAAGAGATAAGGCATAAGCGTGGTGTCTGACATAAGCATAATAAAAGTTAATTTGGGGGCTCTGGGCAGATCTTTGCACCCCGGCAGCACATATGCTAAAGACGGCCCTGTGACTTTCACCAAACTATGGGCACATCTCAACTACCTGGGATGGGTAGATGTCATTTGGATATAGCCTTACGTTTGCCCTTCAGCAGTTCCTCATGCCTGCATCCGTCTAAAAGTCCAGTATGCTTTCTCTTGGTCTTTCTATCTTCTCTTCTCTGTACCAGAAACCTTAATCTCCTTACCCTACTTCCACCCATGCCTATAATCATTTTTGTGTCCCCCTCTGAACATGCATAATTCTCTTTATCCTCTTTTCCTGTCCACTTCCATCAAACTACTATTCGCCCTAATTGTTCCCCCTTTTCCTCTTGATGGTATTCAGTGCCCCTCCCTCTCACATTATACGCAAGTGGAAGATGGTGTGCATATGTTCCTTCTCCCCACCCCATCTTGTTGCAGAAGGAAGAGAAAGGAGGAAGGAAAAGATTTTAATCCACGCATTTTAAATATCCGAGCCTAAAGAAGACCACACAAATGCATTTTGATGCTAATTTGAGAATGCATTTCACATCCAAGAAGTGTGCCCTGGTTCTTCTTTTTTCTTCTTTCCTTCTTTCCTTTTTTCTTTTTGGTGAAGATTTGGTCTCGGCACCTGCTCTCCGCAAAGAAGGGCTTTTAATGTATATTTTATGGCTCTGTGAGGCTGGCAAGGGAAGAGGGCTTTTTATTCAGAATTCTCAGTGTCAGTAAACACAGTGCTGGGATTTAGTCAAGGGTACTTAGTTAGCCTTGGCTCACAGACTGATTTACACCAAATACCATGAGCTTAAAAACAGCCTTTTCTCCAGTCTTACCCTATAAGCAAAAGAATGTCATATATTCTAAACAGAGGTAGGACTAAAAATGGTGCTTGGACAGACTGAAAGTATTGGATTTTTTCCCCTAAACACAAACACACACACACTTACCTTGTTGAGCAAATCTGGAGATGTGGAAGAAATTCAATTCAGGTAGGCAAACCAACCTAATCCACACTTTCTGAAAACAGCACGTGAATAAAAACACAGCCTTTGAAATTCACCCTTCTCTGAATTTTGCAATGCAGTACTCCAGGCAAGTCATGTGTGCAAAAATGCATATACAATTTTAAAAGGATCTATTAGTAAAAAGAGCATAGAAAAATGCATTATTTTTTTTTTGGGGGGGGAGTGGGAAATGGCTTCATAAAAAAGCATCTGATTGGGAAAATTGTATACAGAAATGCACACTAGGAGAAATTTGCACTAAAATGCTGGCAGTTTTTTTACAAGGAATGCTAACTGATGTGGAAATGTATAGAACTGACATGAGTGGAACATGAGAAACTGAAAGAAACCAAAATTGGCAGATTCGCCCATCCTTCTGAATGGAGAGCCTGGGTGAGAGATGAAATCATATTACAATGGAAAGCACTACAGCATTACATGAGGTGTGGGGAAGGGTTGTATTGTCTTGTTTGTATTATGCATTTTGTGTTTTTATCTTGTATACTAGTTTAACAAATGATTATGATTATGATGACTTTTAAATGAACTGAATAATAATATTAATATTAATGTTAATATTATTAATAATAATAATTTATACCCCGCCCATCTGGCTGGGTTTCCCCAGCCACTCTGGGCAGCTCCCAACAGAATATTAAAAACACAATAAAACATCAAGCATTAAAAACTTCCACAAGCAGGGCTGCCTTCAGATGTCTTCTAAAAGTCAGACAGTTGTTTATAGTCATACCTCATGTTACGTTTGCTTCAGGTTGAGCGTTTTCAGGTTGCGTCCCGCAGCGACCCAGAAGTACCGGAAAGAGTTACTTCCGGGTTTTGCTGCTCGCGCATGCACAGATGCACAAAATGACATCACAAGCATGTGCAGAAGCGGTGAATCGTGACCCGTGCACGTGCAGACGCAGGTTGCATTCCTTTCAGGTTGCGAATGGGCCTCCAGAACGGATTCCGTTCACAACCAGAGGTACCACTATATTTCCTTGACATCTGATGGGAGGGCGTTCCACAGGGCGGGCGCCACTACCTAGAAGGCCCTCTGAAATGAAAAAGGCCTCATTAATCAGCCCACCTTCTAGCAGCTGTCCCTCAGATCTCCGCCCTGTGGAGCAGTTGCAACAACAGTGAGACCTCTCCTCTCTGCCAGCTTATACGCCCTCCCCTGAGACTTCTCCTGCACAGAAGTCGTCGCTGCTCTTCCCACTTCAAGCCCCTCCTTGTTCTAGGTGACAGTGGGGTGGAGGAAGGTGGGGAGTCTACTGACCCATCTGTTGCCTGAACAGCCCCTTCTTCCTTCACATCCTTCACACCTTCCTCTTTCTCAGACTACCCTGACTCCTCCCCCTGCCCTGTCTCTCGTCTCGTGGGTGGCGCCAAACCCTATACATCTCTGGTACCCTCCCCTGGGTCACTCACCTGGTCCCTGACTTCACCCCACCCTCTATGGATACCTGCCAGTCCCTGCCTGTGAGGCACCGTGGTGGAACACGGTGGTGGAACCAATGTAGCCATTTCTGGCAGCAGCACCATGGCTGTGGGGCGCCCTTCCCAGAAAAGCTTTCCTCCAGCCTTCTGTAATGCCATTTCGACACCAGGTGAGGACACTCATATTCTCTGGTTATTCTCTGGTTATAGTGGCGTAGCGTGGGTTGTCAGCACCCGGGGCAAGGCAAGTAATTTGCGCCCCCTAACCCGTGGATTTTAGTAGGGGCAGAGAGCGGCCAGTGCGAGCGCGCCCCCCCAGATGTTGCGCCTGGTGCGGCCGGCCCCCCCTGCACCCCCCACGCTATGCCACTGTCTGGTTATTCTTCTCAATGCTGCAAGTTTGAATGCAAACTGTTATTTGATTATCATTCTGTGGTGCCATTTCCTTGCACAAACAGCCCGATTATTGGGTGGCTCTATATAAATGTAGTAAATCTGTGGAGTGTCCTCCCTGGTGACCATTCAGGGGGAATTTAAAAACATTCCTGTTCACCCAGGCATTTGATGGCGGAAATGTATCATTCCCAGCAACCTTCGAATCATTAGCTGTGTGGATATGTGATTGCTTTAAAATCGTTTTAGACGTTCTTACTGCTTTTATATGTCTTTATGTGTTTTTCTCCTTAATTGTATTGTTTTGCTACTTTCTTGTTTCCTGCCATGGGCTCCATTGGGAGGAAGCGAGGGAAAGAAATTTAATAAACACACAGAAAATCAATGAAATAATTTATGAATTAAAGCCATCCTCCTGCAATTGGGCTCGTGTCTTCTCACTGGCTATTTCTTAAAAGAAAAATCAGCTACAAGAGAGAATGTTACATGATAAACTTCACATCTAGCTTGGACCTAAGTCAGTCACCTTGTTGAGGTTTAGAGGCTGCTTCCAAAGCAAATATAGGGAACCTTTGGCCCTCCCCCCCGATGTTGTTACAACTCTCATCTTCCCTGGCCATTGGCCAAGCTTTCTAGGGCTGGTAGGACTTGTAAATGTTTAGGAGTGAACCTCACCAAGCGCTACGTATAGCCTGTGATGCTTGCAGTGTGCCTGGAAAAAAGTGTCTCCTTGCCTGATGACTGTGGCATTTTCATCACTTTAAGAAACAATAGGAAAAGGAGTGATTTTGCACCACTGTAACTGAAGAATGGCCCTATGCTTGGGAAGTGTGACAAAGGCGATATTTTATCTGGTGCAGCCCTTCCACAGAGGCTCTTAAAATGAAGTGCTTTGGAGGAGAGTGGTGACAAAGTCACCTTGAAAGTACCTAAGAGCAGGAAGACTTGGCCACATCGTCATTCAAACTCAAATCTCTTCCCTGTCCGGCACAACAGAAATCTAAAACTGCACCCCGGTGACTCATAGCTGGCTAAAAAAAACCTATAATTCCACATTTTGTCCTGTATAACCTCATTAATTTGGTGTTCATTCCCATGTAGCAGAAGGAGAGACAGCAACAGAGAACTAGAGAATGCTTAGGTTTTTTGATGGGACGCCCTGTCCTCCATCTTGAAGGGCTATTCTTAGGGAATTCTTCTTTACTGATTTTGCTTGGCATCCGTGGTGGCAGGTTCCCATTGGGATTGGGAGGTTAGAAGGCTGGGAAGCCACCTTAATAGACCAGCTTCCACTCCTTATTTCTGTCAGAAGTGGCCATCTGGGAATGTTGGCAACACATGCCAGGACTCCCAGCAGTATCATCATTTTGGCTTACTGGGAGAAAGAGGGAGAGGGACAAGAGGGGTTTGACTTTGATGCTGTGTTGACATACCAGTGGAGCCAACCTGTCAGCACCCACATTATGCTGACATCGCCATTGCCTTGGCCCTCCTCTTCTTCCTCCCAGTAAGCCACATCAAAGCTGCTGTTGGTAGGCAAGGTGTGCGCTATCAACTGGGTCCACCTGATTTCTATCATTCATTCACAGAGCCTAAGTGGCCAACTTTCCTTTTAGCTGCTGCTGCTGTGTCTTTAACAGCAGCTGGATGTGCAGACATTAGCAGGTGATAATGTTTATCTCTGTGCTGCCTCCCTCTCTGCTTTCTATGCTTCAAGCATCTGTCAAGATGACAAGAGGCTACATGATGTTAATGATCAATGCCATATGCTGGGTAGATGAGTTGCGCTGTTCTAGGTTGGCTATCTCTGTGGTTTTGAAGACAACTTTATACACAGGAAGGCAGCTAAGGATCTAAGAAGATCAAATAAAAGGTCCATTTAATCTAGCAACCTTTTTCCTCCAGTGGACCACCAGATGCCTATGCAATATAACTGTTGATTTCCAGCGACTGCTATTCAGAGGCAAACTCTTTCTGATCCCTAGGTAGGATGTGGCCATCAAGACTAGTAGCCATTATGACTAGTAGCCACTGACAATTGCAATAAGTTCAACAGCTCACTGGATTTACTCAGATTCTGTAATGTAGACAAAACATAGGAGCACATTGTTACAAGCACTTAAAATCACTTGAATGGGAAAGAATGTTGACTATTGATAAGATTATGTTGCTTATATTACTCTTATATTAAGTTCCATTTACTTTGGTGGTACAGGATGGGTGGATAGATTCTCACTCACACACACACAAGTCTACAGCCACATTCATGTACATTTGTGCTAATATACCATTCTTTCATGGTATGTGTTTGTGGGTGGCGCTGTGGGTTAAACCACAGAGCCTAGGACTTGCCGATCAGAAGGTCTGCGGTTCGAATCCCCACGAGGGGGTGAGCTCCCGTTGCTCGGTCCCTGCTCCTGCCAACCTAGCAGTTCGAAAGCACGTCAAAGTGCAGGTAGATAAATAGGTACCACTCTGGCGGGAAGGTAAACAGCGTTTCCGTGCGCTGCTCTGGTTCGCCAGAAGCGGCTTAGTCATGCTGGCCACATGCTGTATGCCAGCTCCCTCAGCCAGTAAAGCAAGAGGAGTGCCGCAACCCCAGAGTCGGCCATGACTGGACCTAATGGTCAGGGGTCCCTTTACCTTTTTACACATCATATTGTGTGTGCACTTTCCCCAATATATGCATTGTCACGGAGATTTTTTTGGATGGAAAACTGCACCACAAAACTCAGAGGAGCATGAATTTCAAAGGATAGCTTTGTTTCAGTTTGCATAATTGGTTTTGGGACATGTGGATTTTCTCCCCTGCTTCTAATGATCCCATACACATAACAGTTGCAGTTTAACGAGCCTTACCAGTTACCTGTGCACCAACAAGCCAAGAAAGCCTCTGATGCATGATGTGCCATGCAGTAGCTGAGTTTGCCTTAAAATCCTAACCTATATAGATGGCAACGAAAAGATTTTCTTCTCCTTCTTGGATGTTTGGAGAACATTCCCTCTGTACTTCTCTTCTCCCTAGGTGATCTTCCTATGCTTTGAAGCGTAAAATCTTATTACCTTTTAACCCAGCTATAAAGTTTATATATATAAATATATACAGAATTTTCAAACCGCAATGAAACATTTATTGCACCTAGCTTCCTTTGTGTGGTTTCGGGTGGGTTTCTGCTGGAACAAAACTTTCCATTCCTTCTTTGGCTTCCATATAATATAGCAGCGAGGAAGATGCTGATAAAATGACAAGGAGGAAGACATTAAAACTATGCCACAGAGCAATTCTTTAGTAGTCCCGTTGCCATAATTAACTGTAGTTTTACATCTGGCAGGTGCATTGTATTACATTTAATGGACCTATGCTCACAAATGCTCACAGATATTCCCCACTGTATGTATGTATTGGTATGTGCTTGAGAAAGAGATCCATAAGCAAAGATCACAACTGTTCTTGCAGAGTACATGGGCACCATTTATGGAAGGATTGGGGAACCTGATGCCCTCCAGATCTTAGTGAACTCCACCTCCCATCAGTCCCAGCCACCACTATTTATTTATTTATTTAATTTTCTATACCGCCCTATACCCGAAGGTCTCAGGGCAGTTCACCATAACCAATGGATGATGGGTTCAGTGAATCTGGAGGGCCACAGATTTCCAACCTCTGATTTGCGGGAAGGCTATGGTGACAGTCATCTTCTTTTTGTTTCAGACCACATGCATTTAGTTCTCAGGAGCAACTAAGGTTTATTTTTCATGGAGATAGTAAACTTAACCCTGAGCTGTACCA
The DNA here is from genome assembly GCF_027172205.1 of Podarcis raffonei. Taxonomy (NCBI): domain Eukaryota; kingdom Metazoa; phylum Chordata; class Lepidosauria; order Squamata; family Lacertidae; genus Podarcis; species Podarcis raffonei. Next base: position 11,890,070 of record NC_070612.1, read on the forward strand.
CTTTTGATAACTGGTGAGACTCATGTGATTTAATGCTTTTCTACACACACACACACACAGAGAGAGAGAGAGAGAGAGAGAGAGAGGGAGGGAGGGAGGGAGGGAGGGAGGGAGGGAAGGAGAATGGCAATTTCTACAGATAGGAAATTAGATCTCAGGGAGAAGCATTTTATCCCAGCCTTGTGCAGGATTTCATTTTTAGTTTATTAGCTATAGTACAGCTATTATGGCTTGCATCCAATGTTAGTCATACTCAGAGTAGACTCACTGGAATTAATGGGCATAGCTAAATTAGTTTCCTCTATTTCAACGGATCTACTTTAACTATGCATATTTCAGATTACACATCAGTTAAAACCAATGATAAAATAAATTATAATAGCTCTACGATACCACATTGACAGTTCAACAATAAACAGTTCGTGCAAAGCATATCAAAAGCTTAAGTGAGCATAAAGCATAACAGAAGGTCAGTTTAACAATATCCAACCCCTAATAACATCAACGCATGCACATGCAGCAGTTCATATTGCGAGACCAAATAAGACAGATAAGACACCAAAGTCTAAATCAAACTAGCAGCAAAAGCAGAACAGATGAAACGAACAAAATGGAACTACCCTTAGCATCAGCTTCCAACCAGGCTACGCCAAGCATATCTATATGCAGAAAAAGCACAAACAAAATGTTCATCTGAAAGCATAAGAACATAATAAGAACCATGGTGGATCAAGCCAATGGCCCATCTAGCAGCATCCTCTTCTCACAGTGGCCTACCAGATGCTTGTGGGAAACCCTCAAGGAGGACTTGAGTACAGTAGCATCCTTCTTCACCTGTGGTTTCCAGCAACTGGTATTCAGAAGCATTACTGTCTCAAACTGTGGAGACAGTATCCATAATAGTTAGTAGCCATGGATAATGTTATGTACTGAAGTTCTCACCCTGGGCCAGCAGGGGGATACTGTAGATAGTTCAGGTCCACATATGCAAATAAGGGATCGAAAGTGACGTTCAGTGATTGGATAGTTACAGAAAGTTGTTACAGTTACGTTGTACTGGAGCTCTATATAAGCAGGCTGGCTGAACCCTTCAGTTCAGTTCTGTTCTGACCTGTGAATAAACAAGAGCTATTTGGAGAATCGCTGTGTCGTCTGATATGTTCACCCACAACTTAACAGATAAACTTTTCGTCCATGAATTTGTATAACCCTCTTCTAAAGCCATCCTGTTCCTTCTGGAAGATTGCAACCCTGCCCAGAGCAGGCCCCATCCCCATCTCCTGGACGTGAGGACCTGTGAAAACATAACATAACCTCTGTCTTTTCAGGATTCAGCTTCAGCTGACTGGCCAAATTCAGCCCATCCACTGCCTCCAAGCACTGCTCTAACATCTCAACTGCCTCTCCTGATTCAGATGAAGCAGAGAGTGAGACAGAGCTGGGTACCACCTGCATATTGGTGACGCTTCACTCCAAATTTCCTGATGACAGCTCCCAGGGGTTTAATAAAGAACAACATATGTTTGGGAACATCCCTGGGTTCAACACTGTCACTGAGGTCTCAGGTGGCCTTGGTGGCTCAGAGTGCCTTATTTCAGCTCCAGTTGGTTTGGCAGCTATGACTCCTTTGGACAGAGATGACTTGGCCACTGTACTCTATGCTCTGGTAGCTTCCAGATTGGATCATTGCAGAGCTGCCATTGAAGATGATTTGGAAACTTCAATTGGTCCAAAAGCCAACAGCCAGATTTCTGTCTAGGGTACAGTTTCAATCTCATGTAACCCCTGTTTTAAAATAGATGTACTGGCTGCCAGCTTCCAGGCCTAATTTAAGGTGCTCGTGTTAGGGTTTCAAACCCTAAATGACTCAGATCCCAAATATCTGAAAGACTACCTCCTTCCCTACATACCCTCTCGGGTGCAGATATCAGCAGAGGGTGTCCTCTGGGTAGTTCATCCAGCCTCAGAGGCCCAGGAGGGCACTCTCTGTGGCATTTCACACCTTCATTGTACTGTTGTTGTTGTTTAGTCGTTTAGTCGTTTAGTCGTGTCCGACTCTTCGCGACCCCATGGACCAGAGCACACCAGGCACTCCTGTCTTCTACTGCCTCCCGCAGTTTGGTCAAACTCATGCTGGTAGCTTCAAGAACACAGTCCAACCATCTTGTCCTCTGTCATCCCCTTCTCCTTGTGCCCTCAATCTTTCCCAACATCAGGTTCTTTTCCAGGGAGTTTTCTCTTCTCATGAGGTGGCCAAAGTCTTGGAGCCTCAGCTTCAGGATCTGGCCTTCCAGTGAGCACTCAGGGCTGATTTCCTTCAGAATGGATAGGTTTGATCTTCTTGCAGTCCATGGGACTCTCAAGAGTCTCCTCCAGCACCATAATTCAAAAGCATCAATTCTTCGTCATTGTACAGATTCCGGCAAATGCTGAAGATGCATATCTTTACCCTGGCCTTTGACACGAGGTGTACATTTTTAGGATTCACCTTATTTTTGTCATTTCATGTTGTTTTAAACTGTTTTTAATATTGTGCTTTAATGTTGTAGCCTGGCTTGGGACTTTAGGGTGAAGGGCAGGTCATAGATATAGATAATAGATATAGATGTATTTAAAGGCCCCTCCTGCTCTCCTGTCTTGTGGTTGAGTGGGTGCTATTCAAATAAGTCCCCCCCCCCAGAGCAGATTCATTGAAATTAATGGACCTAACTTAATCATGTTCTTTAAGTTTGTTGGGTCTACTCTGAACAAAATTGAGTTGAATGCTTCCCTTCATCTTTAAATCTGATATCCCAGAGGAAACTCTCCAAACACAGAATCACTTCAAATGGAGGACCGTCCTCAGTAAAGGAGGACACCTAGCCATCTTGGTAGTGCTCTGAACTATCAATTGAACCCACAAGGTCAGCGTCTTTCAACATTAGCGGAGAGAGTTTCTCAAAGATGTTCTGTGTGAATCAGCATTTCAGTTCCTTCTTTCAGAAACGTTAAGAGCTCAGGCACTTTGGTGTAGGAACTTTTCATCCTGCTGGGTTTTTATCCCCCCCCCCCCCAATCGGCCGCTGTTACCAGTGTGGAATTTGTTCTGGGCAGAGGTTACCTAATTCCTTCTTGATGAAAATGCACGATTGCGAGGCACTGCTGCTTTTTAAACAAGAAAGCAGAGTGGCTAGAAATTGGCAAAAAGCTTGCCCTGCTTGATGAGGGAAGGGACTTTGGAGAAGTGGTGATGGAAATGCGCATTTAGAGATAGTGCATGCTCCAAAATATGAACTCCCTTACATAACAAGTACCCTAATAAGTGGCCCATTTGTTCTCTCTCATTTTCCATCTCTTTCCCTGATCAAAGCTTGACAGAGTGTTCCTACTTCTTAATCTGCAGTGCTTAAATTTTTTTAGCACCAGTATTAGATCTCCTCCTTCATGGCTCCCCGCCAACTGCTCCTCTCCTGGAATCCTATCCATGTAAACTGATATCTGTAGCATCCAAGAGTTGCTTGTCCAGCCTGCAATATCCATCTTTGTCATGAGTCCCACGGCACTCTTGGGATCAGGTTTGGGGTGGCAGACTCTGATGGAGGAAGTAACAGGGGAGGGGGACTGAGTTGTGGGTACCTGGGTTGCACCCTAACTTCAGCCACTTTAGAAGGGGATTGGGGATGCTGGCTCTCCCCTCTGAACTTCCCTGCAGAGCCTTGATGGGCTTTGCTCAGCTGAGGTGGGAGGCTGAATGGGAGGCAGTGGCCACTGAACCAGAACGGAATGGTCTGGTCACCTAGAACCAGGTATTGCCTTCCTAGGTGAGAAGAAACTCACCTTCCTTGACAGCAATGGTGTAGGTAGCCAATGGTGGGGTGGGAGTGGTAGGCCAACAAGGGGGTCTGTAGAGCACCACAGGGGTCCCCTGCAGCGTTTTCCATTGGCTGCTGGTCTGCCCCAGGTACTGGCAGAGGTTGCTATGTCATTGCCTGACAGTGTCACCTTGCAATCTAAGCATTCCCACAAGGCGAGAGTCTCAGGAATGAGTGGGCCATGCTTGGTGGGTGGGGGTATGTAAACTTGTTGGGACATCTTCATTACTTCTGCCCAGTTCTAAACAACTTGCCCTGCTCCTGAACTCCTGAACTGTGGATCCTGAGCACTGTGTCTGCTGCTGAGCCTGCCTGAATAAAAATCTCTGACTTATGAGCAAGATCCTCTTTGACTGTGTATGTTGGGTGGGAGCCAGGACAATCTGAGAGTAAAGTCTATGAGCTGATCTCATGACAACAGCATCCAGCACAATTCCATGTGCTCCATTTTATGAAATGACCAAATGCAGCCTTTTCCAGGTGCTTGTGGATCTGATCACACAGTACATAATTCAAATAGCATCCCTCCCTCCATCGTGCCCCCCTCCCTCCCCCCACTCTGGTGTAGTTAGAAGCAGGAGTCATGCACAAGCCAGTTGGTACTGCAGTGCTGGTTTTATCCAGTTCTTGATATTAATAACCGATAATAATAATAATAATAAGAAAGCATCAAACAAACAGGATCTTCCAAGAGGCTTTGATAGCTGGAGCATGCAGGGTGACTTTAAAAGACAGCAGCTTTATGTGGATGTGTTTCTGAGATTAAAAACTATCTCCGTCAATAGGATTCAAATCCCTTCTCTGCAAATTTAAAAAGGAGGCTGTTGAATAACATGCGCTGAATAAAGACTTTTATGCTAAATGCTTGTCTGAATGGGAGTTTCAATAGCTCCTCCTGAACTGCATGTTGACTCGAAAATCCCAGCTCATCCCTGTTGGGTGTTGGGGCATGAAACAAAATAACCTTGGGGTCGGCTTGTTTGGTCTTGTTTGTGACATGGGGCTTTTTATCCTTCTGCCAAAAGAGTACAGTGGTACCTTGGGTTAAGAACTTAATTTGTTCTGGAGGTCCATTCTTAACCTGAAACTGTTCTTAACCTGAAGCACCACTTTAGCTAATGGGGCCTCCCACCGCTGGAGCATGATTTCTGTTCTCCTCCTGAAGCAAAGTTCTTAACCTGAGGTACTATTTCTGGGTTAGCGGAGTCTGTAACCTGAAGCATCTGTAACCTGAAGCGTCTGTAACCGGAGGTACCACTGTACCTCTTGGGAGTATCAATTTGGAGTAGCAGCCTTTGGAAGCTGTCTTATAGGGAGTTGTAGAATCGTAGAATGGTAGAGTTAGAAGGGACTCCTAGGTCACCTAGCCCAACCCCTTGTAATGCAGGAGTTTCAGCTAAAACATCCATGATATGGTCTGTCTAGCTCAGCACTGGGACCAGGTGACTTGAAGGATCACCTTGCCTTATACCCAATGGCTGTGATCTGCAGAGTTTCAGAGGTGTCTTTAGGGTAATGTGACTGGTGTGGGTTGCACTGGGTTCCACCCAGCAGGGGACACCAAAACAACGCTGCAGAATGGAGCATAAGAGGTGAGTGGGGTGCCGAATTTTAGTGTCACACAAGGTGCTGCTGAGATTTGAAAGCCCAAAGTCTGTCACCGGGAGTCTGCAGGGTTTTGGGGTTTTTTGCAAGTGCCTTACAATGTCTGCTTCACATCTACGAGGGCTGTGTGAGTGAATATGGAAATTGGTCTGCTGTACAAAGGTGAAATGTGTTGCTCCACCTTCTTTTGCATCTGGCCCCACCCACCACTGGCTTGTGCGCTCTAGGAAGTTGAGTGGAAAAGAATGTCGCCCTCAGGCTGAAAATGGTTGCCCATTCGCTGGAGTAGATAACAGTGGGTTAAATAGATCACAGTTCTGATTCGGAATAAGGCGGATGCAGCGAGTGACTCTTATTTGTAGGTCCAAATTTGGCAGAGTGATGGAGACATGTCATCAGATTTCTCATGTCTTAAGCTTATAGTTAAAAAACCACTGTAGGGTTGGGTGACTTTGATCAGGGCCACAGAAGTAGATAACAGCGGACAAACTTACTGAACACTTTCATTCTATAACACAATGCAGATGTTCTCACACATTGTCCCAATGGGCTGTCAGGGAGCAAGGTCACAACATATAGACATGCCACGGATTTCACATGCACGGACTAGCTCTACCCTCTGACATAAGAAAGTCAGAAGAGCCCTAGTGGATCAGGCCAAAGGCCAACCAGTGACCAACCAGATGTCTGTGGGAAGCCCAGAGGCAAGATCTGAGCGCAACAGCACTTTCCCCCCAACAATTGTTATCCAGAGGCATACTGCATCCCCTCTACAGGGTGAATGTCTGAAGGGAGGGAACCTTTGCATTTCTGCAGACACTTGTGCTGTCCTTTCAGATGTCAAGAGACATGGCGAGTCTGCATATGTAATGCTGGGGCCATGGCTACTCAGTGAAGCCCCCTTGCAGCAATGTGTATGTAAGATGCCTGTGTAGGGCTAATGCTTTGACCTAGTCAACGTCACAGGGCTGCCATGGATTGTTATAAATGTCACTTCTAGGATGGAGGAAAGGATATACTTGATAGCTTTCTTGCCTACGTCTTAGGATTGCCATGAGTCTAGAGGTGCCAGTAATGAGCTGCTTGGAGGAATTCTGGAGAGGAGAGCAATATTATGCCATTTCAGGCTCAGCAGCTATAATAGCTTGGTGCATTCCATGCAGAAGATCCCTGGTTCAAATCCTGGCATCTCCAGGTGGGGCTGGGTGCGCCCGCTATCTAAAACCCTGGAGAACTGGTGCCAGTCATTGTAGACCAAACTTCCCCAACCTGGTGTCCTCCAGATGTTTTGGGCTTCTACAACCATCAGCTCCAAGCAGCATGGACAATGGTAAGGGATGATGGGAGTTGTAATTCAAAACATCTGGAGGGCATCAGGTTGGGGAAGACTGGTATGAGCAATATGGAGCTATATGGACCAATGGTCTGTCTCAGTTTATGGCAGCTTCCTATGTTTCTATGTCCCTATATTAGATGAAAACGATCCCTTACTAGTATATCTATATATATCTATATATATACATCTATATATATATCTATATAAAAATGCTTTTAATTAGACTATTTACAGAGGCTTCCCAGGATCACCTTCAACGAACTTCCAGGGTCCCCCTAAACTGCTCTTGGTTTCTTCTCTGATGTCTGAATGAATATTGCAGAAGTTGTGCAGAGGAAAATATGGATTATTTTTGTAACGAGAGAAACTCCTGTGACTTACAAGCCACTTGGGGGGGGGGTTGTGTATTCATTTTTATTAACTTTAATTATAGAAGCTTTCTAAAGTGATCCCATTCTGTGGTCCATGAAAAATGCATGAGTTAATTGCTCCTGACATTTAATTGCTTTATACTTCTCCCTAACACCGTCTTCTAAGGCAAGAGAAGGGGATACCAGTTGGTTTGATTCAGAGATTGCCGGGGATTTGAGCGCCACGAAATTAGACAATTTATTACTTCAGAGGCAGAATTACAAATGCGATTTTAGAAGGGGTATGGAAATACTCAGTCAAAGGCTCAGGGATAGCAACCAGAGGCTATAGCAATTATTAAACCTAAGTGGGTGTAGATTTCATCAGCAGTTTGAATGAGTGACCACTGGGAGCCCTATGAAAAGTAAGAGATCTGTACTGTAAGAAAAAAAAAGTGGAACTTGCAACAATGCGTAACTGTAGGGATGACTGCGGAAAAATATTTCTGGGAATTTTGATGTGTGCAAACAGATCCATGCTCCCCAAACTAATGTGTGGATTGGAAAGTATCAATTGAATTTGAGACTTCTTCCAATTTTGCAGTACAGTTCCTGGCTCAGAAAAAAAGCAAAAAATGCATTAAAAACGTGCCAAAATGTATTCAGAAATGTGTACTTTGAGATGCGTTTGTCATAACGTGATAAAATATGCATTTAAAAAGAATTTCTGTGTGGAATTTTTGGTAAAAACTAAAATAACGTTTTAATGCAGAAATGAGATTGGATGGACACATGCAACAACGACACAAATTGAAAAGAGACTGATCTAGTCACCCCTAGCTTCAGCATATAAACACTTCCAGTCAACGTCAGAGGGGCAGGGCAGCAGCTCTTACCTGACCTCCCACCAACAGTGTTGTTGCAGGCGCGAGAATGAGAGGGGTAGAGAGCCTGCCAGATTGGCAACATAGAATCATAGCCCTGTAGAATTGGAAGTGACCTCCAGAGTCATCTAGTCCAACCCCCTGCAATGCAAGAATCTCAGCTAAAGCATCCATGACAGGTGGCCATCCAACTTCGGCTTTAAAACCTCCAAGGAGGAGACTCCCCTACCTTCCAAGGGAGTCCATTCCATCGTTGATCGGTTCCACACTGAGAGCCAGTGTGGTGTAGTGGTTAAGAGCGGTAGACTCGTAATCTGGGGAACCGGGTTCGCGTCTCTGCTCCTCCACATGCAGCTGCTGGGTCACACTTCTTTGAAGTCTCTCAGCCCCACTCACCTCACAGAGTGTTTGTTGTGGGGGAGGAAGGGAAAGGAGAATGTCAGCCACTTTGAGACTCCCTCGAGTAGTGATAAAGCGGGATATCAAATCCAAACTCTTCTTCTTACTGTCAAAAAGTTCTTCCTGATGTTTAGCCAGAATCTAGCCAGTCCTGCTTTCCTGCCAGTGCATTTTCACCCCTCCAAAATCATCATAGTCTCAACCTTCCCAGTTAGCTGTAGCAATGTGGGTGACAGAATGCCAGATAAGCACTGATTCCCCATCGTGGCACCTGCTAATGTTGACTTCCTCAGAGGAGGTTCAGAGTCCTGCCAGGAAGACAACCTGGTCACCTGCTGGTCACCTCACCATCTAAGGTGTTGAAGGTTCAAACAGGGCATTCAACTCCCTTCCTAAGAGTGTTCAATTTTAGTGGTGTTTTCTTAAAGAGACTTCTGTAAGCCTCAGAGCCCCCTCAAGTACAGTGAGGGGGGAAAGTATTTGATCCCCTGCTAAATTTGCCCATTCGCCCTCTGACAAAGAAGTGACCAGTCCATAATTTTAATGGTAGGTTTATTGTAGCTGTGAGAGACAGAATAACAACAGGAAAAACCCCAGAAACCCAGAAGACAAAAGTCAGAGATTGATGTGCATTATAATGAGTGTAATAAGTACTTGATCTAATAAGATGACTTAGTGCTTGGTGGCAAAACCCTTGTTGGCAATTACAGAGGTCAGACGTTTCTTGTAGGTGGCCACCAGGTTTGCAGACATCTCAGGAGGTACAGTGGTACCTTGGGTTAAGAACTTAATTCGTTCTAGAGGTCTGTTCTTAACCTGAAACTGTTCTTAACCTGAGGTACCACTTTAGCTAATGGGGCCTCCCGCTGCTGCGTGATTTCTGTTCTCATCCTGAAGCAAAGTTCTTAACCCAAGGTACTATTTCTGGGTAAGTGGAGTCTGTAATCTGAAGCGTCTGTAACCTGAAGTGTCTGTAACCTGAGGTACCACTGTATTTTGTCCCACTCCTCTTTGCAGAGGACAGTGGGGGTTTTCCTGTTGTTCTTCTGTCTCTCACAGCTACAATAAACCTACCATTAAAATTATGGACTGGTCATTTCTTCGTCAGAGGGCAAACGGGCAAATTTAGCAGGGGGTCAAATACGTTTTCCCCTCACTCTATGCTGTTATTTACCTCAGCCTGAAAGCGAGATGAGTGCTGCAACCCCATAGTCGCCTTTGACTGGACTTTACTGTCTAGGGGTCCTTTACCTTTTACCTTTTGCTGTTATCTCTCTCCTGTGTCTCGGTGGCCCTGTTTGGGTTGTGATTCCATTGGCACTCACTACTTGAGTTTGCAGTTAGAAGGAGCGGTGTTTGTTTGTTTTAAAACCAGGGAGTGGCAGCATACTACACAAGAGAAATCTTCCTACGTATGATTATATCTGTAAGTGATTTGCTTTCCCCATCTTCCCTCCTGCATATCTCCCACTCCCATCTTTATCTTACTTCTACTATAGATCTGTCAGTCTTTCATCTTTGTTGCAAGATTTAAACCATCTGGACTCATCACTGTCTCCATTCCATTCCCCCTCCATCCCTTCCCACAAATGTCATCTCATCTGCTGCTAAGAAGGGTGGGGGGTTGGGGGTGGGGAAGGCAGGCTGCATCTGAAATCCGAATATTACCAATTATAATTTATGACGGGTAGATAATCTGAGAGATCAGCGGCGCCTCTCATTTCCCGTGGCAGTCAGACGCGTTGGATCACATCCATCACCTCGGAGGAGGCTGCTGGAAGCTCCAAAAGGGGAATGGGGATATTTTATGCAAAAGCCAATGAACTTGATTGTGATTTGGGAAGACAGAACAATGCGCAACACGGCTAAGTGACAGCAGCGCAACTGCACGGTGTGCTTTGAAATGCTAAGTCGTTTTGCTCCTGGCGTTGCATGCTCAGGTGCTTCATCAGCGCCGCCATCACTGGGAGCATACGAAAACTTCGAATATGATTGAATGTTCTGAATTTTAATTCCTTTGAAGCAGGGAGTGGGAAGCCAGTGGTCCTCTGGATGTGGTTGGACTTCCAGATGCTGTTGGAATACAGTCCCAATCAGCCTTGGTCAGGTCAGCCTATCGTCGGGGGTGATGGAAACTCCAAGGACACCTGAAGTGCCAGGGGTTCCCCACTCCTGCTCTAAAGCACATTGTTCTTCCCTTTTAAAAATAAATACTATTTATTGAATTTTCAAATTTTAAACATTTTTCTATTGACATTACATTGAACTCCCCTTGTGATCTCCCATCCATCCTTCTATGATGTTCTACGTTCACCCTTAAATGCTGTGTCTTTGACTCCCTACAACCCTGGACCACAACACTTTGGGTGGGCGGTGCAGATTTGACCACATCAACAACAGCACTCGCAGCCTGAACATCAGAATTAGATGGAATGCAGCATCACATGTTTTTGAGTTATCAAGACGAGTAACCTCTTAGCCTCTTTGGAATCCTTAGAACATTCCTGTTGTAAAGCCTTGTTACTGGTGGAAAAAAAAAACCTTCACCATGCAGAGCACCTCTATTCCGTGGCTGGCTCATTCACTGGCAGAATCTGGGAGTGGACTGTCCTTAAACCTTCCCCAGCAAAGTAGTTTCTTGACGCCCAGTCTGCACTTCCCCTCTCTGGACGGAAGCCCACTGCGCAAGGAAGGCGTGGGTAACGGAGGACCTCTCTCCTCCCCGCTTTGCTCAGGCAAGGTATCCTGGTACCGCCTCGCCTCCTCCGAGCCCTGCATCTCCTCTCCACTAGAGGCATGGCTTTCTTCCTCCGCTGAGGAGGTGCTGCTTTCCAGGATCTTTGGGGGCTCTCTGTAATCCGTCCGGCTTTTCCCCTCTCACCCCTGAGACAATGGTAGTTCCCTGACACTGGCATTCCAGGGGGAATGGCATATACTGCTCACTGCCCCTCCACCAATTATAACAGAACCAGTTACAACTAACATTCAGTCAATGTTAGTTTTGTTCACAGTCATGGGACTAGAAAGATGCTCTATATTTTTACAGGCACACACAAGCATAGTAAGAAATGCAAATTATATAACATTTCTATGGGCACATATGGACATCATTTTGTACCCTATCCAATAAGCCCAGTTTATTCTAAATATTTGCTCCATGTAGCACATGGAATATTTTGCTTTCTTTTGAACAGTTTCCCACACTTTAATAAAGGCTCTTACAATTTTCCATCTTCATAATACTCATTGCAAATTTAAAAGATGAGTAATTATGTAATAAGATAAAGCTATCTCAAAGATTAAAGGCAGTAAAGAAAAGAAAAGGAAAACCCAAGTGGGTTTGCTCCTTATGATTTCTTATCAAAGTTTGAAAGAATAAGATCCCAGAACCAGATAGGCAATAATTAAGCAAATTATTAAATTACTATCAGATGTTTGTATCTTGAAACAGTGAAATTAAACTGCATGTTAGGCCTTGAGGATGTTTTAACTTGCAGGGAGCAAATCCAAGCAAAATCAAAATGGATTTGGAGGGATGCTAATTTGCTCGGAATCTGGCTGAATTTTCAAAGTCCTTTCCGCTTGTCAATCACTTTGTAGCTGATATGAAATAATGAGGTTGCGTAAGTGTCCAGCACACCATCTGATGGGAGAGGGAGTTGAGCTGTAATTCTGTGTCCCTCTTCTTTTTCATTTTTTGCATTATTGCACCAAGCCAAAGAAACCTGTGATATTAGAATTCTGATGTGTTGTGAGGAAATCCTATACTTACTGAAACCATGCTGTTTGGGGTGTTGTAAATTTCATGTTCTGTTGAGTTACTTTAGTTTTCCAATTTAAACAATGTGCTGAAGCAGAAACCCAGGTTCTTCCTCTTCATCATCTTCCTTTTTCTTTTCTAAAGAAGGGCTGACACTCATCTTATGAGCAGTGTGGCTCAGAATACCAAATGCAGCATACATAATCGAGAGCGGGGGAATGAGAGCAATCGTGGCTTGCCTCAGAGAGAGAGAGAGAGAAAGCGAGAGAGAAAGCTGTCAGAGACCAGAGATCAGTCGATTACAGGGTGGGTTACATTACCCACTGTGGCAGTGCTGCTTCTGGCAAACTGGCAAGACTTGTGTTTATCGCACATCATTTAGAATCATATTAGCGTATGGAGAGTTCGGCAAAGATTCTGCTGGCTCATTCAGAGACGGCATTTAGAATGTTAGTGGCAGTTACAGAGCTGGAGTCCTCCGTAAAGGATATAATCTGGGGTGGGGGAAACTGGTATCCAATTCCTGAGAAATACATGTATGGATCAAAACCAATATGCCGTGTGTTGTCTAGTTATTTGCACCTTAGGGAACAGGGTGGTTATGGGGTCTTGCTATGCAAATACATGTATGGATGCCTGGCTGAGGATTTATAGAATTCCAGCACTCCACGCTTGGCCTTGCAGCCTGCAATTTTCTGGTCCTCATGATCACAGATGCATTTTTGCAACGTGGTGAGAACTTTTTTTTTTTAAACCACCTGTCCATATTATGATTAGACAGGAGTAGAGTCAAGCTGAGACCTACAGCGAGGGTGGCCTTTACCATGAATTAGGAAAAAAACTATGCTGTACATCAGCAGCATAGAGCATTGGCTAGGAAAATGTGTCTTGCAATGAGACTTGGGGACTGGGTGCTTTATTGGGGTTTAAAATTAATAATAATAAATATGTTTTTTAAAATAGCCTGCTCCCATAGTTATGTCACTGTGTTGCCGAAAGGTTTTTAGTGGCCCCTTAAGTCCCCTGTACAGTGTTTCTATCATCTATCTATCTATCTATCTATCATCTATCCATCTATCTATCATCTATCTATCTATCATCTATCTATCTATCTATCTATCTATCTATCTATCTATCTATCTATCATCTATCTATCATCTATCTATCTATCATCTATCTATCATCTATCTATCTATCTATCTATCTATCATCTATCATCATCTATCTATCATCTTTGCGTGTGCAGACCCAGAGACCTCCCCCCTAAATAAATTCACACTTGACTCAAAATTTTGGTTTTTTGGCAGAATTTAGGCCACAACTTTATTGATTATGGCAAGTAGTGGTTGCATAGGCTCTGGTTTGACTAGCTCCCTGCCATGCAGGTAGCGCTGACCCAGGGTTCCAGCATAGGTCAGCCAAGGATGAACACCTGGATAAGTGGAAAGCTGGGAACAGGCTATCTCTGCCACCCAAATGTCCCCCTGGACTCAGGCACGGGCACAAAACCCTCTCAGGGGTTGACCAAACCATTGAGTCCCTGGATTCCTTTAATGGAATACCCTTCACATTGGGATGGCGAGAGCGTTCCCCCACCCCTATCATCTGAACCAGAGCCTATCCACAACCTTACAAGTTGTGACGATTTGCTACCTGGCAGGCGAAACCCAAATGGCACCAGCCAATCAGCCAAGTGGGGAAATTCCTGCCATGCCCCTGTCCCAACGACAGATGACACATGACGGCATAGCAAGGTCAAGCGCAAAGTCCTAAAAGTAGGGAGAGGTGAGAGGGTGTTCCGAATGCACGTGCTGAAAGAGGAAGCTCTGGGTCACGTGCATGGGCATAAATAGGTCCCTCGAATTGTTTGGACTGCGTCCCATTGGCCAGATTGCACCCAGCTTTGAGGGACCTACCAATTGGGTGTTGTGGCTGACCAATCTTACCCACCCACAACACAGGGTCTCACCGCAATATGTGCCCTCTTTAAGGGAGGACCCGATATCTATCTATGGGCCACTCTAGTAAATACTCTGCTGTGATTCAGTGGTTTTCAATGCCATCTAAGCTAGTGTCCATCAACACATTTTGTATACCAGATTAAATGCACATACCGCTTATGCAGAGTAAAACCTCTAGGTAACTTGTAGCAATGCCAGCTGCGGTGGCTGCCTCTATACCCACCTTTCTCTGCAACCCCTTCACCCTGCAGTAGAATCCAAGGTAGAAGGGACCTGATAATTCAGTTGTAGAGCATAAGCTCTGCATGCAGAAGGTCCCGGATCCAATCCCTGGCATAGCAAATAAAAAATCAGGGGTACTAGGTGTTAAGCTGTGGGTGAACATATCAGATGACACAGCAGTTCTTCAAACAGCTCTTGTTTATTCACAGGCCAGAACAGAACTGAGCTGAAGGGTTCAGCCAGCCTGCTTATATAGAGCTCCAGTACAATGCAACTGTAACCATTTTCTGTAACTATCCAATCACTGAACGTCACTTTCAATCCCTTATTTGCATATGTGGACCTGAGTGAAAACTATCTACAGTATCCCCCTGCTGGCCCAGGGTGAGAACTTCAGTACATAACACTAGGCAATATTCTCCCCTTACATATTCTCCCCTACTTCCCAAGACCTCTCTCCGAGATCCTGGAGGGCCACTGTAGATGGCACTGGGCTTGATGGTCCGAAGAGCAAGATCATTTCAGAAGAGCCTGGACCAACCCGAACACCTATTTAGTCAATTCTCCCAGTGGCCAAACAGATGCCTATGAAAGAAGCCCATCAGTGGGACTCCTAGCATACTGCCTCTGATGGTGCAGGTAATTTCTGACCTGCTGTAAGACAGCTTTTTAAGTCACAGGAGTGGGCCAGGGAACCGTTCTGCTGTTAGTGTTAGCATGGCTTCCACCAGAGCCCAACAAGCTCTGCCCCTCAGCCACTACCTGGATAGCCACCTGGCTCCCAGTATGTTTCCTAGCACAATTCAAAGTGTTGGTGCTGACCTTTGAAGCCCTAAACAGCCTCGGCCCAGGATACCTGAAGGAGCATCTCCACCCCCATCCTTCTACCCGGACACTGAGATCCAGCGCTGAGGGCCTTCTGGCGGTTCCCTCACTGAGAGAAGCCAAGTTACAGGGAACCAGGCAGAGGGCCTTCTCGGTAGTGGCGCCCTCCCTGTGGAACGCCCTCCCACCAGATGTCAGAGAGAAAAACAACTACCAGACTTTTAGACAACATCTGAAGGTAGCTGCGTTTAGGGAAGCTTTTAATGTTTAATAGGTTATTGTATTTTAATTTTCTGTTGGAAGCCACCCAGAGTGGCTGGGGAAACCCAGCCAGATGGGCGGGGTATAAATAAATTATTATTATTATTATTATTATTATTATTATTATTATTATTATTGTTGTTGTTGTTGTTGTTGTTGTTATTGTTGTTGTTGTTGTTGTTGTTATTGTTTTTTATTATTATTATTATTATTATTATTATTATTAAACATTTGAAATACAAATTAGCGATGCAATCCCTAAACCCAGTGTGTGTGTGTGCACCAGCAAAGTATCTTCATCAGTTTCACATTTTGCGCAACCCTGCTCCAACTACCGTTAGTGGAGAATTGATCCTTGCAGGAGGGTCATGTACAGCACACTTAATTAACAACCAAATGTTGAATTGGAAGATCAGGTTGTCTGAGAGTGATTATTTGCCTACCGGAAACCAAGCCGCCAATTGCACTGTACGCCGCGGTGTTTATGTGTATGAGCCAATTGCAGCACAGATCACCGTTCAGACTTTCTATTCCACCCATTGCCCTGTCAATGAACCCTGCTACGTGTCTGTTAAGAAAGCTTATTCACTTGCTGAATTAACCTAGTTTTGGGGCTCACATGGAATGATGATGATGCTTTCATTGCAGAACGAGACACATATGGTTTATTGCAGCTCTCGTGAGTCATGGGGGCTGACTGGGGTCAGCGGAGATTATATATATACTGTATTAGTGCATTTGCTATTGCATCATGATTGCCTGAAGAAACATGCCTTCATGATTTGTGCGTGTTGTTGCATGCTTGAGTGAGTGATCAGGTGTGTGTATGTGTGTGTAAACTTTCTGTTTACCTTAAATAACAAGGTGGATCAGAGTATTATTTCATGTCACCCTGTTAGATTGCACTGCTAACAAGTAATGTCAAGGCAGATCAGAGAGTGTCCAACTTTCTGAGTAGCTCGGTTGCCTTAGTTTTCCTTTCAAGTTAAATGCATACCTGTTTTGTTCCCCCCCTCTTTTTCTTTCCTTTTCTGAGAAATGAAACCAAGCTAATGGGAAATGCTCAGAGCCCAAGAGGTGACAGGGTGTAGGGGAGCAGGGAAGGGGTGGATAATCTTTCATTTTGATGGACAAGTCTAGCTTTTAATCACAGTGAACGATTAACCCAGTGGGCTCCAATCACAGTGATTTTTTGGGGATGGGGGTGGGGGTTGAATAGACACAGGCTTTGCCATTTTCTTCCAAGTTTTGGCTGTGAGAAAAGGGAGTAAGCAGTGGGGTAGGAATTTGGGATTGCCTATTTTCTCTGAAAGCATTCTTTTCTCTAACAAACAGTTAGCTACCATGGTACAATCTCTTTTTTTCTTCACAAAGAGTAATTTCAGGAAGTTACCTAGGAGAGGGAATGGGATTTTTGTTTTCCAACACCAGAATGTTAAAATCTGCCCATTTCAGAGAAATACTGCAGCTCTCTTTCTGAAATTTGATAGGCTTCATCCCCTCAGAAGAAGTGGCTATGCCTGCAATTTGCATCCAATTCTGCCAGAAAAACATTCAAGACCCTCCCTCCCTCCCTTCTTTTTTAAAAAAATTAAACTTAAATTATTACTTTGTGGAAATTCCAGAAAATATGTCTGGTGTAATCCACTCGGGAGGGGCTCCTTTGTCTGCAAATTTCATTCACTTCTGTGAAAAGGAAAAGTGATTATAGTTACTTTTGAGATTCCCACATTACAGTTAATGGGGGCAAACCAGAGCTCTGGATTTAACGGGTCAGATTCAGACCCAAATAACAAATGGAATCAGAATGATGCAGAGTGGATCTGAAGCAGGATGAGCTACTTCCAACTGCTACAGATATAAAGTGATGCGCATACTATATTAATACAAAGCTGAAGGAGCAATTTTACTGGTATATATACACATATACATGCACATCGGTAAAATTGCTCCTGTTACTTTGCATTAACCTCTACAATACACTGGGAACTGTACAGAACAGGTAAATACATGTCTTGCTGGTTGCTTTGATATATTATGGATGAATTCACATGAGTCTATTGGAGATGGTGGCGTGTTTTCCTCTATCTCTCTCCATAACAAATTGCTTGCCTGGAAAGTTGATCAGAATAATGACTGCAACTTTGCACACTGCTGTGCAAACATTTTGAATTTGACAAAGGCTCTTATGACACTTCTAGGCAGCCTGAACCTTTCCCAAAGAAGAGAATGCATTTACATATATGGGGGGGGGGGAAGAGATTAAAATCTGGACATTATCAGGGCGGAGGCTAAACCTGCTCATTACTATTGGCAAATCTAGGGTCTGAGGCACAGGCAGATTCCCCTCCATGTTGCTTTTGTGTTCCAGATTGCTGCCCATTCTTTTCCATAGACCTCAATAGGAGACATCTAGCATGGAATCAGGCCTGAAATGACCATTCCCATTTCTTCATTTGCTGGGTTCCATTCAGAGGCTCCGAGTTCCACCCAAATTAGGGGGTGGGACTCATCATGTGTGTGCAATGTCACACGTGTGACAGACAGGTGTGATGTCACAGGCATCAGGAGGAGGCCGCAAGGCCCAGCGAGGCTCTCTGCCACCCAGTGGGGCCCGACCCCTCAAGTTTGGGGGAGGGCTCAGCCCTGTCCCCACATCCTTGGGGGGACGACTGAGCTGTCCTCAGCCCCATAGAGGAGCCTATGGTTCCATTCCTTGGTCATGCTAAAGCAGGCTTCTCTCAACCTATGGCCTTCTAGACTGCATCTGCCATCGTCCCTGGCCATTGCCTATGCTGGTGTGGGCTGATGGGAGTTGGAAATTCAAGAACATCTGGAGGTCCACTTTTTGGGGAACACTGTGCTTGATTATGACAGGATATTAGTGTGTGTGACACATTTTATTTCCTTATAAGATTTCTTTACTGCCCTTTACCAGAAGATCCCACGTCAAGTTACAATAGAATACATCATTATAAAAACAGATAAAACTGTTACAGTTATAATGCAGGTAAAATTATTCCAAATGGAACAGAACAGTCCCACAAAACAAAACACCTTAATTGTTAAAGGCCAGAGTAAAAAGGTACACCTTCAACATTCAACAAAAGCTGTACAGTGAAGATGTAAGACACACTGCCTTGGGATAGGAGTGGCACAACTTGGGGGCCACCACAGGCCACCATTCCCTGGATGTTTGGGAGTGATGGAACTACCAAGAAAGAACCTTCTGCAGAACTTGACATCCAAGAAGATCAGTAGAGATGGAGATGATATGTCAGATGTTTTGGGCCAAAGTCATTTCGGGCTTTGACTGCTAATGGGAACACTTTGAATTGGTAAACAAACTGGCAACCAATGAAGCTGGAGCTATGTGAATTTTAAATGGAACCCCACAGCATCTTCAAGGGCAGCCCCAGGTAGAATACATTGCAGTGGCCCAGTCCAGAGGGTACGTGAGCAGGGAGTACAGTGGCTAAGTCACACTTCTCTGTTTTTAGAAAGCTCAGAATGGGTCATACCTACTTTGCTCCAGCAGCAATACAGCCTTGAGTATCTCCCAGAACATTCACCAGACTACTCACAAGAGCTACATGAGCAGACATCCTCAAGAAAACACCATATTCAGATAGCTGAATAGTGAGATCATAATTGCATGGCTGAGGGTGGTGGGGAAAAAGAAATCTCTGCCTAATCGCGAGTTGTTCATCTAAAAGTGGCGTCCCCGCCTGTTTCATCCAAGTTATTCTACATGCTGTTTTTGTGTTTTCCCTTCAGTGCTTACACATCTAGAATGTGGATCAAAATGAGATCAAAGACGAGAATGCCAGCCAAGAAGAACAGATGCAAATCTATGTGTATCATGTGATGCTAATCTTATTGTGAAAATCGCTAAGGATACATAGCGCATATTCAGTCCGGCAGGTGTGTGGGTTGGTGTGAAAGATGTATTTAAAGCAAATACTTGCTGGGAACCAATCATTTACCTCAAGAGAAACACAGAGGAGGCTGTTTCTTTCAGGAATCCGCTAGCTCCCTTTGGATGGATGATAACCTCTTATTTCTAACAGCATCCGAAAGTCTGTGCTCTGTTTATAAATCCTGATAGGTATCTCATGTCCAGAGAGTGCCTTCTCTTCATTGCCTTCTTTCTCATTTCTTCCACTTGAATATTCTCTCCACCCTTATCCCTGAACCCTCCTCCCAGTAGACGTCTCTTGAAGGATTTTCTTTAACATGCAAGGAGACAAACAGTGTAATCTTTCACACTGCTGATCTGGAACAGAGAGGGGGGGAAGCCTCTATAATTTCTCCTGCTGTACATTCCCGTCACGTCCCTGGGACTCAATTGTCTTTCCTGGTGTCTTGCCTCACGTCTTCACTCCTTCCTTTGGCCTTGCATTTTGAATGCCAACTTCCTTATCGCTTTTTGGGTGTCCTCTTCCCACTTATCTTTTGTCCTCTATCCAGGAACCACCTCACAATGCTCCCCTGAATAATTATTAGATGCTGAACTCTCTCTCTCTCTCTCCTTATTCAGGGTTGCCATTGTGGGAAGCTGATTTGATTAGATCAACTCTGCATTCTTGGCTTGTTCTTGCATTGTAGTTTATTTCATCATCACCACCGCCATCATTTATTTCACTAATTAGTGACTTTCCACAAATAATCATCATCTCAAACTGACCTTTAAAGAAATAATAATATCCTGCCCTTCCTCTCAAAAGAACCCAAGATGGCAAACAGCAAAACAAATCAAACTTTTTTTAAACGTCTTTAAAACAATTCCAGTACAGATAAATACCGGGAGTGATATCTACTGAAAAGGCATGTTAGAAGAGGAAAGTCTTGAATAGGTGCCAAAAAGACAACAGAGATGGAACCTGCCTAATAATAATAATAATAATAATAATGAAAATCTCTCTCTCTCTCTCTCTCTCTCTCTCTCTCTATATATATATATATGTCCAGTAGCACTTAGAGACCGTTGGTTAGTTAGTTCTTGGTATGTGCTTTCGTGTGCCTGCACGTGTATCTGAAGAAGCTTATACCAAGAACAAACTTAGTTGGTCTCTAAGGTGCTACTGGACAATTTTTATATATATACATATATCGCAACAGCGTCAGACCAACACGGCTACCTACCTGAATAATAATAATAATATTTAAGGGGATGGACTTTCAAAGGTTAGGTGCTGCAATGCTAAGTGCCTGGAGTGAGCCTACAAATGTACATCATGATAGAACTTTACATACCGTTGAAAACCTTGCAAAAGCAGCTTTCCTGATCTGACAGTGAAGATCCAATATACACTCAGAGGACAATGCATATGGTAATGTGGGGTTGCATCAGAAAAATAGGGAGTTTTCCAAGGCAGTTGTTGTTTAGTTGTTTAATTGTGTCCGACTCTTCATGACCCCATGGACCAGAGCACGCCAGGCACTCCTGTCTTCCACTGCCTCCTGCAGTTTGGTCAAACTCATGCTGGTAGCTTCGAGCACACTGTCCAACCATTTTGTCCTCTGTTGTCTCCTTCTCCTTGTGCCCTCAGTCTTTCCCAACATCAGGGTCTCTTCCAGGAGTCTTCTCTTCTCATGAGGTGGCCAAAGTATTGGAGCCTCAGCTTCAGGATCTGTCCTTCCAGTGAGCACTCAGGGCTGATTTCCTTCAGAATGGATAGGTTTGATCTTCTTGCAGTCCATGGAACTCTCAAGAGTCTCCTCCAGCACCACAATTCAGTTAGCTCAGTTGATTAGAGCATGGTGCTGATAATGCCAAGGTCATTGGTTCAATCCCCATATGGGCCAGCTGCATATTCCTGCATTGCAGAGAGTTGGACTAGATCGTCAGGGTCCTTTCCAACTCTACTATTCTGTGGTTTAGTTTTATGGACCAGCTGTCATGGTCTTGCAAGAGAGGAGGAGCAGAGCCTGACACCATCCCCACAACTTGCCTGCACCCATTCATTCTATGTGCTCTTAATATCGGTAAAGGGTTACAGAGTGAAGAAAGAGTGTGTGGGGTCAGCTGCAGCATATGGCAGTAGAACATAAGAAGAACCCACTGGATCAGGCCAGTTGTCCATTTAGTTCAGCCTCCTAGTCTCACAGGTGCCCATGGCATCCTAGTCTCACAGGGCACAGGGCAACCAGATGCCCATGAGAAACTGCAAGCTACCCGGAGGTAGTAGCCATTGGTAGCATTATCTTCCATCAACTCTATACCTATTTTGTCTTATCTTCTTTTGAAGCCATCCTGGTTGGTGGCCATCATTCCCTTTTGTGGGAGCAAATTCTTGAATCTTCCAACATTCAGATTCACTGGCTGTTCCCGAGTTCTAGTGTCCTAGCAGTTTTGGTCACAGCAGCTTACCTGGACAGGGCAGAGCAGCAGCAAGGTCGCAGATGCATGGATGCTCAGGTGGAAGCCCACCATTGGCTCCACCGGTGCGTCTGCACAGCTCTGACCTTGGTGCCCCCTTGCCCTACCCCAGTCCTGTCCAAGTAAGCTGCAGTGTTGCTAGAATTGGGAAGGCAGCTCTGTAGCTCTGCGCCACCCAACGGGCCACTACTAGTCCTCCTGACACATGCAGGCGATTGCAATGTCATCATCTGAAGTGGCCCTCAGCACACAGTGTCCAGTTATCAGTTGATTGGTTCCTAAAGCCTCCACCTCTGACTCCTCAGCTCTCTTGTTGCAGAGATAATATATCTGCAGTCTCAAAGACAGCGATGCCCTGCACTCCTGAGGCTACTCACAACTTGAAGCGATTGTTAGGGAGTGAATGTTTCCTTGGAGGTTATTGAGATCTCAGTAGTGGCCCTTACAATTGTTACCTTTGCTGCATTTGTTACATGGCTAGACAGTTATGTCTCTATCCTCTCCCTGGATTATATATGTTTGTAAAGCTCGGTTTTCTGAAGTACAATTTTTCAGGACTGGACAGCCAGCTGGTCTTATCTGTGACAGGTCAAGCAGTTGCCAGTCTGTGTTATTATGTTGTGAACTTCACTACAGAAAAGGGGCGTCTTGCAGCAGGAAGCTACAACTGTGTGGGCTGTGATGCACGGCCGGTGCACATTTAAACTGGCCTATGCATTTTTGTTGTTGAATGTGTGCACCAGGAAATCATTGCAATATCACATTCCTTTATTATGAGGGCTTGAACGCTGTGGCAAATTGTGCCTGATCCAATGGCATAATTAATTTTAGAGATTCTCCTAAGTAAATGGGAATTCCAGAGGCATGCGCATGCAGGGTGTATCAAACCCACAGAACAATAAGGCAACAGGGAGGGGCAGTATGGTCCAAGGCAAGACCCTCAGCAACATTTAACCCTCCCCAGCCCTTGTGCTGCCCTCCAAAGCCAGGTAAGTGAGGTACTGGGCTTTGGGGAAGAGGTGGGAGGGCTCTGACCGGGCCTTAGAGTCCACTGTCCTCCTTCCCAAAGTCTAGTTAGCTCTTTCCAAGCTTTGGGAAGGAGAGCGGAGGGCTCTAAGACCCTGCCAGAAGTTTGTTCTTCCTTCCCAAAGCTGAGTGCCTTGCTTAGCCATCCTTGGGAACGCAGTGTGAGGGATGTGTGTGTGAGAGAGAGAGAGAGAGTGAAATTTTGTCCCCATTCCCCCACCCCACCCCCTGCACAAGGCAGTGTGTGGCCTGACAGTTCCGTGTCAAAGTACTCTTGTGGCCCACTTTGTATGAAAAGTTGCCCGCCGTGGGATAGGGGAATCGCACTCAGCCCTGCCACCAAGCACCTGAGACTCAAAGACTTTGGAAACACTGGAAACCTTCTTCATCCAGATCACACTATTTGTCCATTGAGTCCAGGGTTCTCTACTCTGATTGGCAATGGCTATTCCAATAACAGATGTCATTCCAACAGCTTGCC
Source organism: Podarcis raffonei (assembly GCF_027172205.1). Lineage (NCBI taxonomy): Eukaryota > Metazoa > Chordata > Lepidosauria > Squamata > Lacertidae > Podarcis > Podarcis raffonei. The sequence goes on from NC_070612.1 coordinate 11,913,413, forward strand.
GCCTGACCTTGGAGTTGCGTTGATCCTGCGACATATGACTCGTGCCCTCTTTCCCTGTCTCCAAACACAACTGTGTTCAGATACTAGCCATGATGTCTATCTTCTACCTCTCTACTACACTGCCAACTTTTTACTTAAGAAATGTTGTCCAGGCAGCAGCCAGGGAAGGGGGTACAGCTGGTAGAAACAGTGCTAACACTAACAGCCAAATCATCTTGCTGCCAGCTCTTCTGGCCAGTGTCTGTATTTGAAACATGGAAAGTTGTGTTATTGTAGGTCAAAAATTGGTGAAGGTGAGACTAGCATTGGCTACTGGCCACAATGGCTGTTTTGCCTCCACTGTCAGAAAAAGTATGCCTCTGGCTAGAAGTTGCTGGGAATCACAGATGCATACCCTACAACGTTTCTCTGGTGAAAATAGGGGCATCCTAAATAATAATAATAATAATAATAATAATAATAATAATAATAATAATAATACCACACCCATCTGACTGGATTGCCCCAGCCACTCTGGGCAGCTTCCCACATATATAAAACCATAATAAAACATTGAACATTAAAAAACTTCCCTATACCGTGGTACCTTGGGTTACAGATGCTTCAGGTTACAGACGCTTCAGGTTACAGACTCCGCGAACCCAGAAATAGTACCTCGGGTTAAGAACTTTGCTTCAGGATGAGAACAGAAATCGTGTGACAGTGTGGCAGCAGCGGGAGGCCCCATTAGCTAAATTGGTACCTCAGGTTAAGAACAGTTTCAGGTTAAGAACAGACCTCCAGAATGAATTAAGTTCTTAACCTGAGGTACCACTGTACAGTGCCACCTTCAGATGTCTTCTAAAGGTTGTATAGATACTTATCTCCTTGGCTTGGGGGCCGCATAACGCCATCCCTTCCAACATTTCTCCAATGAAAATAAGGACATCTTAAGGAAAAGCGGGACATTCTGGAATCAAATCAGAAACCAGGACAGCTTCTGTAAATCTGGGACTGCCCCTAGAAAATAGGGAGACTTGCGAGGGGGTCTGCAAGTGGGGAGATGGGTATTGCACTCAAAGAGTTCCTTCTGCTTTAGGGCCTCTCATATACATCTGTTTGGCCGCTGTGAGAACAGGATGGTGGGCTAGATGGACCATTGGGTCCATCTATGATGCTAACTTGTGCAGATCTCACAAAACTTACTTTTTGCTCCCTGCCCCTTTCCCTATCCCACAAGAGGGTATGGCCAGGGTACCTGCAGTCCTCTACATGTTGCTTCACTGCAGCTCCCACCCACCCCTGAAGTTTGTGGCTGGGGCTGAGTCCAGCAACATCTGGAGGGCCACATGTTTGTTTTCCCCTTTCCCTTCAGTCCTATAGCGATGGAAATCCAGACGCGTTTTGCTGCTCCACCACCCTAAGCCTAACAAGCTGCTTTCTTTCATCTTTGCTGGTGGAATGTACGAGGGCTGAGGCAATGAACCATGCCTTTAGAAAGCTGGTTTTCCATGTATGTTGGTTGCCAGGGGAAATGCTGATGAAAAGTCACCTTGCGCCTTTTAAAAATAGGAAAGTAAGGAGAGGTTTGCATTGTTCCACAGGAGGGAAGATGGAAAGGCAACACAACTCATACCAATAGGGGATACTGGCAGTTTATGCATTTCCCTTTTGGGGGTCTCACAGGCAATATACAGCATGGGCAAGGAAAGGATCAGCTGTCCCTCTGGGGATTCTGCCTCTACGGATGCTGTAGCATTTCTGTCTTTTAAGCGGCAATAATTCAAAACATGCTGCCTCCCAGAAGGATTGAGAGCAGTTCTAACAAGCCTGCCTTCCTCTTTTGTCGGCCTCTATTCTCCCATCAGTGCACGAGAAAAAGAGATCCAGAAATTCCGGTTTCTACTGACTGAACGAAAGCACAGGAAGAATAGACAAATTTGCCCATTTTGGTTTCTCGCTTTCTCATTTTTCCAGCCTTATCTTCAGTTTGTTTTATTTCTGTATCAGTTTGTGAATTTTTTTTAAAAAAAGCAGACACAGAAATATGAATGCATTTTCATGACCATTTCTCCTAATTCACGTATTTTTCCTGTGCAAATATGCCTAACAAATGCATTTTCATTACCATTTTCCCCCCTGATTTAATGCATGATTGCATGTAATTTGCACTAACTTTAATGTCATTTTTGTGTGTGCTTTCCCCAAATACATTTGTACACATTTTTTGGGGGTGGTAGTGGTGGAGAATTGCCTCTCGAAATTCAGAGCACTGCAAAATACAAAGGATAACCGCATTTCTGTTTGCATTTTGGTTTGGAAAGTTAGAATTTTAAGTTTGCAGGGTTTTTGGCTTTGGGCTCTCGCTCCCTACACCAGGGCAAGGCTGTCATCAATCTTGCATGGTGTCATTTTCCCCTCTATGAGACTCACTAATGTTAATGTTATTATTTATTTTTTATGGCATGTTTTGGCCAATAGGCCCCCAAAGTATCATATGAAAGAAGTTAAAAAGGATAATAAACATATCAACATGAATTACAAACACCGCCATAAAAAGCACCACACAATGAAAGTAGCACAATAGCATTTTAAACAGGAAGCAATGAATATAGAGGTAGGGAAAAGGAATCTGATCCTTGTGAAGAACCTAACATAAAATGATACCCTTCAGCATCTTTTGGAAAGAAGTTAGTGATGGACCAGTAGGAGCTCTCAAAGAGGGAGATTCCAAAACCTAGGCAACACCATCGAGGAGGCCCGCTCTCAACCTGATCTCAGATAACGGTGGTATACGTCACAGAACCTTCTCCAGTGTCACGACTAGAGACGTGGAGAGCTTCTTCCAGTTCTTTTATTTAAATCAACAGAATACACAGAGAGACCATGAACTATGCTCCCTCAGCCTCAAGATGTTGCTCAGAGTGCCCACTCCACGCCCCTTGTGGTACTTCCTAGCTTCCAAACCCCTCCTTACTGCTTATGGTGGCCGGCAAAGGAAACTCTCTGTCTCTGTTTGGCTTTCTGCTCTAAGATACGAAGGGAGCGCCTGGTTCTCAGAGAAGGAGGAGGTTCTACCAAGCTTCCAAGTGACGTAGTGTCCACTGTCTGCTGTACTGTTCCTCCCACTTCTGAGTCCTGTCTCTGATCAGGACTTGAGCATCTGTTGCTTGCTCTTGTTCCTCATGCTCCATTGTTGTCCAGCTCTTTGCTTTATCTTCTGGGTTGTGCCCTGTTTGCCGCCACCATGAACCTAGGTCCATACTATCATCATCTTCCTCCTGCCTGGAAGCTTCTTGGTGTGGAGGTCTCCACCACTCCTCCTAATCTGCCCAGCCCCTGACATCCAAATAGCTTAATAGGTGGACAGTCTCATATGGGCTGCCTCAATATCACCATGCTTATTCATAATTTCTCTGGGTTCTAGTCCTTATTTGGCATAGCAGAACCATCTAGGCCAGGCATAGGCAAACTCGGCCCTCCAGATGTTTTGGTACTACCACTCCCATCATCCCTGACCACTGGTCTTGTTAGCTAGGGATGATGGAAGTTGTAGTCCCAAAACATCTGGAGGGCTGAGTTTGCCTATGCCTGATCTAGGCACAAGGGGAAAGCATCAGCAGATGAAGTGGAATCCCAAAGTTTGCAGGAGTATCTTTCTTTAACCCCCCCAAAAAAAACTCTACTACCCCAACAGCTCAATGAAAACTGAGCATGCTCAGTGGCCAGGGAATGCTGAATGGTTATTGGCTAGAGGAGTTGAGTGAAAGACTGGGTGGGAAGTGGAAAATAAAACTGGGTGTTGGGGCGGGGAGTATGGCTAATGAATAGGAACAATGAACAGGGGGTACAACCAATTGTTGCATTCCCACTTATTATCCAGATTAATTTTGTGTATTTGACTGAAGCATATTGCATATCCATGCAAAGCACCTACATGTAGCCACATCAAACCCGCCATATTTTATCCATGCATGCATGGCACATCAGCAATGCACAGGGATAAAAACAAAGCATCAAAGGAACTGATAATTGTCAGGACACAGCATTCTGTATACACTTTGGATTATTTTTATTTTTAAAGGAATAGTGGAAAGACCCTAATGCATTGGTTCAATTTCGGATGCAAGATAAAATAATTCGGAACGCCAAAAAGAGGGGGAGAAGTTCAGGTGAGAAGAATTTCAGAAGCATCCCTGATAATGCATAAACAGCAAACAGTCTTGTGGCACCTTAAAGACAAATAAGTTTATTCCTGCCTAAGCTTTCATGGATTGGAGTCCACTTCATTCGATAATCAATCAGTGCTAAGAGTTCCCGAGTGTACACTCTTATTTAAGAATATAAGAAATGCCTCCTGCTCTTGCTTAATGGTTGGCCACACTGGGTTGCCCTCATGTCAAGTGTGAAGCGACTCTGCCGAGTGTTAAGATTCATTGATGTGGGAACACAGCATGTCCACTGATGTTCATTGGGACTGGTGAATGTAAGCTTCCTATTCCTGCACACACTCACCCATCCCTCTCTATCTTTCATTCTGGCAAGCAAGAAGCATTATCAGAGTTTAATAGTGAGGGTGTGTCCTGGGGATAGTTCTGAGACCCAGATAGAGAGGCTGGGTGGTGGTGGCTATTTTTGGGCCCCAGCCCTGAGTTCCCCCATCCCTTTGCATGAATTTCAAATATATTCAGGACTAATTGCGAATGGCATTGAGATCTGTGTCATTCTGGCTCTTTCACCTAGCCGTTGATGCCAGTTCGACATTCTGTAGCCAGCGCTGTAGGTTTCCCCCTCCCTATCCCTTTTTGCAGCAGCCTTCACCGTCAGACTCAATGTTAATCATGAAACAGTATATCTAATGATAGAGGCGGCTGCTCTGACAATGAAACACAAATGTGCTGTCACGGAGCCTCCTTGGTACTAAACCAGGAGCGACAAAGATCTGACTCCTCTGACCAGATGGTAGATGATTTTCCGATGTAACCTCAGTATATCTCACTCTTGGAAAACTGTATTGCTCTGACTCATAGAATCATAGACTTGGGGGAAGTCTCATAGGTCACCTCATTCCTGATGCTGTATCTCAGTGACAGCCAGCATCTGCTGCCCAACATGACCACCTTCTTCTGTCCAATGGCAGGGCCGGCCTTCGGCCCCCCGAGCACCCCATCTAGGACATGCTAATGGCCCACAATATGCCCACAATAGCAACTAATACATCTGTCTGAGGTCGCCCTTTCCCCCTTCAAACACCTGCCCCCCAAAGTCCAGATGTGGCCAAACACATTTCAGTAGAGATCTCTACGTGTAGGAAAGCACTTTCAGGTGCTTCACGATGCCCTGTTGTTTTTTTGCTTCTAAGGCAGCCCTGCCTCTGGAATTCATCCCTAAATTATGATTCAAAAATCTGACTGCTTTCCTCATGCCTCAATTCATCACCATCTTCTATAGGTCTCCAGCTTTCCCCTGCAATTTTTTGATGCCTCCCAAGATCCTTTGGTCTCAGTCCAAGTAGCAGGTGACAAAGACTCTCCTTTGGTCTTTTTCTCTCAACCTCCTCCTTTTGAACCGGCTAGCTGAAAATTAGATCGCATCATGCCGGCAGGCTGGCTTCCATCTTCCTCAATCACTGTGTGTGGAGGGGTGAGGTGGGGATGAATGTGAAAAGGATTTGAAAGTCGGAAAAGGGCAGTGAAGATCAGTAAGGCTGGGCAAGTTCTGAAAGATCTAAAGTGGCATGGGTTTCTTGCTGAGTAGGGTATGATGGGTGGTGATCATTCTCCAAGAAAAGTGAGGGTGATTTTTTATTTATTGAATTTCCATGAGTGACGTGCATCTATTGGGCATATATGCTTCTGTTTTGCAACAGTTGCCTTGCTCCAGATCAGACAACACTAAGCAGCATTCCCTAATCTGACTGGCAGCTACTTCCTATGGCCTCATGAAGTGGTGTTTCCGATCACCTGCTTATTGACCCTCTCGAAATGGGAGATCCCAGGGATTAAAGCTCCAAATCTACATGCAAAGCATGTGCTGTACTGCTGAGCTATGGCTCCTCCCCTTTAAATTTACATTGCAGTAAGGACAGAGTTGGCTCTCCAGGTCGGTCTGTCTCAAGATTCTTCCCCAGTCCCTATGGAGATAAGTAACTATACAACCAGGGCTTTTTTTCCCCAGCTGGAACTCAGTTCCAGCACAACTCAGCTTAGCTCAATTGCCATTATAAGAAAACAAGGGTTCGTGGTGAGTTCCAGCACCTCTTTTTCTAGAAAATTAGCACTGTATACAGCCTTTAGAAGACATCTGAAGGTATCCCTGTACAGTGGTACCTCGGGTTAAGTACTTACTTCATTCTGGAGGTCTTAACCTGAAACTGTTCTCAACCTGAAGCACCACTTTAGCTAATGGGGCCTCCCGCTGCCACCGCGCCGCTGGAGCACGATTTCTGTTCTCATCCTGAAGCAAAGTTCTGAACCCGAGATACTATTTCTGGGTTAGTGGAGTCTGTAACCTGAAGTGTATGTAACCTGAAGCATCTGTAACCCGAGGTACCACTGTATAGGGATGTTTTTAAATGTTTAATTATATTTTTATATATGTTGGAAGCTGCCAAGAGTAGCTGGGGCAACCCAGTCAGATGGGCGAGTTATAAATAATACAATTTTCATTCTTGTGGAATAGGACATCCCTATATTCACTGGAGAAATGTTGGAGAACATGCAGTAGGCTAGTTTCTTCTCTCTCTCCCTCCTTCCCTCCCTTCTGCAGCCAGGCAAGCAAGGATCCTCAGAGTTTGGCAACAGACACCAGCCAGGCAAAACACTTGAGGAAGGCATGAAGCATGTCCAGTTAGGGGTGTCGCCTGGGGAGAGGGTGTGGCAAAGGAAGGTTATGACTTGATGAGATTTCCAAGGGCCTGGAGGGGCCACAGGTTTCCCATATTTATGGTAGTTCTTTCCACTTCTGCAGTACTGATGTATGGGAAGGAGAAATGTATTTTAGCGGGGCAAGACATCTTTTAGAAATGTGGGAGGACAGCAGATATGGGTGAGGAGAAGCTGGGAATTGTTCTCCTTCTGACTGCTGGGGAGGAAGTTTGAGACTTGCAAAATTCACATCTGCTTTTTGTCAATGGCATTTAATTCCAAGCCAGAACTCAGAAAACTTCACCACCACCTCGGCTAACTTCTTTCCCCGCCGGGGATCACCTAGTTGAATCAGTGTTCCCGCCTGTGAAACACAAAGGCCCTTTTTATGAAGAGATCCACTGCAAACTGGCATTTCTTCAAGTGCAAAAAGCTCAAAAGAGAAGGATGAGGCATATTTGTGCTTTGTACCACTAAGCTTCTGTGCACATCAAATGTAAACAAAAGAGATGGGAGGAAGAAAGGGAGAGTTGAGCAGTTCAAGAGCATCTCGGAACAAAGGAGATCTCCTCAGCACGGCAGATCCGATCTGATTGTTGTGGCATTTAGTGGTGGTTGGAACTGCTTTGTGTTGTTCCTTCATAAGAATTAGCTTGTAATATTTATGACCGTCTTCCTTCATGACAGAGAAAGAGCCTTTCTACAAATCTTGTATAACGTTGTTACACTTGGAGAACACTCTCTCAAAAAATTAAAACGTGCAAAGAGGTACATGACCCCTGGACGATTCCCTTCGCATCAGTTGCTTCTTGCCAAAACAAACAAAGCAGAAGGTCTATCTCAAAATCATTTGATGAATCTTTTACAGGGGGGGGAAACATTTCAAGGTGAGATCCTTTCAGGCTAAGCTCGAGGAAAGCATCATTCAGCCCTTGCAACCTCAGACGCTTAGAGACAAATGTAGCTGAGACCAAACCAATTGCAGGTTTATTTTTGAACATTTTTGGCAGTATCAAAAATCCCTTCCTGTTTCCTGCTCTCTTGAATGTCCATGCACTGCCGAAACCGATGTGTTCTTTATCAGAAGGGGTGTCAAGCATTGAGCTAAAATACCCACGTCCCTTCTGAAATTTGCCGTCCAGTTCAGAGGCTGAAGAATGGGGTGGCGGTGGTCATTCTTGTAGGATAGGTGGTGCATTCCTGCCACTTACTGCTGGTGGCATTTACACTCCAAGCCAGCCAGCCAGCCTCATGTAACAGCTTGGAATTAGCTGGTCACATAAGAAACTACCTCCTAGCTCTACCCAGAGCTGCCAGGGGTTGAAGCAGAGAGCTTTTACAGGCAAATAAGATGCCTCATCACTGAGCAAGAGCCAGTGCATTGTGTTGTTTCTTTCCAGGTGGGGGCACTCAAAATTGGCACATGGAGTACCTCTTTTTATCATTAAGGATTGTGTACTGCTGGTTGGCTATTCAATTTGGTCACATTGGCAGGAGTGCAGACATGGGGGGAACTAAGTTAGGATACCCTGGTAAACAACTTGAGGTACCTTAGAGTGCGAAGAGGGGGCCCTCAGTTCAGTCTTAATCTGCATACAACACCCCCACCCCATTATTTCAGCCTTGGTATTCATCTAGTAGGACACAGGTGGCACTGTGGTCTAAACTACTGAGCCTCTTGAGCTTGCCGATTGGAAGGTCGGCGGTTCGAATCCCTGTGACAGGGTGAGCTCCCATTGCTCGGTCCCTGCTCCTGCCAACCTAGCAGTTTGAAAGCATGCCAAAGTGAAAGTAGATAAATAGGTACCGCTCCAGTGGGAAGGTAAATGGCTTTCCATGCGCTGCTCTGGTTTCGCCAGAAGTGGCTTAGTCATGCTGGCCACATGACCTGGAAAAACTGTCTGCAGACAAAACCTGGCTGCCTCAGCCAGTAAAGCGAGATGAGCGCCGCAACCCCAGAGTCGTTCGCGACTGGACTTAACTGTCAAGGGTTCTTTACCTTTACCTTTTTACTCATCTAGTGATGGGGGAAAGAGTTATGCCTGTTTTAAAGAAGTGAATGAAGCACCTCTCAATCTCAAAATGCTTTTATCTCTCCTAAGTTGTGGAACATCTGAACTGTCAATTGCATTTTTGCCAGGGCCCTCTTTTCTTTTTTTAAAACCCTGCAGTTCACTTTGACTTTGCCATATCCCACTTTTTTCTCTTTTTGGACAAAGGCTTCCCTTTCCTGACTCTTTTACCGTCTCCCCAGGCTTTCCTTTTGAACTGTGCCTTGTACCTTGCTGTGGGTTTTACAATGGCTGGGACTTATTGCCAACACGCCATGTGTTTGGACAGCCACCGTTCCTTTTATCGTGCGTCTCCACTTAGGATCTGACAGAGATGTCCCCATGTGTGGCTACAGAATTAAAAACCTAGTTTGCCCTGCAGATTCCTAATGCGTTTGATGTTTCTGGCACATTGGCTGTTTGGCAGCTGACTTCAGATGCTCTGCACAGCTTATTATTTCCAGCGTACGAAGTCTATTTCTTTCTGCCTCCTCTCCGATGCTGAGATGAATCGAACAGAGGAACTTCTCCCTTTCACTCACATCTCATTTTCTGTTATCTAAGTGCCTTCTAATGGCATTAATAAAACAATGCCCTCTCTTTGCAAAGGGGGCGTACGCAAGAGTTTGGTCCAGGCAGGGGTGCAATATTGCTGAGTTGGGAGTGTTGCCAACTCAAGGTTCTAAGGGCTGAGCTTTATCTTCCTTTCACCTTTTGTGACACTGGAATAAATTATGCCTCTGGCACAGCAGCGCACGGAGAGAACAATGGCAGGGGGAATGAAATCCTAAGGATTTGCCTGTTTCATAAGAAAACCATCTCTTGGCCTTTATGTCCTGATCTGCTTTTATTCCTCACTTCATTACAGAGGAGGGAATAAAAGAGGAGGGGGGGAGAGGATGAATATATTTTTATATATGTATGCGAAATGACCTTTTTCTTAATCTAAGCACGCAATATGTACAGGCTTAGCTGTTAACCATTCACACCGTGAGTCTTACCAGAATACAATCTTTGATTCCTCCTTTCCTCCATCTCTAATTTATCCCTGTAAGAGATTTGCCCAAGGGAACAGTGTGGTGTGAGGCCAGGATTTTGAAGCTTCGCTTCCCTTCCCAGGGGCCAAGGTGCATATATTGAAGCTTCAGATCACACACACACACACACACACACACACACACACACACACACACACACAGAACAGAAGTGCCATTGTGCCTCATCCCCATGTTTTTGACCATATGTGATGATTTCTCAGGAGCATTTCTCTCTTTGGCCAACTTCAGTTCTACACCTGGAGCGATTATGCTAGGAATAATTAAATGGCCCTGTGTACTAGCTTAAGCGTGCCAAAAGCAACACTAAGGATGAGTTGCGTTTGTAACATTGCTACAGATATATGATGGGACACACACACACACAAGCACATGCATGAAATGAATATTCTTAAAAGAATATTAAAAAGTTAAACTTGAATATTATATAGAGGATTTGCAAATGAAATAAGAATGGGGGGGGAACCATTTGGGGAGTTCTTCTTTTATATGGTTTTGCTTTCGATTTGTTAGCTGCCTAGGAGTATTTTGGGTTCCAAAGGTATTTGGATTGGAGCAGGTTCCATAAAAGCCCCACCTTGAGAGTCTGACTTGAGGAAGGCGGTGTAACCCTTCTGGGGCTGGGTCACCTCTCTCACCCAGTGAAACCAGTCCCACTGTGATGGGAATCAGAGGAGCTGCTGCTTCTGGCCATAAACCTGTGGCCACCAGCACGTCCCTTGAGCATCCCTCTGGGCTAGTGGGACCAGCTGATGAGAGGACCTCCTTTGAGGCAGCTTCCTGGAAGAGAGGTCTATTGGTAGTTTCTTTTTTATATATAAACCATTTTTATTAAGTTTTCCATTTTAACAATCTGATCCAATCACATTAAATATTACAAATTATACGTATACATATCAAATAATCCAAATATTCTGCCAAATTATATATTTTTTATTGGGACTTCCCATGCTTCAAGTTCGGGGGGGGGCTCTGATCATTTCATTTCTCTAGAGCTTTTCAGAGTCATTTCCAATAGTTCCTTTAAATCTTTCTGTTGTTAACCTTCCTTATTTCACGCCCTCTGAGAGGAAGAAGAAGAGTTTGGATTTGATATCCCGCCTTTCACTCCCCTTCAGGAGTCTCAAAGCGGCTAACATTCTCCTTTCCCTTCCTCCCCCACAACAAACACTCTGTGAGGTGAGTGCGGCTGAGAGACTTCAAAGAAGTGTGACTAGCCCAAGGTCACCCAGCAGCTGCATGTGGAGGAGCGGAGACACGAACCCGGTTCCCCAGATTACGAGACTACCGCTCTTAACCACTACACCACACTGAGTTATTCTCATAAGCGAGTTGAAGTAAACAATGATATGTTTCTGTGTGAATTTTATGTGTATGACCCCCCTCTGTCCTTGCAGCATCTCCTCACACGCTGGTGTTTATGCCAAATCAATCCAAAGGTCTTTTCACTGCTGGCAGCCGCCATCTTCCCTCAGTTCCGATGAAGGTCTATTGGTAGTTTCTACCCAGGATAACTATGCTCCGCCCACCACAGTTGGGATGCAGCGATGCTTCTGATTGCCAGTTGCTGGAAACCACGGAATGGGAGATTGCTCTTGTGCTCAAATCCTGCTTGCAGGCTTCCATTAGTGGGGGCACTTGGTTTGCTTCTGTGAGAAAAGGATGCTGTACTAGATGGGGTATTGGCCTGATCTACCAGGATCTTATGTTTTTATGGCATCGATTAAACCACAAAGCCTAGGACTTGCTGATCAGAAGGTCGGCTGTTCGAATCCCCACGACGGGGTGAGCTCCTGTTGCTCGGTCCCTGCTCCTGCCAACCTAGCAGTTCCAAAGCACGTCAAAGTGCAAGTAGATAAATAGGTACCGCTCCGGTGGGAAGGTAAACGGTGTTTCCGTGCGCTGCTCTGGTTCACCAGAAGCTGCTTAGTCATGCTGGCCACATGACCCGGAAGCTGTACGCCGGCTCCCTCGGCAATAAAGCGAGATGAGCACCACAACCCCAGAGTCGGTCATCCCTGGACCTAATGGTCAGGGGTCCCTTTACCTTTAACCTATCTGACAAGGGATGTGGGTGGTGCTGTGGTCTAAACCACAGAGCCTAGCTCCTGCCAACCTAGCAGTTCAAAAGCATGTCAAAGTGCAAGTAGATAAATAGGTACTGCTCTGGCGGGAAGGTAAACGGTGTTTCCGTGCGCTGCTCTGGTTCGCCAGAAGCGACTTAGTCATTCTGGCCACATGACCTGGAAGCTGTCTGTGGACAAACACTGGTTCCCTCAGCCTATAGAGCAAGATGAGCGTGCAACCCCAGAGTCGTCCACAACTGGACCTAACAGTCAGGGGCACCTTTACCTTTTTTAACCTATCTGACATAGTAGTCAGCGTGGCTTTTCAGAAAAAAAAAGTACTGTTGGGCATTTTTAGAAGATAGACATATTCATATTCAGCTCGTTATAAATATAACATTGATTTCAACTGTTCAGAAGGAAGGGGGCAGGGGAGTTAAAAAATCTTGCAGGCTATGCCAAAGTTTGGGACACCTGAAACCAGCGTCTCCGGTTGGGACCTAGTATTCCTCCCTTCCCTGCAAGTAAATAATTTAGCACATGGAATAAGCAGGACACACTGCTGCGCCTCTGACATTAGGATCCGGCAGCAAAGGAGAACTGGGAAGCTTTCTCCTGCTGGGCTTTGTCTGCCTCCCATTCTATTCACTCACAGCACAGTGTAGCTCTGCACACTGGGACAATCACACCTTGACCGCATGCAAAATGAATGTAATCAGTGCGGAACTCCAGCCTTCCATTTGGTCTCCGGGCTTTAATCAGAGGAGAAGGGGGGAGCGAAATGCTAAAAGCATGTATTCTGCATTTGGCATTTGCAACAGATGTTCGCTTGGGCGGATAGGAAGTAGTCACTTACGATATGTGCCTTGCTGGACCTTTCAAAAGAAGGTTTGTTCATTTTTCTGTGTGCTGGGATGCCATCTTATTTCCCCCCATGTTCCTCCTTCCCCTATGAGGAATCAGCAAAAGATTCACATTGCACCGTCAAGCAAATGATCCTGCAAAACATTCTCCTTAAGTAGGACAAAGTTGGGAAAGGAGGAAAGCAGATGGGCGGGCAGCAAAAGAAGAGAAGACGAAGAAGAGTTTGGATTTGATATCCCACCTTTCACTCCCTTTAAGGAGTCTCAAAGCGGCTATCATTCTCCTTTCCCTTCCTCCCCCACAATAAACACTCTGTGAGGTGAGTGAGGCTGAGAAACTTCAAAGAAGTGTGACTGGCCCAAGGTCACCCAGCAGCTGCATGTGGAGGAGCAGGGAATCGAACCCGGTTCACCAGATTACGAGACTACCGCTCTTAACCACTGCACCACACTGGCTCTCATTTTGTTATTGTTGTTAGTTATTGTTTCGTTATTGTTGTTAGTTTAACAGAATGCCACATGTAGCATTCATATTTCACATCAGTTGGCGGCATGAATCTTCGACATCACACATGTGCCATCTTCATATTATTATCGTTGCTGCTGTTGTTCGTGTGCCTTCGATGTGAAGTTTAAGAGCATGGGTTCCTGCCCCAAGGAGCTTACAGTATAGCATCCATCACAAAGCAGACAACTGAGGAAGGGCAGGGAGGTGGCTATCCAGTCGGTTCAGCAGGCTGTGATGCACATGGGGACTGCAGAGTGATAATGGCTACTATTGCACACTGATTTCTCCTCCTGCATTGGGATGTATGTCTTCAAGTTTAACAATGTTATTTTAGTACAGGGACAAGGAGTCTTCAGTCTGTAGGCCAAAGTTGGCCCACCAGAGGGTCAAAGTTAGACTGCAAAGGCATTCCTCACCCCCCCCCCAAACGACACCCACCCATCAGCTGAGGCCATAAGATCAGCAGGAGGACAGCACTAAATTCTGTGTTGGCTGCACACTCCTGTTACCAGTAGGGAATAAGTGCACAGCCAAGATGGTGGGCTTTAACTCCCTACTTGTCAGCTGATAAACAAGGAGTTCAATCCTGCTCAGTTTGGCAGCATCTAAACCTTCCTTTTAGCAGCACCTTTGGGGTTTTAAAGCACCTTGCGCCTGATGTCATTATGAGGTCATTTGATTGACAGGTGGGTGAGGCAGATCCTGATCAGAATCTGGCCCCTGGAGCCAAAAAGGTTCCCCAGCCTTGTTTTAGGAAGAGGGTCCTGGAATTTCACTGACAAATTAATTGTCAATGCCGGCTTTTCAAGGAAAACTCCACAGCAATTTTCAGTGAGTGATTCTAAAGGTTTGACATGGTAGATAGTTATTACACAGCCATGATAAGGAGACCTGTAAATGTTTTGGGCTTCTTTTTTTTCTTTTTTCTTTTTCTTTTTGCCCTTCTTTTTCAAAGTTGAGTTATAGTGTTGACATTTAGTATTTCAGTTCATCTGCCAGCTCCTTCGTCTGTACAGAACAGCCAGGCAATAAATTAAAGTAGACTTTTTCTACACTAAATTTTTCTTCAGAACGGGAAGATTTTTCTTCCCTTAAAAAAATGAAATGAATTAGCAGAGTTAGCTTGACAGGAGTCAAAGCGGAAGTCTTTGTGCAGAGCTAAAGGTTGTCATTTCAGTTGTTTACAACGAAGTGGTACGTACTGATGCTTAGTGGGGAAGTGGTTTTCTGTTTCATTTTTGACACTTCACGAGTCCTTATGTGTTATTTAAAAAATGCATTTGAGTTAGATACTGTAGGTCTGATGATACCAGTGTTTGTCACTATTGGTAATGATGGGTTTCACAATAAATAAACTGGGAACTGGAGATCTTTTGGAATACAGAGCCACATACGATTCCCACAATAGCCAGCCAGAGCTTGAGTACTACTATTATTATAGAGGGAGAGATTTTACTCTTTATCTACCATCTCCACACCATGAATAATTGTATTCACCTCTATCATTCCCACCCTCCCCTTATTTGCCAGTTGCTTGGAGGCTTCAAATCATGCAGGGAGGGAAGAAGGGTAGAGGGAATTAATGTATTTAGTTACTGCTTTTGTGTTTGGGTTCTGCTTGCCAGTTTCCTACAGACGTCTCGTTGGCCACTGTGAGAGCAGGATGCTAGATTACATGGGCCCTTGGCCTCATCTAACAGATTCTTCATAGGTCCTTTTGTTCTTACCTTTTTCTAAACTGAAAACCCTCAAATGTTGTAACCTCACATATACAATTTCTCCCTCTCTCCCTCTCTTGTATCTTCCTCTCTCTTTCTTGATTTCAGAGTAGCAAACACAAGGTTATCCAATTTTATGCTCTCCAAAGCTTTGTGAGTTAGGTTATGCTGAGCGATAGGAACTTTGCTCAAGGGATCCTTTCTGCTGGTAAAGCTGCACATTGGCTTCCATTGATAATGGAGGCCATCATGGTACTCAGGCATCATGGCATCGTCTGGGGACATTCATTTCCAGTTTCCCATTATGGGGGACTGTTTCCTGGACCTAGGATCCACTCATACCCTGGATCAATGCATGCAAGGCAATGCCTATCACATCCTAGAGCAGGGGTGGGGGGAGTTTCTCAGCCTGGGGGGGCACAGTTCGTTCTGGGCCCACATGCTAGGGGTGGGTGGGGGCCAGAGGACAAAGTAGGTGGAGCAATAAATGTGAATTCTATCTTTGTACAGTAAGGTAGTTTTTTCACACTGTTATGTACTGAGTTGAATAGGATCCAAACTGCAGCAGTCTGATTGGTCCTAGAACAATAGGATTCAGAATGCAGCAGTCTGATTGGTCCTAGAACAATGCAGCAGTATGATTGGTTGGCAGGAACTACCCAATCATGCTCCAGATAGAAGTGAATCCACAACCTGATTGGCTTACAGTAGAATTCCGGAATTAGCCAATCATGTGCAGCCCATTGTGTACATAATGTATATAAAGCAGATACTTTGAGGGGACATTCATTCATTCCTCCTCACCACTATGAGCTGAATAAAGAGCATGAAATCACTTTGCGACTCTGAGTATATTTCACACACCCACACATCCTGCTCCGTCCAGACAAGCAAGAAGCACTATCAGAGTTCAAAGGGACATTCTGGCAAGGGCAGTGTGTGCTTTCCTTCAACGCTTCAATCTTCAGGTAACTTGGTTAGATTCCTTGACTATTTGAATCAAGCGGGAATCTCCAAATTTAAAATTTAGATTGTTTTGCATTGGAATCTATACATTTTGATTTAAACAGCTGCTTAGGCATGTTTTGACACTCCCTCCCCAATTTTTATTTGCCACTACAGGTGGAATTTGGTGATTGACAGCTCAAGCACATTCCAAACTTCTCTGTGAGTTTCTTTCATCTCCCCCCCTCCCCACACAGACCCTCCCCTGGCAGATGAACCTGGTGCTTAATAGGAAACAAAAGTTCAAGTTGGGTCAAGTCCCTCAACAGAAAACTGAATTTATTTTCTGACACAACGAGATTAGTGGATACTTCACAAATCCCCAGTCCACCCTCTCCATCCTTTCACTCTAATGAGTTTAGAATGCGATAATGATGCCGTGAGAATTCATATGAGTTCTGATGGGGGACGAAGAATTTCCAAACTCGGCCTGCAAATGAGGTCTGTGCCATAAACTGCAGCCATCCATCAAACGGAAGGTGCCTGCGCCTCATAAAAGGCTGTTTAGGCAGAGTCAATCAAACGGACATTAGTAGAGCCCGGTGGTATTAGGCTGTCCTTCAGAGGCATGGGAAGAAAGGGAGAACAGGACTGCGGCACTCTAAATGAGATACATTTATTCATAGCCTCAGACTTTCTGAAAATTTTGGATGAAGCACAAAGAGGGCATGCCATGCAAAACATTAATGGTATTTGCAATAGGACATAGGCAAAATGATATCATGGTACTGGGAAGGATGATGGCATCTGCTATGCATGCAGAAGGTCCTCAGCATCTCCTTGTAGGGCAGGGAGGGATCCCCAGATGAAACCCCAAAGAGTCCATCCCAGTCAGTGCAGACTATATTGAGCAAGATGGGTCATTTGGTCTGAGTCGGTTCCAGACAGCTTCCTATGTTCCTAAGTCTTAATGGATGGGGCATCGCTCCATGGTAGAGCATCTGGCCATGTTCAAGACCCACCATCTCCAGGAAGGGCTTGAGGAGGCTTCAGCCTGAAATGCTGGAGAGCAACTCCCATTCAGCGTAGACAATATTGAGCTTGAGGATAATCCGCGAACAGAAAGAGGAGGAATACCAAGAAGACTGGATGAAATTTAAAGACTATTTAGCTAAATATTGTAATATAAGATAATTGAGAAGGTTCTTGAAAGTCCTAAACAGGCCTAGGATAACAATAAGAATGTGGTATAGCAATATGGATTTAAGACAATAAGAAAAGAGTTGAATAGAGTTAATTGAAGGAACTATGTTTGGGAGAACTGTTACAAGGTGATATAACGAAATTCAGTTAGGGGGATTTGAGGAAGTCACGTAACAATGGAATTTAAAATGAATATAAGAAGGAATATGTGTTTTTATCTTTTTTATTTTTTAGTATTATAATGTGTTTTGTTTTGTGTGTTTTATATGTTATATTTGTTATAAATGTGGAAAACTAATAAAAAAATTGGGGGGGGGGGAATATTGAGCTTGAGGAACCCAAGCTGCTGCTGCTGTTGTTCATTCATCTCAGGAGACAATGGAGTCGTGTGCCTTTGGGGGTGAAGCCAAACTGTTGGAAGGTTACAGCACCTACTGTAGTTGTAGAGACCGATATGGGAGAGTCATGTTTTGTTGCAGATGAAGGAATTCAGTTTTGCTGCTACAGGTCCACGATGGCGTTTCTTCTCTCTGCCTTCCATCTATAGTCACTGCTGTGGATACACAACCAGGCTGCCTATCTCCTGGCACTATGATCATCTGGAAGGGATTCCCACACAGTGGGGTTGATGTTGCCAGCCTTCATGTCGCATCTGACACATCCTTTGTCCCTATATTCTTACCTATCGCAAATAGCGGTCATTTGCTCATGCCCCTTAAAAAATAGCTGTGTCGAAACCACAAGGCATGGGCCTCTGGCATTTGCAGAAACTTACCTTTCCAGTGTGCACTTGAATCTCTCTCGTCTGCACTTTATGGCTTCAAAATGTGATAAGCCAACCATGCAGCATTTGGGGATACCCCTTCTCATTCTGCTGAGGGGGTGGGGTGAAGCTGGACCTCTGCCCAAAGCCCTGTCCTATGACATAACTAGCTGCAGCGTGAGGTTTGAGGAGACACTGGCTGTGAAGTCCTGGTGCTATAACACCCCAACCCCACTCCAGAGCCCACTTCAGTATGGCAGCGAGCAAGATGCATCAGTGAGGTTGGGTGAAAACAACTGGCCACCTAGCACTGGAAGGGAATGTCTTGGAAAACCGGGGCCAGAAGCATTATGGGCAAATGAAAATGGGAGTCACAACTTTACATTTTCCAGTCCAATTTGAGTCTTGCAGCTTTTCGGTGGGGTAGATGATGCTTATCACAGGGAAGGTTTTGTGTATTTCTGGCATAGACACCTCAATACAGTGGTACCTCGGGTTACATACGCTTCAGGTTACATACACTTCAGGTTACAGACTCCGCTAACCCAGAAATAGTACCTCGGGTTAATAACTTTGTTTCAGGATGCGAACAGAAATCGTGCAGCAGTGGCGTGGCAGCAGTGGGAGGCCCCATAGCTAAAGTGGTGCTTCAGGTTAACAACAGTTTCAGGTTAAGAACAGACCTCTGGAACAAATTAAGTACTTAACCTGAGGTATCACTATATGTAGGGACACGGGTGGCGCTGTGGGTTAAACCACAGAGCCTAGGACTTGCCAATCACAAGGTCGGTGGTTTGAATCCCCGCAACGGGGTGAGCTCCCGTTGCTCGGTCCCTGCTCCTGCCAACCTAGCAGTTCGAAAGCACGTCGAAGTGCAAGTAGATAAATAGGTACCGCTCCGGCGGGAAGGTAAACGGTGTTTCCATGTTTTCGCTCTGGTTCGCCAGAAGCAGCTTAGTCCTGCTGGCCACATGTATGCCGGCTCCCTCGGCCAGTAAAGCCAGATGAGAGCCGCAACCCCAGAGTCGGTCACAACTGGACCTAATGGTCAGGGGTCCCTTTACCTTTACCTTTAGCACTATATGTGGCTCTCTGAACCAGTTTTCCTGAATTCTAAATTTACAGGGTTGAGTGTGTGCATCGCTTCCCGACCTGGAGACTGGCAAACGGTAACATTTCTGTTGTATCAGCCTCACATGAAACTGCATTTGCTCCCAAATTGCAAGAGTAGTTGAGCCAGACGAGAAGTGGGGGGGAGTGGGTGACGAGAGAATATGGTATCTTTTCAAAATTTTGCCGGATGATTGCTAAACAACCCCATTGGCGTTTCTTTCCTTTAAATTACAGCACAAGAAGATTAAAGGTCCCTATGAAAGAGACATCTTTCTCCAAAGCCTCCCCCTACCCCTCATGTTTAATGTATTTTCCTTGTGGTTGGAGATTGGACCGACTGAAATATGTTTATTAGCCCCATGAGAGTAAAGGTTAAAAGGCTTGTTTCTCATTCAAATGTTGTCGGGACTCTCGGATTTAATTTTCACAATACAATAAAACCGAGATTTGCTTTTCTCTCCCTCCCCTCCTTTTTAAAACCTTTTCTTTGCACAGGGAATGTCAGTTTAGCTGCCAAAGAATCCTCTAGCATCTGTTTTGGGGTCCCAATCTTTCTCCTGTGCAGGCGATGTTTTAAAATAAATAAAAGGAAGGAAATCCTCTTTGATTGCTTTGCTTGATCTCGAGGCTAAATGGGAATCTAAATGCAGGGGCAAATGAACAATAAGAGTTTTACTGGCCAGCTGCCCAGAAGCCCCTATCCATCCGAGATTGGCTCTCTCTTTCTTGATATTTTCTTCTTTGTCATATAAGATAGCTAGAGGTGAGTGGGTTTTAGAGACACTGCAAGGAACTTAAACAGCAAAGGCATAATACGGCATAGGAACAGATGGAAATTCAGGCTGGTGAGAAAATTCAGAGAATGGGTGGCTGTGGTCTCATCATTTTGTGGTATGTCCTTCTAAGCCTTGTAAACCAGATGTAGATAAACTGTGGCCTTCTGCTCTTTCTGGTCCTTGGGCCACACTGCCCCTACTTCATTCCCTCCTTGAGTATTTTTTACGCCTGGCGGAATGTCTTCTTGAACCCTAATCATGCATCTTTCTGCTACTACTTCTGCTCATTATTATTATTTAACAAATTTATAGACCCACTTCATAGAATAACACAACTGAAGTGGTGTGCAAGACTGAAAAAAAGAAACACAAGTTCTCAAAACAATAAGATCATTTCAACCAACTCTGAAAACAATAAAACCATCTTTATAAATTAAAAAACAAACAAACAATAAAACAATGTCCTTGGATATACAATTGCTCCATAAATCACAGGGTCATATCTCAGTGAATGCCTTGTTAAAGGGAAAAAAATGTATTCAGTAAGCACTTAAACATCATGACATGACATGCCTGCCTAATTTCAGCTGGTGAATTTGGTGTGTGCATGCGAGTATTTCGATGACTGAAGGTGTGTCCACATGTATCAAGATGTGGGGTACTTACGAGGGCTGTTAAAAAGGGAGAGTGGATCTTAACTCAGACCAGCAGAGCATAATGTCCACATAATATTCCTCAAGTGGGTTTGGATCTCCTGATTACCAAGGGCAACATGGATGAGTTACTCATCAACGGTGCATGGGTTGGCTACCTGGAGTCAACATCTACCTTGCCACTGGTGGTAGATCTGAGAGCCCTACCATCTCTGCTGTGGCCCACCACTACTTAGGACAGCAACAGGCACAGCATCTGGCTGAGCAGGCTGAACAATGGGCATTATGTGCATTTTAATGAATTGAATAGACTGAAATATCATGAAGACATGGAGATTGTGCATATGAACTTAGAAGTGCTTGGCTTGTTTTTTTTAAGTTGCTATTTAGTTAATATTGTTAATATTGTTTTATGGATGCCATATTGATTTATGAATCACATAATGTGACTTCTGCTCTCATTGTGATTTTGCTCTAATTGTGGTGTTTAGCTTAATTTATTTAGTTGTTGCTTTGTTAAAAGTGTTTCATAGATTGTAATTGTTTAATGGATTATTTGTTCATTATTTTATATGATTTATGCTGTACTTATGATGCTCCATTGAGCTTGATTGTGTTATTTTTATTTATGGTTTGTAAGCCACTTTGGGATCCATTTGAAAGAAAAGCAGCATGGAAATTCAATCAATCAATCAATCAATCAATCAATCCCATCTTATGATGCAGCCACTTCTGACTGACTTTCATCCTCACCCGCAGAATGCCTGGGAAATTATGGCATCTGGTAGAACACATTCTTCCCAATCCTTCCAACGACCCTGGGACTTAGGCTACTTGTTGTTGTTGCATTGTTCTAAACCACTGAGCCAATTGGGCTTGCCGATCAGAAGGTTGGCAGTTTGAATCCCTGTGACGGGGCGAGCTCCCGTTGCTCTGTCCCAGCTCCTGCCAACCTAGCAGTTCAAAAGCACACCAGTTCAAGTAGATAAATAGGTACCACTGTGGTGGGAAGGTAAATAGCATTTCCGTGCGCTCTCGTTTCCATCACAGTGTTCCGTTGTGCCAGAAGCGGTTGAGTCATGCTGGCCACATGACCCGGAAAGTTGTGTGTGGACAAACGCCGGCTCCCTTGGCCTGAAAGTGAGATGAGTGCCACAACCCCACAGTTGCCTTTGACTGGACTTAACCGTCATGGGGTCCTTTATCTTTACCTTCTCAGGCATTTGGAAGTGGGAAGGAATAGCATGTCCTCGGGGCATTCTGGGTAGCCAAAAAGTGGGAAGATTTTGCGACTTTAGAAGCTGCCACCTTCAGCTGCACATTTCACAAAATTCTCTCCGCAATTGCCTCCACACAGCCCAAAGTCTGCAAACTTTCAGCTGAGCACCAAATATTCCATCTGTGTGGTGGAATGTCCAACCTCTGACTGTACTGTCAATATAGCGTTCTGGGCCGATTTCAGGGATCGCAGCTGCACAAAGGTTGAAGACAGCCTCTTAGGAATGCAGGGCCCAAGCTGTTAGGCTGCGAAAGAGGCCTTTCAAGCCCCCATCAAAGCTTTTCGAGTGTGAATCCCCCTACCCCCCAGCTAATCAGCTGTTAAGGGAATAAAAGTGTCTTGACAAGGGCACAGGGTACGAAAACTGTAGATTGCCGCGAATATGACAATGCGCTTCACATTTTCCCTCTGATGACATAAAGCAACATGTTCTTTCCGTGCAGCCAAGCTGGTGGGAAGAAAGGAGGGCGGCAGGAGAAACCCAAGACAACAAAACAAGCTCTAATGCATTTCTGATTGCGCCTGTGATGGAATAATACACACGGCATATGTCAGCCCTTCCGATGCCATCATTTGTAACACCTGGCCCAAAATAGCATCCTTTTATAGTAATAGACACATTATTAAATGCATCCTGCTTATAAAGGCACCAGGGTGACTGACAGATCCAGACACCAACATGCCAGCATAAGGCAGGATGGGTCCCGCTAATAAACCCTTGATTTACTTCTCTTGTAGCTACCAAGAAAGTATGTTAGATTTTGATGCCTGCAACAGTCTCTGTGCAAATGAAGCTGCCTTCTAGTGAGTCTTGCTGAGCCCTAGCTGTTCGGCGCCGCATTAGTGGGGGAACCTCGGGGCCTCATTCTCTTCTGGGAAAGCTCCCAGGGGCCACATGTGCATGGCAGGAGAGGCAGAGGCATAGCTGTCAACTTACAGATTTGAAAATAAGGGACCAGCAGCCTTGAAAATAAGGGACCAGCAGCCAAAATAAGGGACCTGCAGCCTCACCTGTTCCAGGCACTCCAGTCTTCCTGTCCTCCTGCAGTCTGGTCAAACTCATGCTGGTAGCTTCGAGAACACTGTTCAACCAACTTCGTAACCAGAGGTTCAACTGAATAGAATCTGAATCACATGCACCGCAAGGCCTATGCAGCCTCAACTTAAGATGGCTCCATGGCCTGGCTTTGCACTGCAAAGTTTGCAGCAGCACGTGCAACAAAATGGCATCCAGCATTCAAAAAACCCCTCAGCTTGCATTAACTAGCCACACACAAAGCATGTAAGCTCCACCCCCCAGTCATTCTTAGACTTCTTATTAGGTGAGCAACACAGCCAAGCAACACAGTTGGAGCCTCCCTCCTCCCTGGCCGGCAGGGAGGGAGGGAGAGGAGCTGCTTCCTTTGAAATTTAAGGGACATCATTTAAGGGACATTTAAGGGATATCCATCAATAAGGGACATGGCACTGGAATAAGGGACTGTCCCTTCAAATAAGGGACACTTGACAGCTATGGGCAGAGGCAGAAGTGGTTGCAAATTTTACCTTAGTACTTGCAGGCTAGCTTTGGCACACACTGACACGTTCCTTTCCACCTTCTATTCAGGCAAGTAGGAAGCACGATCAGTGTTTAGACACATTCCAGCCAGGCAAAAAGACTCCAGGAGGGTGTGAAGCCGTACCTATAAGGGGCGTGGCCTGGATAGAGGGGGGTGGCTGTGGAAATGTCAACGATTCATATTAGCATTTTTGTGTGTGGACAAGTCTGCCTCTTTCTTCGTTCCTGTAGAATTAACTCCATCATGCTTTTTGCAACACAGAAAGCATTTGTAAGATCTCAATCTTTTATTGCGGCAGCACCTACCACTTCGGAACTGCCTATTGATACCCCTTCCCTGTCCTCTTTTTAGCACCTGCTTAAAACATTCTTGGTTTGGCGAGTGAACCCAGATGTTTAGAAAGTTGGTGCGAGTTTTCGTCTGTTTTTAGTCTATTGCTATTTTAACTTGAGAAAGTTTTAAATTATTGTTGTTAATTGTTCTTATTGATAATTTGATAGTTTTATCTTTTGCTTTGAGGTTTGTTTGTTTTTTACAATCAAGCCATATTTAAATAAAAAGCAATGACAAACCTAGGCAGCATCTTAAAAAGTAGAGACATCACCTTGCCAACAAAGGTCCGTATAGTAAAAGCTATGGTTTTCCCAGTAGTGATGTATGGAAGTGAAAGCTGGACCATAAAGAAGGCTGATCACCAAAGAATTGATGCTTTTGAATTATGGTGCTGGAGGAGACTCTTGAGAGTCCCATGGACTGGAAGAAGATCAAACCTCTTCATCCTTAAGGAAATCAGCCCTGAGTGCTCACTGGAAGCACAGATCCTGAAGCTGAGGCTCCAATACTCTGGCCACCTCATGAGAAGAGAAGACTCCCTGGAAAAGACCCTGATGTTGGGAAAGATGGAGGGCACAAGGAGAAGGGGACAACAGAGGACGAGATGGCTGGATAGTGTTCTTGAAGCTACCAGCATGAGTTTGACCAAGCTGCAGGAGGCAGTGGAAGACAGAAGTGCCTGGCGTGCTCTGGTCCATGGGGTCACGAAGAGTCGGACACGACTAAACGACTAAACAACAACAACAACATATTTAAATGTTAGGAAATAATAAATAAACAAACAAACCCCCATTTCTTCCTCCTCTTTGCTTTTGGACCCTGCACCAGATACTGAACATGGGCTTTGTGATGAACTCTACTCAGCTAGATTTGGAGCTGGCTTGGTATTTTTCAGGAGTTTTCTCAGGGAGTCTTCAGAAAGAGCTTTCCAATAGTAATGCCCCCTGCCCCACCCCACCCGGGTTGGCACATTATATCAGCCAAGAAGCACTGAGAACATCAGGATGCCAAGACCTGCAGGTTGTTGGCAACTATAGTGGCTGACATTGCACCTCCTTCTCACCTCACCTCACCCAAATAACTCAGCTCCAGCTGAGGCTTTATTGGGAGGCATCTGGAGATGGCTTCCTGCCTCCCTGCTGACCTCAGCTGCATTGCTTTTCAGGAGAGCACTGGATGCCTGGACCTGCAGGGAGTTGCTGAACGTGGCAGCTGGTGACACCTGAGCTCCCAGGGCGCTCTCCTTGCCTCAGCAAACAGCAAAGCCCTTTTCTAACAAGCTTGGCTCTCAGGGACGGCTGGAATAGTAATTGTCAAATGTACAAAGGAGCAGACTAAGGGCGGCGTGCATACAAAGGCCACATTCACGCCATACCTTTAAAAGCACTATGGTACCACAGAGGGTGGCGCTGTGGGTTAAACCACAGAGCCTAGGGCTTGCCGATCAGAATGTCAATGGTTCGAATCCCCATGACGGGGTGAACTCCTGTTGCTTGGTCCCTGCTCCTGCCAACCTAGCAGTTCGAAAGCATGTCAAAGTGCAAGTAGATAAATAGGTACCACTCTGGCGGGAAGGTAAATGGTGTTTCCATGCGCTGCTCTGGTTTGCCAGAAGTGGCTTAGTCATGCTGGCCACATGACCCAGAAGCTGTACAACAGCTCGCTCGGCCAATAAAGCGAGATGAGCGCCACAACCCCGGAGTCATCCGTGACTGGACCTAATGGTCAGGGGTCCCTTTACCCTTTACCACTTTAAATAGTTGTGGTTTCCCCCAAAGAATTCTGGGAGCTGTGGTTGGTTAAGTGAGTCGTTAGCTGTAGTTGGTGCTGAGAGTTGTTGGGAGTATGAACAGATAACTAAATAAAACAAGCAAATAAACCATCCCCAGTGGGGTTTAACAATCAGACCCTTTTCATAGGGAACTCTGGGAATAGTAGGAAAAGAAATAGGGGTCTCCTAAGTACTCGGGTGGCGCTGTGGGTAAAACCTCAGTGCCTAGGACTTGCTGATCATATGGTCAGCAGTTCGAATCCCCGCGACTGGGTGAGCTCCCGTCGTTCGGTCCCAGCTCCTGCCCACCTAGCAGTTCGAAAGCACAACCAAGTGCAAGTAGATAAATAGGTACCGCTTTATAGCGGGAAGGTAAATGGTGTTCCGTGTGCTGCGCTGGTGCTGGCTCGCCAGCTGCAGCTTCGTCACGCTGGCCATGTGACCTGGAAGTGTCTTCGGACGGCGCCGGCTCACGGCCTATAGAGTGAGATGAGTGCACAACCCTAAAGTCTGTCAAGACTGGCCCGTACGGGCAGGGGTACCTTTACCTTAAGTACTCTCAGCATCCTTCACAAGCTACATTTCCCAGGATTCTTTGCAGGGGGAAGCAAATGGGGTATCATAATGCTTTAGATGTATGTTGTGAATGCAGCCTAAGGTTTACTCAGGAAAGTAATGAACATGACTAACTTGGGTCCATTCAATTCTGTAGGTCTGCTTTGAGTAAAACGTAGCTGAGTAACACTCTTGAGTATTCAGCCTACCTTTGACATACATCCTGTAGTGTGAAATATGGATGGGGGCTGGAATTGGATTCAGTCAGCATTTAAAGGTTAACCCGCCCCCTCAGTTGCCACTTTCTGAAACAATCCACGAACTGATAAACATTTGAAATCCACACTTTTTATGAAATCTGCAGTCCAGCCAAATAATGTGTACAAAAATGCCTATGTTAAGGTGAGGTGTGCATGAAAATGTGTTTGTTAGTGAAAATAACATACAAAAAAAAATGTATTATATAAGGGAATGTTGTATACAAATATGTGCATATTGAGAGAAGTCCCAATGTATGGATGAGTTTAAAATGCTGATGAACCTTTTTTAAAAAATAATAATCACAAACTGATGTGGAAACGTGGAGAAACAGAACAATGTAAAATGAAAAGACTTGCACATCCCTCCTTTGAAATATCCTTTGTGCTGCTTTTGTTTGCCAGTGGAGGGAAAGTCACTAACTAGATGGGTAACAACCTAGGAACCAAATGCACACCACCTTAGGTTCTGGGATGGAAGAAAGGTGGGGAGAACACTAACACTGCTACTGCTAATAAATATTTAAACTGAATCATAAATTGGATTAAAATGTCACAGTTCCAGCAATGTTTCTTAAGTCCCAGCGATGTCTGTGACAGAGATTTAGGCATTTGCTTAACGCTTCAAAAGGCTTCAAATGCCATTACATGTGCCTACATTGTACCCATTGTTACTTTTTCTGAAGATGCTGTATCAGAGGTGGGAAACCGTTTTTCAGTCCAATGACCACATTCCCCCACCCAGCATTGGTTGGGGCCAGATGTAAAAAGAGACAGTGCATCAGATGGGACACTTAATCTTGTAAAGGAAGTTGCTTTAAAGCTGTGCAAAAGTTGGAGTTTTCCACACAAATACACACCACACACACACACACACACTGCAATTGCACCATCCTTCTTCCAGGCAAGGAAGAGTTCAAGGATGCATTCCAGCTGCCCAATTGTCCCATTTTAAGTAGGACGTCCTGGATTGAAAGAAGCTGCCCTGGCTTCTGATCCTAATCCCAGTTTTGGCTCCCATGCTCTGGTTGTGCTAGAGCACGGGACCCAAAGACGGTGTGTGGTTTTTGTGTGTGGTTTTTGTTCCATGCAAATTAATTGGTTCCCACCAGAGCACGGGATCAAACAAAATGGAAGTGAAACCTACCCTGCCCCAGTTGCTACTCTTCTCACTCCTTCTGTCCTGGCACTTCTGGAAGCTAGTTTCCAGAAGTACTTCTGCGGTGCTGGTGAAGGTGGCAAGTGAAGTGGGGGGGGAGGGAGAACAATGTGAGCGAATGAGCATAAAAATGGGGGAGTGCTGAGATTTGGTGGGTGAACAAAGGAGTGTGGAGATAGAGCAAGCAGGTAGCACCGAGATTGGGTGGGTGGGTGAACTAAGGAGCATGGAGATGGTGTAGTCAGGATGGAGTGGTGTGTGTGTGTGTGTGTGTGTGTTCCACTGTCAGGAACTGGTCAGAGGAGGAAGGGCGGAGATTGCCTCCCCAACCTGACCCCTCCAGGGAGGAGGAAGAGGAAGACAGTATAGATTTACAACAGGGGTTTGAGGGAGGTAGCAGCTCAGAGGCAGATGAGAGGAAAAGCTGGGAAATCATGGGAGAGCCGGAACAACACCCAGCTGACACATTGTCATGAGAAAGCATTCCAGACCCTCCATCTCCCAGAACCCGGCGAGCCTTAAAAGTAGGAGAGCAAAGAGCTCAAAGACAGAGGGCACGTAGAAGTGATGAATGAGGAAGGGGGAGAGACGAGGGTGTGTGTGGAGATCCACTCGGGACAACGCCATTATCCAAGAGTCTGGGTTCTATAGCCTCTCTCTGTAAAGATTGAAATAAAAATGGACAGTAAGAAACTTTCCCTTGTCTTTATACTTTCCTGGGCAACCAGTCAGGAGCCATTGACAGCATCCTGACACCCACTTTGCCCTCCTGGAATGTTGGAACATATGCAGCCAGGGATAAGCACTCAAGGAGTATGTAGTCCATGTGACAAGGTGTGGCATGGGGAGAGTCTCATGTGTCCAACAGTGAGGCGTGGAGGGCCACATTTGCACCCCAAAGGTCTGAGGTTCTCGATCTCTGCACTGTGCAATGCAGGAAACTGTTTCGCTCTTACTTTGTTCTTCTGTGTCGATTCCTGGCCAAGCGAGACAAACTGATGCAAGATGGATGCAGCCAGATTTCTCCTCCTCCCCACACCCCATCCTTCCACTGGACCTGACTTTCCTGTTCAGATGTGTAATTTCTAGGCTGTGTGTTTTTGTCATAAGTCCAAATGAGTTTCAAAGCAGCTGTGGAGAAATCCAACCTGAATGAGGAACTCCACCGAGTGTGCTGCTAAATAAGGCTGCTGTTGATTATACGATGAGACCCAGCTTCCTGCCAGCATAAAAGGTGCTGCATTTCTCATTTCCATTAATATTGCAACCTGCTACCACCTGTCACTGCAGAATTTAGATTAGGCTTTGTTGTTCATCTGGGCAGTAATATGAAAGAGTAATTCCCGCAAGACGTCACAATGGAGAGGAACAGGAGAGGGATGTCTAGATCAGAGGCAACCAACTCCTGCTCCCTTAAGGATCACTCTGTTTTCCCAATAGTACTGGAAGTATGTTTTGTCCCAGAAAATGACATCCTCTTGAGTGGCCAGGCTCCATCTCGATAGTCAAGGCTTGACAGTCAGGCATCATAGAATACATTATCTCAGGATTGAAGTGCAAAATCCAAAAGATGGCCAGGGTATTAAATGGGTGGGATCCATAGCGGCCCTTACACTTATGTAAGTGAAGGCATCTGCTCACAGAAGAGGAGGGGTGGGATTTTTACCAGCTTCCCCTCTCCCATGCTGATCTTATTTCCTGTTCCCCCATCAGCCCCAGAGAGTCAAGGGACTCAGACCTTCCTGAGAAGGGTGGGCAGTTAGAAGGGGTTCAAGTGGAAATTGGCAAGAATCTCCTCTCCTCCCCCTCCACAAGTGGAACCCTCCAGTGGAGCACAAGACAGTGAGAACACCAACTGGATTCTCCCCAGTATCTCTAGAATAACAGCTTATTGCGGGGGGGGGGGGTTTCCTGCAGCAGAGAAGGCATGATTCAAAGAAAGGGTTAAAGGCTTGCTCCTGAATATATTTAATATTTAGGAGTTTTTAAAGCTGAACTGTAATGACCAATGGGAGAGATGCTACCAATTTGAAGGAGAAACTTGGGGGGGGGAGCAGGTGTTTAAATTCTTCCTTGCACCATTTTCATAACCAAATACCACCCCCAGGCAATATTTGCACCAGTATTCACCCCCCCCAGGTGTCCAATGACAACTGTGTGTGTGTGAAAAAATATGTGTGGGGAAGAGTTTTAACCCCTATCCCATGCTGCTACTCATTTATTCGTTCCAGGGCATTCTGGGGTGGGATGGCAGCCCTCACAGACACCATTTTGTTGAAGGAAGCCACTCCCCTCCCCAATGCCGCAGAAGCATACAATGCCCAGGAAGTTCAGGGTGAATTAAATGGTGGCCATTCAGGACCAGCTGCAGGAGTGAGCTCTGCTGCTGGACAGAGGCAAGCCATTCCCTTCCAAATGGTACCAATCCATACTCATTTGTCCCTCCGAAGGTTTGTTTTGAACAAATGAAAATAGAATCCACATGTTCTCCCTTCTGAAACAAACCTGTACACTAGAATCTGTACACTTAGGAACATAGGAAACTGCCTTATATATTTATAAATAAGACTATTGATCCACCTGGCTCAGTACTGCCTACAAGGACTGGCAGTGGCTCTCCAGGGTTTTGGAGCGTGGGACCTCACAGTCCTACCTGGAGATGCTAGAGACTGAAAACAAGGATCTTCTGCCTGAAAGCAGATGCTCTACCATAGAATTGTAGCCCTTCCCCTACCACAGAGATTTGGGGTAAAGCTGTTAGAATTCCTGCTCCATGATTGCAGTCATGGGATTTTTGTCTATCACATGACGGTGTATGTTTTGACTCCACAAAGTGGGAAGTGACAGAGACAGGATGTTTGTGTTACTGTGTTCCGTGAAGTGGGACTATTGTCCTTTGTTCCTTCTCTTTGCTGTCTGATGCTAGAGAGAGAGGGAGCCATGTTGCAGTGCTCCATGTGTGTTTATATGTAAATAAAGTAGATTAGCCAAAATGCTGAGTTGCTGAGGTCTGTTACGCAAGCTGCAAAGACTCTGCAGATCCCTAAGTGTGCTGATGTCTGTTGGTATCAGTCACTGTGTTGTTCGGGCAGAAGAAAGTTTTTGAAGCTCCTGAATGATCGAGCAGGAGGGAGGGAACATGCCAGTCAGGCATGTGTCTCAGCCAGAGTCCTACGCAAGTGTAGGATGAGCTCTTGACAAAAGCTACATCCTACACAGGTGTCTCTGTGTGTTTATGTGCAGGGCCAGATTAAGATATTTTCCTGCCCGAGGAAAAGAGCAAGATGGTGATGTTGCCACCACAATCCAGGCATGGAGACCTTAGGCCATTGCAACACTGTGCTCAATGTCAGGGTTGCCCTGTTTTTATGCAGCAAACCCAAGCTAGGTGAAGTGTAAACCAAGGCTTGCAGGATTTCCGAATGTCAAAGGCTAGAGGTGGAATTTCTTCTTGGAGAGTGGAGAGTGTGAAAAGGTGGCTGCCCTCTTTGTTAAATGATTCAGGGCTACAGAGAAGCATGCGTAATTAATAAAGCAAGGCCATAACAATCCATCTTGCTGCAGCGAGCTCTTACACCCCAGCCATTAACGGAGATAAGCCTTTCCCTTTCCAACTGAGCCCATTGTCATGAAAAGGGCGGAAGCTGGACATTGATGGAGAGATGAATTGCCTCTCTGTGCTCGATGGCTCAGAGTCATCATTAAACCTCCACAGATCAATTATGTCTCCCCTTAGTTTATTAATGACACTCTTATCTAGTTTTAATTCCAGGGCACTAATATTTAAGGAAGATGTTCCACTGAATATAATAGGCCATTGGAAAGACACAGCTTCAGTCATTTTTGCCAATTATTCCCCAAGAGGTTTATATAGCAGAAGATATTAGATAAGGCCACCAGTCCTTTGTTAGGCTGATCTGTTAACAAGAAACTTCCATCCCTCAGTACTTTGCCCGTATGGCTCTCTGTAATGGCAGACACGTATGTTGGGTAAATCAATTTCTTCTACTTTTGAAGACAGTATAATTTGGAGGTTGTATCTCTCTCACTCTACATTTCTGTGTCTTAACTGTACAAGCCTGGACACTGGCATCAGGCACAGGAACCACATCCTGCAAATCTCCTCTATTACTATACCAGCTTTTGGCCCTTAAGACTGCAGATGAAATTTTGGGAAATGTCTAGACAATGTGTGATGCCATTACAAAAGATAGAGGCCGTGCAGATTGTCTTCCAGTGGTCAAGCAGTGGGTGGACAACCATATTACTCTTCCATTTTGCAGTCTTTGCATCCCAGAGATGCATGTTGAGCAAAGGAGAGAAGGGAAGCAAGGACCAGCCTATCGGTTCTGCTTTGACTAGCAACTTTTGGTTCCTTCTCTCTTTAAACTGCAACTTCCCCATAAAGGTAAAGGTACCCCTGCCCGTACGGACCAGTCTTGACAGACTCTAGGGTTGTGCGCTCATCTCACTCTAGAGGCCGGGAGCCAGCGCTGTCCACAGACACTTCCGGGTCACGTGGCCAGCATGACGAAGCTGCTCTGGCGAACCGGCACCAGAGCAGCACACGGAAACGCCGTTTACCTTCCCGCTATAAAGCGGTACCTATTTATCTACTTGCACTTAAAGGTGCTTTCGAACTGCTAGGTGGGCAGGAGCTGGGACCGAACGATGGGAGCTCACCCCGCCGCGGGGATTCAAACCGCCGACCATGCAATCGGCAAGTCCTAGGCGCTGAGGTTTTACCCACAGCGCCACCCGCGTCCCCATATTAACTGGTAATTTAGTGCATGGTTTGCTTTTTCACCCTCCACCTCACAATTTTATTTTTTCCCTTTTGTGCCATGCTTTTAAGGCTGTTAGCCTGAGAGCAGGGACTGTTTCTGTACTACACCGGGAGTCTTTTTCAGCTGAAGATTTCTGCAAAAGTGCATGTGTATTCTACCCCCTCCTCCGCAAGAATTTTCCAAATGGGTAAATTACAAGTTATTTCACTTACTAGCATAAGAACACATCTTTCACTGCTACCTGTCACCTTTCCTTTGTAAGAAGTTCCTGGGTTGCTGTTGAACAGATGCTCAGGAAACTGTTGAAAAGAAAATCTTTCACCATCATATCCTTCAGAACAGACTTACTCCTCCTCCCTTCCTTTGTTAATCTTCAATAATCACCTGAAAACCCTGTAGTTCCAAATATGCAATTCTCGTTCTAAAAAGATGAAAACCATGAACGTCCATTGCATTCCTAGTGAAAGTGAGTACCGGTGATCAATGGCCACAGTTTAAGAGTCACCAATATAATTAATCAAGTTGTTGTGTGACAGTCCTAAAATAGATTACTGGTTTCTGGACTGTCTTCAAAGGCAGCCCCACAAAGCATATATTATGGTAGTCTATTCTTTCTCTCTCAATCTCCTCTCTCACTCTTTCTCTCTGCTTGCAACAGGTGTGAGAACTGGAGTGTCCAAAATGCCAGACTGACTCCTGAAGAAGCTCAGAAATTCTCTAGGCATTTCCTAGCCCTTTATGTTGTAATTCTGTGTAACGGTTCCCCGCCGTGTTCGTGCTACGCCAAGCTCTCGTGACTTCAAAAATACCACAGTCACAAATGAACAGGAGGACTGCTTAGCTCTTAAGATGTGTAACTCTTTTGCCTGAGCTTAGTTTTGATGTCATTCCAAATGACCCCCCCCCCCAAGCAGTGGGTGATCTGAGCCAATTAGAATCTGCACAGTTGGTAGCCACTTTAAAAGCTTACTGTATGGCTTCTGTGACTATTTGAGGAGATGCTTGACTGAGCCTTCAAGCAGCACCTGAGCACAAGAGCATTCTTCCTTCTAGCCCTTTCCAGCAACTGGTATTCAGAAGCATTACTGCCCTCGGTGGTGGAGGCAGGGCACAACCATCATGGCTAGTAGCTATGGCCCATGGGGTAAGGCAAAGCGATGGATCCAGTCTACTGACTGGATCCAGTTCCTTACCCCTAAGATTTAGCCGAAAATACTGACAAAAATGTGTAGTATTAAAATATTTTTAATATTTAAGTATTTTTGTGATATTTCTTTTTCAAAAATGGAATGGACTTACAATTGAATACTTAAAGAATGGACACAGAATGGAAACAAGTCTGATCAGGTGCACTGTCTTTGGAGATTACTGGTTTGGAAAACCAAGAGTTCAGATAAACTGGGCCACAATTTACCTACAGATCTCACCAATGAGTTAAATTAGCACACTGCATTGTCTTGTCGTCATAATCCCTCCCTCCTCAGTGCAGACCATGAACCAGGCCATCAAGTTTGATATGGGATTGTTCCGCCCCCCAGCTCCAGCCCCAAGAAGTAGTTGAGTGTTACGAATTAATACAGAAAGGCTCAGCAAAAAATATTTAATTATGCAGAATCGAATGCGATAGGTTGAAAGCTTTGCACTCCCTCAGTGGAGTTCACAGCAAAAACAATAAATAAGTCAACCTTGGTTCCCTGCTTCAATTGGCAGCTGATAAATGAACATAACTCACTGTCATAATTCCATGCTCAGCAATTCGTTTTAGGGGATCTGTTTATTTCCTTTTATTCCAAGGGACTCTTGATTGGTATGAATGCATTCACCTGGAAACAAAACTGCTGTAACACCATTGATTTAGGACAGAACATAAGATGAGCCTTCTGGATCAGGCCAGTGGCCCATCTAGTCCAGTATCCTGTGCTCACATGATGCTCTTGCAATGCCTACAAGCTGATCATGAGCACAATAGCACAATTTTCTCCTGCAATTCCCAGCAAATGGTTTTCAGCTGCCTCTCATAGTGGAGTGTCAGGGACTGGCCGAATGAGGAACAGTGATGGGAGCTGCCTGCCCAGGGAGGGCACAGAATATGACAGCTTAGGTCCTGGATCCTGGTGGTGGGACACTGAGGAGCAGTCTGGAGAAAGGACAAGCTGGAGGTGCCAGAAGCAGGGGGTTTGAGTGATTGAGGGGGGTCAGGGCTGGAGGCTGAGAGCGCAGATTCAGACAGAGAAGAGTAAAAAATTGTCCCTGTTCCACAGCAGCAGGGCAGTCCCAGTCTTGCTGGCTCTCCTCCCACTCTGACACCCCACTCAAGGAGAATCCTGCATGTTGCTGAGCAAATGTGTGACATTATCAGGGTTCAAGGATACATTTCAGCCTGGCAAAAGCCGTCAAGGTGCACCTAGAGAGGGGTGTGGCCTGGAGATTGGGGGAAGTGGCTGGAGAAAGCGTGTGGCCTGAGGAGAGTCCTGAGAGCCAGTTAGAGAGGACTGCAAGGACATATTCACCCCCAAGCCTTTGGGTTCCTCACAACAGAGTGACAGCTACCATATGGGAAGTTGGTTTCTACCCAAAACCACATTCCAGGTGGAGATAGGCTGTGAGGTTTTGGAGGAGTTCCAGACTTCCATCCATCTGAGGGGATTACAGCTTAGAGTTTTGAAGCTCCTGTGTTAGCAGAAGCTGGTCCCTTTATAATGGCAGAGCGTGTTCCATGCATCACCAAGCCCTCAAGGTACTTTTGAAGGATAGTATTACTAGAGCTGAAGCTTTGAAGGTGGCGGGAAGGTGAAGAGCAAAGCAGCTTGTTGAAGTTTCAGCATCTTTATTGTTTCTAGATTGAATTCTGGTCCATTAAGCAGAGGCTTTTAATTGGGTAATGCAATTTCAGAAATACTGTGAATAATAAGTTCATTACATCTATTAGCCGGCAGATGATTACAAAGAAAGAAAAGGAGAGGGGAGAGAGAAAGAAAGGAGATAGTAAATGAGAACCCTTTTGTTGCCTTAAATACCTTCTCCCTACTCCACTACCTAATCAATCTTTAATCACAATGATCTTTCCCTGAATCCTTGGTTCCTGCAATGAGAAACAAATACGACAATTGTCAGGTGAGAAGCTAAACGGTGAAAGGAATATTCGTGTATTGATTACATTAATGTGGTGTTGTGGAAAGCAACAAATGATCTACACCCCTGCAGCTATGATGCAAGTGACTGCTGATGGGGCCACCAACCCAATGTGGGTATTGTATTGATTTCTTCAGAGATTTGGAGACAGAGAGAGAGAGAGAGAGAGAGAGAGAGAGAGAGAGAGAGAGAGGAGTTGTCTGGAGAAGTGCTGATCTGTAGGCAGCCTTTGGGGAAGAGCCAGGAGTGCTAAGAGCATAAGAAGAGCCTGCTGGATCAGGCCAGTAGCCCATGCAGTCCAGTATCCTGTTCTTACAGTGACCAACCAGATGTTAAGGCTGGTTCAACTGCAGGTCAGCATGGAGACTCAGAGATGAGCAGTAAAGTTGATTGTGTATTCTGTTTCCTTGAATAAAGAGAGATACAAGACTGGTCCTGGTATGGCAGTTGCCAGAACTGATAATCTGGGCCTCCCATTTCCCCCTGTCTCTTCCCCAGCTGGCTGTTTTCCCAGCAGCCTTAAACTCCACTGGGGAGAGCCCTCGCCCCGCTCTATGTGCTCTTTGCTCTGCTACGTGCAAAGCTCTCCATGCCCTTGGAGACAAGGGAGGAGGGGAGCTAAACACAGCAGGACTGGCAAGCTCCTGTGAATCTGTTGCAGGCTCAGCCAGTGTGGTATAGTGGTTAAGAGCGGTAGACTCGTAATCTGGTGAACCGGGTTCGCGTCTCCACTCCTCCACATGCAGCTGCTGGGTGACCTTGGGCTAGTCACACTCTCTCAGCCCCACTCACTTCACAGAGTGTTTGTTGTGGGGGTGGGAAGGGAAAGGAGAATGTTAGCCGCTTTGAGACTCCTTCGGGTAGTGATAAAGCAGGAAATCAAATCCAAACTCTCCTCTCTTCTTCTTCTTCTTCTTCTTCTTCTTCTTCTTCTTCTTCTTCTTCTTCTTCTTCTTCTTCAGCCCCCACTTCCACCTATCCTACATCTCCAGGGCTTTCTGCCTCTTCTTCCTCTCCCTTACTCCTCAAGCTTGTCCAACCATTCTGCACCCCCTTCCTCCTCTGATTGGTCTTCATTGACTGACCACCACTCTCCTGGCTCTGAGCCTTCCTCTTCTGAGGTTTCTCTAGGGGGTTCTCCAGCTGGAGCCTCCCACCACTCCTCATCATCCAGCCAGTCCCTGACGTATGTGTATGGGAAACCCACAAGCAGGACCCAATCACAAGATCCTTCTGTGACTTGCAGCAATTGATATTCGGGAGTATTCCTGCCTCCAGCTGTGGAGGCAGAACATAGATATCATTGCTCACAGCCCTTGATAGTCATATCCTCCTTTTCTCTATCCACTTGGCTTATGCCATGCACAATTTTTAAAATTTCTGTCACGTGAAGGCCGAATACACACAATTCCGCAGAGGCATTTTCCCAGATACAATGCATACAATGTCCCCCCCCCCACTAACACGTGTATTTTAGGGACACTTTACCCCAGCACATGCATTTTTGTATACGTTACTCAGCTGCAGAACTGCGCTGCAAATTCTGGAGAAGTGCACATTTTGAAGGATGTCTGTGTATTGTTTTGGAAAGTGGTTCACCTTTGTGTGAACTGAACTGAATTCCTCACCCATCCCTGTTCCACCAACCTAGCCACTTGACTATGATCTATGATTCCAGATAACTGATGACCAAGTTAAATTGCACCGGCCCCAATACAGTACAGATTTGGGGGACTCCACAGCTTACCTCCACCCATTGAAAGATCTGGGGGCAGAAACAAGGAATACGCAGAAAGGAAAACCATTTGTCTGTACTCTGCAGGGGAGTCTGGGAGAAGCTGTGGTAGCCAACCACTTTCCTCCCATTCTTTTCCCAATCAATGGGATATGCCGCTTTGTAGAACTTAAGCATTTGCTTCTGCAATCAGCCCCTTGCAGCCACTAATTACGCCTGTGATTTTGAACTGCCCCGTGTGAAAAACTAGCTTTGTGCCTAAGGAACTGTATTTTTAGATACAATACGGAAACCTATTTGAAGTCAGACATTGGCTCCTGATGCAAGAGGGAGGACTGAGGGTGGACAAAGGTTATAAAGAGGGCAGATGTCCTGCGATGGGGGAGCCAATGTCATCTGGGTACCCTGGCAGGCTGCCTGTTTTCTGGTGCTTTTTACATTGCCCTGCTTGCTGGATTGCTCACTAATTGCCCTAACTGCACCTATGTATTCCCCTCTTGTCTACACTGGGACAGAAGGAGCAGTGTGTGAATTAATTGCAAGCAGAGCACCATTATCTGTGCTACATATTTGCCCACTCTCCATCCTGCAAGGACCAATAAGGTTGGTTAAGCCACTTTTGATTTAGTTTACAGGATGCAAAGGGTGGGGACCAAGAAAAATTAACTGCCATTTTATCTTGCCCCATGTTACAATACAAATGCTCTAATTTATATCAAGGGCAAAATCTGAGGTATATATATGGCTCAGTTCCCACACCTCCACACCTTTGAAGGAAATATACAGCCTAAACAAGAGATGTTACAGAGCTAGAAATTTAATGGCTACTTTGGCTATATTTTCTAGCAACCTGAGGTTTACGTGAAGAGCATAAATTTCTCATTCGGAAAATGAATAATTGTGCAGGCAAAGCTTAGTACTTTGAAGTCAAGTGAGACAGAGCTAAGCAAATGTGTAACTCTCCCATTGAAATCCAGGGGACTCTAAACTGCTTAATTTTGGCTGGATCATGTTTATTTTTTTGAATTGTATAATCTTCTTAATCCAACCCAGAAACCCAAAAGTTCTTGAATTTTCCAGAATGCATATCAATATGCAAAATGGTGTTCAATCACTTGTGTTATTTGCTTAATATGCATCGTCTTGAACCAGCCAAAGTTAAGCATTGTTCATTCCCACTAATTTTACACTCGTGTGTTTCCTTAACTCCTGTGCAGCACAATCCTGGATGTGTTTACCCAGGAGTAAATCACACTGATTTTCAGTGGGCCTTACTCCCATTTAGGATTCATCGAACTCCAGCCTTAATTAACACTTTTATTAACTTGCAGACTATATTATTTAATTTTTCATGGTTTAAGATAGAATTTGAGGGGGTGGGGAGCCAGCAGGGTTCTTCCTTCTCCTGCCTTTTAAAAAAACCTAATTGCACAACACAAAGGAATGTCCTTAAGCCTGCTGCAAAATGGGTTGATTTTTCTTAATTTCAGCAAAGCCACACGCTAAATCCCTGCCGATTACTCCCTGCGCGCTTTTATAATTCATGCCCCGCAGGCAGGAGGGCCCCTGAGCCACAGCGGTGGGTAAAATAAATTACTAGGATTCTCAGCTGTCTGCGGGGAAGGCTCAACGCTCTTCTGCAGGGGATGGAAGAGTCTCTTGTGTCGCTCTGTGGAGCTGAGGGGCCTCTCTTGCTTGGGAATAGACATCTGCTACTAAATCATTTGGTCACCAAGTCCTCTCTTCATGGTTCCTTGCAGCAAAAAAGGCCCGGACTCCAGGTGCGTGCTAGAATTCCTCACCAAGGCCTCTGCGGCACAGTTGTTAAGACACAATGGGCGCGTCTCATCTCTGTGTGAACCCATCGCCTCCCTGCTTTCTTTCTTTTTTTTAAGCTGTCCCCAAAGAGTCTCAGCTTGACAATAGCCACCCCGAGGAAGCACCGTCCCCCTTTATGTTTGTGTTGCCAAAAGAAGCCGCATCTGTTTAAGGTCTAGCGCTTGAAGTGGCTCTATTCAGACCCTCACGGCGGCGCTTGTTCTTTTTTTAATTGCTCCTTCCATTGTCTGGGAAGAGTGCGACACATTTGCGTCCTGAAAGGAAATCAAATGAAGTTAGTCCTTGTTTAGCAAATATTGTCTAGTGCCACTTCTCGTGAGTTTTGTTCCTCTCTGCCTCCTCCTCCTCCCCCCTATTCCCCAGCACTCTTTGTCCCTTTGACACTTCTCCAATTTATAATTAAGTGCGTAAGGGCGGTGGTGACACACATTGTCAAAGCACTTCGGTTAAACTGATACCTCCTGACTCCGACTCAAAGCTCCCTGGCCTGATTATGATCCCAGTTCAATAGGAAAGGGTTGTGTTAAAACCTGTTCCGTCACAGACATTCTGTTCCCTGTTGCAGCACAGAGAATGCAGATGCCCAAACAGTTGCTGTTTACCAGGAAGAGTCCATTCTGTGGGTCCCAGTTTTATGATTATGAATGGAAGACAAAGAAGGATTTCATTGAGAACAAGAAGTTGGTGTTTGCAATGTCTCCCCAAGGCAGGAGTCCATATTTCACAGATAGCACACTTCCCCAGAAACGGTCCATGGTTTATATAGATTCTACTTGGGATTCTGTCATTGGTTGTTGTTTTTCCCCCTGAGGAAAAGAATTAAGTTTTAACTGTTTAACTGAGATGTTGTAATCAGAATAATCACTTTCTACATATACCCCACACGAGAGAATGAATTCAGCCATTCAACAGTCAATAATCCATACAAAACAAACATATCAGAGATCCTTCTCCAATTAATAATATTATTCCGTTGCTCAAAACCCCTGGACCATCATTGCTTCCCATCAGTTCCAGCTATGTGTTAATATGAGGACATTGCCCTTAATTTGCACTGTTTCTCGGAGCGATGATAGTTCTGGTAACAACTCTAATTGCGGGCAAAACTCCTATTGATTTTGAGAGCGGTTTGGGCAGTGTAAGATGCCTGAATTCACACAACAATTTTCAACATGTCCTCCCCTCCAAGCATTTTGTTGTTGTTCTTTTTTCCTTGCCACTTGGCACATAATTCATGTTTCAGAGGTGTCAGATACAGAATTACTATACGAGATCGCACCCCCTTTTCTGTGAGGTTTGCCACAGAGGATGCTCTTAAATTATAAAGCAGAATTAATTGTGGGTTGTTTGGATATTACCAAGGATGACATCATGGCAATGTTTTAATAGCACAGGTGGGCAACCTGCAGCCAGGGGTTACTGGTGGTCCTCCCATCGCTTTCAATACAGCCCCCTAAGCCAGAGAGAGAGAGAGGAGAGAGAGAGAGAGAGAGAGAGAGAGAAGATAAGTCAATGAATGGGTGATGGGTGACTGAAGGGGAGGGAGGATGTTGATTTGTATGTGTTTGTGAACAGGTGTGCATGTGAGAAGAGGGAGGGGGAGAATTAATGCATGGATGGAGGATGGAACAATGGAAGGGAGAAAAGGAGAGGTGGTGTATTGTCATCTTTTTTGCTTTGGTCCTTCTCATTGCCACTGGTCTGTGGCTCCCCCAAGGAGATGTGGCCTTCAGCCTTGATCTACTTGCCCATCCTCTTGTTTTATAGGGTGGGATGAAAGTTTGCAGAACTGGCAGCTTATTCCAGAGTGGGGACATACGATAGGTGGCCTTTGTGACATGTGTGGGTGAGCGATTTTTGACAATCCCCCCTCCAAAAAGCTCAACAACTCAGGGCAATCTCCCCCCAGTTTCTTAATTTTGCGTCCCCCAAAATAGGGGGTGTCTTATACACGGGGGCGTATTATACACAGAAAAATATGGGGTGTGTGTGTGTGTGTGTGTGTGTGTGTGTGTGTGTTTCATTCTCTTGAGCCCAAGAGAGGGTCTTCTTGCTTCCAAAAGTCCTTTGAAGCAGTCTATAAATTATCAGTCCACCGTCTGTCATCACCAACTCCTCCAGGCAGCACATTTCATTTCATAGGTTTTCCTCCCCCCGCCCCAATACAATTTATTCTTTGTGAAATACATTTTCTAACCAACATAGTACAACACATCCTTCACCACACCTGAGGGCACCAGGTTGGCTTGGAGGGTATAGGGTAGGTTCTGACATCTTGCTGCCCCGACACCTTCCAACTGACATGGCTGCTTCACTCTTCCTAATGGTAGAACCGGCCCTGCCGAATGATAAAGCTACCAATTTGCAACCTGTGATGTGGAAGAAGCACAGTAGCTCAGTGGTAGACCTCCTGTAGATGGTCTTAGGATCTATCCACTTCTTCTCCAGGTAGGACTAGGAAAGAGCTCTGTCTGAAATCCTGGAGAGCTTCTGTCAGTTAGTGTAGTAGGCAATGCTAAGCCAGGTAGACCAATGTTTCAGCTCAGCATAAAGTAGTTTCCTAAGAGGCACTACTTAGTAGTTTCCATGTGCAGGTGCAGACGTTGAATTGGGCCTAAGGGGAATAAAAGTCTTGAGAATGTTTTTCTTCTCCCGCACTGCCTCTATTCAGCTCTGAGCCTCTACTGTACTCACAGGATGCAATAGAACAGTTTTATCTGACGACTTAATGTCATTACAACCTTTGGAAATGATGCTGAGATCTTTTTAGGATTAAGCCTATTGAACCTCTGGGAGGCCTGACAGCTGGGAGCTGGAAGCCTTATTCTTGCAGAGACAATTTAAGCAGGGGGTAAAACATCACTGCAACTTTTCCTAGTTAAACTCTAATAGGCTTAGGAAGAGGGGATAATAAAAACAGTTAATGTGAGGCTGGCTCAGAAGTTGAAAATGGGGGAGAAAAGAAGTGTGGGGGGAGGGGGGGCAAGAGAAATTTACAACCGGGGATCATCACAGATCTAGGCAGCAAAGTTAGCCAACTTTTGCCCCAGCCCTTTCCAAAAAAATAGGTTTTAATTGACCGTTCTCATTTGTTGATTTCAGGCCTGTCAGAAGCATTGGTTGAGGTCTTCCATCTTGTGACAGTAATGAATTTTAATGGCACACCACACAGCCTTTTGACACCGAACTCTGAGATGGGCTACGCTTGCTAAAGGGTTCCACATCTCTGACTTGGGAGCTGTCAGGACTGCAGCTGTAGCTAGACAGGAAGATATTCTCTCTCTCTCTCTCTCTCTCTCTCTCTCTCTCTTCACTTCCATTCTCTAGAATCTCCATTTATCTCTGAGATGGCAAGAACCAGATTAAATAGCCAACAAAGAGTTTGCAGTTCAGCCTGGAGCCGAACCAAAGTCAGCCAAAATACATATTTCTGAGAAACGTCCTGTATTTTTATCATCCCCCTACCCCTATGAAAAAGAAGGGTGCTCTGGAGAATTTTCTCCAAATCTTGTCCACCATTTTGTTTTGACTGTCACCATTTAGCACCAACAAAATGCTCTTGATGGATGCGAGGTCCCAGACATTGTGGAGGATGCAACATGGTGGATGCTGTTGCCACTTGTACTGGTGTCTGTGGGTGTGTGGAAAGATAGAGAGAGAAAGAGGAATGATTGATGTGTGGTCCTCCAGTAGTTGTTGCATGCCAGCTCCCATCATCCTTGACCATCGCCCATGTGGGCTGAGGCTCTTGGGAGTTGGCGTCCATCAATATTTGAGGGCCACAGCATTTCCACTGCTGGCATAGATTGAGCTGATGAGAATCAAGCACACACACACACACACAAAGAGAGAGAGAGAGGCATTGTGTGTCACCACCGCCGCCCTTTATTATTTCCAGAGTTTGTAGCAAAAATTGAGGACTTTATAGCAGATTCTTTTATTATTAAAAATGTCAGTGGCAACAGCAACCCCCAAACCTAGAAATGGGTTCTGATAGCTTAGCAACCTTAACAATCTTTTCTAGCCCCCTCCCAAACTCAACATGTTTGTTTCTCTTTTATTTCATTTATTATTTTTTAAAGAAAATAAAAATATTTCTTTCTCCCAGTTGCAAGATTGAAAAATGCAAAATGTTTTGCCTATAAGGTATGGAGCTCAGCTATGTCACAAACTCCAGTTGCCTGAAGAAGACGGTGGTCAAAAGAATACCATAACATAACAAAAACCTCTTGTCCTTCAAGTGCCAGTCATTACAGCAGGGACAGAGAGCCTGTGACCTTCTAGATGTTGTTAGACTCCAACTCCCGTCAGTCCCAGCCTGCTCTGACAATAGCCAGGGATGCTGGGAGT
This sequence comes from Podarcis raffonei, assembly GCF_027172205.1. NCBI lineage: Eukaryota > Metazoa > Chordata > Lepidosauria > Squamata > Lacertidae > Podarcis > Podarcis raffonei. The sequence goes on from NC_070612.1 coordinate 11,956,728, forward strand.
TGTAGTCCAGCAACTTCTGAAGGACCAGAGGTCCTCCACCACCAAAAGGGAAAAGAAAAAGAAAAAAGAAAAGGTTGGTGTGTGTATTTTGTATGAACAAGGAAGATGTCTGCAAAAAAAAGGAAAGGGAGAAAAATAGAAGAGCCACTGAGATAGTCTGTGGTTTAACTTGTCAACTCAACAAGTTCTTCATGATCAGCTTCAACTACTGTCATTAAATCTTGACCGGGGCACTCCTAATTTGTCTTGCTGTCAGACGTGCTATGTGCAATAACCATGCTTTGCCCTTAATTATTCTGCAACGTACAGCAGTGCCAGAGATAATCTGACCTCAGCCTCAGTTAGATTTGTTGGTGGGAGAGAAGATGGTGTCTTCTTTCTTTCTTTCTTTCTTTCTTTCTTTCTTTCTTTCTTTCTTGGAAAAAAGCATTATGGATGTTTCTTCCTTTTTTCCTGCAAAAGGAAGAGCAGCAAAATGGAAACAGGTGCAGGCATGGAAATAATGGTTGCATTTTGAGATCACTAGAAAGCCGTCTGCAAATTGTCTGATATCCGGAAGGGAAATGATAATAACAGGTAGGAACTCTACTCTTAAAGCATCAAAGGATGGGAGGGGTGCAACTTTACATGAAGGGCAGCTCAGACTCATTTATTCAAATTGCAACCTGGATACCCATATTTTATGCATAACTCGGCTGCTATCCAGCTATATGTGAACTAGAAGCCCAGGCTGGATAATTGGCGGTTGGGGAGGCACAAAAGGTGGAGGGAAGGGACAGGCAAAATCCAACTCATAATCAGTTTGTTAGCTGTTAAGGAACCACAGGACCCTATATTGTTTCTGATTCTTTAGCTGAGGTTCCTGCATTGCAGAGGGTTGGACTAGATGACTCTAGTCCAACTCTACAATTCGGTGACTCTATTAATCTAATGACATAGCAGGTTAAGGCTGCATTCTAATCTTAGTGAAAGACTCATGGTCTAATTGCCTGTGCAGCTCTGTTGAAATCTAAAGCTCCCCATTGACTAAAGCAAATGCTGATGGGATTGATAGGTTAGTGTACAAAGGGTTTAAGCACCCCTTAACTCTACTTAGTATACCGCCCCACCATGAACACAGTTTTATTTTAGTACCTGAGAACACTGAACTTGGAGCGGCCGCCGAGACCACATAACACTGGTCTTGAAAGACCTACATTGGCTCCCAGTACATTTCCGAGCACAATTCAAAGTGCTGGTGCTGACCTTTAAAGCCCTAAATGGCCCCGGGCCAGTATATCTGAAGGAGTGTCTCCACTCCCATCGTTCTACCCGGACACTGAGATCCAGCGTCGAGGGCCTTCTGGCGGTTCCCTCACTTCAAGAAGCAAAGCTACAGGGTCATTGGCTTGCATTCTTGTTTGTCCTTGATTGTTTCTGCCTGTCTAGAATGTGTCTTTGAACACTGATAATTCCTCTCGCTTGCCTGGGTGAAGGGTAGAAACTAGCCTACTGTACAAAGGTAAAATTTACATTGATTGCTCCACCCACTTTTGTCTGTTGTCCCACCCAGCACTGGCCTGTGGCCCCAGGAAGGTTTGCCAGGAGGAAAGGTGGCCCCCTGCCTGAAAAACGATCCACATCCCAGACTTAGTGTAAGCAAAACATTAGCTGAGTCATCAATGGGGGCCAGCTGGCGAAGATGAAAACTGGTGCATTACTGGAGACTGAAAACATATTGAAATTGCTTCCCTCAATTGTCCCCACTAATTCACACATGCATTTCTAGTACCAGGCAATGGTGTGAATATACAGATGGGCCATCACAGATTTGACTATGGCTAGAACTTCCTCCGTTAGGAATAACTTTCTGAGAGTAAGAGTCATTTGACAGTGGAATGGACTCCAGAAGGTGGTGGACTCTCCTTCATTTGAGGTTCCTTGGATATTTTTTTAAGCAGAGATTGGATGGCCATCTGTCAGGGATTCTTTAGCTGTGATTCATCTATTGCTGGGGGTTGGACTACATGGCCTTTAGGTTCCCTTCAACTTTACATTTCTTTAATTCTATGAACTTGTATGCCACTTCATCATAACACCTGGAGAACAGAAGACTTTATATACAGTGGACACTCGGGTTGCGAATGTGATCCGTGCGGGATGCACGTTCGCAACCCGCAGTGTTTGCAGCTCACAGTGGCGCGTCTGCACACACGTGGGTTGCGATTCAGCGCCCCTGTGCATGCACAAAGTGCGATTTAGCGCTTCTGTGCATGCGCGACCCCCCAAACCATTCCAGTACTTCTGGGTTTTGGCGGTTCCGTAACCCGAAAAATGCAACCTGAAGCGTCTGTATCCCGAGGTATGACTGTATTTGCAAGAGATAGTATATCTCATTTCTCCCAGTTATAGTATATCTCATTTCTCCCAGTTACCAGCTCTAGATAGTTTCTTGTTCTGCACAGGTCAGTTATTCACTATCTTCCCCACTGTATTGAAAGGTATTGCATTCCATTTAAATTATAAGAATGATTTCTAAATTTACATCCAAGTATATAAATCAACATATGCAAACCAGTGTCTTCTACTGATCTATTCTTTGGTGTGTGTGATTAATTTCCTTTGTACAATGCTTAAGTGACCCCCCCCCCCGACTTTCTTCCCTAATGCTTTGGCTGTGCCACTTAAATGTTGCCACTTAAATAGTTGAGGACTCTCAAATTTTTCACATTCTGAGAAGGAAGCAAGTTTATGTCTTACTCAGAGAAAAAAAATACACAACTGGCTTAGAAGAGGTGGGTGAAAGGGGGATCTTTTAGAGCAAGAATTTCAGGGATGCAGAAGGCCGCACATTACAATTCAGGAGCAGGAGGAGGGCAGCAGCAACATCCTTCTGTTTTTTCCTTGGAGTTGAGAGCTTCGGTCTCTATTGACTGCTTTTAAAGTTAAAACATGAGGTGAATCCTAAATTCTTAAAACAACAACTGAGAAAGACAATATTTGCAGGCAGAAGGCAGTCAGTACACACAGGCCTCTCGAAAGCTAATCCTTTGTTGTTGTTTTTCCTGGGGATGCTTCTGAAATTATCCTCATTCAGATTGCCTGCCACCCAATCTCCAATACACACACACACACACACAATTTCTGAACTCTGAATCACTAGATCTTGGTTAATGCATTTTGGGAAGGATTTTCTTTCAATGATAGAGAATCAAATTTGCATGCATAATGTCTCAACACCAATCTGTAGAGTGTTCCATATACAGTGGTACCTCAGTTTATGAACTTAATCAGTTCCAGAAAAACTGAAACTGTTCTTAAACCAAGGCATGCTTTCCCTAATGAGGCCTCCCACCGCCAGTGCCCTTCTACCATTCAGCTTCCATTCTTAGACCAAGGTAAAGTTCGCAAACCGGGACACTACTTCCGGTTTTGCGGAATTGGTAAACCAAATAGTTCATAAACAGGGCTGTTCTTAAATCGAGATACCACTGTATGGCTTAGTGGAACCTAGGGATGCTACGGCTCATTTCATTTCATAAGAATGTAAAAAATGCCTGATGAATCATTCCAATATTGTCATGGGACTGCCAGAGAATGCTGGGAAGGAGGAGGAACATTCAGAGGGAGGTGGACAGGAAGTGACGGATGGGGAAGGGGGAGAAAGCCAGGAGGCGGAAAGGCTCTTCGATGCAGAAGCAGAGCCCCAGCACCGCACAGGAAGTTCTGGCACCGATGGTGAGGTGGTGCCTATTCCATCTGCCCAGGAGAGGAGAGAGTTAAATAGGAGGGGGGAGAGGTGTCACAGGAAACTTCCCCGCCTTTTCTGTTGGAGGAGAAGCCGGCAAAAGCCACTCCCAGAATCTGCACTGGAGGATTCAGATGCATGATAGTAACATGCTGCCTGTAGATATGTAAAATAAAGAACTGTAAATATCTCTGAGTGAGCAGAGGTGCTTATTGCGAAGAGCATACACACGCCATCACAAATAGTCCAGCTTCCTGTTCTCATAGGGGCCAACCAGATACCTGTGGGAAACCCACAATCGAGACCCAAGTTCAAGAGCACTCTCCCCGCCTACGATTTCTAGCCTTATCTTCCATGAATTCATCCAATATCCTCTTTTAAAGCCACCCATGCTGGTAGCCCCCATTTCTTCTCATGGAAGCAGATCCAATAGTTTAGCTATGTGCTGTATGAAGAAGGACTTTATTTTGTGTGTCTTGAATGTATAGTAGGAGAAATTTGCACTAAAATGCTGATTAAATTTCAAAAGACTTAAAAATTAAAAGTAAATAAAAATACAAACTATTGTGGAAAAACTGAATTTAAGATGGGGAGGGGGCAGAATGAGAAACTGAGAAAACAAAAAATGACATTATCAGCCCATCCCTGTCTAGAACTAAGAAGGAGCGCAACAGAGGCAGCATCATAGATAGCTGGGCCATTTTCTAAAATGGAAGGAATTTTCTTTGCAAGGCTAGCAAACTGCACGTCTGGAAGGTTCAATTGATCAACAGGCTGGGGAAAAGATGCTATCTGTGGCATCTTTCCCAGACCAAAGTGCTGAATTGTTGTATCAGTTTTCTCTACGATCTTCCTCTCTCGCTTCAGCCCGCCCTCCCCCTGCTGCTGCTCATTCCAAAATTATGTTTGCAAAGATTTCTCTTCCTCTAACTAATCCATTAAAGTCTAGTTCAAGGATAGATGCAGACAACACCGCTTTAACTTCGCCTTGATCTTGCTTGTACCAACAAGGCCACTGAGCAAAATCAATAGCAAGTGCAGAGACCTCAAGTACGGTTCTGCACACCTAGAGGATGCCATTCCTTTTCAGTTAGTGGGAGTGTAAAAGAGCTGGAGAGGCTGGTGATGTTCTTTTTTATTCTACACAAGATCCATTGAAGTGAATGGGAACTGCTCCAGAGCACATAACTACAAGGTACAGTGGTACCTCGGTTTACGAACTTAATCCGTCCCGGAAGTCCGTTCTTAAACCAAAGCTGTTCTTAAACCGAGGTTCGCTTCCCTAATGAGGCCTCCCACCACCAGTGCCCTTCCACCGTTCAGTTTCCATTCATAGAATGAGGTAAAGTTCACTAACCGGAACATGACTTCCGGTTTTGCGGAGTCCGTATACCGAATAGTTCGTAAACAGGGCTGTTCTTAAAACGAGGTACCACTGTAATGTTATCCTCCTGAGGCTAGGGTGTCCTCTACCACTAACCTAGGAGTTGGGAATCTCACACCTTGTGGCCCTCCAGGTCTTTATCAGGCCCTTTGCTCAAGCAAAGACCTCTCCCACAGGTCACACTCCTTATCAGGTGGCACCTTTCACTGGCCCTGCTTTGTGACCTCCCAGAATTGCTTGCCTACATGGAGAGATGCTTATGTGGAAACCTCTGACTTTTGCATGGCTAGAATGTACCCTATTACCCAGAGTTAAGAATCACTTCTGTTGTTCAGCCCTCTTGCCTCTGGCTTCGCCCACCACTGGAATGAGGTCTCCAGAAGGTTGCCCTCGAGGTAATATGACCCTTGGGGTGAAAAAGGTTCCCTCTCTCTTTGCCAGTCAACATCTCCTCCATGGAATTCTGTGCTACGTTAGTTGAAGAGAAGGAGAACCACTGCATCTTCAGTGCAGGATCTATTTTGGGGAAGTATCCAAGCCGCGGAGCTTCACTGAACACAGTGAAAAATAGCATCACACATACATGTTTTGTCATTCTTGTTCCTGACTAGTACATTCGTTTTTTTGTTGTTCTTCCTGACAAGTAAAGCTTCACTATAATTCATAAGATTGCTCCACTTGGGTAGTTCTGTCAGGCAAAATCAAGACGGATTCAGCTTTCTTGGACCTAGACAATGACTCTTGCCCTTTTTAATATTCGTTCTTCAAAGGCAATGTAAGCAGTATATCCTCCCTTTGTTCAGCAGTCAGCTGCAGCAGGGTGCCCAGCAATGTAGGAATTCATGTTTGCACCTTAGATCTGTGAATATTATTGTTTTTGCCCACCAAAATAATTGCCCTGGAAAGCACCTCTGAGCAGCTTTCTGCAAACTGTTTGATCCTTTCCACTTATAAAACATTGCTAACTGAACAGCTGGACACTGCGTGGATTTCCATGTTTTCCAGGATACCTTCTGATATTACTTCATCACTGTATCATCTTTTGAATGGGTTTTCAAATGAGTATCATTTTTCTCTCCTTCCACGCTCTTGAAAGACCAGTTGCAGATAAGCCAAAAAAACCGGTGTTCTTGTGAGTGCCATGAACATGGATTTGGCACACTGAAATTAACTAAATTGACATGAGTCTTAAACAAAGAATGATCCATGCAGCCAAATGTAATTGAGAATGGCAAGAATCCAATGCAGAGTTAAGCACGCTTAAGCCCATTGATTTGCCCATGTCCTGATGCAGTTTAAGGCAGCTTGAGATGTCCGTGTTTCGTTTGCTACAACTAAAATGGGCATTGTAGCTCAGCAGCCACTGCACCTCATTGATTTATTTTCAAAGGTTCTTAGACCACCTTTCAGCTGGGGTCTCCAAGGCAGCTTACAAAAAGATTTATGAAACGTTGGTCTTCCAATGGTGGGTCAGGACCCATTATCAGGTCACATAGTCTGATCTAAGATGGGTCACACTGCCAGCACTATTAAGATACAAATAAATGATAAAATAAGGAATATCTCTCCCCAATGCATTTTTGGGTTAAAGGTGGGTCCCAGGTCTGAAAACGCTGAAGACTACTGGTGCATAGCAATGTACAAGAAAAGAAAGTCACAGACCTAAAGCATGGAGTTTAGAACTTATTATTTATTCACCTAGGAGAACTAAGAGGTATTTACTTGGCACCAGAAATACAGCAGCTACTAGCTATGATGGCTGTATTCCAACTGGGGAGGCATTATGCCTCTGAATGCCTCTTGTGATGAGCTGCAGGTGGTAGAGTGCCATTGCACTCATGTCCAGCTTGCAGGCTTCCATGGTTATCTGGTTGGCCACTGTGAGAGGAGGATGCTGGACTAGATTGGTCAATGGCTTGATCCAGCTGGCTTATCTTCATTCTTATGTAGTGCCAGGTGGTGCATGGGACGCAGGTGGTGCTGTGGTCTAAACCACTGAGCCTCTTGGGCTTGCCAATCAGAAGGTCGGTGGTTCAAACCCCCATGTTGGGGTGAGCTGCTGTTGCTCTGTCCCAGCTCCTGCCAACCTAGCAGTTTGAAAGCATGCCAGTGCAATAAATAGGTACCGCTCTGCAGGAAGGTGAATGGTGTTTCCGTGCGCTCTGGTTTCCGTCACAGTGTCCTGTTGCATCAGAAGTGGTTTAGTCATGCTGACCACATGTCCTGGAAAGCTGTCTGTGGACAAATGCTGAAAGCGAGATGAGTGCCACAACCCCATAGTTGTCTTTGACTGGATTTAACCATCCAGGGGGCTATACCTTTTGCTTTTAGTGCCAGGTGGACACCCTTAGAGAGAACATGTCACAAATGGGGTCCAACACCAAAAAGGGCCCATTTCCACTTGACAACCGGCTCCAGTTGTCACCCAGTTCCAAGGCCCCCAATTGATACCTAGAAAATCTCACTTCCAAGGGTGGCAGGACCTGGAGGATAGCCTCTGAGGCTGATCTTAATGATCTTAATGAACTGGCAGGTTCATACAGGAACATGCCATTCTGTAGAGACATGAAGGCGGGATAGCTCAGTTGGTAGAGCATGAGACTCTTTAATCTCAGGGTTGTGGGTTTGAGCCCCATGTTGGGCAAAATATTCCTGCATTGCAAGCTGTTGAACTAGATGACCCTGCTGGTCCCTTCCAACTCTACAGTTCTATGGTTCTATGAATGTATCTCAACACTTGATGACTCACAGGTCAACTGACTGAGTAGGGGGGGAAATGAGCTGAGGCTTTTCGTCAGGCTTCTCTGTCTGGCCCATAAAACTTTCCCCAGCCACACCAGTATATTATATTTTAAAATGAGGTTTCAGAGTTTTTAGGGGTTTTTGAATGTCTTATGTAGATTTTTCCATTTCATTGTTCTGTATGGGACAATGACAATAAAGATATCATATCATATCGCTTCCCAAGTACCACCTTCACTAGTCTAGTTTTGCACCCTCCTTGCCTGATTGCAATGCACCCTTGAGCTCTGATTGTTTCGATGGAGGATAGAGTGGGGTGTGTGTTGAAAACAGTCTACTGTACAAAGGTAAGATTTACATTAATTGCTTTGTTCACTTTTTCCTCTGGCTCCATCCGCCGCTGGAATATGGCCCTCAGAAGGTCACCCAGAAGGGAATGTGGCCCTCCAACAAAAAAAGTTTTCCCACCCATGCTTTAAAATGGGCAAGCAAATGCACAGGAGTGCAGGACTCACATGCAAACACTTTATAAATCTTTTGATTTAGCACATTCCTATATTGTCATATTGATGGGCCCCAGTGGGCCCATCACCTCCTGGCAAATAGAAGGGGAAGAAATGGAGGCAGTGAGAGATTTTACTTTCTTCGGCTCCATGATCACTGCAGATGGTGACAGCAGCCACGGAATTAAAAGTCGCCTGCTTCTTGGTAGAAAAGCAATGACAAACCTAGACAGCATCTTAAAAAGCAGAGACATCACCTTGCCAACAAAGGTCCGTATAGTTAAAGCTATGGTTTTCCCAGTAGTGATGTATGGAAGTGAGAGCTGGACCATCAAGAAGGCTGATCGCCGAAGAATTGATGCTTTTGAATTATGGTGCTGGAGGAGACTCTCGAGAATCCCATAGACTGCAAGAAGATCAAACCTATCCATTCTTAAGGAAATCAGTCCTGAGTGCTCACTGGAAGGACAGATCCTGAAGCTGAGGCTCCAATACTTTGGCCACCTCATGAGAAGGGAAGACTCCCTGGAAAAGACCCTGATGTTGGGAAAGATGGAGGGCCCAAGGAGAAGGGGACGACAGAGGACAAGATGCTTGGACAGTGTTTTTGAAGCTACCAGCATGAGTTTGACCAAACTGTGGGAGGCAGTGGAAGACAGGAGTGCCTGGCGTGCTCTGGTCCATGGGGTCACGAAGAGTTGGACATGACTAAACGACTAAACAACAATATTGTCATTCTTCCATCATGGAGCTGATGATGTGCTGGGGTCTCTGACCAGAGCCAGACTTGCTCATCTTCAGCATTGCCTACCCTCAAAGTGATTTTTCTTACGCATGAGAAGCTGCCCAGGAAAAAATTCTCTCCTCTATATAACTAGCTCTGTGATCCTTGGCATAGGCTTTCCTTTTTTCTCAGGATCCAACCGTTCAACCCGTAATGCAGGTTCTTAAACTGCTACAGGTCTAAATGGCATTAAACTCGGATTATTCTGTGTAATGCTGCAGCAGAAGAAAATCTCTTTCATCGTTATTCCTCCCCCCTCCTTTTGGCAACATTTTTAGTCTGTATGTTTTTGCTCGACTTCTTGGCCCCAGTGTCCTAGATATTAAATCTCTACCTGGTTATTAGTACTTCAAGATTACATAGGCATTTAAAGAGGGATTGTGCTTCAAATCTTCTTTCGGTCCAGCAGTGAGGCATCCATCAAAGTTGAACTGATGCTTCAGTCCTCTCTCTCTCTCTCTCTCTCCTACCCCCATCTGTTATTGCAATTCTAGCCATCATTTCCACGAGTGGATTGTCAGAGGCATAATATGACAACTTGTGTTGCGTTGGTGCACAACGTGGATTCTTCTGGCAGAGGCTGGGAACATGCCCAAAGATTTAGGCAGCCCACAGAACATCTCTGTACTACAGTTTGTCTGCCAATGATACGGTCTGAAATTTTAGAGTGGTGTGATTGTTTGGATGACACTTTCCCTAGGACAGGGAAAGGGGATTTGAGGCAATCTCAGCAGCTTTTCGCAGCTCAGCTGGGAGGGAGGCTGTAGAATGTGCTTTGCCTATAGAATAGGAGTGGAGAAATCAGAGGTGCTTGAGTTGAATGTTGCCCTCTCTCAGGCCTCTCTATCTGACTCTCCTAAGGCCACACCCCCTCTCTCCAGGCCACACCCCTCACTAGTCCTACACTGCAAGTTCCTTGAGTGCTTTTGCCTGGCTGGTTGGTGTCCTTGACCTGTGATAATTCCTCTTGAAGAAGGGAGAGGTGTGAATATGCATGTGTAGAAACCTCACTCATTTTTGCTTCTGGCCACTGGAAAATTGCCCCCAGAGGGTATGGGGCTCACAGGCTCTTGATATAGAAGTACCCAGCATCTCCAAATAGAAGGAACTTGCATTTCTGAAATGAAATCCCCCCAGAATCAGCCTAGAAGGGTCACAGCTCCATCATGGAGTTCATTCTTTGCCTACTTTGGCTTGCCGTGGCTCTCCATTTGGCCTCCAATACCATTTTGGTCAAGTTGAAGATGAAGCAGAATGGGAGTTTGGAGACACATGGAAAGTCCCAGGTGAAGTGCTTTGCAAGTATTGCAGTTCATGTGCTTCTGTATGACAGTTGTTGGAAACCGCACTCAGGTCCTGCTTGGCAGGCTTCCTAGCATCATCCCGTGCTGGATATTATTATTATTATTATTATTATTATTATTATTATTATTATCCAGATGGGCCAGTGGCTTGATCCAGCAAGGCTCTTATGTTTGTCCGTCCTGTTAACCAGCTGGTTTGTGGGGCATTCATGCAGAGCACTATGCAAAATGGGTCACCTGACATTATTGTGACATCATGTGATTGATTGGTGGCCACAAATAATAATAATAATAATAATAATAATAATAATAATAATAATAATAATACATTTATTGTCAATGTACAACCTGTGTACAATGACATTAACCAAGCTTCCCTCCCCCCCACACAAACACTCACACAACCCCACACAAACACTTGCACAACCCACCAACCCCGAAAGTCAGTTGCACCATTCAGCAGCCTAACAGCCCACGGATAGAAACTGTTTTTTAGCCTGTTGGTACGACTGATTATACTTCTATATCTCTTGCCCGAGGGTAGAAGATTAAAGAGCTGCTGGCCGGGGTGTGAATCGTCCCTGAGAATTTTTCTCGCTCTCCTAAGGCAACGATCCCTTGCGATGTCATCTAGCGGGCTCTGGGGACATGATATCATGTGCTGTGTTCACCACCCTCTGTAAAGACTTTCTGTCCGTGGTTGTCAAGCCAACATACCACACTGTGATACAATATGAGAGGACACTTTCTATTGTGGACCGCTAGAAGGAGGTCATCAATTGTTGTTTAACACTGTTCTTTCGGAAGACCCTGAGATAATGGAGTCTCTGTTGGGCCTTCCTAACCACCTGAGTTACATTGTTTTTCCAAGTGAGGTCTTCACTAAGGTAAACTCCCAGCAATTTAAAGAAAGAGACTCTCTCCACACAACCCCACTCCCCATATACAATGGGGCTAGTTCCCCTCTCTTCCTCCGAAAGCCCAATACCATCTCCTTTGTCTTGCTAATATTTAGGTGCAAGTTATTCTCTAAGCACCATGTAGATACTTTTTGAACCTCCCCCCTGTACGCTGATTCATCTCCACCTGTAATTAGACCCATTGTGGTACTATCACCTGCAAACTTAATAATTACAGGTACTCATAACTGACCCCTGGTGGGTGGGAGAGATCACTATTCAGCCTGCTAGCCAAATTCAGTTCCTCACTTCTACTCTAGATCTTGACTTAATGATGCCACTCCACTGGGGATGGATGGATCTGTCTGTTCCCAGTCCATGTCAGTTATTGAATGTGTTCATTCATAAGTCTGCTCTGCCCCAATTTTGCATCAATTTTCATTTTTTTTTTAAAGTATGAAAATCCATATTTAAAAATAAACACACACTTAAATACATATTTTATCACAGAAAGTATTTAAATATGTATCCAATCCCAATGCACACTGCTCTAAATGTATTTTATCCTAAAGCGTGCAGTTTCATATGCCTTTTGGTATTTTGGAGGGGAGGGTGAGAACCATATCACAACATTTAGAGAAGTGCAAAACCAGAAGCATAATTATGTTCCCATCTGTGTATTGTCTGTGTGAGTGCAAAGTAAATCTGTTTGCTTAAAATTCAGACCAGACAAAATGGACTAGAAGTTGAGATGTCCTTTTCCTGTTAATGAAGAATTGCCAACAGCTCCAGTACAACTTAAGCATATTATGGGTTCAGCGACAATGCAGTAAAATTCCAGAGTTTGGGCCAAATGGCATCACGATCAATGCACAAAAGGCCAGGCAATTAGTGTTTTGTGCAAAATTACATGTGCAACTTCATACTTCACTTGTGAGGTTCATGTACTGTTTGGAAGAGACGTTCCTGCATTTATAGGAGCATGTTAGTTTTCTAGAAGAGGTGCCAGAACTCACCACGAACATCTCCCTTGTTCTCTTATAATGGCAATGGTGCCCACCTGAGAGGTGCTGGGACTGAGTTCCACTGAGGCATAGGGAGCAGCAGGAGTGGTGCTCTAGGAGGCTGAGGCAAGCATGGACCCACAGCCCAGATCCCTAGCTGGCCAGGTGGAGCTCGCTAGCTCTGGGAGGAGGTGTGTGATTCCTCAGCTGGAGTAGGCTCTGAACAGGTGGGGGTCACTGGCCTCATCAAGCCCAGATGCTGCAATCAACATTCCAAGTATAAAAGGGAAGCAGAGCTGAGGGGCTGTGTCTGCTCAACTGTCCATGTTAGTGGGCATCTATGGGAATGTGCTTTTGGGTTTGACTTTGGACCGTATCCAGACTGCTGGGCTTCAGACTCGGCTGAATGGATTGACCCTGGATTGTGTTTCCTGACCATTGGACTTTGCTTGATGTGGCTTGACCGCTGGACTTTGGACTCTAGTCTTGACGTACTGACTTGCTGCCAGGTAGGCCAGGGGTTCAGAACATTCTCTGAGTTTCTCATTTTATATGTATTATTTAGATTTGCCAGCATTTGTAAGCAAATCTTTCCTAATACATGTTTCTGTATGCAATTTTATCTTACACCTCTTTGCAAATAATCTCCCCTAATATGGTGCATATTCAGTATTATATGCATTTTTATGCATTTATTCCTTAATATATACATTTTTTGAGAGATTTTTATGTTGCAGACCAGCATCACAAAATTTGGAGAAGTGCAACTTTTGAAAGATAGCTGTGTTTTGGTTTATGTATTGTTGAGGAAAGTGCAAATTAGATAACCTTGAGCTCATTTGAGAGGAAGGGCTGAATATACTTGACATAAAAAAGTATTATATCTATTCATTTATATCTATCTGATTTCAGCCTTAGTGTGGCTCTAACCTCCATTTAAGTATTTTTATTTTTATTTTTGCTAACAGAGCTTACGATTTTTTTGCATCCAGAAAGTTCCTTAAGGCAATATCATTGTTGCAATCTTCTTTCCCCTATTTCAGTAGCTATCACTGCTGTATTTTGATCTTGCAAGAATTCTCTGCATCCAAGAATGCTGCCAGTTTCACCATGCCTCTCCTCTGATTTATTGATCTGTCAATCTATCAATCTGTCAGCTTATTTATGTATGATAACAAATAAACTATTGCATGACACTGATTGAAAACAAAACAAAACATTGCAGCAACACCCAGAGCTTTGAAGTTGAGGGATTTAATAAATTTGAATTTTTATTACATTCAGGGATATTTTGCGTAAAGGTCATGAGAGGGTTTTGTTTAGTTCGTTAGTTATGACTTAGAAGGTTATTACTGAAGTCTAGGCAGTGAGAGCTCCTGCTGCGTTCTGTACTGCCCCACTGAATGAGTAAATATATTTAACAGAGAGGAAGATTTGTTTCTCCTTTAGTATGATCAAATGCGCTTTGCCGGCAAGTTATCAAAAGCGTGTTGTTGTCAAAGAACTCTGTGAGGATTTATTTTATGGCGTGTTTTCACCATTTTCAACCTGATCTAAAAATAAGGACTATCCCAGTGTCAGGGAACTGATATCAGAGCCAGAAGTGGAGGCAGGTCTCCCAAGCAATGCCCGAGAAGGGCCAAGCAGGGAGAGAGGGGACTCATCAGCTGGGAAGGAAATCCGCGTAACACCAGGGATAAAAGGGGGCGGAGGGGGGAATCGGAGAGAGGGCTCCAGGACTCTTCGCTGGAGACCAGCGGGGAGAGCACAGGTCCTCCGCTACCCACACCCACCCTGCGCAGAAGACTTCTGCGCAGGGAAAGTAGGCGTAGACTTGGCGTCAAAGAACTTCTTTGCTGGAAGAAGTTCAAGAAACGCCCACTGACAGATTCTGCCAGCGACTGAACAGCCACGGAGTGGATGGCTGTCCAGCGAGAAACGGTTTAACCAGGCAACCTAGCCCAGAGCGGCGGTAACTTACGCACAAGCAACCCCTAATGCCATTACACCCAGTCATAGGGGTTATCTGCATGTTATTAAATTAACCTTCTGATGTACCTCTATGCTGCTCTGCATATGTTTACTTATTGTGGAATGACCCCATATGGTGGTCTGTTTCTACAGTATGTATGTTGGGGAAGGGAATGTAAGGGAAGATGGGAAGAGAATCTAAATCATGAGTCTCTGGATGAGCTTTATAGCACGGATCTGCAGAGCTTGTTGCCCTCCAGATGTTTTTGGACTTCAACTCACATCATCCCTGACCACTGGCTGATGGAACCTAAAAACACCTGTATGGGCACAGATTCCACATCCCTTCTTTACAGTTGGATGTGGGCCAGTTATGGGCGTCTCCACCCCCATCGTTCAGCCTGGACACTGAAATCCAGCTCTGAGGGCCTTCTGGCAGTTCCCTCACTGCGAGAAGTGAGGATACAGGGAACCAGGCAGAGGGCCTTCTCGGTAGTGGCGCCCACCCTGAGAAAGCCCTCCCATCAGATGTCAAGGGGTGACGTAGTCTTGTGCCAAGGGGAAATTGTTTCTTTCTGTGTCCCTCTGGGGAGCGGGAGGATGACCAAGGACAGAGTCCCTAAAGCTCTATGGTGTAGCATTTTCCCATATTTCAAGATCTGCTTTTGTTCATCTTTCTCCACCTATGCCAAGAAAAAGTGAGCTGCACTTTGATTTACAAACCTTCAAAGCCATATTTTGTTTCAGCTCGATTGCTTAGCTAATATGCTAATGGTCGCTTGAAACTGTCGAGGACAGAAAGAAATTGTGAGGTGGGTCTATTCGGAACGGTGCCTTCCTTTCCCCCATTTGCATAAATGTTCCTTCACACCATTGCTTCTCGATATTTATTTCCAATCCTTTAATAAAACAATGCCCTTAATTTTTTGGCAGTGACGCAGAGGGGTTCAGCCCTCGGATTCCAATTAAATTCCATAGGAAATTTCTTTATAATTAAAACCTATGCATTATTGAGGCAGAGCCACTGGGACGGAGGGAGCTGAGAAACTAATTAAGAACCATTCCCAATCACTCAACTCCTGCAGTCTATTAAATTATTCCCTGATTGGCAAAGAGGGGGTAGCTGTAGCTCGACAAAGGAGTCCATATGGCAATAACAATTTTTTTTTATAAAAAAAATGCAACAGAACCAAAAAGTAAAATAATAATGGTGGTCCACAAGGGCAAACAGAGGAGTGCTGCTAGCATCATTAACAGTGCAAGTCTATTCAGCTTCAGTGAGATTCAGAGAGTTCCCTGAGACTTGCTCCCAGTTGAATTGGGAGTTCAGCTTAAAATAAAAATAAAAATAGATGGCTGTGATTTTGATGGAACCAATATGGAATAGATATTCTAGAAACAACCACCATTTATTTATTTATTGTGGGGTAGATAGCCACCAACCTGAATGATTTTAAAAGAGGATCAGAATTCATGGAGGAGAAGGTTATCAATGACTACTAGCCATAATGGCTATGCTCCACCTCCATGGTCAATCAGTAATGCTTCTGAATGCCAGTTGCTGGAAACCAGAGTGGAGAATGCTCTTGTGCTTGGGTCCTGGCTGGCCCCTATGAGAGAAGAATGCTGGACTAGATGGGCTTTGGTCTGATCCAGCAGGCTCTTCTTATGACTTTTGCTGTTCCATTTGATTTATTATTCCTAGTTGTACCTTGGATCCCGAATGGCTTGGCTCCCGAACAAATCGGCTCCTGAATGATCAAGACCTGGAAGTGAGTGTTCCAGTTTTCAAACGTTCTTTTGGAACCTGAACATCTGACAGGGCTTTCGTAGCTTCCGATTGGCTGCAGGAGTTTCCTGCAGCCAATCAGAAGCCGGGTTTTGGTTTCCGAACGTTTTGAAAGTCGAACGGACTTCTGGAACGGATTCCATTCGAATTCCAAGGTACACCTGTATTACAGCAATTTAAATCCCACCCTTCCTCCAAAAGTAGCTGCTTGGGCTACATCATAGCCCTACATATGTCAGATTGCGTGTGTTTGCGCGCGCGCACACACACACACACACACACACACTCTTACCTCCCCATCTTCCATCCAGACATGCAATAGGCATTATCGGAATTCAATTCTATATTTCAGCCAAACAAAAACATTCAGAGATTATAGAACAAGGACAGGGAGGGATGTGACCAGGAGAGAATCACAAGGGCCACATAGAAAGGACTGGAGGGCCACATTTTGCCCCCAGACCTGAGGTTCCCCACCCTTGTGTTGCATCTCAGCATAGATGCACAGAAGCAGGCAACGTAAATTCAAATATTGACTGCTTACTTTTACCTAAGATCTAAAAGCGCATTGGTTTTAGCTTATGCTCTGCCTCCACTTTGAAAGGTATATGGGAAGACGGAGCTGCTGTACAGCCTCTGCACAAGGATCTCCCTTGTGGGTAAATTAAAGGATGGCTACATGGGTAGCTGGAGCTGTCAGCAGGTGTTCTGCTCAAATGGGACACCTGCATCGTAGCCGGGCCCTCCTAACTAGCCACCTGTGGTGCATCTTTGGAAGTGCTGCGGACCCAGAAACCTCCACCGAGTCCTCTGGGTGCTCACTGCAAATGCAACATCAGATGGTTGGATTTTACACTAATGAGGAACAATGGGCATGTTTCAGAAGCCTTAAAGGATATGAAGACGGAAGCTTCCTTTGGTTGTATCAAGAGCCTTGCACCTTGGTCCACAACAGCCATTCTTCGTTGGAATTAATAAGCACTGGAGAACAGTGCCATTCTTCATACTTTTTGAAGGTCTTTCTGCCCTCCCTCCCTCTTGTTCTGCCTGACTTTGGTCACACTTCATAGTTTATTCCCTTCATCTTGGACTTTTCCTCTTGGGCTGCAAACTCTGGCTAGCATTTCTGAGCACTGCTAGCGAACATAGGGAGCTGCCTTATACTGCTCAGACCAAGGGTCCATCTAGCCTTGTATTGTCTACACTGACTGACAGCAGCTCTTCGGGTTTTCAGAAAGGGATCTTTTATGGTTTTACCTGGAGACACCAAGGCACCCAAGACTAAAAAGGTGGAAATCTGCCCAAAAACATGCTCCGACCACAACGCCTTGAAAATAGAACTTAGATTAACTCAACCCGGTTCCTTCAGATGGAGAATGAATGACACACTACTAAGAGATCAAGAGATTGTGAAAAAGGCCCAAAAAACATTAAAGGACTATTTTGAGATAAATCTGAATACTACAGTTGAAAAAAGAACGATCTGGGACGCAAGCAAAGCTCTTATGAGAGGGTTTCTGATACAACAGAATTCAATCAAGAAAAAACTCTGGAACGGAAAGAAGGACAAAATATTGGAGAAAATACACCAAGGAGAAAAAAAACTGAGAACCAAACCAAAGTCCAAGGAGGTGCTGAGAGAAATTAAATTCCACCAAGCAGAATACTCAAAATTGATTAATCAGGAGATTGAATGGAAAATAAAACAGATGAAGCAAAGATCTTTTGAATCAGCAAATAAATGTGGAAAGCTGCTAGCTTGGCAGCTGAAAAAAAGACAAAAGCTAAACACGATAACAAATCTAGAGATTGATGGAAGGATCGTACAGAAACCAGAAGAAATTAGGAGGTGCTTCCACAGATACTTCAAAGAACTGTATGCACAGGGGCCCCAGAAAGAATCAGAGATAGATCAATTTTTAAAGATAAATGGACTATCAAAAATAACTCAAGATAAAAGATCAATCTTGAACTCTACAATAACCTCACAGGAAATTGAAGGTGCCATTCAGAATATGCAACTAGGCAAATCTCCAGGCCCGGATGGACTTACCTCCAAATATTACAAGGTTCTGAAGGACTATTTGATACAACCTTTGTTGGAGGTATGTAACCAGATTATGGATGGGAAGAGGGCACCAGAAACGTGGAAAGAAGCCTTCATCACATTGATACCTAAGTCAGAATCTGAAAAGACTCAGCTTAAAAACTACCGTCCCATCTCACTCCTAAATGTGGATTACAAAATATTTGCAGACATTTTGGCAAATAGACTTAAAAAAGTTTTAAATGAAGTAATTCATAAAGACCAAGCTGGCTTTCTCCCTGGTAGACATTTATATGAGAACACTAGAAACATCATTGACATTTTAGAACTTTTGCAGACTAACAGGAACACAAGGGCGGTGTTAATCTTTATTGATGCGGAGAAAGCATTTGACAACATATCTTGGATGTTTATGAAGAAGAACTTGGAAGGGATGGGAGTGGGACGGGGGTTTGAGAATGGATTACATGCAATCTATTCAGAACAAAAAGCTAAATTAATAGTGAACAATGTGGTGACGGAGGAATTTAAAATTGAAAAAGGGACACGACAAGGGTGCCCTCTATCCCCTCTGTTATTTATTTCAGTCCTGGAGGTGCTATTGAATATGATCAGAGAGGACCGGTTGGTACAAGGGATAGAGGTCGGAGTGAAACAATATAAACTGAAAGCTTTTGCAGATGACCTAGTTTTGACACTGCAGGAGCCAGAATCCAGTACAAAAAGAGTTCTCGAACTTATATCTGAATTTGGTCGGGTGGCGGGATTTAGGTTGAATAAACAAAAAACTAAGGTTCTGACCAAAAATTTAACAATTACAGAAACAGAGGGGTTTCAGAGAGAAACAGAACTGAATGTGGTTAAAAAAGTGAAATACCTTGGGATCTATTTGTCCTCCAAGAATTTGAATTTATTTAAGGATAATTATGAGAAATGTTGGTTGGAAGTTAAAAAGGATTTAGAAATTTGGTCAAGATTGAAACTTTCCTTGTTGGGAAGAATTGCAGCTATAAAAATGAATGTGTTGCCGAAAATGTTATTTTTGTTTCAAACCTTACAGATCGTGGACAGAGTGGATTGCTTTGGAAAATGGCAGAAGGATATATCTAGATTTATCTGGCAGGGCAAAAAGCCCCGAATAAAGTTTAAAATATTAACAGATTCGAAAGAAAGAGGGGGGTTTGCCCTGCCGGACTTGAGGTTGTATTATGAAGCTGCAGCCTTCTGCTGGCTGAAAGATTGGTTTTTGTTGGAAAACACCGATGTCCTAGATCTGGAAGGTTTTAATAATGCTTTTGGATGGCACGCATACCTATGGTACGACAAGGTTAAAGCACATAAATTGTTTAAAAGCCACATTGTCAGAAAAGCAATTTTTGCAGTCTGGATGAAATATAAAGACTTACTAGAGAGTAAAACTCCGAGGTGGCTATCACCAGTGGAGGCCAAGGCCCGAAAAAGACCCAATATGGAGGCCTATTGGCCGAAATATTGGGAATTGACTGAAAAAATTGGAGACAATTGGAAGTTGCAGAGCCAGGACAAACTAAAAAATAAGGTGCGAGATTGGCTACATTATGCTCAAATTCAAGAGGTTTTCAAAATGGACAAAAAAGTTGGTTTCCAGGTGGAAAAGTCGAAACTAGAGACAGAATTGTTAGAACCAAAGACAAAGCTGTTATCTAGAATGTATAACTTGCTGCTTATGTGGAATTTACAGGATGAGACAGTTAAATCTGCTATGATTAAATGGGCACAGGATGTTGGACACAACATTATGTTTGAAGACTGGGAAAGGTTATGGAACACCGGAATGAAATTCACGGCCAGTACGGCCTTGAAGGAAAACATTATGAAAATGATATACCGGTGGTACATGACCCCAGTCAAGTTAGCTAAGATACATCACCTGTCTGACAATAAATGTTGGAAGTGTAAGGAAGCAGAGGGGACTTTCTTTCACCTCTGGTGGACATGCCCAAAGGTTAAGGCTTTCTGGGAAATGATTTACAATGAGTTGAAAAAGGTATTTAGGTATACCTTCCCCAAGAAACCAGAGGCCTTCCTGTTGGGCATGGTAGACCAGAAAGTGTTAAAGAAGGACAGAACTTTGTTTATGTATGCTAGTACAGCAGCAAGAATACTCATCGCAAAGAACTGGAAGACACAAGATTTACCCACGCTGGAGGAATGGCAGATGCAGTTGATGGACTACATGGAGATAGCTGAACTGACCGGCAGAATCCGAGATTTGGATGTAGAAACAATTGAGGTGGACTGGAAAAAGTTTAAAGACTACTTGCAAAAGTATTACAAACTGTATGAATCTTAAGACGGTGCATGATTTGGAAATGATACGCTTTAGCAATTATGATTAAGTAAATAGTAAACTAAGTGATAAAAGAGAAAAGGAGATAATATGAAATTGAACATGTTACGTTTATTTTAAAGGTATAAAAATTGTGACATAATACATTGAATATAGATACATAACATGTAAAAGTTACAATAAGGTATGACATAAGGTAACAAATTGCTGACATTGTTAATATAAAGAACGCAGAATCGGAAGGGGTGGGGAAGTCTAAGTTGGGATTTTTGTTAAAAAAAAAAAATGGTTTCTTGTAAACTCCTTATTTGTTTGTAATGTATAAAATTTGGAAAGAAACGTAATAAAAAATATTATAAAAAAAAAAAAATACCTGGAGACACCAAGGATTGAACCTGGGACCTTCTGTGCGCAGAGAAGATGCTCTAGCATTCAGCCAAGACCCTTCCTAAGCGCTTAGATCTGTAATCACACACAAGGGCCAGCTGATACAGTCAGCAGAGGCAAGAAGTAAAGTGGCAGGCAGCAAGTGAAGAAGTTTTATCACAAACACACATATATGAAAAGTACACTGCTCATGGGGGTTAGAGATGTTAGCACAGTCACTTAAATCATGCAGATGGAGTCCAGGGAGAAAATAGATGATGATGATGCTTTAATAAGTAAACTGAACAAGAGTACAACCCAAGCTTCCTCAACCTCGGCCCTCCAGATGTTTTTGGCCTACAACTCCCATGATCCCTAGCTAGCAGGACCAGTGGTCAGGGATGATGGGATTTGTAGTCTCAAAACATCTGGAGGGCCGAGGTTAAGGAAGCCTGGTATCACCCAAGGAGAAAGCCAGGTCTTGTCTGTAGCAAGAAGACTTAAAACAACTAAATATCTAGGGGTAGGGGAATTCCTCCGAACTACACAACCAATCAGAACACGACTTACCTCAACAAAGATCATGGTTGCTAGGAAATGCCTCCACACACACACACACACACACACACACACACACACCTTTGTTGGTCATAATAATCAACCCTTAGATTGCTAACGGAATGATCCCTGCTGTTGTACTTCCAACAGGAAAAGCAATTTATGGACTACATGTGGCATCAACAGTCTGATTAATAAGAGTGTGTATATTTAAAAATGCTACCACATGTTGTGGGTTGGAGCAAACAAAAAAAGGCTTAAAGCCCACTACCTGCCAGCCACAATCTCTGAAATCTCTCTCTCCCTCTGCACCCCTGACACTTTAATAATTAGGGAAAACATGCTATTGGTGCTAAATGGAACTTTCCCTCTAATAATTATAGAATCATAGAGTTGGATGGTACCCCGAGGGCCATCTAGTCCTTGCCCCTGCAATGCAGGAATCTCTGCTAAAGCATCTCATCTAATTTTAGTATTTGTGAGGGGGGCTAGTTTCACAGAGACGACAACTGGGGAGGGATAGTTTGGGTGAATTTGCACAGCATGCAAGATCCACAGAACACAGGAAGATGAGGTTGCCTTAGATCATTGGTCCATCTTGTTCACTATCATCTAAACTGCCTAGGAGCAGCTCTCCAGGATTTCTCACAGGGTTCCTAGATGGAACCTAGGATCTTCTGCATTCAAAGTAGATGCTGAGAGGGAAGGCTTAAATATCCCATCCTCGCAGAGTCTTGATTACACCCCTCAACACACATAATCTTGAATAATGTGATGAGATTGCTCATCATTTTGTGAACATGCGTCTTAAGGCCATTAGTCCATCACAGTGATGCCGGATAATGGTAGAAATTCAAGGAGTATATTTAAGGATGTCACTGAGGTGGGAACCCAATCTCTTCTCCATCACTGGAGCCCCATTGAGAGTCTTGTTTTCTTATCTACACACCCTTGCCTCTTCTAAATATAGCAGGTGTAAAAATCCCTTGACCTTTTGGATGTTCATACCATACATTCAAAGCACTATGATGCCCAGGTCCACGATTCCCAGAATTCCCTATGAAGAGGGATTGACTGTTAATCTACTGTGGGAAATTGTAGGTCTGCAAGGGGAACAGGGGTCTCCTAACCATCTTTAGCACCCTTAACAAATTGCAGCATCATTTTTGGGGTGATGCAATGACTGTTTAAACTGGCATCATAGTACTTTACATTTATTGTGTGAATAAAGCCCAAGTAACATCTTACTGACAGGGGCTGATGGGAGCAGGAGTCCAAAAGCATCTGAAGGGCCACAGACCACCACACCTGACGCAGAACCATAGAGTCTTACTGAGAGTTGGGAACTGACGTACCAGAGTCTTCTCCAGCTGTTTCCAGGGTGCTCCTGTCCTATATAGGTCATAATCTCATCACAGCACAATACCCCAGGGACCAGAACATTTAAAGATTGCTTGCAAAAAAATAAAATAGCCCAGTTTTTCACCCTTAAAGCCTCCCACTCAGCAGACTCGCCTCTGACATGAATAATGCTTTTGCTTTTCTTTCACATGTAAATATGTGAATATGGTGTTAGTTCTTTGCTCCGGTTTGGGAAAATCATTCATTGGGGCTGCCTGTAACTCAGAATGATGTCAGCTCTTCCAAGCCTCGAGAAGTTCCCCGGGGGCATTGTTTACATTTTTTAATTGCTTACTAATGTAAAAATATCATTGCCAGCCTACAATAAATCATGACAATTTGGCCCCACCAGAGGTTCCAAGATGCGCAAGATGTCGTAATTAAGTGATACTAATAGATCTAGCAATTAATGTAATGGGAGCTTTTTACAAGGTTAAAAATGGCATCTCCTGCTCGACTCCAGCAACAGGCAAAGACGAGACAAGGAAATGCAGAGCGCGATGCTCTGTAATGAGTTTCTGTGAGTACAAAATGAGACAAAAACTTCTCACTGAATTGTGAGACTCTGCTTCTCCTACTGCCTTCCAGGATGGTTGCCATGTTTGCCTGGAAAAAAAATCAGATGCAAAATCCAGGGGTAAATTAATAAAAACTGTGAACTTGGTTAGGAATAGGAATCCTATTTATTCATATGCCTACATCTCCTCCCATGCTGCCAACAGTTTTGTAGGCAGGAGGAAAGGTGGGAGTGCAGAGGTGACCAGCCTCCACCCACCCACATTCATATGTGTTTCATAGTGAGAATGTAATTACAGCATTAACCGTAGGCATGCCTAATCCAGAATGGTTTTTGCTAGGGCTGTGCAAGGCCCCTCCAATTCAATTTGGGACCTGGATTAGTTGAACCCTTTCAATCTAACAAGCTTCTTTATCCACTTCTCCCATGCCTCCCTTCTCTAATCTCTTTCTCCTTGCCTACTCTGCCTTCCTGCACTTCTTACTTTGCATTTTCAATAGCTCAACCATCCATCACCCTTCTCCCCTTATTTCCCTTCCTCATCCTTTGTTTTGTCCAATGGTCCAAACACTCTACATTAAGCTGCAAAATTACTGCAGGCAATTTGGCAACGAAATACCTATGGAAAAGGTTGACTCTACAGGTTGGCTTAAACAAAAACAGCACGTGCATTTAAAGGCCAGGTATGTGCTTAAAAACCTTGTATCACGCAGGCTACTAAATGCACACAATTGAGAATCTCATCACTCAGTAGAATATATGAATTGCTTCCTGTGGAGCAGGCTTGCCATTTGAAGTGAGGAAGTAAAAAAGAATAGGGGAAGAATTTGTTGGGTCAACTTGTTGTAGAGGACTGACCTCATTCAACACTCCTGAACTGGCAGGAGGATTGGAATGCAACTCCCAGTCAGATTACTACTGTAGTGCCATTTGGATACACAGAAAGTGCACATGAAAATACATTATGCTGCTGGATTGGACCAATGGCCCATCCTCCTCCTACAGCATCCTCTTCCTAAAGTGGTCTTTAAGTTGCCTGTGGAAAACCCACAAGCAGGACTCGAACACAAGAGCACTCTCCCCTTCCATGGTTTCCAGCAACTGATTGTGGAAGGTCCTCAGCTTTGGGTCAGGCCCAAATCAGTCCAGGTCAGATTGGAACCCAATCGGAATTGAGATCAATTTAGGTCGTAACCAAAAAATTCCAAATGTTCCTGGCTCTGCAAGTGCCAACAGATTCATAACTGGCTGTTGAAAGCAGTTTCTTAAATTTCCTGGCATAGTGCTTACGGCTTCTCCAGAGGAATTATTTCACACTTCTCTTTTTTCCCAACACGTAAACCCAAATTGCCTCTGGCTTTTCATATAGTTGACAGCCTTGCTTCGAATGTTTTGACCACCAAACAGAGCTTCAAGAAAAATAAAGACCTTCCGTTAGCAGCATGTGCTTGAGGGTGGAAGTGGAGAGGCATAAAAGACCAGATTTGGCTCCCTCTTCCATGTTAAGTAAGCTGCTCTGATCATAACTCACTCAAGTCAAGATTTCCAGCTGTTTAACACAATCTCCCAGACCCGAACAAGCAGTAAATTTTTCTTAGCTTAGCTTAAAAAAACAAGGCAGCATGGAAAGAAATGAACAGAGATTCCTCTGGGAAGGGAAAGACAGTGAAAAGATGATTTGGGCTTTTGTTGTTGCTGCTGCTGAAGGACTGCAAATCTCCTTGACCTGAGGCTGCTCACGGTGTGTACCAATTCCTTGGGTGCTTCTGCCTCACACCTGGGCAAGATCCAAAGAGTATTCAGAGGCTGAACAATAAATAATGAATGCAATATTTTGGCAGGCTCTACATTCTAAGAGCAAGGGGCTAGCTACCATCCCTGCCAAGTTTTATGGCATGTATTATGCCCTTTGCCACTTATGAGGCCTTTGTTACAGTCTTCAGCTGTTTTGGCCACAACCCACAAATCACTTCTTTGGGGGAGATTTAATTGTGTATAATAGCCCACTCAGGAAATGTGCTATTACACATTTTCTAAAAACTCTCCCTCCAAAAAGAGATTCGGTTCTTCCAACAGTGGCTCGCCGTAATCACCGATCTTACTATAGTTTGCAAAATGCTGTGATACGAGTCTCACTCTTGTGCATTGGGCATTCTCTGACAGATGCTGTAATTATTTGTGGATGTGTAAGACGCGGGTGGCACTGTGGGTTAAACCACTGAGCCTAGGGCTTGTCGATCAGAAGGTCGGCAGTTTGAATCCCCGCGATGGGGTGAACTCCTGTTGTTCGGTGCCAGCTCCTGCCAACCTAGCAGTTCAAAGGCACGTCAAAGTTCAAGTAGGTAAATAGGTACCGCTGTGGCGGGAAGGTAAATGGCATTTCCGTGCACTCTGGTTTCCGTCACAGTGTTCCGTTGCACCAAAAGCGGTTTAGTCCTGCTGGCCACATGACCCGGAAAGCTGTCTGTGGATAAATGCTGGCTCCCTTGGCCTGAAAGCGAGATGAGCGCTGCAACCCCATAGTCATCTTTGACTGGACTTAACTGTCCAGGGGTCTTTTACCTTACCTTTACAGTGTGAATGGCCACACGGTCTTCTTTTGAGGTTTCTACATGCAGATACAGATCATGCTCCATGAGCTCTACTGGGCTCTTAAGCTTGCATGAGAACAGACTCATCACTCGTGGGTTTGCTTCATTTGAGGGATTAAATGTTAATGTGACATAGTGCCACGGTGACTAGAGTGAAGGTCTAAGAATCAAGAGAGCCAGGGTGGAGTTAAACATAAGTAGCCCCATCAAAATTAGGGAACCTGACTTACTCATGGATATACATTTCACTTCCTCTACTCTGTGTAAAATTTAGTTGAATACCACCCTCTGATTCAAATCCCCACAAAGCCACACAACTCACTGAGTGACATTGGGCTGGTCACTCTCTGTCAACCTAGCATGCCATCACAAGGAGCTTGGGAAGATAAATGAGGAGGAATCTCAGATGGTACTCTGAGCTCCTAGGAGGAAGGATGAGATAGTATTACAATAATTTGCATGACTAGTCAGGACGCTTCTTCTGTTCTTATGGGCATAAGAGTATACCGATAGATTGCATAAACATAAAAAAGCTTTGATGTTGCATCCCATTCAGGGGAAAAAGCAATAACCATTAACAAAAAATAAAATAAATAGTATATCACGCCTAAACCAGGAATTACTCTGTTTGGTACATCATCGCTTTCCCTGTCCTGATATTTATTCGTTACATTCATATGCCACCTTTTCTTCCAAGTAGCTCATGGTTGTGTAGTTGGTTCTCCACTCCCCATTTTATTAGAATAGAATAGAATAGAATAGAATAGAATAGAATAGAATAGAATTTATTATTTATACTCTGCCCATCTAGCTGGGTTTCCCCAGCCACTCTGGGCGGCTTCCAACAAAGTATTAAAATACAGTGGTCTGTTAAACATTAAAAGCTTCCCTAAAGAGGGCTGCCTTCAGATGTCTTCTAAAAGTCTGGTAGTAGTTGTTCTCTTTGACATCTGGTGGGAGGGCGTTCCACAGGGTGGGTGCCACTACTGAGAAGGCCCTATGTTCCCTGTAACTTGGCTTCTTGCAGTGAGGGAACTGCCAGAAGGCCTTCGGCACTGGACCTATTGTCACAACAACCCTGTGAGGTAGGTTAGGCCACCCAGTGAGCTTCATGGCTGAGTGGGAATTCGAACCCTGGTCTCCAAGGTCATCGTCCAATACTTCAAGCATTATGCCACACTGGCTCTCAATTTATGCATTTTGGCTCTGTTCTTTATGCATCTGTGGGTTTCATCATGTTTGCAACTAGGTGACATAGGTTGGCAGTCCTTTCTGTACTGCAAGGGGTAGAAAGAATTGGAGATCTGTTGCTACCTTTTACATTTCT
Organism: Podarcis raffonei; assembly: GCF_027172205.1. Classification (NCBI taxonomy): domain Eukaryota; kingdom Metazoa; phylum Chordata; class Lepidosauria; order Squamata; family Lacertidae; genus Podarcis; species Podarcis raffonei. The sequence goes on from NC_070612.1 coordinate 11,983,971, forward strand.
GAAGCAGTACTGCCTGGGCAAGGGCAGAAATCATAGCACATAAGTACACCTTTGCTATGTAATCCAACTCCAGGGAGTTTTGATTTTGCAGCTGTATCAGTCAGGCACCTGTGCTGCTGATGCCACGTGGTGTGATATGCAGGCCTGAACTTCCACTGTATCCCTCCTCAATTTTCTGCAGCCGTGTTTGCACTTCATTTCACTGAACATGTATATCTGATTCATTGACATCTGTTAAGGAGGCAGTGGAAAGGTAGCCATGCATATGCAATTGCCCTGAATAACGTCTGCATTTCAATGAGCTTGACACCATTGTTATATAGCCGTTTATTCAGTGGCCTTTCATGGGGGCTCTGTCAAGACAACACCCAATGTGCTTTGCATCCATCAGAACCCTGATATTTGCTCGCCGACACTGTCGCTATCAAGGCTCTGACTTAAGGCAGCACTTGTCAATTCCATGATGGGGAAAATCATCTTACTAAACCTAGCATGAGATTGTTTTGATGTGCTGACATTTAATAAAAATAAAAAGTGGAAAGGCCAGAAGACAGAAGTTCCAGCAAAAGAAAGGAAAAGAATAGGGAAAGATTTGGTTAGTATTCATGCAGCTGGAACACCTGCTTGCAACTGGCATAAGAAGCTGTGTCAGAGTCAGACTATTGGCTCATCTACTGCAATATTGTCTACTGTGGTTTCAGGTGGGGCATCTTCTGGGTCTACATTGGAGATGCCAGAAACTGAACATGGGACCTTCTGCGTGTCCTCTAGCACCCTAATGATGCTTGTATGACAAAACTGGGATTGTGGTTAGCCCAAAGTAGTATGGCACTTGGAAGACCTGCATCCTATTCAGAAGCCTTTGAGGGTCTGCAGAAGGTCCCAGGTTCTCATCTCCAAGTAAATCTGGAAATGTTCTGTGTCTGAAATTCTGGGATGGGAAAATCAATTTATTTCCAGGTCACTTCACTTTCACATGTGCTCCAAGTTCCCACCCACACATTAGTTCAAGAGGTGAGGCGCAAATCAGTACATACTGGAATTTGCAAAGATCCAGTTCCCCGAGCCTTTTTACCTTTTACTGCATTGCAAATACTGAAACAGTAAATGGCTACATAGCTATTTAAGTGAAGTGGGCTTTAGAAAACCCTCCCTTGAGTTTTGCGTGCAGAACGAATGAATGCTTGGAAGTAGTGCTGTGCTCAGAATTTCTCACAGTCCTCCGCTCCTTGCAACCATTCTCCATCAATTCATGAGAAAATAAATTGCATTTGAAAATCATCCAAGGGGAGAAAAACTTTCAGCAAAATCCTCTTGGGTGGGATGCAAGGGTTTTGGGTTTTTTTTTTGTCATGCTAACCTTTCTTCTGAGGTGACCAAGAGGTGTTTGTGAGGGTCATATCTTTGGTGGGCTGCACACACTTTGGATGGATTCAGATGTGTTAACTTTTATTGATTATAATGCTAACGCTTCCGTCCTATGGGACTTGTTGTTGTGTCATGGAACAGTGTTGTGTCATTTGACCAATATACAGGCATCTCATGCTTAAATTCATTTGCACCCACTGGAGAGCAGCTGCTAGTCAGTGTACTCAATACTGATCTAGATACTAAGTCAGCTTCCTATGATGTTCCTTGAATTCATCATCAAAACTTCTGCTGGTACATAAGAACACAATTTGTCCTTGGCAACTGCCTAGCTTGGGAGCTGTCCATGGTTCTGTAGAATGTGCCCAGCTAAGTCTTTGTCCTGCTATGGCTCTCTGCACCAACCCCACTATGACTATCACCAACCCCAACTTCTAATCTCCTCTGCCTGCAGCTTGTCCTGTATGGTTCTGCCCCATCCCTCTGGGCCTAAAGCAGACAGGATGCAACAGCTAGGAGGAAGAAAATGGGTCTGGGGAAAGAATGGATGGGACAAGCAGCGGCTGCCTCTTGTCCCGATACATCAAGATTTCACTCTGGCAACAGTAGGCACTGACCTGAAGTGGGTCTATATACTTAATTCCCTCTCATGCAGACAAGCTCTTGCTTAAGGGCAAGGTATATAAGCTGCATGGCTGAACTACTTTGGAAGATTTGCTCCACTGGGTTATGTTTTACTTCACCTTTATTAGAAGGCAGCCTATGTTATGCAGCCGTTCGAGCAACTGACAGGTTGCTTAAGGCAGACTTCATTGTGTTTAACGCCCTGTGATAAATGCGCTCGGCAAAGCCCTCCAACACAGACTCTAGATCCTTTCCTGGCATTTTCAAATGTGTCAGCAAGAAATCCTCCACTGCTTCTGTTGATGCAATTGCAATTAAAGTGCCGTTTCTTCCTTACGCTCTCCAGCCATCAGCGCTTACACTCTCCCTGTTCCAATAAAATATTTAAGGAACTCTCACAAACAATAAAATACACAGGAAATCTAAACCGACAGTTGCTATGTGTAAAAATCATTGATATTTTAGATAATTGCATTCAAAGTTCAGGCTCATAATAGATCATATTGATTGTGGAGAGCCTCAGAAGATGCTCAGTGGGGTTTGACTGATGGCCAGAGATGGCTCCCCCCACCAGCCTCTTAATGGATGGGCTTCTTGAAGGTTGGTTAAAGTCATTTATGATGGTGGGACTCCATTGTAAGGCGGACATTCAACACAAACCAGCAACCGAGACACCTAGTAAGAAAACAAACAGGGTATCTATTAATTAAGTGAAATTGATGAATTAATTTTTGGAACACCATTCTAAGATTATAATTGGGTCTCAGAAATAACCCACACATGGTACCTCCTAGTACATCCTTGCATTTGTCTTGCATTCTTGACCTCAATGTTCCATTTTGAAATTCTTTATTTGAGCAGCATTACGGTCACTGTGATGTACTACACAGGTGGAAAGAACTTCTTAGCCCAAGAGGCATGCTACCTTTTTGTGTAATGTTCCAGGGGACACATGCCAGCCGTGTATTGGAGTACATCTGCTTACTTTTCAGTGCTGGATAGCAATGCACCTCTTAGCGTAAGATTTCTCAGAAGGCTAATGTCATGAGGCTGGGCTGGTTGCAAATGTTTTTCTGGGGTTTTCTATTTCTCTTTGACTAGCTTTGTTTTTATTATTGCTAGTGTTTTTTATTTGCTTGTTTGTCCTAGGGTCATGAAAATTAATAGATCAAACCTTTGTGCAGTAGAACCCTGCTGAAGACCCAAACAGTCTAAACCCATTCCCTGTCTCTCTAATTGCCACTCCACAAAAAAAGTTCCCCTATGCTGTGGTTAGGGTTGAAAAGGGAAAAGGTGAAAAGCAGATGCTGTAGGCCTGAGTATTGAGGCCCCAGCTCCCCATCCCTTCTCTAATACACTATAAGCTTACTTGATGTTTCAGGCCTCTCCCAGAAATACACACACACACACACACACACACACACACACACACACATATCCCCAACATTTCTTCAGAAGCAAGAAGCAAAGAGGAGTTGCCTGAGGGGGCTGAAAGGAGATACGAATGAGACATTGCTTCCAGAATGAAATGGAGATATGCTTTGATAAATTATTTCGCTATTCATCCATATTAGCTTTGTGGCAGTTCTTGGAGGCTGAAACTGATAAGAATAATGTGTTTTATTATATACAACTGAAAGGCCCTGAGATAGAATTTTGGCCCTGGCCAATAGGGAGGCAGGCTTCAGTGGAAGAAAGGAAGAAAGAACTTTGGGAGTCATGAAGGAGGCAAGTTAGGAGGGAAAATATGATTGAGAGCGAGAGAGGAGGAGCCAAGAGGAGAGAACAAAGGAGATGGTGCAAGAAGAAAGAGGATCAGAAAATATAAAGCACTGCAGAACTAACTACCTATATTTCTATAGCCCTGCTCAAACATGCATATTTATCTCCTGACTGGATGGTGACTTTGGTGCGTATAAGCTATCAAAGATCAGATACTACAGATAGACCTTCTGCTCACAGTTCTAGCTTAATAAGCTGGGAAATGCATGAGCTTGTGCACCTGCTTGCAGCCGATTTACCCCTTCGTTTGCACAAGTGGGTTAACAAATAAGAGAGCTGCTCTTAAACATAGCTTCATTACATGCAAACCAGGGAATCTGCATAATGGCTCCCAAACCTAACAGGTTTAAAATCAAGTCTAAACTATGGTTTAAGATCCTGGCTCGTTTGGAAACCACTAACCTTAGTTTCCTGGTTTGCACATAACAGGAAACCATGGTTCACTGCAACTCCTTGGTTTGTTTTCCAGGCTTGTGTAGACAGAAGGGGAGAGCTGAAGGAGCTTGTGCATATCCTGGGTTATTAAACCATGACATAATCCAAGCGTGGTTGCTGATTCTTTTCAATGGAGGTAGTTCGCACATATTTTAGCTATACATCTGAAACAGCAACAATGGTTTAATATATGGGAGGATTCAGATGCACCCACAGCTTTAAAAATATATAGAAAAAGGAAAAAAAGAAAATAGAAATCTCTGGCAAGTACAAAGGGAGTGCTTCTGTTGCAGAACAGAGAAAGAAGGACTTTGTGTGGAAGTTTTGGAATGGTTAAATTGGTGGCAATAGCTGTAACACAGACGTTTCATTCCTTAGTGTGAATGTATGCAGCATAGGAGTAAGTTGATTTTAACTGTGGTTCAGTTAAGTACATTATATTTATAAATAATTTCTATCCATAAATAATTTCAAACTGCATCGAAGAGCTGGAATCAATCAATAGATCTTGCCTCTTCATATGCTCCAATGCTCTTTATTGCCTAGAGACAGCTACTATTTTCTGACTCCTTGCTGCCCCTTGTATAAATCCTGCCCCTATTGTGCCCATTGGGAGAGCATTAGACTTATGGGAAAGGGATGTAGCACAGTCAGAGAACGTGCTTTGCATGGTAAAGGTCCCAGATCCGATTCATGGCATCCCCAGATCGGTCTGAGCAGTGACGTCTGATGCCCATTAGGACTAGTAGGGCAGTAAGCAGAGAGCACAACAGTAGATAAAGCCAGAGCAAATGGCAGGCAGAGCAAACTAATGCTGGTTTGGCTCCTGCCATCTTCCCTGGTGTGTTCTTTCAGTGCCACACTCTCACATGAGCCAGCTAGCATGTCTTTGGGTGCAGCACTCTTGTGGGTGTTAGCTGACTCGCAAGAGAGTGCAGCACCATTGCAAGTGCCAGGGCCAGCTGCAAGCTCATCCTCCTCCCTGAGCTCAGTGGCAGCAGTGCTGAAGAGCAGAAAATGGGAATCTTCCAGGATCCAGTTCCAGGATGACACTCCAGTGATGTCACAAGTTCTCTATCTTTGCTGTACAGGACGGCAGCTTTAGTTTCCATATTTTCATTTATGAAGCTCTGGAGGGCATGTTCTTGAATCTATCCCTTACTCCCTTCTTCTGTTTATTACACCATATTAAGAAAAAAGGTCTCATTGTTAGACCAGCTCTGCAGGGCTTCATTTACAAGTCTTTTGTAACAAACAAACAAGGAGCAGACGTCCTTGGATGTGATCAGAAAATATTTTGGCAGAATTGGATTTCTTCCCTGGATTCTAGCAAACATCTGGAATGTTTACATTTTGGCTAGCAAAGATACCAGAGACTATGAAGTCTTCATTGTCTTTGTAGGCCATTGATGGACAGTGAGCCCTGGGTGCGCATGTTGGGTTCACATACCCAAGGCTCACTTAGCAAGGAAGGATATTTCTCTCCCAATCTCTGGCTGGAGAGCCATGGAATGTACTTACATGGGGGGGGGCAATGAATATAGGGTGACTTAGGGGCTGAGTGGTCTCACTGCCTTTGGGGCTGTAGCCATTGAGAATCAAGCCTATTCCTGCCTATGGAAATAAAGCCTATCCCTTTATGTGAGAATCAAGGCAATTCCTCTCAGCAGGAATCAAGCCTATTCCTGCTGTTGTAATTCCACCCTAGAGTCTGTTAACAGAATATTGGAGGAATGGGTCAAAAGCTGGGAACTGGTATATTTTCCATCTGGAAGCTCACATGCTACACAAGTGCAAAGTAAGAGCAGAGGATTTATTTTCAGGGAATGGGAGCAGCAAGAGATAAATCATACGTTTTGAGCATGATAGGGAAAGGAGTCAGAGAAGAGCAAATAAATATGGAGCTGCACAATTTCACTTTTGGAAGGTTCAGTCTTCAGTCCATGCTTTATATGTTTACAGAATCCGGCTGTCTTGTTTGCTTTTTGTACATGGTTTATTTTTCTCCCAGACCACTGATTAATCACCTGTCTGGGCATCTGAAGTGCTGATTAATTGATGACCTTGAACAGTGACCCAGAAATACTAACTGCCATTCCCCCTGCATTTAAAAATGATCGTGTTGGTGAAGAGGAACCTCGATCTGTGATAGGACTTGCCATGTATAACCTCAGCTTTCTAGCAATATTGAGATTGCTCAAAGGCTTTCTGTGTGCAATCAGTCTGCATGGGGGACTTTTATTGGGGCTTAATATGAGGTAAACTGCCTCATATTGACTCAGATTACTGGTGCAGTTCTGTTTGTTTTGAATGCCAAACGACACTTGAATACCCCCAACATTTCTCCAATGAAAATAGGAAGATCCAGTGCTGTTTTTCTAGAAAAAGTGTGTGCTTGTTCTCTTACAAAGGCAATGGCAGCCACCTGAGAGGTACTGCAACTGGCTTCCAGCAAGTTGGGGGAAAAAAGCCCAGGGGATGTCCTATTCCATACCCTCCAACATTTCTCTGATGAAAATAGGGATGTCCTAAGGAAAAGTGGGAGATTCTGGGATCAAATCAGAAACCAGGATGGCTATGTGCTCAATGCTGTGTGTGAGAAAAGGTGAATCTTCATTAAAATTCACCCCCTGAAGGGTCTTTCTAGTTTCAAGGTTGGGGGTGGGGTGGGAGCTTGTGCCGTCCGCCAGCAAAGAGTTAATATGTGAGGCAAGAGACAATAATGACTGTGTTTAGCGGCTCCTGTCACGGTTTTTGTTGCTTCTACCAACCCGCCTTGGGTTTCTTCACAGGCTTCTAAAGTGGAGCCCTGGTGGGGCACTCTACTGTAATTCTCTCTCTTTCTCTCCTTCTCCCCCATCGTGCAGTGACTAAATAATGGAGAACTGAGGAATGGAGATAATAGGACCACTGACATCTGGCTAATTGCCATTCCAGCTGGAGGTTGCTTGGCAGCTGAGTGGGACATGATTTGTGGATGAAGAACTTCTAGTGAACCGTGATGGACAGAAGTCACTGGGGGTAAAGAAGGAGGGGAGGAGAGGAAGAGAGAATGCATGATTTTGTGCCCACAAAGAGGCCTCAGTGGGGTGGAGTGTGTGTGTGGGGGGGAGCCAGCACCTGTGATACCCCCTATCTTTAATGCCTCCAGGTGTGGTCAAATATACAGCAGTTTACCAGTGTAGCACAATGATTATCTGCAGCTGGAATATAAATGGTTCTAGCACATTTTTTAAAAATATAAAGAAATAAAACAAAAAAGGCTTGCGTCTCTGGAATTTTCTAACGTGGTGGTTGCTACACTGAAAGAAATCGCTTTCTGCTGACACAATGAAGGATCGATATTTCCTTTCTTCCCATTTTAATATTTCAAAATCACATTAAAATGATAACCGGAATGGTAGGATGAGAAATGGGCAATATCTTTCTTTCACAACAGCTCACTGACACAGTTCTTTCTATTTCTTCTCTTTCATTGTCCACTTCATTCCGTGGAAGATGTTATTCAGGCTCAGAGGAGTGTAGACTTTTATGGGTTAGAAATCAATGGATTTCAGCAATGTGTCTACCTTGAACTTACAACCGTAAGCTCATTTACCTGAGTGTTGGCCCTGCTGAATCCACTAGGACTGACTTCTGAGTAGACATGGTTAAGATTGCACTGTTAGTTGGACATTGACCTCTGTTTGTAAACCCCCAGCCATAATTTAGATCAATCACTATGATTAATCAGCACATAAATATTGACAATCCCAGATGGATCTTCTGAATGAGAGAGAGAGAGAGTTTGTATATTCCCACTTTTAAGATATGCATAAGAAAATGTTGACTATCTTATTTAGCATCATATCAGCACTGATGACTATGGCTTCCCCCACATTCACCAAATTCATCCGGAATTATTAGTATTCATAGATAAATGTTGTAATTCACCAAATCTTGGACACACACTTAACTTGTGATTCCTGGCAACTGGTATTTGGAGGTCCGTACTTAACCTGAAACTGTTCTTAATCTGAAGCACCACTTTAGCTAACGGGGCCTCCCACTGCTGCCGCGCAGCCACTGCATGATTTCTGTTCTCATCCTGAAGCAAAGTTCTTAACCCAAGATACTATTTCTGGGTTCGCAGAGTCTGTAACCTGAAGCGTATGTAACCCGAGGTACCACTGTATAACTGTCTGACTCTGTCCAGCAGATTCGGAATGAAATGTCTCAACAGTTGTTTTAAATTACTTTCCTTTGACCCCAAGTGCTCAGGAAAAAAATCTGTCAAAATCTTCAGTCATTTGAAAACTAGGAAGTTAAATAAAAACAATTAACATTTCATGCCATTAACAAATATATTTCGCAAAATTACAAAATCCTATTTTTTTAAAAAAAAAACCTAAACTAAAACAAATTTCAAATATTCTGATTATTTATACTTTTAGTTAAATATTTTAATTTATTTTCCTGATTTGAGGGAGGGGCAGCTGCTCCCCAGCCCCTGGCTACACCTGTGTCCTAGAGACAGCCTTATAACAACATTATCCCCATGCTGAGTAGATGCTGCTAACCACCAGTCTTTCATCTGAAGGTCTAAGCCAGGCTTCCTCAACCTTGGCCCTCCAGATGTTTTGAGACTACAATTCCCATCATCCCTGACCACTGGCCCTGCTAGCTAGGGAACATGGGAGATGTAGGCCAAAACATCTGGAGGGCCGAGGTTGAGGAAGAGCCTGCATCAGTGGTTGCCAATGGGATGCCTTCTGGGTGCTTGTTTTAACAACTTAATATCTTGCTTGATGCCATAGTTTCTAAGCCATGTACAGCAGGAATACAAAGGAGTACAGTAGGGATTCAGCATCCCTTCAATTTCCCGGTGCAGCTGGGAATGTCCTGTCTGAAACCTTGTTATTGTGTAAACAATATTGAGCTAAATGCACCAATGGTCTAATAATTTGTTTATTGTGTGTGAAAGAGAGAGGAGTGGGGGAGAATGGCAATGGCAATTTGAATGAGAACTTATTCCATGCTTAGGGATAACCAAGGAATATTAACTAGTTTCTTCTTTGTACCTTGTTAAAATTAGAATTTTTAAATTATTTCTGAAAAGGCATATCTTTATTTTTACACCTGAATGACTCCTTATCAGCTTTCTTGAACTTGCTTTTTAACTTGAAATTTAATTTGCCATTGAAGTATTTTTAAAAAGTGGTCATTTGGATCCTTTCCAAAAAATTAAGCCCTCTGCTTTCAGCGTTTTGCTTCTACTGAAGTTTCCCCTTTTAACTTATCACTGCAGTTAGCATTACTGCAATTGAAATGGTGCTATACAAGATCAAAGAAAACATACTTAGCCACATTTTAACTGAATCATCGTGAAAGCCCAGAGAAAAAATGTTTAAACACATGTTGTTGTTGTTTTCATTTAGTCGTTTAGTTGTTTAGTTTACTCTTCATGACCCCATGGACCAGAGCACACCAGGCACTCCTGTCTTCCACTGCCTCCCGCAGTTTGGTCAAACTCATGCTGGTAGCTTCGAGAACACTGTCCAACCATCTTGTCCTCTGTTGTCCCCTTATCCTTGTGCCCTCAATCTTTCCCAACATCAGGGTCTTTTCCAGGGTGTCTTCTCTTCTCATCAGGCGGCCAAAGTATTGGAGCCTCAGCTTCAGGATCTGTCCTTCCAGTGAGCACTCAGGGCTGATTTCCTTCAGAATGGATAGGTTTGATCTTCTTGCAGTCCATGGGACTCTCAAACACATGTAGCTCACTGTAATTAAAACTAATTTCAAAAGTTCCTTTAAAAATGTTTATTTCTTTGTAATGAAAAGGTTCATTTCATTATGGAATCATAGTACTATGGATTTGGAAGGTACCCTGAGGGCCATCTAGTCCAGCCCCTGCAATTCAGGAAACTCAACTAAAGATCTGTCATAGTACCATCTAAGTAACCAAACAAACCCCTGTGTTGCAAAGAGAGCATCAGCAGTGTCTAGGCAACACGGTGACCATGTACATATGCAATAGACAATCTTTTATAGAATTCCTTCAAACTATAACCAGTCCAGAATGAAATATTTAGTCTCAAAGTGTCTTCACAGCTTGTCTTCCATCGTACAAAGTCTGGTACCTCGCTTCATTTAAAGATTTTCAGAGACTTTGAGACTAAAGATTTCATTTTGGACTTGTTATGGTTTGAAGGAATTCTAGAAAAGACTGTCTGTTGCGTATGTACATGGTCACCGTGTTGCCTAGACATTGCTGATGGTACCATCTATGGTAATTCTGCACTAAACATCACATGTCGTTTAGCTTTAAATTTTGACTGAAGGTAAACCGTAAAACAAATGAAGTTTATATGGAATTTCATGAGAAGCAGTGCAGAGAGGGGACTGTTTTTGCTGCAACAAGCACAAACTTTTCATCTCCGAAGTGATTTCCACCCACCCTGGGGGCTTTTAAGCATATATTAGCAGCCCCGATTTGAACTTTGCAAAGAAAACTTTGAGATGAACATGGCGTATCCTCTTAGGATGGGTGAGGGGTGGGTGGCGAGCAAGAACATAAGAATTCTAAGGAATGTAAAAAGGAAGAAAAAATGTTGACTTCATTAGCAAAATGTTTTGCCCTTCTCCACATGCAATAGTTTCTAAGACTAGGCCTTGGGACCACCTGATGTTAATTGGGAGTAACTTAGCTTGTTTGCCTCTGCGTCTTGCATAGTTTGCCTTTCTAATAATTCAGCTGAATTGGTTGAACAGAAGAATTCAATTGAATTGAATTTTCAATAGAATAATCTATTTTAATTAGGCACTTTAAAAGAAACATTATTTTAATTAGAAAATGAAGTTGTACACTTCTAGAAAGAGTAAAGGCTGGAAGAGATTATCGACGGGAGTTTTTGTAGTAACATTTACATATTCATATACACTGCATTCATTTTGAATCATTGCATACACAAACACATTTTTTTAAAAAAATACATAAGGTTTCTATAAAAGAATGCAACTAAGTTTCAGTCAGAAATCTATTGCAGGACTAAACCAACAGTTTAAATGGAATCCTCCTAAACATATGTGATGCCAACAAAATGTGAATTTGTTTATTTCATTTATATCCCACCTTTTTCTCCAAGGAGCTCAGTAAAGGTAAAGAGGCCCCTGACCATTAGGTCCAGTCATGGCCGACTCTGGGGTTGCGGCGCTCATCTTGCTTTACTGGACAAGGGAGCCGGCATGCAGCTTCTGGGTCATGTGGCCAGCATGACTAAGCTGCTTCTGGCAAACCAGAGCAGCACACGGAAACGCAGTTTACCTTCCTGCCGGAGCGGTACCTATTTATCTACTTGCACTTTGACGTGCTTTCGAACTGCTAGGTTGGCAGGAGCAGGGACCGAGCAACGGGAGCTCACCCTGTCATGGGGATTCGAACCGCCAACCTTCTGATCGGCAAGTCCTAGGCTCTGTGATCCGCGTCCCCCAAGGAGCTCAAGGTGATATAAATGGCTCTCTCTCTCTCTCTCTCTCCTCATTTAATCCCTACAACAAATCAGAAGTAGGTTTAGCTGAGAGGCCGTGACTGGCCCAAGGCCACCCAGTGAGCTCCTGTTCCCCTCACAGAGCTATATTTCCTAGAGTTCCCTGGAAAAAAGGATGGTTTGTTAAGGCACTCTGGATTTGTAGCTCTTTGAGGGTAATAATGTTCTCCTAAGAGCTCTTAACTTCAGATTCAGCATGGAAATGACCTACACACAAGTCACTACTGAATCGGGCTGTGCTGTCATAGTTCAAAACCATCATATTGTGTTTAATAATTTTGTAGCGTGCATTTAGGATACCCAGGATATGCACAGACTATTGATCAGCATGCCCTCTCCCTACCCCATGTCAGTTCAATGTGCAATTGGGCTTGACAAACTGAATTATTTCCCAAAACAATAGAAAAATACCTTGGTTGATTATGAACTCAGTTCCAATCCAATTGGACTTCCTCCATGTTCGCAATGGCATCAATGGGAGGTGGCAATAAGTGAAGGTGATCTCTTTTCATAGAAGCATAGAATCACAGAGTTGAAAGGGACCACAACTGCCATTTATTCCAATCCCCTGCAACGCAGGAATCTTTTGCCCAACATGGGTCTTGAACTTCTGACCCTGAGGTTGAGAGTCTCATGCTATACTGAAAGAGCTATTCCATCTCTTCTTCTTCCTGTTCCCTCCTACTATGGAAGAAACTTCCTCCTGGAGCCTGATTGGTCTTTTCCTGCTAGTCAATCAATTGTTGCATTCCAGGATTCTACTTGCCTATTTTTCTAGGATCCAAGCTTAGTACATAACAAAACTGTTTACTGACTAGAGCTGTGAACTGGATATGGCTGAGGCCCAAGCCAAACCAGACATACCTGGAGGGGCTAGGACATTGGATGACAGTGTACAGGTACAGACAATGATACAAGTTGGGGTAGGTGGCCCAGAGTGATCAATGGCTGTCAGACAGAAAGGAGATGCAGGCATCATGGGGAAACTCCCCACACAAAGTTAGTGACTTACCCTGATCACCACTAGCATTTTCCTGGGAGTCGGTAGAAGCCTGCTGCCTGGTTTTCCTTTCTTCTGGCGACCTGTCCCTGAAGCCACACAATGCAGGATCAGTGGCGCTGTCGATGGAAGCATTGATCCTGTGTGGTGCAGGATGCTCCTTCGCAAGAGGCTTCTCTGCTTGCAAAGGAACACAGCGCCTTTGCATGACTGTTGTACAGAGGCACTGATCCTGCATGGTGCATTGTCCTCTGCAAAGGAGAAGTCACTTGGTAGAATTGACTGCCCACTGCTCTCAGTTGGGATTGCAGTGGTGGGGGGAGCTGCTATGTCTCCCCCTCCTAGCCATACATTTATTTAGGAAGGGGTGGACTGACCTGACTGGGGACACCCCAGTTGGGATCATGGGGTGCATGTGAGGGCTGTGTACAACTCTAATTTCCCCCCAAAAGTACATATGGAATGAAGACAGTTGGTTGTCAAGCAGAGGCTTGACAACCATATGTTAGGAGTGCTCTGATGGTGTTTCCTGCTTGGCAGGGGGTTGGACTCAATGGCCCTTGTGGTCTCTTCCAACTCTATGATTCTATGATTCTATGGATGGAACATTGCAGAATGGGATGGACCAGAACTGTGATTGATGTCAGAGATACCCAAATAGGACAGAATTAGTCTATCCCTGCAAATAAATGAGTAGGAGGGATTGCAAGGCTGGGATTCTTCTCTGCCTCAGATTACCATCACAGCTACTGAATAACTACTGGGGAAGATGGGGAGGGAGTTTGGAGCATGGATTGCTTCAAGAGCACACCCAATTTGTATTCTAAACCTGGTAACTGTGAGGTTCCGCCACATCCCCAGCAAGGGCCTGTACTAAATAATTGGCTGTACATTATGAATGCCACAGGCTACAACCGTGCAACTTAAGTCTGGGAAGACTCTTTCATGCATTTCCATCAAATTTACAACAAAGCCCTGTTGTAAATGGTGAATTATGCATCAACATATGTTCATGCTAATTGATTCGCCACTGACAACGTTTTGGCACCAGATCAGTAACTAACAATTATATGTGTAAAAGTTTGTCTATTAATACTATCAAAGAATTGGGAATGCCACTTCAGAAAAGATGTGGGAGATTTTGGTATTTTTAACAGGGATAAGGAGAGTTCTAAAACAAGAAAACATTGCGGGAGTTTTTTTGAGCATATAACTGTAATCTAGCGAGGATGTTAAATTTCAAAGATGCCTGATAGTTACCCTTATCAAGCCAGTGACATTTAATGTGCCAGATTCTTAATGTACTACACCAATGCACACTTTCCCTGATCCCAAATGTGGGACCAAGGCTGAGACATTTAAGCGTGACCCAAATCTGTGTGGGTGCATGTGAAATCACTAGTGTACTGCTCACTGCAGAATTTACATAGAAGTCCTGACTTCACCTGAACATGTCAACAGCTTGGGGATTCCAAGGCCTCCCTCCCAACTATTTTGTTTGGGCTGTGACCTTTTCTCAGTAGTGGAGATAGGTATGGGTTGTGAAGTAAGGATTACCTGGTTGGAACTGAATAGGAATTTTCCTGTTCCCACTTTGGACCACTGGGGTAGGCATTCTGGTTTGGGCAGTGTAGCTAAGTAAAGAATTGGTATTCTGCTCAAGTTTCAGTCTGAGTGAAAGAAGGCTTTAGGGGCCTCATAACACGCACCTCTTCTTTGAGGTGAGTACTACAAGCCATCAAAGCTCATATACAGACCTGAACCCAGCAGGCTTCGTCAACCTTTTCCAACAGGATATTTTTCTTGCATATATCTTTTGGAGATGACTGGGAGACATACTCTTGTGTAGCTCACTTTAATTTCAATCAGGCTTACGCAGGAGGGTTTCTCTGAGGATGGAATCTTCCCATCAGTAGGAAAACTGTATGGAATATGGTTTTAATATCAGTTAGGTTTTGCTAGATTCCTGGCTTGCTTAGTAATGCGGACATGCAGCCATTTGGCATTTAGATCCCATAAATATAAACATTGCTAATGACAGCATTCATGATGAATGGGTTCCTGATGGCTTACTGGTCATGATTTATGGACGACAAGTTTAAGCAATCATTAAGCGTAATTATATTTAATTGATGGGGTATTTTTCGTAATGTTTGCTAGCAATGTGAATGAAAATAAATGGATTAAGAATACACAGTATGGATAAAGTGACACATGGGTACATTAATGGTTTGCATGTGTACTGATTCACATGTTTTAGTAATGCAGAAGGATGAATGATTCTCAGATGTATCGCCAGTGGCCTCACTTTGGGAAAGATGTAACCATGAGAAGATTATATATTCATGCCTAGATCCCATAAGGTGTCAACTTGCCTAGGAATGAAGTCAATCTGTTTAGGTTGACGAGAAAAACAAAACTCTACTGTGTGGGGGTGGGTAATTAGATAAATAAAAAACAGAACAACATATTATATTTAATCTAATTTCTTTCTTGTCCTTCAAAACAAGGTCCCAGGTTGGGTTTTGCATCAGTTTGTTCCTTCACTGGGCATTTTGTATCCACTGACAGTAGTCTCAGGATCAGACCTACTGCATTTGGGGGTGTTTATTCGCAACAGTGAATATGCATTAGTATTAGAATGTTTACACCAGGAGCAGAAAATTAAGGATATTTGTATGCTTTCTAAAAGGTAAATTAAACACACACACACACACACATGCAAAACAAGTATCAATGGAGGCAAGAGATGGGAGAGTGAAGGGATGAATGAAATTCAATGCATACTTCCGATTCATAGAATGCAACCTGGAATCATCCACTAGAAAGCAGGAGGAACTTTGCCAGAGGTGCCTGAAGGGCAGATGCTAATGAGACATGTGCAAATGACTTGGGGAAGCAAGGACTGCCAAGGGAAGGTGGGAAGAAAGAGCCCACAGCCAGCCTGAACTGCTGTCAGTCAATGATCTCATGTTGTAACAAAAGACTGACTCCATGCTATTAAGCGCTGGAGGTGGTAAGCCTCATGTTTTTAATTTTATAGTTCCTGTAGACAAGTAAGTGCTCTGATGGATAGCATCCAGCTGGCTCTTATATGGAGCTGTTCCCATATTTGCCACCAGCTGATGGGGAGATCCAAGGCAACGGATCTTGGGTCAGCATCTTGTGTTATTTAATGTCAAAGCACATCCAGATGACAGCTTTCTGTATCTTCTATGGAAACACTGTAGCCCAGAACGTTGATTCTGAAACTAGTCTTTAGCTAGGGCTATTGCTAGTATACTTTCCCATCTTCTGTGGTTTTCCTGCTTACCAACCCTTTCCCCTGGTAACTCTGTCAGTTTCTATGAGGGAACCAGAGACTTTATTTCTTGCCCTTCACCATAAGGCCCCAGGATGGTGTTATGCATCAAAATTTAGGAGTTGCATTATCAGATCCTTGACTAGTCTAATTTGGAATGAATTCCAGAGACAAGAGAACTACACCAGTGCCCAAAGATAAATTGGATTCAGTCTGTATTTTAATGTGGACCTACGTAATTTGCATTTGCTGAAGCAATGCATGAACCCAAACACAGCTATTTCTCAAAATTTGCACAAAACAAAAATTGTGCTCAGCAATGTATTCTATTAGGCAAAATCACATGCAGAAATGTGTGTATTGGAAGAAATGCACACACACAAAAACTGCACAAAATTGCATGCAATTTTTAAAAATTGCAAACTGATGTGGGAACAATGTGGAAACTTGACTTAAGATGAAAGCTGGGGGGTGAAAAACAGAGGCAATCCAAAATTGACAGCTCTGTCTCTACTTCATATTTGCCCCCATCTGCCACAGAATTATCTCCCTTCCCTCAAACCTTTGGAGGGAGAGTGGTCCTTTTCTCTGCTTACTATGCACAGCAGCCTGTGGTATGTAATTCCTGTTGTTTTTGACAGCCTGGTTAGGAGAATGCCTCTCTGCCATTACCTTGATGGTCTCTCCCCAGGGCATAAAATTTGTCAGCATTTCATGTCTCCAAGCCTGCCAGAAGCAGCTAATCTGTAGTGGCAAAAAGCCTGCCCAACATCCCTCCGTAAGAGCGTTCCCGTTATCGCCTGTGTTCTCATGCAGTGTTGTGACAGAATCCCTATCTGGAACCTGCAGGGAAATTTGCTATTATCTTTGTTATTAATTGTAAGATGATTTTATCTTTCAGGGAACAGTGCTCTGAAGTCTTAGCACAAAGAGATGTTAATTAATAAGTAAAAATCCCAGCGTCTGAGTCTGAAATGGTTCTCTCTGGGATTTGTGGGCACCAGAATCCCTGTGCAAATATCCTCCTCCATTTATTGTTTTTATTAATGGAGGGAGCCCTCATAAAAACTAAAGCTGTGGAGGATGGTTCACAGAGCTACAGTTCTCATAGTGTCTTAGCAATCATAGAAGTGCAGAATTGTAAAGTTGAGAGGTGCAACGAGGGTCATCTGGTCCAACCCCCTGCAATCCAGGAATCACAGCTGAATAATGCCTGTCAGGTGACCAGCCAACATCTGTTTAAAAGCCTCCAATGAAGGAGAGAACAGCACATTCAAGGTAGTCCATTCCATTGTCAAACAGCTGTTACCATCAGAAAGTTCTTCTCAATGTTTAGTTTGAATTTCTTTTCTTGAAATTTGATTCAATCCCTCTTTCCAGGGAACTTGGGGAATTGTAGCTCTATGAGGGGACTTTTGTTGTTTAGTTGTTTAGTCGTGTCCGACTCTTTGTGACCCCATGGACCAGAGCACTCCAGGCACTCCTGTCTTCCACTGCCTCCTGCAGTTTGGTCAAACTCACGCTGATAGCTTCGAGAACACTGTCCAACCATCTTGTCCTCTGTCATCCCCTTCTCCTTGGGCCCTCCCTTTTCCAGGGACTCTTCTCTTCTCATGAAGTGGCCAAAGTATTGCAGCCTCAGCTTCAGGATCTGTCCTTCCAGTGAGCACTCAGAATGTGTTCCAGTGATTTCCTTCAGAATGGATAGGTTTGATCTTCTTGCAGTCCATGGGACTCTCAAGAGTCTCCTCCAGCACCAGAATTCAAAAGCATCAATTCTTCTGCAATCAGCCTTCTTTATGGTCCAGCTCTCACTTCCATACATCACTACTGGGAAAACCATAGCTTTAACTATACGGACCTTTGTTGGCAAGGTGACGTCTCTGCTTTTTAAGATGCTGTCTAGGTTTGTCATTGCTTTTCTCCCCAGAAGCAGGCGTCTTTTAATTTCGTGACTGCTGTCACCATCTGCAGTGATCATGGAGCCCAAGAAAGTGAAATCTCTCACTGTATCCATTTCTATGAGGGGACTAGTGTCAGGCTTTAGGGACTCGGCTTCCTCCCCACCCCCCTTTGGCAGTAGATAAACAGAACAAAATGAAAGGAGTCTCTTACCAGTTAGAAATTTTAATGATCACAGCAAGAGAACAAAGAATCCATTCCTCGGGATGAAGGTGCCCCCAATTAATGGTTCCACCCACTTCCCCCTAGTCACCCATGTCATTTCTGTGTCTTGCAACCACAGAAACCACTGTGCTTTCTGTGCTGCCACCTTATCTGCATTTCTTGAGCTTGGGCTGAGCAGATGAACACTTTCCAGCAACAGTGAGTCTGTTAACTCTCTCCCTCTCCCAGTTCTTCTCCCCCTAGCTGTTCCCCACTCAGTACTTCCCAGCTTCTGTCTTCTGAACTATGTCCTTCTGCAAACCACTGTTCCAAATCTATACTACTTCCCTTCTCCTGGGAAGACTCAGGATCCTGATCAGGAGCAAGGGAAGGGGGAGGCTCCCACCATTCCTCCTCAGTGCAGCCCTCCTCAGCACGGTCCCTGACAACTAGGTGTCAGAGACTGGCTGGATGAGGAAGAGTCTTGGGTGGGAGCTATCCACCCCAGGGAGGGCACAGAAGACGATGACTTAGATCCTGGATTCTGGTGGTGGGATACTGAGGAGCAGTCTGTGGAAGGGACAAGCTGGGAAGTGCTAGAAGTCAGGTGTTTGAGCAATCAAGAGGAGTCAGGAGAAAGGAGTTCTTCCAGGCTAGAGGCTCAGAGTCAGTTACCAGGATTCTTTGGGGAAAGCCATGACGATGTTGAATGTATTGTGCAGACGGGATGAATGAGTGTTGCAGACATTCTGTCATTAACACCAGAGATAAGTCTTACTACTTTGCTGTTGGCCAATGGCAGCTTCCAAACAGTCTTCATGGATAACTCCACATATAGCACTTGCAGTAATACAAGTGGGATTGCACCAGAGAATGCCCTGTGGAGGTCATGTATTGTGTTCTTACATCCAAGTACTTAGCCCATGGGAGCTCATCACACTTGTGTTCTAAAACATTCCAGCACAAAATCTCACTAACAGACCACGGTGGTAGATAAGTGTCTGTCTTAAAATTATCTGTGGGTTATTTTCTTCTTCAGTGAGTGATCTGTCTTGCTGCACTAATGCATATGTTGCCATTGAAGAGAAAAGATGCAGAGTTATCAAGAGCTGTACAAAGGAATTACAGCAAATTTCATCATAAGAGAGTAGCAAGTGATTGAGATCAATAATCAATCAACCCGTTTCTGACAGTTATCATGCATCACTTTCAGCACAGCTAGTCCTTAATGCTGTTTCAAAATGATAGACACACACAAACACACACACACATTTTGTGGAAGCATCTTTATATTTAAGCCCCCCTGCACAGCTTTTTGTGTTTTGGAAAACAGAAGGTGCCGTAAAAATTTCAGCAATGTTGCCAGCATCTCAGAGTAGCAATTAAGAATGTGACAACAAAGAAATAGAGTCGAAAATAGTGCATTGGGGCTTTTCTTAGACTTTCATTGAATTCTGCTAGATGTTGGTTGATCCTCCATCAATGTCAAACTTAGCAATTCTGGTTGTCTTGCAAACCAATTTTGTGTTGTGGTGTTCCCACATTAACATTTTTTTTGTAAAGTACTTACACACACACACACACACACAGAGAGAGAGAGAGAGAGAGAGAGAGAGAGAGAGAGAGAGAGAGAAGCAGTAGTAGCAACAGCATTCCTTGATGGCTTCTCAACAAATGACCAAAGAGACTTATCTTTAACTTTTGTTGAAAGGAACAGCGTCAATTACTTGCCATTATTGTTCACATTTACAACCAGATCCTCTGCACTGAATATAGCCATGGCTAAGATTCCCCAGTCCATGTGGGTCACAAGGTACATTTGGAAAGCTAAGAAACTGTCACAGGCACCACAAAATACTCATTTCATGGATGAAAGAAAATTGACAATGCTCAGAACCCCCCCTCTTTCCATGACCCACCCCCCAAAATAGATAAAAGGAGCCCCCCCCCGAAAACAGGCACCTCCCAATCAAACAAAAAGCAGATAAATAAATTAAAAGTTGGAGGCCTTTGCAGTTGCCCAAGAGTGTCTGAGGGTATCATAGTGTCCATGGGTGCCATGATGCAGACCCCAGGCCAAGGCTGTCCCTGAGCAGACAAAGGCAGGTCTGTCCTACAAATTATTCCTTTTTTGTTAGTAGCCCTCCGACCTGGGAAGGCTGGCCTCAGATGCCTTCCCCTGGGCTTTGGTTGAAGCATGGACACCCAGGAGGACTGCAGACTACAGACCACAGGTGAGATGGTTTGTACAGTGAGCCGTTCAGCACATCACTAGGTAAAGGTCCAGTCGTGACCGACTCTGGGGTTGCGGCGCTCATCTCGCTTTATTGGCCGAGGGAGCCGGTGTACAGCTTCCGGATCATGTGGCCAGCATGACTAAGCCGCTTCTGGCAAACCAGAGCAGCGCACGGAAACGCCGTTTACCTTCCTGCCAGAGCAATACCTATTTATCTCCTTGCACTTTGACGTGCTTTCAAACTGCTAGGTTGGCAGGAGCAGGGACTGAGCAATGGAAGCTCACCCTGTCGCGGGGATTTGAACCGCCGACCTTCTGATCTGCAAGTCCTAGGCTCTGTGGTTTAACCCAGAGCGCCACCCGCGTCCCTTAGCACATCACTAAGCCTACCTTAAATTTACACATTTGGCATACTAAAGTTCCCCTTTCCTTCATTCTTCAATTATAAATGGATTTGCGGCGGGCTTTTGTTCTATGAGATATTGCCACATTGTTAGGAGGTCAATAGGCTTCTTCCTTGCCAGCATCTGCCTTGGATGGAGGATAGTCTTCCCTTTGGTTAAATTTGCAACTCTTATCACTCCTACCTATTTAGTAGCATTGTCACCCTTTTCCAGCTCATTCTCTCAGCTCTTCTTGAAATCATTCAACCCCCCATCTAAATCCTTTTTCCTATATGTACGGAGAAAGAAGGCATAGGAAGAGACAATGGCGAGACAATGAAAGATATGTAAATTTACAATGGAACAAGATTGCATACTGCGAATTGTGTTTGCTTAACTCTTTGCCAAAGGGGAAAACTGCCAGAGTAGCTAATTTTCCATTGCTTTTCACTGTACGGGTCCATCAGCTTATTTGGGTCCATAAGTCTGCATATTTCAGAGATGTATACATAGACAATTTTATCTTAACCGTAAGCTGGCTTTTCCCATAAGATGCTACAAACAGTTCCTATGGAAATCAAAGGAGTCCTATTTCTTTCCATCAGGATATTTAAAGAAACACAGGGAACATAAGATACTCCCTTATCCTGAGTCAGACCATGAGCTCAGTACAGTAGTACCTCAAGTACTCAAGAACTTAATTCGTTCTGGAGGTCCGTTCTTAATCTGA
This sequence comes from Podarcis raffonei, assembly GCF_027172205.1. Lineage (NCBI taxonomy): Eukaryota > Metazoa > Chordata > Lepidosauria > Squamata > Lacertidae > Podarcis > Podarcis raffonei. Next base: position 12,005,462 of record NC_070612.1, read on the forward strand.
AACTGTTCTTTACCTGAAGCACCACTTTAGCTAATGGGGCCTCCCACTGCTGCCACGCGATTTCTGTTCTCATCCTGAGACAAAGTTCTTAACCCGAGGGACTATTTCTGGGTTAGCAGAGTCTGTAACCTGAAGCATCTGTAACCTGAAGCATCTGTAACCCGAGGTACCACTGTATTGTTAACACTGTCTGGCAGCACCTCTCCAGGGTTTTCAGGCAAGAGTTCTTTCCCAGCCCTACCTTGAGATGCTGAGGACTGAACCTGGGACCTTCTGCATGTAGAGTGGATGCCCTATCACTTTCAAGTTTAAATTCAGCAGGTGGTGTGGTGGGGATGGAACCCAACCAATGACTGGGAAAGCCTCTGTGTTTGCACCCATGAGTGCCATGTTGCTGATCAATATGTTACAGGATTCAGACAATGTTCCCCACATATTTAAAGAATGGAGGAGGGAGGAATTTCATGAAGCCACATGGGCTACTTCTGCTCACTGTCTTGTCCATACAAGACATGGGTGGTGCTGTGGTCTAAACCACTGAGCCTCTTGGGCTTGCCAATCAGAAGGTCAGCAGTTTGAATCCCCATGACGGGGTGAACTCCCGTTGCTCTGTCCCAGCTCCTGCCAACCTAGCAGTTAGAAAACGTGCCAGTGCAAGTAGATAAATAGGTACTGCTGCGACAGGAAGGCAAACAGAGTTTCCATGCGCTCTGGTTTCTGTCACGGTGTTCCATTGCGCCAGAAGCAGTTTAGTCCTGCTGGCCACATGACCTAAAAAAGCTGTCTGTGGACAAACACCGGCTCCCTTGGCCTGAAAGTGAGATGAGTGCCACAACCCCAGAGTTGCCTTTGACTGGACTTAACCGTCCAGGGGTCCTTTGCCTTTACCTTTTACCATACCTCCAGTAACCACATGCATGGTCCAAACAGGACCTTCCCCTGCCCCTCATGTGAAGGAGCTCTTTGTATGCACATCAGCACATGCAGAAAATCCCTTCATGCTCATGCAAACATAAGGACAGCTGTGGTGCTAACCTCCATGACCCTGCGATCCCATGGATTGGGGCGGTGTGTCTGAATATAAGAGTCTGGCCCAAAGCCTTTCCGGTCCATCATTCTCAGTTGGTTAAAGTGTGGTGGTGATAACGCCAAGGTTGCAGGTTCAATTGTCAAATGGGGCAGGTGCATATTCCTGCATTGCAGGGGGTTGGACTAGATGATCCCCAGGGTCACTTCCAAGTCTACAATTCTATGAAACTCCATGAAACTCTCTTCACACAGTGGTCAACCGCATGCCTATGGGAAGCCTGCAAGTGAAGTCTGAGTGCAACAGCATTCTTCTCAGCAGCTAGTATTCAGAGATACTCTGTCTCCTCTGAACACTCTTTTCATTGTGAGGCAGAATATATCATCATTACTATTACTATCGTTATTATATTTATCGCTATCCCACTTTCACTCCCAGACCAGGAATCCAGGCGGCTTACAAATAAAAATACAAAACACTGATAAGAGAAATGCTAAAAGCATGGAAAAGTCCATCCCTAAAAATCAATTAAACACAAGTAAAATTAAACAATGGGGGGGGGGGACGGGACAGATCTACCGTAATACGAATAACAATGACAATTAAAAAAAACACCACAGGACCAGCCCTTACCTGATAAAACAGTCAGTTCCTACAGACCTGTTGAAATAAAAAAGTCTTTATCTGCTGACAGAAGAACAACAAGGAGGGAACTAGTCTAACTAAGAAATGGATGGGAGAAGAGGAAGGGTGAGATAAAAATGTAATATATGTTGGACACATTTCCCCCCTCCTTTTATACATTGTACACAGGACAGTTGTAATTCTAATTACCACATTTTGAGATATGTTTTTAAAAGTAGCCCTGATGCTCATGGCAGAATACAACCTGCTTGCGATATTTGGCAGTCAGTTAATTCATTCCCTTGAGCACATGACATTTTAGCATTTTGCATTATCTCCTTAGTATTCACGCTGAACCACCACAGGAAAGGGACCAAGGCAAAAAAAAAAAAAAAAAAACCAACAACACACATTCCACTAAATCATGGCCTTACATTGGACTCTCAAGGGTTTTTTCTTGCTCCACCCCCCCACCCCCCACCCTTGAACAATGGTTGTTTATTAATTCAGGTGTGAACTTTGCCGGGTAATTTATTGTTTGCCATTTGATTCGATCTTGATTAAAGCTGTAGCATAACTATTTAACGGAGATAAGTATCACGTTTGCAAAATCAATCATAAGTCCTCAGGGACTTTTTAGCTGAGCTGTGTCAAACTCTTCCCCAACATTGTGGAGAGGGAATTTTTTCATTGGCTTGGGGTTTGTGTGTGTGTGTTTGGTTTTAAATTGCATTGATCCTTCACAAAGTAGATTGGGTGCGAAGATGTAATTTTCCTCCTTTTGAATGCTGGCAGAGTGAATACTTTCCAATATTTCATGGCTGGAAAAAGGAAAACTCTACTTACGATGGCCTTATTCTCACAACTGCCTGAAAACTTCCACCCCACCCTACAAAAAACACACACAACACATTACTGATTCTTCTCTCCCTACCAGACGTAGTACCTGAAATAGCTTTTTCCGCACTGACTTGAAACACAAAGGGGTGCTTGTTCTTTTGAGCTCAAGATATATTGGAAAAACATGCTTGTCCTATGCTGTGTTATCACACTCACAGTTGGAAACAAACCTCTCCAGCTGCGGCATACAAAATGGCAGGCCATGTGCTGTGGGGCTCATGTGGATGCATATTTTGATATATATTAGCCAGTGTGGTGTAGTGGTTAAGAGTGGTGGACTCGTAATCTGGTGAACCGGGTTCGCTTCCCCGCTCTTCCACATGCAGCTGCTGGGTGACCTTGGGCCAGTCACACTTCTCTGACGTCTCTCAGCCTCACTCACCTCACAGAGTGTTTCTTGTGGGGGAGGAAGGGAAAGGAGATTGTTAGCCGCTTTGAGACTCCTTAGGGTAGTGAAAAATCGGGATATCAAATCCAAACTCTCTTCTTCTATATTTACGTCTGTGTGTCCCCACCAGTGCCAAAGTTATGTATAAGCTAAACAAGCTATAGCTTAGGGCCCCACTCTCTTGGGGGCCGCCAAAAAAAATTAAAGGGAAAAAACCTGGATGTTTCTTTCCAAAATATAAGATAAAAAACAAATAAAATAAAACCTACATACAGCAACAGTGGTTGTGCTGTGCAGGCTCCTATGATGTGAGTAATGGGCCCCGCCTGCTAGCCTACTCCCTAAAATATCACTGGTTTGCTTATTTCTATATATAGGGTGCCTACATTCTGCATGGACGGGTTGCACGGCAACATGTGCAAATGGCTTTAGATACCTATTAGGTCCATAAATTGCCATATAGCATATATTCAACACAGAAACAGCGACAATTTGTTGTTGACAAAGGACAGCTGGACATATAAAGGGCCCCATTACCTTCAGTAGCTTAGGGCCTCATCAAACCTAAATCTGGCCCTGTTCCCCACGAGTCTGTGGGAAGGTCTGTAGCTCAGTGGCAGAACATCTGTTTTGCATGCAGAAGGTCCCCAGTTCAATACCTGGCATCTCCAGGTAGGGCTGGAAGAAGGCCCAGCCTAAGACCCTGAAGAGCTGCTACCTATCAGTTTGGACATTGCTGATCAAGGTGGACTAAAAAATGGTGCATATAAAACAGCTTCCTAAGGATGGTGGGGGACGCGGGTGGCACTGTGGGTTAAACCACAGAGCCTAGGACTTGCTGATCAGAAGGTCGGCGGTTCGAATCCCCGCAACAGGGTGAGCTCCCGTTGCTCAGTCCCTGCTCCTGCCAACCTAGCAGTTCAAAAGCACGTCAAAGTGCAAGTAGATAAATAGGTACCGCTCCGGCCTGAAGGTAAACGGTGTTTCTGTGCGCTGCTCTGGTTTGCCAGAAGTGGCTTAGTCATGCTGGCCACATGACCCGGAAGCTGTACGGCGGCTCCCTCGGCCAATAAAGCGAGATGAGTGCTGCAACCCCGGTGTCGGTCACGACTGGACCTAATGGTCAGGGGTCCCTTTACCTTTAAGGATGGTGGGGAAATTCGATTCAGCTCTCATTCACAACCAAATCTCTCAAGTTTGCATTTTCCAAAACATTATGCAAACTGAAGCATGTCTACCCTTCAAAATTAGCACTTATCCAAAATCCACTATGCAGTTTGCCAACCAAACACCGTTTACAAAAATGTATGTATTCAGGGAGAGTGTGCATAAAAATGAACACCTTGGTGAAATAACACACACAAATGCATTATATTAAAGAAAATTGCTTCCAAAAATGTGTGTATATGCCTATAAAAACATGGGATTTGCCTTAAAATGCTGTCAAATTTTCACAATCCCCTCCCCTCCAAATTGCTGCAAAATGCAAAAAACGAAAAAATGGAGACAACCCAAATTGACAGATCCTTCACTCAGGCCTATTAACGCACCAGTCTTCTCCAAACTGGGATATGCCCACCCCCACCCCCTGTGGTGCTCTTAATGACAACTTCCATCATTCCTGATCATTGCCAATGTTGCCTGGGGCTGATGGGAGTTGTAGTCCAAAATATTAACGTGAGCGCAGGCACCCTTGGCCATTGCAAGTCCTTCACATGAGCACTGTCATGCTTAAATTAACTTACGATGATCGTGGGCAGATGCACATATAGAATTAGCACACCAGCAATCAGTGGCCTGGATGGGACTAACACCACATGGGTGTGCCAACAGCACATGGGAAGGGGCCAGAGCATTTGACTGACAGCATGACAGGACATGCACAGAATGTGGACACAGATAAGTGCTTTGACTGTGGTCCAGGGATGCTGGTGTCAGGAGGTAAGCTCTGCCATTCTTCTTCATCACACTGGCTGCTACTGCCCGCCCCCCCCATTTTTAAAAGAGTTAACAAGATCAGAATTAGCACTTTTTAACAGCTTTGTACACAAAGAAGGTGTGTGTGTGTGTGTCTGCTGAATAACAATGCTGCCGAACATCTGCTGCCTTTGTGCCCTCTGATGCTCTCTTTTAAACCTGACTATGCAGACAGCCTAACCACCAGTTTACCTGTCACTAGAAGCTGATCTGTTCTTTTCTTCCCCCTCTCTCCCGCTTTTCCAGCATGCTTCTGACACTTGGCAGTCCCAGGGGGTGTCCTTTGCCAGTCCCTTGACCATTTCAGCTCTCTCCGCCAAGAAAGCTTTTGACAGCCGCTTAGGAATGCTCCTGAAATGGCGTGTCATAAGAGAGAAGAGCTATAACGGGTCATATATATTTGGGTTGAAGAGCCTTAGATTCATTTTCTCTGGCCTTTCCGTCCGCTCGTCTTTCTAGGAGGTTCACCAAACACATTTGTTCATCTAAAAGATTCATATACCACCTTTCAGGAAGTAGAGCATGGGTAGCCAGGATAAGTCCTTCCAGATGTTCCTGGGGTTGATGAGAGGTGGAGTCCAATAATGTCAGGAGACACCATATTTGTTACCCCTGCAGAAGAGCTTTCTGAGCTGGTTGCAGAAATAAGATAACAAGATCCCATCAAGATCCAGTGTGACCTGCAATTGAAAGACACCCCCCCCCCAAGTGTCCCTATTTTCCAGGGACAGTCCTGGATTTACAGAAGCCATCCCAGTTTCTGTTTTGATCCCAGAATGTCCCACTTTTTCTTAGCACATCCCTATTTTCATCGGAGAAATGTTGGAGGGTATAGAGTTATGTGACCCCTGGGCCAAGGAGATAAGTAACTATACAACCTGAAGGCAGCCCTGTATAGGGAAGTTTTTAATGTTTAATTATGGTTTTTGTTTGTTTGTTTGTTTGTTTGTTGTTGTTGTTGTTGTTGTTTAGGGACGCGGGTGGCGCTGTGGGTTAAACCACAGAGCCTAGGACTTGCTAATCAGAAGGTTGGCGGTTCAAATCCCCACGATGGGGTGAGCTCCCGTTGCTCGGTCCCTGCTCCTGCCCACCTAGCAGTTCGAAAGCACGTCAAAGTGCAAATAGATAAATAGGTACCACTCTGGCGGGAAGGTAAACGGCATTTCCGTGTGCTGCTCTGGTTCACCAGAAGCGGCTTAGTCATGCTGGCCACATGACCCGGAAGCTGTACGCTGGCTCCCTCGGCCAATAAAGTGAGATGAGCGACTGGACCTAATGTTTACCTTTATGTTTTTTAAAAATATGTTGGGCTAAGTTGCCCCAGCCCAGATGGTCAGGGTGGTAATAATAATAATAATAATAATAATAATAATAATAATAATAATGGTAAATTCTTTGGTACTAGGACATCCTAATTTTCATCGGAGAAATGTTGGAGGGTATGAATTGATTGTGGCTGAAGAGACAGATTCTGTGCTCCATGAAAATAGATTATTTGATCTGTTGTGTTGTAGATTTGGAAGGGATTATCTCACTTCTCCCAAGCTTTTTTTGGGGTGGGGGGTGGGGAGAAAGAAAGCACTCTATACCCGCCCCCATTCCTTCATCCATGCAAACAAGAAGGATAATCAGAGCGCAAAAATAGACTGTCATACATCCAGATTTTCCTGAACATTACTGGGATTTCAAAGGCAGAATTGACAACCAGGGGGAATTTCTGAAAGGTAGTGCTTTGTCCTGGATTTTAGGCAAGTCAAATACATGCTCAACAACTTTGAGGTTTGTCTAAAATAAGCTCAACAACGTTTTGGGTTTTCCTAAAAAAGCTCAACTTCGGGGACAAAAACCCTAGGCAAAAACACTTGAGAGTCCTGGGGGCCAGATAGAAAGGTCTGGAGGGCCACATTTACCCCCCTCTTTCTGAGGTCACTCACCCCAGTTTTCATAATTAGCAAAATCTCCTCTGTTTGTTGTTCTAATAAATCAGGCTTGCAATCCTAGCCCTACTTAGCTGGGAGTAAGTTCCATTGAGTTTAATGGCGCCTATGTCTGAGTCAACATGATTAGGGCCACAGGCTTAACGTTTTGAATATTTAACAATTCTTGATTATAATTAACCAGTCAGTTTACAGATATTTGTTTTTGTGTGTGTGTGTTGACTGACCACTTCCAACTCCAACCCCATCTAAAGTGTCAGATTAAATGGCGCCAAGTTTTTCACCCTTTCTGTGAGCTACTCCTGTTGAATATCTGCCTGCGTGTACATGGAAAGCAGGAAGGAAGATGCCAGATGATCCTGCAGCGTTCAATCTGAATGTAATGCTTGGAGGACTGACAAAACAGCTGGACTAGAGATGAAGTAAGCTGTCCAAACTGTGGGTGAGCGAAAATCACCTGGCTGTGTGTGGATTTAATATAATCCTTTGGAGATTTCTGGCTGGAAGGGCCCAGCTGCTTGATCCTCTAAAAAGTGTTGTCGGCTGCACGCCTGATCTGGGTAAGCTCCCAAAACTGCAGGAACCTCTTGGAGCTGAAAAGGAAATGACTTGACGAATCAGTAAAACTGCTCTGGAAATTTTGCAAAGTCAGGCTTTGTGGAAACGTTTCTTTCTCTAAGCTTTTAGTCCCAGCTGGCAAAATCCCCGCACAGAAACGTATCTCTTGCAACACATATCCCTTCCCAATGTAGCTTTACTGCCCAACCACAGAGGCAAGCCAGTGTGAGGCTGCAACTGTAGCTGTGAAATGTCTCGCAGCGATAACTGTTGCCTGCACTTTGGTACTGAACTGCTTTTTCAAGGCGTACGCTGCCTGGATTAGAATTCTTATTTCACTAAGGTTACTGATAGTGCCTAAGGATCTGAGAAGTGTATGTGTGTGTATTTAAGAGAGAGAGTGTCAGCGTTGCTTGTGCTGTTCACTTGTGTTCCTTTGGTGGTGAGAGAGGTTGGGGTTGGCCTAGGGTGTGTGGTTGTTTGTTTGTGATTGGCTGTGGTGATCTTTGTTTTCGTGTGTGAGTGGGGTGGGTGGGTGTTTTGGATCAGGTTAGCCATATTGATTTGTATGCTGTTGGTGGATTCTTGTCATTGTCTTGTTGGGTTGTGTATGTGATAAATGGGAACCATACCGGGGTGAAGGTGTCTTCTTCTGTTTGTCCCTGTGTCAGTTTCAGTTTATTGGTTAATTTTTCCTAGTAGGGCTGTTTCCCATACTATTTGGTACCATTGGTCCATGCTTACTCCTGACAGGTCTCTCCAGTGTCTGGTTATGGTATTTCTGAAACGGATTTGTAAAAATGTTACATGGAAAAAATACGAGAGACATTACACATACTTCTGTAAAATAAGAAAATCTTTAATAAAAAGAGAGAGAGAGAGAGAGTGTTTAATCTGGATCGCTTGGGTGCTCCTGATTGATCACGCTGCACCCCGCTTGTTTTATTATTTTATATGAATCCTTCCCCAAAAGCTCAACAACTTTGTGCTAACCCCCTCCCCCCAAAAAAGCTGAACAACTCTTGCCAATATTCCCCCCTGAAAAAAAGCTCAACAATGGGTAGATCACCACCAGTTTCATTATACTGGGAGTTTATCACAGCCTCTAGAGAGTTGGACATGCCTGCCTTATAGTGTGGAAGAATTACAGGTGTTAAAAATAAAATCAGAGGTGGTCTGTTCTTCTTGATGTTTCGAACTATTTGACATCTGTAAAACTGATACAAGAGAAGTCAGAAGGATTATATGTGTTGACTCTGAGCGTTTATTGCACAGGCTGTTGTTATGCTGCTCATTATGCAATACAAAATAAGTGTCTGGATTGTGGGAATTTGGGGGGGGGGCAGCCATACTTTTATTGAGCAGAAAAGGAGGGCAGTCAACAGGCTCTGGCCTGGTAATTCATTGATTGTGTTTTTTTAGCCACAGATTAAAAACAATATTCCAATCTGACTCAGAATAAGATAAGCAAGACTGAGCATGCCAAATGTCTTTATTCAACCCATAAATTCACATGCGTTTCATTTTTATGTATTAATTTCAGAAGATGGATCTACCAATAGATCATAAAAGCCCTAAAGAACAAAGAACAGTAAAATGGTCAGTAAAAAGCAGTTATAAACAACTTAAAGCATTTTTTAATTTTATTTTTTTTTAATCAATGGAAAATTAAAAACCAGATTGAAACACATGTCAACATTCTACATGTACAGACAGGCTTGCCTACACAAAAATGTTTTTAGCAGGCACTGAAAAGAATACAGTGACGGCACCTTCTAGATGTCAATAGGCAGGGAGTTTCAAAGTGTGAGTGTTATTGTCAAGCACATTTATATGTGTGGGCAACACTGAATTATTTAGATAAAGGGTGGCGGATGTCTAGCTCAGATGTCATCTGACTCCAACTCCAGCCTAGGACACAGTCTAGAGAGTCAGAGATTCCTCACTCTGATTGAGATGATTGAGAAGTGGGCATAACAAAGCCCTCTGTTAGTTCAGTGCTTTATTGATTCCATGGATCGCTTGCCTGCCTTTCAAGGGGCTTAAATTGGTGTACGACAGGCACCCCCAAACTCGGCCCTCCAGATGTTTTGGGACTACAGTTCCCATCATCCCTGACCACTGGTCCTGTTAGCTAGGGGTGATGGGAGTTGTAGTCCCAAAACATCTAGAAGGCCGAGTTTGGGGGTGCCTGGTGTACGAGGTTCTCTGTCTTGCATTTTACTATCACAACTACCCTGTGAGGTAGGGTAGGCTTACTGGTAGTGATACCACCTCAGTGTCGCTGAGGTTTTATGGCTAGAACCAGGTTGTGGATATGAACATCCTGCGCTGTCTTAAGCATTTGCGGCACCAAGGTGCAAAGATCCAACCAGTGCCCTCTCCATGTTGCCCAGTCTCAGGCGTGCAGGAGGGCAGAGCTGGCCAGCCGTCTCAGCATCTCGCTGGCTCGGTTGCCCCTGAACCCATGGCGCAGAGCTGCCCACAGAAGAAGAACCTACTGCGGCTCTCCGACTGGCAGGTGGGCTCTTCCCTAGACTCAACTCTTGGGCCCTGGACTCTCGGCCTGGCGCCCCTGAGAGCCCGGTGCCGGGGTGCCCCACATCCCTAGTGCCTATGGGTAAGATGGCCCTGTGAACATCCTATGGCTGACTCCAGTCACTTGATTGATTGATTATATTTCTATGCCCCTTTTCATTTGAAGGAATCGCAAAGCAGCTTACAAACAATAAACAATAATAGCATGATAGAGCATCATAAATACCAGTGGTACATCGGGTTACAGATGCTTCAGGTTACAGACGCTTCGGGTTACAAACTCCACTAACCAGGAAGTGGTTGCTCCAGATTAAGAACTTTGCCCCAGGATAAGAACAGAAATCGTGCGCCAGCAGGGCAGCAGCAGCAGGAGGCCCCATTAGCTAAAGTGGTACCTCAGGTTAAGAACTGTTTCAGGTTAAGAACGGACTTCTGGAACAAATTAAGTACTTAACCCGAGGTACCACTGTACAGCATAAATAATATGGAATAATGAACAAATCACCTGTGAAACTATTATGATCTATGAAACACTTTTAACAAAGCAACAACTGGAAAAAAAATTAAGCTAGACATCTCAAATAAAGGAAAAGTCACATTATATGAAGCTGAGGGTCCAATACTTTGGCCACCTCATGAGAAGAGAAGACTCCTTGGAAAAGACCCTGATGGAGGGCACAAGGAGAAGGGGACGACAGGGGACGAGATGGTTGGACAGTTTTCTCGAAGCTATCAGCATGAGTTTGACCAAACTGCGGGAGGCAGTGCCTGGCATGGTTTGGTCCATGGGGTCACAAAGAGTCGGACACGACTAAACGACTAAACGACTAAACAACAACAATAAACAACACATCATATGATCAACAAATCAATACAGCATTTGTAATCTATAACTTTCACCCTGTGGTAGGGTCAAAATCCAGGTATACTGCTGAACACATGGAAAGGCAGCAGGATGACATCCACTGTGATAAGAGTATAAGACTGGTTTGCTGGATCAGGCCAATGACCCATCTAGTCCAGCAACCTGTTCTCATAGGGGGTAGCTAGATGCTCATTGGAAACCTGAAAGCAGGACTTGAGCACAATCAGCGCCAATAATGAATAGAGAACATAGCTAGTAGCTATTGATAACCTTATCCTTCCAGAACTGGAAATCTCAGATACAGAAAGAGCAGAGGGGGAAAATAGGTATATAAAATCCCGATACAGGATCTACAGGGGAGATAAAAATAAGCTCAATTAAATTTTGCAATCACAATTGCGCTCTTCCTGAGTATTGCATTATCCCTGCAGGAGATATTCATTCCCTGTGTTTTAGCTCGTTTTATGTAAGATGATTAGCTGGGATTGGAGGTGGTTTTCCACAGAGAAAATCCCTTGGCAAACAAAACACGACCATATTTGTATTAAAAGAAGCCAAAATGCAATTCCGTCACAAATGGAAAAGTGTGTGGACTCGAATGTGTGGTGCGTTTGGCTCTGGCGAAAGATATCTCTGCAAAATAATACAGCCTCAGACCTTATGCATAATTGGGGCTTGGCTGCAATCTCTGTAGAAGCGGAGAGCAGTAGTTGCTAAACTGGGAGGAAAGATTTGTGGACTTAAGAGAGTTAGCATGTGGGAGTCTTCAGTGCTGGTTGGGAATCCTCTTCATCTTTTAATTTTCTCCATAGGCAGTAGAGCTAAGCGTGCAGCGGTTAGAAATTATTTATCACAATTAATTTATTTAAAGCAAGATTTGTACACCACTTAACTGTAAATAAAACCCCTATGTGGTTTCCCAAAAAAGAGAGTAAAATATACATTTAATGACTGTCGTCCATCTGCGTGGGCCTAAGAGAAAATGCCCCAAGAGAAAATGGTGATAGACCAGAATTACTGTTATTAAACTAAATTGCTCTGCCTTACTTCTCAAGGAAACACAAGGTGGACGACAAGTACAAAATGAAAGAAATAATCTCTCTCCTTGAACTTAATGGAATAATAAGCAAATCCAGGCCGTCATTAAAAAAAACCCCACACAACAAAATCCAGAAAACAACAACACCCTTATATGTCTGCTCTGATGCAAAGATCTTCCATCAGGTTGTCCAAGGCTGGTTTGTTCCCAAACCCAGGTCAGAACCCAGTCTCAACCAGGAATTTCTGCAGTTTTTCTACCAAGGATGGAGGTATTTGTGACCAGATGATAGTTGTTGCAGTCTATTGAGTCCAGAACTGGCTGTTTCATTAGTTACTGCAGTACAGTGGTACCTTGCTTCTCAAACTTAATCTGTTCCGGAAGTCCGTTCCAAAATCAAAGTGTTCCAAAACCAAGGCGTCCTTTCCCATAGAAAGTAATGCAAAATGGATTAATCCATTCCAGACTTTTACAAACAGCAATTTAACATGAATTTTTCTATCTAACAAGACTATTGATTCATAAAATGAAAGCAACAAACAATGTACTGCAGTCACAGAAACAATCAGTAGCTCAACTGGGTTCCACACAATTACAAAAACAAAACAAAAATGCAAAATAAATAGCAAAAACTGACAGACCTCAGCATAATACTCAAAACGAAAGCATGGCACTCAAAACAGAGCATGTTCGGCTTCTGGAAAAAGTTCGCAAACTGGAACACTTACTTCCATGTTTGCAGTGTGGGTTCCAAGTTGTTTGAGTACCAAGGCATTTGAGAACCAAGGTACCACTGTATTACTTCCTATCAGCCAGCAAGCACCACACCTTCACGCAAGGAAGCATTAGCCATTCTCTGGGCCCACCCAATCAACCCTCCTCATCTTGATTTCACTTGTTAGGAATCAATATCAAGAGGGCATGTAATTGGACACATCCCTGCAAGCACCCCATTCCTGTCACCAAGTTTTACCAACTGAATTTGATCCCACTAAGGCAGGGAAGACATTGGACACCTTAGCTAGAGCTATAGCCATAATGGTAGCCACTAGATCTTTGCAGGGTTAAGATCAGGCACCCCCAAACTCAGCCCTCCAGATGTTTTGGGACTACAACTCCCATCATCCCTGACCACTGGTCCTGCTAACTAGGGATGATGTGAGTTGTAGTCCAAAAACATCTGGAGGGCTGAGTTTGGGGATGCCTGGTTAAGATTGTCAGAATGGCAGACCAAATGGTCACAGCAGACCTCCGTTGCTAACAAAAGCCCATCCTCACCCGCAAGTGGAACCAGATTCCAGACAACCCAGAAAAACTTCCGTCAAAAATTACTTCAGGATACAAGAAGGTTGCAAAGCAGAACTTTTTCACTAACCATATTGTTAAGTGTGATTATGTGCTCTAATCAGTGCTTGATCGGCCTCAGAGAAGTTCTATGTCACCAGTGCTGTTGTTTAGCCTTTTTCATCATACACAACACCCTTTTTCATCATACACCAACAGGATCACTTACTCTGTTCCCTGGAAAGTACCACAGATTATTCAGGGATCCACTGGGCTCCTGACATTTTGCTTGTTGGGAACCTTGAGAATTTAAATCTGGTTTTAAGTATGAAATGTCAACATTTCCTATGAAACACGAAATGAGCCAGCCATAAGACATTAGAAATTTGACTGAGAATATTTTGTCTGTCACTCAAAAGATATTTGCACAGTTATCTATTCTTCTCCTGCTTGTATGCCCCATGGAAGAAATTAAAATTCATGCCCACATTGATGATTGAAAGCAAACCTCTCTTCTTTGCCTTTTTCTGCACACTTTTCTTTTGTTTTCCCTTTGACACTGTTATAATCCATACTGCAACTTCTCGCTGGAAGCTTTGCTTCTGAGAACAGACGAGCGTAGACTTTGTCTATAGTCTGACCTTGATGTGGCTGGCATGCTCTCTCTCTCTCTCTCTCTCTCTCTCTCTCTCTCTCTCTCTCTCTCTCTCTCACACACACACACACACACACACACACACCATCAAGTCCTTTGTTCTAAATCAGTCAAGCTAGGCTTGGCATCTTTCTGAGTGAAGCTTCCACAGACTGCCCAGATGATGATCTCTGTTGATCTTGTGGGATGCAGGACATCACAGTGTGTCCTAGGTTGCATTCATATGGGGGGAAGGCCTTCACTCACTGGCATTTACAGTATCATCCATCCCTTAAATAGAGAGCAAACTGTTTGGGCTGGAAATATTGTCTGCCAAGTTGGGAGTTGCCTTCTGCTGCCTGAATTGACTCACTTTCTTGATCCACCTGGATTGTCTTCCTGGGCTGTTATTATTGGCCTGCAGGCAGTTGCAACAGGATAGGGAGCCCTTGCATTCCCCTGAAGATGTGCGTGTGTGTGTGTGTGCTTTGTGCCTTTCCTGAGTGCGTAGGATTAAACTAGCTCTGTGTTCTGTTCCAGTCCTGTGCTTCTAAGGAGCAGGGAAGCCCATCAATGACAAAAGGCCACTACATAAATACTCATTAAGTACACCACTCGCTTCCCCACCACCGGCACCCATTTTTAGATTCCAGTCTACATTTAACACTAATTGAAGTTAAAATGTTGGCAGTTGCTGGAGTCGCATCATTCAAACTTCCCCCTCCTCTCTGCTGGTGTGGAAATCAAGCATCAAGCAACCCTTACTCATGTCTTCAAGTTGTCAGAATCCGTAAATGAGGGACCTTGTTCTCTGTCTGTAAAAATTAGCTGACAATGAAGATGAAGGTGCAGCGGCCCGGCTGCTGGCATTTCATTCAAATTTCAAGACAGATTGTGCCGGAATATCACTAGCGTGTATCTGTGGTAGCCGAAGGAAAAAAAATGTACTCAGGTTTCTTTTTTAAAAAAAGAAAGCTAGACGAGTGATAGAGGAAGAGTAGTTAGCAGAACGTCTGTAGAGAAAGGTAAAACAATGGATTGTTGCAGATTACACTCTACTCAGAGTAGACCCATTGAAATTAATTGACATGACTAACTTAGGTCCCTTGCAGTATATTGATCATTTCACTGTAACTTCTGGGCATTTACTGAGTGTTGTGGTTTCTTTCCTCCCCTAAATTTGGTTTCTGAAAATTTCTGATCTAGGCAGTCTGAACTTTACTGATGTTTTCTGAGCAGGAGCTATCAAAAATAGGGAAAGAGATGGGTTGAAGTAAATGTGAACAGGGGGAGGCTGTGCATTTGGTCAACCCTTCTAGGGATGGGCAAAAATATCCATTTCAATTTATTTCAGTATCTCTTTTCCCCAAAAGATTAGTTTCATTTCTCCACATTTCCACATCATTTTGTGATGGTACTTTTTTTAAAAAAAGTCCTCATGGAAATTCATTTTAATGCAACTTTATTCTAATATATGCATTTTTGTATGCCTATTTCCATTCCTTTCTTTGTTACATGTTTTGTTCACTAATGATGTCTAGGACTGTTTCCATAAAGTAGTTATGGGAGGCCACTGTTTGTTACCATGAGAGTTTCCTGTATGATCCTGGAAGGTTGCATCTTGCCCCCATGCTATTTAATATCTATTTGAAGCTGCAGGAGATGCCGTCAGGGGTAAGGGAGTGAAGTATCACCAGTATGTGAATTACACCCACCTCTATCTCTCTTTTCCATCTGAATCAGGAGAGGTGGCTGAGGTGCTTGACAGGTCTTTGGCAGCAGTGATGGACCAGATGTGGGCCAACAAATTGAAGCTGAATCCCGAAGAGACAGGTGTTATGTGTATTATATGTTCTAAGTTCTCAAGTCCAGGAGGTAGGGAGACAGCCTGTTCTGGGTTAGGTTTTACTCCCCTGGAAGGAACAAGCTAGTTGGTTGGGAGTACTCCTGGAACCATCAATGTCACTTGAGGCCCAGAGTGACTGGGGCAAACCAGTCAGATGAGTGGGATACAAATAATAAAATTATTATAGGAGTGCCTATTTTCAGCTATGTCTCGTTTGCCTGTGGGAGCCTCTTTAGGAGAGAAATGACTTGTGCATAGTACTCCATTTTATGGCAACCTCCATATTGGATTACTGCATTGCACTCTATGTGGGGCTGCCCTCGAAGATGACTCAGAAACTTCAACTGCTCCAAAATGCAGTGGCTAGATTTCTGGTTGGGATTGCTTTTAGAACTCATAAAACCTGTGTTCAAAACTTCTCCACTGGCTGCCAGCTTAGTTTGGGGCTCTTTTGAAGGAGCTTATGCTACTGTTTAAAGCCCTCAATGTCTTAGCCCTCAAATATCAAGATCAACAGAAGGGGACCTTGTGATAGTCCCACCTCGCTCAAGGGTTTGGGGTGGTGGAGCAGGAGAGGGCATTCTCTGTGGTAGCCCCTAAGCTAGTGGTTCACAAAGGATGTGGCATGCCCCACCGATGTGGCAAGAATGGATGTCAAGCGTGGTGGGAAGATTCAAGGACAATCATCTGAAAGAATCTGAAAGAGTTGAAATCTACTCCTCTCTGTCATACACTGGCATGATAATTAAGAAAATATCACTTGTTCACAGTGCGACATAGAGAAGCTGGAAACCTGGTTTGGCAGAAACAAGTCAGACTTATTTGTGCGCCCATCACATCCTACCAAATCCAACAGGCAGATGTTGTGTTGGGCAGCAGTTATAAATACAGCGCATTGTGTCTAATTAAGGGCTCCCAGTAATGACATCTCACACACTTTGTTTGGATAGCTAACGAGAATGGAAGTGCAGATGCAATTAGTACCCGTCATTCTTTCATGCAAATGAAAATGAGACAGAATGATATGCTTTGAAAGGTCTCCAATTACAAACCACTTGTAGCAGCTTTGGGGGAAAAACAACTTTGTCTTGTGGCCTATCTTCAAGACAGCGCTTCGTCGGCTGCTGAGGTGCCCATCACCACCACATTTGCTCAGGAAAGTAATCAAAGAGTTGGGGGTTGACATCAGTTCTTCACTAGCTCCCTGTTAGCTCCAGGATGCATGCTACCAGTACAGAGAAAGTCAAAAGATTACATAGAATGGAGTGAAAATGGGATGGTACCCTGTGAACAATTTCAGAGTTTAGAAGAGCTCAAAACCTCTGGCTCCAATATGAACCAAACCCAAATCTCATCCCAAGTTCAGGCTCAGCTTGTCTGCTGTTTTCCGCCATTCTGTCCTGCCTCCCTGACTCATTTCTATCATACCTTGGTAAAGGGGAAACCTGGATATAGGAAGGGGTCATCCTTTACATTTTTTGGCTTCCAATTTGATGACATGAGCTCATTTGTAGAACCTCTTAATATATTAGTCAGGTAGGAGAGCTGGAGGAAAAAAATCACATCTAGCAACCAATTCACCCCATTGGTTTCAGATAGTACATGCATGGATGAGTCAAAAAAGCCCGGGACACAAATTTTCACAGCCCACTAGCAGCTATGATGGCTCAGTTACCAAATGTATTTAATGTTAACTCTGGAAGTGTATACACTGGTACCTTGGTTCTCAAACGCTTTGGTTCTCAAACTCCAAAAACTCCGAAAGGAATTATTCCAGTTTCCGAATGTTTTTCGGAAGCTGAACATCCAATGTGGCTGTCGGCTATTGTTTCCAGGGCACCTGCACAAATCAGAAGCTGTGTCTTGGTTTTGGAGCATTTCAGAAGTCAAACAGACTTCTGGAACTGATTAAGTTTGGTGCTTTTGTTTTTGCTATTTCTTTTGTGTTTTTGTTTTTGAGGCTTTACTGATTAATTTGTTTTTGTGACTCTGTGGAACCCAGTTCAGCTACTGATTGATTGATTGTGTGACTGCGGAAATAGATAAAAGGCCCCCAAACAAACAATGACTATCATCAGTGCAGGTAAGAATTTTTTTAAAAAATAATTTTATCATCTACAATACTGTCTCATTTATTTTATAGCACAGTACATTGATCATTGCTTTCATTTTATGGATTAATGGTCTCGTTAGATAGTAAAATTCGTGTTAAATTGCTGTTTTAGGGGTTGTTTTTAAAAGTCTGGAATAGATTAATTCATTTTGCATTACTTTCTATGGGAAAGCGTGCCTTGGTTTTGGAATGCTTTGGTTTTGGAACGGACTTCTGGAACAGATTAAGTTTGAGAACCAAAGTACCACTGTACTTGATTCTGGCCAAACTAAGCCTCCTCGAGGTTAGGTGGGCTATCTAGTCCAGCCCCCTAAAACTCAGAAGTTTGAAAGTGAATAATCCAAGGGCTGTGTTAAGTACAACCTTTTCTGTTTGTAGGACAGGTGGCTGCATGCTGCTGCCTTGAACATGAACCTGACACAAAGGCAGGACATAAGTAATAAAGCCCCTATGAAATTTCAATGATCGCCTCTTTTTGCAGTGCATCAAACAGTGCTTACCGTTTTAATCTCCAATAGTTCTGGGGTGGGTGTGATATAATGGGCTAATTTTGGGAGGCTGCAGAAATGATGCAGTAGTTGGGGCTGACGAGATGCCGGTACAACTGGGAGCATAAATGGATGTTGCGTGCTGCGGTGGTTTTGTTGCCTCTGCATGAAATTTTAATGTAAAACAAATAGTCCCTTGACGTTTCTCAGGAAACTGTCCCGCGGGTCTATTGATTTTTTTCTCTCTGCACCTCCGTATGAATGCTCATTACCGATAATGCCTTATTAACATGGAATAGCTACATGCTGCATAGTAAAGATTGCCACAAATCAAGCAGAATCTCAAGGTATTTGTGCTTGTTTGTAGTGACAGGTAACCAGCTTGGTACTTGCTCCCAAAATCTATTAGGACCTTTGAGATTTCCTTTTCCCCTTTCCCTTTTAAAACCATTGTAAAAATAAGAATTTCCACATAATAATGCCGTAAAGGTAAAGGGACCCCTGACCATTAGGTCCAGTCGTGGCCGACTCTGGGGTTGTGGCGCTCATCTCACTTTATTGGCCGAGGGAACCGGCATACAGCTTCCAGGTCATGTGGCCAGCATGATTAAGCCAATTCTGGCAAACCAGAGCAGCGTCCAGAAACGCCATTTACCTTCCCACCAGAGTGGTACCTATTTATCTACTTGCACTTTGACATGCTTTCGAATTGCTAGGTTGGCAGGAGCAGGGACCGAGAGACAGGAGCTCACCCCGTCATGGGAATTCGAACCGCCAACCTTCTGATTGGCAAGTCCTAGGCTCTGTGGTTTAACCCACAACGCCACCCATGTCCCAATAATGCCATACTTTGGTCTATTGAAAATGGGAACCCAATTATCATGAAATCTGTACGTTAGTGATAGATAGATAGATAGATAGATAGATAGATAGATAGATAATACTTTATTCGGCTATAAGCCCACAAGGGGTACGTTAGTGAGACTGGTCTTCTGTCCTCTGCTGTATTTGAGAAGAGCCACCACTCTCCAGCAAAAGTGTTGTAAGAACGTAAGGGCATAACCAGAGCCTTCTGGATCAGGACAATGGCCCATCTAGTCCAGTGTCCTGTTCTCACAGTCGTCAGCCAGAGGACTATGGGAAACCAGCAAGCAGGATTCAAGCACATGAGCACTTTTCCCTCCGTGGTTTCCAACAAATTCAGAAGCACTGCTTTCTCCAACTATAGAGGCAGAACATAGGCATCATGGCTGGTAGCTATTCATAGCCATGAATTTGTCTGATCCTCTTTTAAACCCATACAAGTTGGTGGTCATCATTGCTTCCTGCAGAAGCAAGTTCCATAGTTTAACTATGAGCTGCGTGAAGAAGTGCTTTATTTTCTTTGTCTTGAAACTTCCAACATTCAGCTTCATTGAATGCCTGTTGGGGGATGGGATCCGCCCCCCCCCCCCGTTTCCTCTCTCTTTGCCATGCATGATTTTGTAAACTTCTATCATATTGCCTCTTACTCTCTACGTTTTCTCTAAACTAAGAAATTCAATTCCCTTGATCATTTCAGTTGCTCTTTTCTGTACCTTTTTGGATTCCACAATATCCTTTTTGAGGTGAGATAACCAGAACTCCATTGCAAATGCAGTCGCTTGATAGATTTGCATAATGGCACAGTAAACCAACAACTTACGTGCATTTACGCATGTGGCAAAACAAGAGAAAGAAATTGAAAAGGGGGCAGGCTCCAGGAAATACATATTTGGTAATCCCACCTGCCATTGAACCCAATGTGTTTCGACTATACATGATTTTGGCTTTAATAAAACAACAACAACAACAACATAGGTACAACTCCTGGAATGTAACCCCCACGTAAATTGCGGCTTACTGCATTATCATATCAGCAGTTTTATTTTAATTTGTTTTCCTAATGATCACTAGTGCAGAATTTTCCTTTTTCACAGCCGCCGTACACTGGGTCAACATCTTCATCAAGCTGTCTATTATGATCCCCAGATCTCTTTCCTGATCTGCCACAGCCCCATGAGCATACATGTGAAATTAAGATTTATTTATTTTTTGCCCTAGCATGAATCGCTTCACACTTGTTTACAATGAATTGCATTTGCCACTTTACAGCCCATCCACTCAGTTTGGAGAGGTCCTATTAGTTGACTTTCTCATAGAGAAGTTCTCCATCC
Organism: Podarcis raffonei; assembly: GCF_027172205.1. Classification (NCBI taxonomy): domain Eukaryota; kingdom Metazoa; phylum Chordata; class Lepidosauria; order Squamata; family Lacertidae; genus Podarcis; species Podarcis raffonei. The sequence goes on from NC_070612.1 coordinate 12,025,875, forward strand.
CCTCCATCTGAATTGGGTTTGTTTGTTTGTTTTCATCTCTACTCCCAAAAGTAATGAATTCTTGCCTGAATACTTTGGCATATAAACATTGGCAGTGTCATATGTGGTGGACCTCCAAAATGCACTAGCATTGTTGTAGAAACCACCAAAGAATTTTAATTCCTTTCCTAGTTGTAAAATGACCAGGATGCCTTGTCCTCTTCCTCCTCCTCTTCTTTTTAACCTTCAGACTAATCCTTTCAGCCCCAGTGAGAAAAGGAACTGCAATAGGAATTGCTGATTGGATTCTAGTAACATCACTCAGAGAGCTCTTCCAGATGGCCGGATCCAAATAATCAGAGCTCTGTTTTTAATTGGCAATCAAAGCCATTAATCGGTTAATTACAGCAATTGATGCTTTCAGTTCTGCTTCCAGAAAATAGCAGCAACAGCATTTATTATACATAGGGAACTGATCAAGGGGCTATGCTCTTCACAAAGAATTGCATGCAGATCTCGGAGGTTAAGGCAGCTGATTTGGGAAGGGGAAATGCCTGGTTCTGTTGGTGGGGGGTGGGGAGCAGACTTAGAGGAAACAGCCAACCACATGGGCAAAGGGATAATTGAAAGAATTCTCAGTTCCTTTGGTGAGATAAGGAATATGCGCCTGTACCTTTAAGAGTTGGGCAGGATGTGACTGCCATTACTAAAATGTTGCAGTAATTAAAGGTCAGCTGGGAGAATTCTATTGCTCACAATGTGCTCTGAATGAAAAAGACCTCAGACACAATCTCTGGCCTCTCCAGGTAGGTTTTGGAAAGACTTCCGTCTGGAACAATGGAGAGGCACTGCCAGTTATTTCAGAGGATACTCAGCTAGATGGAGCAATGCTCTGACTCAGAATAAGACACTTTCCTGTGTGTGTGCATTTCTATGAAAAGAAAATCATTCCCACCTACAGAAAAATGGCATATCAGGGAGACAGCAAGACTGAATGCTGCTTCTGTCTAACACTGAGGTGGTCAACCTATGACTGTCAACAGCTTCTGGCTTGATTACACCAGTTGCTGGAAGCTACAAGAGAAGAGAGTACTGGGAGTCATTTTGGACTCACAGCTGTCCATGGAGGTGCAGGTCAATTCTGTGTCCAGGGCAGCTGTCTACCAGCTCCATCTGGTGTGCGGGCTGAGACCCTACCTGCCTGCAGACCAAGGCCGTTTGGGGCTTTAAGGATCAGCACCAACACTTTGAATTGTGTTCAGAAACGTACTGGGAGCCAATGCAGATCTCTCAGAACTGGTGTTATGTGGTCTTGGCGGCCGCTCCCAGTCACCAGTCTAGCTGCCGCATTATGGATTAATTGCAGTTTCTGGGTCACCTTCAAAGGTAGCCCCACATAGAGCGCATTGCAGTAGCCTAAGTGGGAGATAACTAGAGCATGCACCACTCTGGCGAGACAGTCCGCAGGCAGGTAGGGTCTCAGCCTGTGTACCAGATGGAGCTGGTAGACAGCCGCCCTGGACACAGAATTAACCTGCACCTCCATGGACAGCTGTGAGTCCAAAATGACTCCCAGGCTGCACACCTGGTCCTTCAGGGCCACAATTATCCCATTCAGGACCAGAGAATCCCCCACACCCGCCCGCCCCCTGTCCTCCAAAAACAGTACTTCTGTCTTGTCAGGATTCAACCTCAATCTGTTAGCCGCCATCCTTCCTCCAACCGCCTCCAGGCACTCACACAGGACCTTCACCGCCTTCACTGGTCCTTGAGGTGAAGAGTCTCATGCTCTACTGACTGAGCTATCCCAGCTATATATTCATAGACTGGTGTTTAAAAAGGGATCAGAACGGACTTATGGATAAACACATGGAAATCTGGCATGGACTGGTAGTAGACTGATCTCTCTCGTCCTGATCTGTCCACCCAGTTGGGGAGGGCACTGTTTCATTCAGGGCTTCCCACCGGTACATGATTGGCCACTGCAAGAACAGGATGCTGGATCAACCAGTCCTTTGGCCTGATCCAGCCAAGGGTCTTCTTATATTCCTTGAAGTAACCACAGGAATACACTGCTATCATTTTGGTAACCATCTCCAAGTCTGGATCCCTCAACCATAAGGGTAGGCTTGTTTTGCTGAAAGAATAGAAAGAGAATGCTTTAAAGAAAAAGCTGGTGACTGAAGGAAAGGCAAGGTTACGAGTTTTTGTTTTGTTTTGCAGGGGGCGGGGGGGAGTGGTTTTAAACTACAGTGGTACCTCTGGTTAAGAACTTAATTTGTTCCAGAGGTCTGTTCTTAACCTGAAACTGTTCTTAACCTGAAGCACCACTTTAGCTAATGTGGCCTCCCGCTGCTGCTGCGCTGCCAGAGCACGATTTCTGTTCTCATCCTGAGCAAAGTTCTTAACCCAAGGTACTATTTCTGGGTTAGCGGTGTCTGTAACCTGAAGCGTCTGTAACCTGAGGTACCACTGTATATGCACTCTTTGAAATCCTAGTCCTGCTTATGTAAAACATGTGTACTCCAAATTTTCTGAGTTGTAGCCTTTTATGTTTCTAAGTCTTCCAGGGGAGTTGTCAGGCGTGAATTTATTCCTCTTTATTGAAAATCCCTGTTCTACTGCTGTAAGCAAAGGCTTCTCAAGATGCCAAGCCCATTTCCCCCATAAATAATTGGGATTGCAGCCTGGTGTTGCTGGGTCTTCCTTTTTATCAAGATGGGCAAACACTGGCGAGAATAAAAAATGTGGCATGCCAACCAGGGAGTCTTCCCAGTAATTGAATATCTGTAGCCGTATTTCAGAGGTTATGAGGGAAGGGCTAAACACATACAGCATGCCTTACCAATTAGTGAATAGTTAGGAAAGATCAATGGGAGGAACATGAACTCTACCAGGAAAGGCCTGCATAGGGTCATGCTCACACCGGGGGATAAAACTGCATACCGTAGCCTTAAAGATTAATTCACTTGGCCCAGTGGGTATGTCACTGATCCATTTAACATCTGCATGTTTTCAGACACTAGGCTGCGTATCCTCTCCATTAATAATACATGCCAGGTAAACACAATCTGGATTAAAATCCTTGGGGGGCAGTGGAGAAAGAGGGAGTGTGTGTGCGCGCGCACGCGCGTGGATCAAGCTTTTTGCAGGTAGACCTATTCCTAATGCTAGTCAGCTTCGCAGGTGCCGTTTCACAGAATGCCATTTGTTGTGTGTGTATCTATATGCAGATGCTTGGAAAGATGTTGCGAGTCCTGTTTGCTGCATCTTGCAAAAGGGTATTGTAGAGGTGGAACAGCAGCAGGAAAGGATAACCGAGATGATTGAGGGGTTGCCATGCCTTCCACACAAGGAAAGGCATAAGTGTTTGGGACTATTTGATTTCTAAAAATGAAAATTAAGAGAGGGGAACCTGCTAGGGGCATATAATAATTATGCAGAGATTTGTCGCCGTTGCCCCCCGTACTCGGGTAACACTAGAATTTGGAATCTTCCAGTTTTCAGAACAGACCAAAGGAACACATAGTGTTTGCACAGTGCATGGCGACTTATGAGATGTAATGATGGTGGTGAGAGGAGCTGCTGGGATCTATGGACAGCTGTCCCATGTGGTGAGCTGCTGAATTGCAGGCGACAGCTTCTCAAGGAAGTGCCCTCAGGCTTTGGGCTGTCTCCACCAGTCAAGTGAGGAAGGTTCTCCTGTTCTTGTGGGGTTTGCTCAAGTCCTTGGGTCTTTCTGAGCTCTGACTTGTTAGGTGTTCTCAAGCCTTGACTTCTGGCTTTCTTCTCAACCCTGCACTGGTTCTTTGGTTCTGACTTACCGTGTGATAGGGACAGACAAATCTGCCAGTTTCAGTTTCCCCCAGTTTTTATTTTTTCCCAGTCTTAAGTTCAGTTCTCCCCATCTTCATATTAGCTTACAATTCCTTTTAAAATCTGCATGAAAATTTGTATGCATCTTTGTGTGCATTTCACATAATACACACATTTTTAAATGACATTCTGCCCAATTTACATATTTTTGCAAGTTGCCTTAATGCAATTTTTACATTGTTTTCACCAATATAAACACTTTTGTGCATGCTTTCCTCAAATGCACACTTTTTGGTATGCTTTTTTTTTTGTCTGAGAATTGCATTGCAAAATTCAGAGAAGTGTTAATTTTGAAGGATAGCTGTATTTTGGTTTGTGTATTACTTCTGTGTTTATACTACATTTTTAAAGATTTGCCTTTAGAGAGTCTTTAAACCTCTTTTGTTGACCAGCAGCATTACGCTTTCCATTTTTGAGTTTGGAATAGAGTAGTTGCTTTGGAAGATGAAAATCAGGCATCCGCACGACATGACCAGTCCAACAAAGTTGATGTTGAAGAATAATTGCTTTGTCACTGGTGGTCTTTGCTTCTTCCAGTACATTGGCATTAGTTCGCCTGTCTTCCCAAGTGATGTGGAAAATGTTTCTCAGACACCGTTGATGGAATCTTTTGAGGAGTTGGAGATGGTGTTTATAAGGGGTCCATATTTCACAAGCATACAGTAAGGTTGATAGTACAATAGCTTTGTAAACGAGCATTTTGGTTTCCCTGTGAATGTCCTGGTCCTCAAACACTCTGCACTTCAGTTGGGAGAAAGCTGCACTTGCAGAGCTCAGGTGATGCTGGATTTTGGCATCAATGTCAGCCCTTGTGGAAAGATAACTGGCCAGGTAGGAGAAGTGATCAACGTTGTCCAGCATTACACCATTCCACATTCGTAAGAAAGCAATCTTTTAGTGTGGCTGCACTCACACTTTGGAACTCCCTGCCTATTGACATCAGGCAGGCATCTTCACTGTACTTTTTGTGGCACCTGCTAAAAACATTTTTTGTTTGGGGTAACCAATCTGGACAAGTAGAATATTGGCCTGTTATAATCTGGTTTTTATCTTACATATACAGTCATACCTCAGGTTACAGATGCTTCGGGTTGCATGATTTCGGGTTGCGCACCACGCCGAATCCAGAAGTACTGGAACTGGTTACTTCCGGGTTTCGGCGCTTGTGCATGCGCAGAAGTGCCGAATCGTGACCCACACATGCGGCGCTGCAGGTTGTGAACGCTGCTGGTTGCGAACATGCTTCCCGCATGGATCACGTTCGCAACCCGAGCATCCACTGTACTTGATTTCACTTATCAGAGAGAGCCACTTCCCCTCTGGATTCCAGCCACAGGAGTATACTCGCCCTTGCTATGTCAGGGTGAGCATGCTGCTTTATTTATTTATACTTTCAGAAGCGGTTCACTGGGAGGGGCATGTTTCCTATGCAAGCTTCCCAGAAAGTGAGTAGCTATTGCTTACTGGGAAGGAGAGAGGGAGAGTCAAGGTAGCAGGGAGATCACAATTGATTGATTATTTAATTTCTACACTGCTTAACGTATTTAAAATATCTCGAAACGCTGTACAAAAAAGAAACGACAACAGACAACTTAAACGAAATATTACCAAAAACACTCAGTTACATATGAAAATGTTACATTAATACAAAGTTACTAATATACAAGAATGAATATCAATTCATTTCCCTTCTGTCGAACACACTATGATGCAGATATTCCAATAGGGGCACCGGATTGGCTCTGCCGCTGTAGTTCCACTGTGCTGAACTCCTTGCTGCTGCTTCTCCCTCGCCGATAAGCAGCAGAGATGCACCCAATGACAAATTTAGCCTACTTGGCTCTGCCCCACGCAGCGAGCCGCTTCTGCTTAATTTCTAGAAACCCGATGAGTTGTTAAAGTGCCGCTCCAGGATTGCTCTTCAGATATGAGATATAATGCATGTTTCATGGCAGGTTTGCTCCTTATTGGATGTTCCAGTTCTCTATAGCTTCCTGGAGTCGCGGGGCTGTATATGAGTGGAAGGCGTCAGAAGTGCAAAAATTGACCTCATGCAAAGCAGCACCTGGTCCAGTGCCAGGTGAAAATTGGCGACAAGAGTTTGAAAGTGCTTGAGATGTTGCCAGCTTCATCATTTTGTCTTCCCGCTGGCGCCCCCTCCCCATTGCCTGCATTCCCAATTCATTACAGCCATTCCCTCTTCCCCCCTCCCTCTCGCTCAGCATCATTTCAACGTAGCGTGGCAACCTTCTTCATAAATCCTGCAGTTGCTAAGATGCAAAATGTGAATGAGTTCAAAAAAATCCCCGGGAGTGAATTATAAAACTGGACAGATTCAGGCTGAGCAAGAATTCTCATGGAGATAAATCCAGCCTGCCGAGTCGATGCCTCCCTAGATTTAGAATATTTCAGTGTCATAAAACTTTCAAAACTTCAAAGCTCTGGGAGGAAGGAAGGAATTTGCCCAAACAACTCTGTTGCTTTTCTGTTCCCCGCCCTCCCTGCTATGGCTCACTGTGCTTAAAGACTCAAACCAATAGTCAGTCATCTTGCCCTTTGATGTCAAAGAGAGGAGACCAACATTTTCTCAGGTAGCATTCAGCTTTATAATCGGATAAACAATACATCATCAAAATGCCACAAACTACTGACAGTGCACTTCAATGGGCCCTGCCAGCAATAGTGCCAACTTTTAGACAAGTAAATCAAGGTGAACACCTCCAGTCCTCAGGATTCTGTTTGGCAATAGGAACACTTGCACATTATACAAGGAGTCGCATCTCCTTTTCCAAGCTATTTAATTAATGCAGGACTGGGAGATCTGTATCCCTTCCGATGCTGCTGGCAGGGGCTGAAGAGGAGTCCAGCAACATTTGGAAGGCCACAGGTACCCCACCACTGGTGTTGTGCATGGCTCTTTCTGAGTTGGTAAAACTGTGCGATAAAAATGGGCAGATCAGCCTACATTTGTCCCAGTTTGTGCAGATTGTCTGAAAGAATATATGGAAAATTCACATTTAAAAGGGATGCGTTATTATAAGCGTTGTTGTATATATTTCCCCAAAATATCATTTTCAGTGCACTTTTATGTATAGTATTTATTTTATATTCATTTAAACCATAAGATACATATATTTCTATCCATGTTCTGAATACCAGACCTGTGTTGCCCAATTCAGGGAAGTGCATAATCTGATTGGGAGTTGTGTTCAAATCTGCAATCAGCTTCAGGATTATTTAGTTGGATTAGTCAGTGGACCAGACTCCCTCAGGAGGTTGTGGACTCTCTTTCCTTAGAGGTTTTTAAGCAGAGGTTGGGTGGCCATCTGTCTTGCATACTTTAATTGAGATTCCTGCATTGCAGGGGGTTTGACTAGGTGATCCTTGGGGTCCCTTCCAACTCTACAGTTCTGATTCTTTAAAAGCAGACCAGACAAATTTCTTCTCTGTCAGTAGTCTGGGCTATACCACTTCAGGCTATACCATTTCAGCTGAGGTCCCACATGACTGAATGTTCCTCCTTACAACAGGAGCAGCAGCAGCAGCAACAGAGCTCTTCTCAACTGAACATTCTAGGGATAAACTAGCCTGGAACCAGGAATATTCTGAATGAAGGAGCATTCAGTCACATGATGACCCCGCCTGCAACCTGAAATGGTTGAGGCTAAGCACAGACATGCCACCTCAGTAACACCCCCCATTCTGCCCCTGTTCCACTCTTTTAGGGATGTTTTCACTGACATCTTTATAACCTTTCCAGGTCACTTCTGGGTTCAGCATAATGGGCATATCCACAGTAGCGCACATATTGAGATACGTAAATGAGCGGCTACCTGTACTGTGCTTTGAAGTCTCAATTGTTATGACTTCCAAGTACATGGCTTTTGCAAACAGCCCTGTGCTGCTCTTTGAACCTCTGAGAACAGGAGGTTTAAAGAGTAGCATGGGCTGTTTGCAAAAGGGCTTTCAAGCAGCCCCACGTTGCACTTTTACTGCACATATTTGTTCCCATGAAGCGAATGGCTCCTTGCGGAACACATACTTTGAATGTAGAAGCTCCCAGTCTAAACTGGATATCTGCTTCTCCAAAGATCTCATTTTGTATGTCTGCAAATAATCCCCGCTGGAGACCCCCAAGACCTGCTCCCAGTCAGATTTGACAAACCCAGGCTAATGATGGACTAATTATCTAACTTAATGAAAGGTAGCCACATGTCCATATGAGTTATGTGCTAATTGCAAACAAAGGACCAAGAGCATTGGGTGGGCATAACCCTGAATGGATAATTGACTGGACTCATTTGCATATGATGGCCATTGCTGCCATATGCTCTTGTAGAAAAGCACAAGTTCAGTTGCATCAGACCAAAGGCCCATCAAGCACAGCATCATGTTCTCACAGTGGCCAAGAAGATGCCCATGAGAAGCTCACAAGCAGGTCCTGTGTTCAACATTCCCCCACTTGTGATTCCAAACAACTGGTATTCAGAGAAATACTGATTCCAACAATGGAGGTAAAACATAGCCATTATGACTGGTAGCCATTGATAATTTTACCCTCCGTGAATTTGTTTAGTCCTGTATTCAAGTTAGTGGCCATCACTACATTTTGTCTGGAGCGAATTCCCTAGTTTAACTATGTGCTACGCCAGAGACCTACACCAGAATGTTGAAATGAATGAGCTGAAGGATTGCAAAATGTGATGTGTGCAAAAAGTACTATATCAGTGATGACTGATGGGCATAAATGCCCTAGTGAACAAATCTTTCCTGCTTCAACGTTTTGTCACATGCAGTGAAAAATTAATGCAGGCTCTGGTTTGTTTTTCAAAATTAAACCCAACCAGAGGCAAAAGTTCACTGAGAAAATGAATAACACTATGGCATTATAATCACATTTAGCACTTTCTTGTGGAAAACTGAATGTACTTTGCAGTCATTAAGAAATGATCTGATGAACCTTATCATGTACCTCTAGGTAAGGGAAGAGATCATCTTCCTCAGTCTATAACTGACTGAAAAATAATCAAGAGAGGATAAATGATGATCACACAGGAAACTTGCAGCAAAGCCAATACTTTTGTGTGTAAGAGAGACAATGATCACCCAAATTCAGTTGAGTTTCCTATTGACTTCAAAGGCTACTAAATTCTGCCCTTAGTGAAGAGGACCTTCATGTTCCATTTAGAGCATTGTACTAGGATTGATTGTCCAAATCCTTTTTTCTAATGGCAGATTTTAGTGAATCCTATCCTGTAGCCTCTATTTTACTTTGTTGCCCATCTGCAGAGACCATGGTTGTCACTTGCTGCAATCACAGCGAGGCGTGTGTGTGTTGCTTCACTGTAGACTCTGAGATATCTTTTGTGTGTTAAGAGGCAATTCCTGGCTGACAAAGGATAGGACCTAAGGACACATAGGGAAGGACCATTGACCATTGGCCATGCTGGCTGGGGCTGATAGGAGTTGGAGTGCAACAACATCTGGAGGGTCACCTTTTTAGTGTATATTTAGTGTATATATTTTAGTGTATATTTTATTCAGTTGTCATGAATGTTTGTAAGTACATATATGGTGTGAGTTAAATCAGTCTAGGACACAGTTCTCAGTGAAGCGATCAACGGGCCTGGGGCACCTCAGGTGATGTGATGCTCCCCCATTGAAAACATCCCCCACCAGCATGTCAGGCAGAAAGCCAGCATGTCAGGCAAAAGGCTGTCCTGGAACCGCAATGCTTTCTATGTGGAGGGATACAGTTGTGGATGGTGGAGGAGTCAAGCCACCTGAAGAGTTAGAGTCCAGGCATAGGCGTAGTCCTGGACCTAAACTAGAGGTCTTTAAGCAGAGGCTCGAGGTCTTTAAGCAGAGGCTTGACAACCATATGTCAGGAGTGCTCTGATGGTGTTTCCTGCTTGGCAGGGGGTTGAACTCGATGGCCCTTGTGGTCTCTTCCAACTCTATGATTCTATGATTCTATGATTCTAAGTTCATAAGGACATATCCAACATTAGCCCACTGGAATTAATGGGCATTCCTAACTTAGGTAAGGGTGGGCAAATATGTTGATTTTGGTTTCTCTCCCTTTTTCCAGTTCCAATTTCTACACCAGTTTGCTATTTTTGCCCTCAAGAAAATTCATCAAAATTTAGTGCAACCTTATCCTACAATGCAGATTTTTGCAAAACAGTTTCCCCTGATACAATGCATTCGTGTCTGTCATTTCTACGAATATATGCATTTTTATGCCATGCCATTTTTGCACGGCATTGCAAAATTCAGAGAAGTGCAAATTTCAAAGAAGAACTGTTTTGGTTCATGCATGTTCTGTTTCAGAAAGTCTGAAAGATAAACTTACGCTAAAATGTGAACTGATTTGTGGATTTCTCCTCCATCCTTAAGCTTAGATCCCTTAACTTAGATCCCTGAATTTCAGTATGTATACTCTGATTAAAATTTAGTGGACTATAACCCATGCCTTTCTTTTTTAAAAATAATAATTCTGTGCTGCTATGGTATCACTCCCAACTGTATGTTACGACCCTAAAATTCTACCTTTTTCTGTATACATTAACCCCACCCTGGAGCTTTCTGGAAGGCTACTGCTGGTGTGCACCTTTTGAATAGCCATCCATCTTCCTGGAAGACAAGTCTTGGCTATTGAAGGCTGCTGTGGATGATCAATTGCAACTCACCAAGGTCATTATCAATATCCAAACAAGTGGATAAATATCATTCAGGATTCATCAGCAGCATGAGCAATGACGTGAGGGTACTGTGTTACAGCAAACTTCACCCCCCCCCCTTAAGGTTTTATTGAAGCTTTTTTGTAATAGAATAAGATAAAAAAACAAATACAGAGAAAGAAAGAGCAAAAGAAAACAGAGTGCTCTCTCAAAGGTAGCTCTTAACTCTCGTCACCCACAGAAAGTGATGGACACCCCCCCACCTCTCACCTGGAAGCTTTCCTTACCCTAGGGCAGTGGTTCTCAACCTGTGGGTCCCCAGATGTTGTTGGATTACAACTCCCATCATCCCTGAGCTCTGGCCTTGCTAGCTAGGGGTGATGGGAGTTGTAGTTCAACAACATCTGGGGATCCACAGGTTGAGAAAGGCTGCCCTAGGGAGATCTTCACTTCCCTGCCTCTCACTCAGGGTCTTTCCACCAACGACCAACCACCTTCACATGTGTGAGTTACATCAAACTTTAAGGGCAGTAAGGGGCCTCCTTAATGGTGTAGCAACTTATTCTACTCATAGGTAAGAGAATGGCCAGGTGCAGAATTGAGAAAGCCATCTAATGCCAATAGATGAGACAAAGATAAAGGCTCTTGTATCTTCATCACATTCTGGTGTGTCTCCGCCCCCCCCCCCCAGGATGATCCAGGACAGGATTATGCAAAGTGGCTTGGCTCCCAGTGTCCCCAATTGACCAATAAAGGTAATCCAATTTGGACACAGTTTGTGGGGCAAAACCAGGTTCTCAACTTTGGACATTTTGTATCCTATTTTCTGCTGATAAGAACTCCACCTTAGGGCAATATCTCACTATTTTGAGTCCACAGCTCCCTCACCAACTAATTTTTTTCTGAGACACCCCTGTGGGGCCCAGTAGTTCAGTCACGTCACCCCTTGCCTGCAGAGCTGGCAGCCTCTCACCATTTTTTGAACACCCTCCTTTGTGGAGGGTTCCTTTATCCTCTTCTCCTCAGGAGTCCTCTGGGCAGCTGCTGCCACCGCCCCTGGTCTCTGAGCTGCCCCTACCCCACCCCAAAGAGAGGTGCTTCCTCACACTGCCCCACAGGAGCCTGGGACTTGTCTGTCTATTCCCAACAGCAAGGGCTGGTGGACTGGCTGCCTAGGCTCACCTGCTTGCTTCCTTGCTTACTTACTTTGAGGCCACTTCAGCTCTTGGGCAACCAGCACCCTCTGACCAGCCCCATAGGTAGCATTGGCCCGCAGAGCTTGTAGCTAAGGCTGCTGTAACAAATAGCTGTGGAAGCCTTTGGGAGGCAGAGACATGAGAGGGCATCCGAGGAAAGAGGGACAGAGGTCAGTGTTGCCTGCAGCACCCCTGACCACCATTCAAGGAACCCCAGTGTGTCATGGCACTATGCACCTCTGCTCTATGCACAGAACACACACATACATGTTTACTGCATCACTCGGAGAATCCCTATAATACACTGTGTACTACTACCCCTAGCTCATCATAATAATGGGCTTTTTGGTAGTGCAGGGATTGGAAAAGAATACAAATAGCAGCCAGCCCAATACCCAAAAGGAGGTGCATGAACTGATTTGTAAATAATGCATTTTTGTGTGTAGATGGAGTCTTTTAATTTTTCTTTGCATTTTCTCCAAACCCACCAGTTTCACTGTTGCCTTCAGGGGGAAGTTCACCTTCACGAAATAGGTCTGAACTTTACAAGATTTCTGCCTCTGAGCAATTTTCTTCCAGAGAGCAACTGCATCTTAGAACAACATTTTTAAACCTCAGCATTAGGATATGTTGAAAGATGCAAAGGGAAAAAGAGATGTTTCCAGGCAAGAGTATCTGTGAAAAGGTGATATGTGCTCGTGGGCAGAAAGCAATGTCAAACTCAAAATGCTGACGAAAAGATGGGATATGTTGGGGGTGTTGGACTCCCCACCCCTTGGCCCTGGGATGCTTGACAAATTCAATTTTGTGAACTCCAATACAAATGTGCACCTCCTGGGGTAAAGTGCAAATTGGATTGTAGCTGTGCACTAGATTTTGCAACTCTCTGAATTTTGCAACCATGTTCTCTGCATAGGGGTGGGTGGGACAAAATCCAGCTTCAAATACGTTTTTTAAATGATATTTTAAATGTAAGTTTCTCTCTGTTGTTTTTTTTAATTAAAAATTGCAGACTAATGCAAAAATGGGAAAGAACAGACATTTGCAAGGGTAACAAAGACGTTAAATGGAATGGTCTGTGCATTCCTATTTTAAGCTTTATAATCCAAAACTCAGAGCTGCTTTGGATGTTACCCCCCAGCTGAGTATGTAAGTGACTTCTGTATCCAGCTAAAGTTTTTGTAACACTGGAAATTCTGCTTCTAGGCTTTCATTCACTGCAGTCAGCTCTACAATCTATCCTTGCTTTGGAAGCCTGATTCAGCTTCAGAAGAAGATTCACCACATCCTTCGTGTAGTATTAATCAAATTGACCTGCCTTCTCCTCTCCCTTCCATCCTCCCCCTGCTTTCCATTATCATTACAAGCATCATGGAGATGACTTTTCAATGCGGGGAGGACATTTAAACACCTGCCATTATCTCAAAGTGCCTGTCAAGATGCTTAAGATGGCCCCTTGCGGGACAATTGGATGGAGGAATTATGAATATGTGCTTGGAAAAATGAAGGAATTTAGACCATCGTGCTATTGCTCCCCCATAATGTGGCAGCTACTTCAGGAAAATATGCTGTTTTGAGATAATCAGAGGAGGAATGAAAGGCTAGGCTTTAGAATACAGAACAATGTGGTTCTTTCTAGGACTTGACGAATTTGAGCTTTGCAAATTTCAGTGCAAACCAATGTATTCTGCAGCTGCTCATTTAATGTGTTGATTAGATTTTTACAATATTCTTTTTTCTTAATGCACAAAAATCAACAAAAGAGATGAAAGCAAGCAAGAAAATCAGTGTTCTGTAAGGGTTAGATTACTGGGCTATGACCAGGAATGCCAGAGTCCAAATCTTTAAGTTCACTGGGTGACCTTGGTCAGTCACTGTCTCTCAGCCTTACAAGATTGTTGTGAGGATAAAATGGGGAGAGGAAAATGAGATGGGAAGTAATTCTAACAGGCAAGCGGAAATGATACCCTTGCATTTCTCTCTATATATTTAAAGCTTACTTGATATTCAGTGCCTTCCCATAGCTTGATTGAGAAAAGGCCTACGAAGATGGATAGTTGATAAATTAGTTTTCTGAATGATAGTCAACTATTCATGTTTCTGTGTGATAAAAAGAAAGCATTTAATTAAAAAAATCTTCCTCAGAAAACAGCCTTGGCTAAAATGCAGACGTAGCTCTCTGTCAACCTCCGGTCATTATGTGTCTCAGGAAATGCTAATGACCCTCCAACCTGTTGTGTTTAATGACAGTCGCCATTTAATCTCCAAGCGTAATTACTCCTGAAATTTATCAAGGAGCTCTTGCACCAATTAGCTTGTCAGAAATCCCAACATTTCAGATCTTAACCCTTACACTAAGTACTTTATACAGGAGGGTCTCAGCCAAATATATCCACCCAATATGCTAACATTGGATGGGAGTTGAGAAACTAGTTCTCTGGGCTCACAAGAAAGTAAATACAGTAAAGAGTTGTTGACATATGAGTTGTATTTTTTTGCTGGCATAAAATCTGCTCCTTAACTTTTGATCCTTCCCTGACTGCCCTACCTCTCACGATAGGGTTGTGCAAACTGGAGTATCATGAGTTTGCTGGTTGCCATTCATTTGTAATCTCAGATGTCCCAGAAGGATTGGGGTTAGGCAACTGGTTAAAGATCAAGCCCCACAAGGTAAACCACATCCCTCTTGTGATGAAACCAACTCTCTTCTTCTTTCGAGGGAGGGGGATATGGCCAACTCCTCCCCCACCCCCAAGGAAAAGTGGGGGACAACATTTGCAAACGCCGAATTCCTCCAGCATTCATACCCATCATGAGTGATGGTTGACAAAGAGCTGAGTCTGTCTTACTTTAGGCAAACCATATACTCTCGCTTTTCAGTATTCCAGGGATGAAGAATCAGGGACAATAGAGCCACCCCATATTTTTCCAAGGCCCCATCATTCAGGCTCTCAGAGTGAATAATGATATTGTCATTCTATATTACTAGCATTCCTCATATCATTTTTGCCCACTGTGCTTGGCTCCAACCCTATAAACACACAAACCTATAGCAGACAAATTGTTTGGCTTTGCATTTTTGCTGGGGAAATAAATGCTATTATACAAGGTTTTGGAGGGTTTGGTTTTTTTTGTTTTTTTGTTCTCTGGATAAGTGATATCCTATGACACACCATTATTTCAGTGATGGTATCCATTTATCAAAATCATGCCTGCTAGTATGTGTGATTGTCACCTAAATGGGAGTGCACATCATAATTAGTCTTGCTGGGTTAAATTCCGCGGTCAGCCAACGCAGGTGGTAAAACTACAAAAGGGATCTCAGCAGCATCTGTAAATGTGAGATTGGCCAGCATGGAAATAGCATTAGAGCTGAATGCATAATTTGGCATAAATTCCTTTTGCAGCACTTGAAGCACGTAGGAAAAATAAATCTTGCACACTCTTATACCTTAAAATCATAGGCAACAGTTCTAATGGCATAAACTGAACTATGGGATGCAAAAATCAACGTGCAAGTTGAAGAACAGGTGTGGTCAGGTATTTGCCTGGACACACAGGTGTTCAAACTCTGGGTGGGGCAAGGCTCACTTGCAAACATGTCCCCAATACCACCACCACCCCATGCATGTTGGCCCCACCCAATCACCAACCTACCCAAGTTGAGGGTGCTTTATGTTAGAATTCCTGCTCCATGGTTGCAGTCATGGGATTTTTGTCTATCATATCACGGTATATGTTTTGAGTCCACAGAGTGGGAACTGACAGGATGTTTGTATTACTGTGTTCCATGAAGTGGGACTATTGTCCTTTGTTTTTTTTCCTCTTTGCTATCTGATGCTAGAGAGAGAGGGAGCCATGTTGCAGTGCTCTGTGTGTGTTTATATGTAAATAAAGTAGATTAGCCAAAATGCTGAGTTGCTGAGGTCTGTCACGCAAACTGCGAACACTCTGCAGATCCCTAAGTGTGCCGGTCTCTGTTGGCATCGGTCGCTGTGATGTTCAGGCTGAAAAAAGCTTTTGAAGCTCCCAAACAAACGACCAGGAGGGAGAGAACATGCCAGTCGGGTATGTGTCTCTACCAGGGTCCTACTCGAGTGTAGGATGAGCTCCTGACACTTTATTCATATTTGCCTGAACACAAGTAAAGGAGGGGAACATGACTGAAGTATACATAATTGTGGATGGTGTGGATGAAGAGGAAAGGGTGAAGGTGTTCTCCAACTTTCATAATACTAGACCATGGGGCCATCCAATGAAGCTGAACATTCAGGACAGGCAAAAGGAAGCATTTCAGCATGCAGGGCATGGTTAAACTATATAATTCGCTACTGTGAAGGGTAGTGATAGCTGCCAACTGGGATGGCTTTAACAAAAACAACAATAATATGCCACTCATCTGACTGGGAGGTTTTATTATTTATATGCCGCCCACTCTGGGAGGCTTCCAACAAATTATTAAAACACAAAAACCCCTTCAAACATTAGAAACCTTCCTGTTCAGAGCTGCCTACAGATGTCTTCTAAAAGTCAGAAGGGTGTTTATTTCCTTGACATCTGATGGGAAGGTGTTTCACAGGGCAGGTGCCACTACCGAGAAGGCCCTCTGACTGGTTCTCTGTAACCTTGCAATGAGAGAACTGCCAGAAGGCCCTTGGAGTTGGATCTCAGTGTCTGAGATGAACGGTGGGGGTGGAGACGCTCCTTCAGGTATATTGGGCCATTTAGGGCTTTGAATTTGATACATTTATGGAGGATAAGGCTATCAATGGCAACTAGCTGCAATAGCTATATTCTCCTTACACTGTCAGAGGCAGTAAAACGTTATTCCACGAGGAACCCATTGCTTGCGGCTTTCTTATTCTATGAAACTTGAATGATAACCCACATTTTTCGCACTCCTGGTGCCAGATTTTGTGAAATATTTATTAAGGTTTTACAAAAACATAAATACAAAAATACACAAAAGAAAAAACAAAAATAAAAAATACAACATACAAAAAACGAAACAAAAAATAAGAGAAAATTTAAAAACAAAACCGTTTTTCATAGCTTTAAACTCCTTTGCTTGATTCTTGGACCTCCTCACACCTCCCCTTTTTGTATTCCCATTTACATAATCAAATCAGCAAATCCTTGCCCTCTTTCATTTGTCTTAACTCTATATCTTAACATTTTTTAACTCTATATTTTCATCCATTTATCAATTCATTTTTGCATATTCTTATTAACTTTGTTGCTAATGCCACTTATTTTCAATCCAACATCATTTTAACATTCATTAATTTTACAATATTTCTGCAGATAGTCTTTAAATTTCTTCCAGTCTTCTTCCACCAACTCTTCTCCCAGGTCTCGAATTCTGCCAGTCATTTCCGCCAGTTCCATATAGTCCATCACCTTCATCTGCCACTCTTCCAGGGTGGGTAAATCTTGTGTCTTCCAATACTTTGCAATAAGTATTCTTGCTGCTGTTGTTGCATACATAAAGAAAGTTCTATCCTTCTTTGGCACCAATTGGCCAGCTATGCCCAAGAGGAAGGCCTCTGCTTTCTTCAGGAAGGTATGTTTAAATACCTTTTTCATTTCATTATAGATCATCTCCCAGAAAACCTTAATCTTTGGGCACGTCCACCAAAGGTGAAAGAATGTACCTTCATTTTCTTTACATTTCCAACATTTATTATCGGGCAAATGATATATTTTTGCAAGCTTGACTGGTGTCATGTACCACCTATATATCATTTTCATAATATTCTCTCTTAAGGCATTACATGCCGTAAATTTCATACCGGTGGTCCACAACTGTTCCCAGTCAGCAAACATAATGTTATGACCAATATCTTATGCCCATTTAATCATAGCAGATTTAACCGTTTCATCCTGCATATTCCATTTTAACAGCAAGTTATACATTCTTGAAAGTATCTTAGTTTTGGGATCTAACAATACTGTTTCCAATTTTGATTTTTCCACCTGGAAGCCAATTTTTTTGTCCAAATTATAGGCCTCTCTTATTTGATAATAATGAAGCCAGTCTCGCACCTTATCTTTTAATTTCTCAAAACTCTGCAATTTCAATTTGTCTCCATCTTGTTCCAATATTTCCCAATATTTCGGCCAATTGGCCTCCATATTGAGCTTTTTCTGAGCCTTTGCTTCCATTGGTGACAACCACCTTGGGGTTTTATTTTCCAATAAGTCTTTGTATCTTATCCAGACATTAAACAATGCTTTCCTGACAATATGGTTTTTAAATGCTTTATGTGCTTTAACCTTGTCGTACCACAAATATGCATGCCACCCAAAAACATTATTGAAACCTTCTAAGTCCAAAATGTCTGTGTTCTCAAGAAGCAGCCAATCTTTCAACCAGCAGAATGCTGCTGATTCATAGTAAAGTTTAAGGTCCGGCAGGGCAAATCCACCTCTTTCCTTTGCGTCAGTTAGTATTTTAAATTTTATTCTGGGCTTCTTGCCCTGCCAGACAAATCTAGAAATATCTTTCTGCCACTTCTTGAAACAGTCCATCTTGTCCAAAATTTGCAATGACTGAAACAAAAATAACATTTTTGGCAATACATTCATCTTTATAGCTGCAATTCGACCCAACAAGGAAAGCTTCAAATTTGACCATATTTCCAAATCTTTTTTCACTTCTATCCAACATTTCTCGTAGTTATCTTTAAATAGGTTTAAATTCTTAGCAGTCATGTTAACCCCCAAATATTTTACTTTCTTAACCAATGTTAAACCTGTCTCCTTCTGAAACCTCTCTTTCTCAATTGGTGTAAAATTTTTCTCAAGCACTTTAGTTTTTGACTTATTCAACTTAAATCCTGCCACATGACCAAATTCTTGAATCAGTTCTAATACTCTTTTCGTACTAGATTCTGGCTCCTGTAACGTCAAAACTAGGTCATCTGCAAAAGCTTTCAATTTGTATTGTTTGGCTCCGACCTCAATACCTTTAATCAGCCGGTCCCTTCTAATCATATTCAGCAAAACCTCCAGAACCGAAATAAAAAGCAATGGGGGAATTGGGCAGCCTTGTCGTGTCCCTTTCTCTATCTTAAATTCCTCTGTCATCACATTATTGACTATTAACTTAGCCTTTTGTTCTGAGTAAATTGCACTTATACCATTTTCAAACCCTTGACCCACCCCCATCCCCTGAAGATTTTTCTTCATAAAATTCCAAGAAATATTGTCAAAGGCTTTCTCCGCATCTATAAAAATTAAAACTGCTTTAGTATTAATGTTCACTTGCAACTTCTCCAAAATGTTAATTATGTTCCTTGTGTTGTCAGACAAGTGTCTACCTGGGAGAAAGCCAGCTTGGTCTTTATGTATCTCTTCAACTAATACCTTTTTTAATCTGTTAGCCAAGATATCAGCAAAAATTTTGTAATCCACATTAAGCAGGGATATGGGGCGGTAGTTCTTGAGTTGTGTCTTTTCCGACTCAGTTTTCGGTATAAGTGTAATATACGCTTCCTTCCACGACTCTGGTGCCTTTTTCCCCTCCAAAATTTCATTACAGACCTCCTTTAGTGGCTGAATTAACCAATCTTTCAAAGATCTATAGTATTTGGAGGTTAAACCATCCGGCCCTGGAGATTTACCCAACTGCATGTTCTGAATGGCACCTTCTACCTCCTGTTCTGTGATTTTATGGTTCAGCATTATCTTGTTTTCTTGAGAGATTTTTTGTAGTCCATTTGTTCTTAAAAATTGGTCTATGTCAGTCTCTTTCTGTGGCCCTTGTGTATATAGTTGTTTAAAATATCTCTGGAAGCACTTTCTAATCTCCAATGGATTCTGTATGTTCTTTCCATCCACATCCAGGTTTGTGATAGTGTTTAATTTTTGTCTTCTTTTCATCTGCCAAGCTAGCAGTTTCCCACATTTATTAGCCGATTCAAATGTCTTTTGTCTCATCTGCTTGATTTTCCATTCTACTTCCTGATTTATCATTTTCATATATTGTACTTGATGTAACTTTATTTCTCTGAGAATCTCTTGCGACTTTGGTTTCGCTCTTAATTTCTTCTCTCCTTCTTTTATTTTTCCCAAGATTTTATCTTTTTTTCTCATTTTGAATTCTCTTCTTTATTGCATTCTGTTGAATCAGAAACCCTCTCATGACCGCTTTGCTTGCATCCCAGATTACTCTTTTTTCAACTGTAGTATTCAAATTTATCTCAAAATAGTCTCTCAAGGTTTTTTGGGCCTTCTTGATAACCTCTTGATCTCTAAATAAGGTGTCATTCATCCTCCATCTGAAGGAACCGGTTGATGTTAGTTTCATCTCCATCTTCACCGCATTATGGTTGGAGCAAGTCTTTGGGCAAATTTCCACTTTTCGAGTCTTAGGTGCCAGTCCTCTAGTTATCCATATTTGGTCAATTCTTGTCCATGTCATTTTGGCTTCAGAGAAGAATGTTCCCTCTCTTCCAAGGGGGTTCTTAGTTCTCCAGATGTCAATCAAGTCCATATTGTCAGTCAATTCAAAAAAAGTTTTTGGTAGTCTGCCATATTTAGTTACAACCTGTCTCTGCGACTTATCCATATTTGTAGATACCACTCCATTCATATCTCCCGTCATAATAATGTTGCAGTCCATGTAATCTAACAATGTCTCATGCAATTTCTTAAAAAATTCAGATTTCCCCTCATTTGGTGCGTAAACTCCTACAATCAGAAATTTTTCTCCTTGTAGTTGAATCTTAATTGCCACATATCTTCCTTGTTCATCTTTAAAAACAAATTTCGGTGATAGGCTCTCTTTGGCATAAATAACCACACCTCTCTTTTTAACCTTGTCCGATGAGGTAAACTCTTGACCCAATCTTTTATTAATCAATAGTTTCCTATGTAGCCTTATCACATGTGTTTCTTGTAAACAAATTAAGTCCAATTGTTCCTTTTTTAATAAATGAAATACTTTCTTCCTCTTCTCCGGGGAGTTAAATCCATGAATGTTCCAGCTTAACAATTGCAGAGACATGGTGTGGTTATTCTATTCTCCTCCAGCTGCTCCCAAAAGTTCTTCTTGTTCTGACGGTGGTAACACTTTTTTTAGTTTGTCCAGTCCCAAAGGTGGTGGTACTATGTCTAGTACTCCTGATCTTAAAGCTCTTAGCTCTTCTAGAGCTTCTTTTTGCAGGTCTTCTTCGTGATCACTCAAGAATTTTTCCTTGTCTTCCACTGATCTTATTTTAAACATTTTCCCTTTAAAGGTAAACGATAGTCCCTGGGGGAATTCCCACCTAAAACAATTCTGTTTCTTCTCAGTAGGGCCACCAGATCTCTGTAATTGGTTCTAAGATCCAATAGATGTTTCGGAATATCCTTAAAAATCTCCACTCTCGAATCGTTGATCTCCAAGGTCTTCTGGAAGTGCGCACTCAGTATTTTGTCTCTCTCTTCTTTTGTTCGGAGGGTAACCAAACAGTCTCTCACCCTGTTTTTCCCCCCTCCTCTTCCAAGTCTGAACGCACTTACTATCCTAAAGTCTTGCTCCACCTCCAAATTCCAGAATTTTCCAAATTCCTGTGAAAGGTAGTCACTTAGGTTCTCTTTTTCAAGTGCCGGTACTGCCCTGATCCTCAGATTAGTCTGTTTCTCCCTCAGTTCAATCATAGACAATCTGGTGCCAGATTTTGGTACAGCACCATTTGAAACCCTTTGTGTCTAATTCACAGATATTTTATTTATTTATTATTTATTATTTTATTTCCGCTCTGTACGTGTGTGTTATTCTCTGATGTTTCTTAGCAGTGTACAGTAAGATTACAAGAAACGTACCGTAGGTAAAATCAATTAAAATGAATCCTAAAAGCAGAAAACTTTACAGTGGTACCTCGGGTTACAGACTCTTCAGGTTTCAGACACTTCAGGTTACAAACTCCACTAACCCAGAAATAGTACCTCGTGTTAAGAACTTTGCTTCAGAATGAGAACAGAAATCATGGCAGCACGGCAGCAGCAGAAGACCCCATTAGGTAAAGTGGTACCTCAGGTTAAGAACAGTTTCAGGTTAAGAATGGACCTCCAGAACAAATTAAGTTATTAACCAGAGGCACCACTGTATTTAAAATGCCTGCTGAAATAGAAAGGTCTGTGTCAAGCATCTGAAGTTCAACAGGGAAGGGGCTTGTCGGATCTCAGCAATGAGAAAGTTCCACCAAATTGTGTTCCCAATACTGAATGCACAAACTTCTGGTGGATACAGGCATTTCTTCTGAGCCACGTGGGGGCCAGTAGGAGAGACTCCCATAATAGATCACAGCAGTGCTTTTTTTCTGGGGGGAGGGCACAGGGTACGCATACCCCTAAACATTTTGTGAATCTTTGTAGTTTTGTCCATTTACTGTATTTATTTTCCCTGATTTGAACTATAAAATTGTGATTTTCTTGGGTCAAAATGAGAGTATCCCTAAACATTTATTTTTTTTAAAGAAAAAAAAGGACTGGATCACAGTGACTGGGCAAGGATATCAAGAATTAGGCAGTCGTTATGGCATCCTGGACCTAAGTTGTTAATTGTAAATTGACACCAGAACCTTGAACTTGACCCATGGGTAGCCAGTGCAAGCTTTTAAGCCTTGGAGCTAAGTGCTGGCAGTAGGATTGTTTATAAAGTGGAATGCAGTTAAATGCAGGTAGCTTCTGAACAGAGAGGATGTCGATGGGAGAAATCTAGCACACAGTTTCTGTATCTGGTGCATGTGAATCTTGGAGGAGAGCTGACCTTGTTTTTAAGATCCTTTCTGCTGAGAACAATTCCTGTTACAAGAGCCTGTAAAGCACTCGTGATCTCTTATCACTCTCCCCCTACACCACACACACACACTGGTGCCTTCCTTTTTTGCTCTAGATTAAACGCATCCGAGTGCTTCTGTCATTCCTTATATAGCCCTCCTAACGCTAAGTATCTGGGTGAGCTTTGTTTACAGGCATCTTCAGTTCCTCGGGACAATTACCTCCTCATTACTGCTGTGATGGGTGCTCTATAAATGCCTCCTGCAGATCAATGGATTAGATTTATCTAGCACAGGAACATCGGTTGGACCAAATCTCTCAGCTGCAAGAAAGTGATGCAGCTCCATTGACTAATATAAAGTCTTGCCTCTATAATCCATCAATAAAGGTTTTTCCCCTTGACTTTTCAGCTGCATTGGCCTAGCCAATTGCTAGATCCAAGAGTTTCTAAATCAGCCTCTGGGAAAACATTTTGTTTTAATAATGCGATGCCATTAAGGCTGAAAGCATCCCTCAGTTAAAAACAGGCCAATGGTGAACTTATTATTTCAGGAATTGTGAAACTGAGAATTTGTAGATTTTTATGGCAGTGTTGTAAGTGATATGTTATATTCTTTAGCTGAGATTGCTGCACTGCAGGGCGTTGGACTAGATGACCCCTGGGCTCCCTTCCAACTCTACAATTCTATAATTCAACAATTAGTGCCTATGGCGATGCTGACAAATAAGTGTTGCAGTTGTGTGCTGCTTTCATTAAGACCCAAAGGTCTGCACTGGGTTTCAGATGCAAAACTCTTAAGGGTGGAATTGTGAACAGATTGTGTGTTTTCTGCTGAAACCAGCAACTCTGCATCCTGTTCCCACTTTGGTAAAAGGCATGTGTGGTGCCATGTACTTGTGATGGCCACCAACTTGGCTGGCTTTCAAAGACGATTGGATGAATTCATGGAGGAAAAAGCAATAGTGGTGGTGTACCTCTGAATACCAGTTGCTGGGGATCACAAGTGGGGAAACTTGCCTTTGCACTCAGATCCTGCTTGCTGGATCCCCACAGATAGAATCAGACTTGTTCTCTTACCTTCTTGCAGTGGCAGAGCAAGCCGATCCCCAGGGGTGGGGCCAGTCGCCCACAGGGCGGGGCCAGCCAGGGCAGGGCACTCTGTGGGGCCTCCGAGGAGCCTGCCTGCCTCCTCCCACTCAGCCGCCCTATAGCTGAGGGTTAGGTTGTGGGTGGACCATTTAAGGCAGCGCCAAGCCTGTGGGGACCCAAGCCACCGCATCACTCCCAGGAGTGACGCGTGGCTTGGGCGCATTGAAGGCTCTGCAGTGAGTGCCACCCAGCATTTTGTCACACCTCTCAGTGGTGACACCCAGGGCGGTCCACCCCCCTTCCTCCGCCCCTGCCTTCTTGTTCCAACAGGCTTTGGGGAACTGAATGCTTTTAATGCAAAAGCTGGTGGCATGCTGTTTTCATTGCAATTCTCGGTATGTTTTTAACAGATGGGAGGGAGGGAGTTTTATCTCTATCATTGTTTAATTGTTTTTAAATTGTTATTTCTATGATTTTAGCTGTGCTTAGTTTTGTTTATAAGCTTCTTTGAGTCCCTGTCAGGAAAAAGAGTGGGGTATAAAGAAATAAAACAACAACAACAGCAACAATAGCAACAACTCAGGATCTCTTTGCCCAGCTGCACAGTCTGCTATACAGGTCTTTCCACTTTTTCACAGACCCTCTTGCTCTCCCCTCTTATGGCTGTTTATCCTAACATCAGACATGGACTAGACAGCCTTTTAAATAGAAGACACGTTCAAATAGGGGGCTACCTTTGTAAAAAGCGACGCGTGTGGCGCTGTGGGTTAAACCACAGAGCCTAGGACTTGCCAATCAGAAGGTTGGTGGTTCGAATCCCCATGACGGGGTGAGCTCCCATTGCTCGGTCTCAGTTCCTGCTAACCTAGCAGCTCGCAAGCACGTCAAAGTGCAAGTAGATAAATAGGTACCACTCTGGCGGGAAGGTAAACAGCGTTTCAGTGCGCTGCTCTGGTTAGCCAAACGCAGCTTAGTCATGCTGGCCACATGATCTGGAAGCTGTACGCCAGCTCCCTCGGCCAATAAAGCGAGATGAGCGCCACAACCCCAGAGTCGGCCACGACTGGACCTAATGGTCAGGGGCCCCTTTACCTTTACCTTTGTAAAGTAGGACTCATGACCATCCTAGACTGGTTTCTTCCACATGTTCCTCTCCCACATGTCCAAACCATCCTCTGAGCTCCACCACCATCATTGAGCCTGGACACTGAGGTCCAGCTCCGAGGGCCTTCTGGCAGTTCCCTCACTGCAAGAAGGGAGTTTACAGGGTACCAGTCAGAGGGCCTTCTTGGTAGTGGTGCCCGCCCTGTGGAACACTTTCCCATCAGATGTCAAGGAAATAAACAACTATCTGACTTTTGGAAGACACCTGAAGGCAGCCTTGTTTAGAGAAGCTTTTAATGTTTGATGTTTTATTATGCTTTTAATACTCTCTTGGAGCCGCCCAGAGTGGCTGGGGAAACCCGGCCAGATGAGCGGGGTAATTATTATTATTATTATTATGCATGATTTACATACCTCACCTCAGAAGAGCATGCAAATTGCAGCACTCACCACTCCCATTCCAATTTCCAACGGAATTCTCTGAGATCCCTATATTCAAACTGATGTGTGTTTGGGGTTTAATTTGCAGTGTTACTTTTTTCATATTATCTAATAATCTGTCAGCTGTCTTGGGTACCCTTGGAAAGGAAGGCAGTATAGATTTTTTAAAAAATATATATTAATAATAATAAATAATAACACTGGGCTTGGCTTGTTTTTCTGTTTTACTTTGGTGATGATCATTAAATCCTGCCCTCTAGAGAAATGTTTGGAGATCCAGCAAAAAACAGGATGGTGTTGTTCCTAGAAATGAATGTGAATAATTCCCACTGCTCTTTCCTCTCCTCCCGTCTCGCCTCCCAGTTGTCATTCTTGTAATCTGGGAAGGGAAGAGGCTGAGAAGCCTGTGTTTAGTCATGGCATTTAATGTACACTGTAGACAGCTTTGCTGCGTTCCCTTTAATGGCATGCTGTTGCTGCTGCTGCTGCTGCTTTTTTTCAAAAGCTAAATCTTAAACACAGCTTTGAAATGAAAAGGCCACTCTCATGTTCCTGTGTTTATAAAGCCAATCAATTGGTGCCTTCAAGCAATTATTGACTAATTAAAGACTATCTCACAGAAAACAGAGAAAGCATTAGGCTCTTGCATGTGGAGTTAACGGCACTTCATAATATTTGCAGAAGGCCTCCTATACAGAGAAGCTAGCAGGCATTTATGGAACTGTCTAGCTTTCTTCACATGTTAATTTGCTAAGAAGTCATCTCTGCCTTTCACATGGGCACTGGGGCTGTTTTTGCTGAAAATGCACCCAGGCAGGTCTGTTTTGCAGCCACAGAGGTCGGAGTTGAAAAGCTAGGTTTTCTAGACATTGTGATTTCTGCAATACCCTCTATTTATATTTTAAATCCTGGTTGTTTGGATAGCATTATTTACTGCTATAATTTCTTACTATCAACATGGCACTGAAATTGTTCATAAAGGATAGCTCCATATTTAATTGAATAATTGCAAATAATTGTGAGTTCTGAAATTACTAAGACTGCATGTTGCAGTCAGTCAGTTAGATAAATAGAACCAAATAATTGAAGATACCTTAAAATTATCTAGTCCTACCCCCAACTGATGCAGAAAAACACACTCTTACAGCATCCCAAATAGACCTTTGAGTCTCGGCTTTAAAAAGAGCTAAGAAAGGAGAGTTAAAGGCTGAAATCTTATGCACAGTTGCCTGGGAATATACCCCTTTGAACTCAATGGGACTTGCTTCTGATCTGACACATGGATGCTATTGATCAGTTAACCAGGCAGCAGATTTCTTTCCTCTTTTTTGGGGGGGGGGGTGAGGAGAACCTGTATTATTTCTTGTAAGTAAAAAAAAGGTAAAGGATCCCTGGACAGTTAAGTCAAGTCAAAGGCGACTATGCGGTTGCGGTGCTCATCTCACTTTCAGGCTGAGGGAGCCAGCATTTGTCCACAGACAGGTCACATGGCCAGCATGACTAAATCACTTCTGGCGCAACAGGATACCATGACGTAAACCAGAGCACATGGAAACGCTACTTTACCTTCCCACTGCAGTGGTACCTATTTATCTACTTGCACTGGCATGCTATCGAACTGCTAGGTTGGCAGGAGCAGGGACCGAGCAACGGGAGCTCACCCCGTCATGGAGATTCGAACCGCCGACCTTCTGATCGGCAAGTCCTAGGCTCTGTGGTTTAACCCACAGTGCCACCCGCATCCATAGTACTAGATAAGAAGCCTTAAACAAGTCTTGCTTTTTTGTGTTTTGTTGGTCCACAGCAGCTGTTTTGCCAGAAACCATGGGAAGGAGGGAGGGAGGGAAGTGCAGGGAGGGTAAGAGATCAGACAAATAAGAGAGAATTTTTTCCCCTTCCTTGTTTGCCTTTTGCAAGGTTAATCATCATCATCATCCACAGTGTGCTTAAGGTCCTTTATCAGCTTTATACTCATATTGTCTTTGACCCTCTTCCCCTGGGTGTGTGTGTGTGTGTGTGTGTGTACACACACACACACACACACACACACACACCCCTACTCAACTTCAACCAGAATTTAAGCCTTGAATTTACAGTATATGAGGATGTCAGCATGTTATTTTTGTTGTTGCTCAGGATCAGAGGCTTCATTTTATACAAAGTGCTTTTAGGGGAGAGAGGAGAAAAAAATAGTTTCTTGATTGGAACTCCCACTGGCAACTCTTATAAGAAAATGAATATGTTTCAGCTCTCCTAAGACATCATTGACAGGTCTCTTTGGAGCAATTGAATCTCCAATTTTGCAATCTTCGCTAGCAGAATTGCCCCCCCCCCAAATTATTATTTGGGGACCTAAGATATAGCACCCATGTGACTCTCTTTCCTCAGCACTCTGGCTTGTTCGTTCTTGCCAACAATTTATGCAGTCGTATGGCTCGTTTTCTTTTTGTTTCCATACCACTTTCTATTGTAAAGAGTAATGGCACTGTAGACAAGTAGTTAGAATTGTCGGAAGATTTCCTGCCCTTAATTTCTCCTACATCGTTTTTCGGAAAGAGGGGTGGGGGGTAGGGTCAAGACTGGCAGGTGGTCATTTTGCTAGGGAAAGTGTAGAAAGTCTTGGATTTATGACACTTTGGTGCCCTAGGCAATTTGCAAGATGGTGCACCCCCTTTCTATACAAAGATACTGAGTGGACTGCAGCTGAATCTTACTTCAACATGGGCTAGTGGGTAGCACCCTCCAATGTATCTAAGATAAGCAGGCTCATTTGGGAGGTGTTTGACAGGCTTTTGACACACACAACTCTGATTTCCAACAAAAGGGAATAGACAAGGTGCGGGGCTCAGGAATGATAGCTGCAGGTGATTGTCTGTTGCCATGGGTGAACATTTCACTTTGTCTGGTGATATGTCTGGCCCTGTTGGCATCTACAAATAGGCCTGGGAAAAGGCTGTCTCAAACCCTGAAAGAGATGGACTAATGCAATTTATTATTATCCTAAAAGCCTGTTCCATCATTCCACTCTATACATATTCAGAAGTTCATGATATTACCCATCTTGTGGAGAATGTAGGTAGAGATAATGCCCCCATCTCACAGTACTCAAACCAAGAGTCATCCAATGAAGCTGAATCTTGGACCATTTGAGACAAACAAGAGGGAATAAATACTTCACCATGCAGTGAATAGTTAAACCATGGAAATCCCCACCAAGATGTAAGGATGGCCACCAGTTTGGATGGCTTTAATAGGAGATTAGCAAAGTCATGGAGGATAAGGTTATCAATGGTCATGGTCGCTATGTATTAGTTAGATGAAATTTGTGGGTTGCAGGCACAGGGGAGTAGGAACAGCATCCTGAATTGGACCCAAGCCATTTGTTGCATCCATGACAACTGAACCACAAATGGCTATCTTCAGCTGAGTAGTGGGTCCAGAACTTTGGGATAATCTCTGTGTGATCACATCCTCTCTTGCTTTGATTCTACCCTGTTCTTCTTCTACAACTTCTAAGGCAGCATCCAGGCAGCACTTTATTTCACTTCTCCAGCATTTCCTCACCTGAAACTTTTCACATATTGTGTGATCCTTCACACAATGTAAAAACTGCTGCTGAAAACCTCGCAATTTAGTGCTCATCTCCGTGTTTGCAACCCTGTTAATTTGGGAAATGGTGGGACTTTTGTGCTGTTTTCTTAGATCACACTGTGTGGTGAAATTTGGGGCCATTTTCTACCATCCACTCCTTGCCCCCTGTTCTCATGGGAATCACTGGGGAGCAGAAACATGAATGTGCATATTGGGTGATGACCACACCCATTGTTGCAAATGAAATTTAGCATGACGCAGTATTATGTCAGTCAAAAAGCCACAATTCTATAACACAACAGGTAGTTTGGTGTGAAAGGAGCATTAGAGACCAGGATGGAAGCGCTGGTCTTGTAACCAGGAAAACGAATGCAATAAGCCCCATGTCTGAACGCACCTTAAGTCATTCCTTGGTTAACAATGATTGTTGTTTAGTCGTTTAGTCAAGTCTGACTCTTCGTGACCCCATGGACCAGAGCATGCCAGGCACTCCTGTCTTCCACTGCCTCCCGCAGTTTGGTCAAACTCATGGTGGTAGCTTCGAGAACACTGTCCAATCATCTCTTCCCCTGTCGTCCCCTTCTCCTTGTGCCCTCCATCTTTCCCAAATGTCCCAAATCTTTCCCAAAAGTCCTAAATGACTTAGGCCTTTATATATATCTTTTTCTTTTCTTTTTTGAAAGTGCAGATTGCATTTATTTTCTGCATGTATGGTCCTCTATAAGGTCACACAAGTACTTAACACACCAACCAAATAGTTCCTACATTCAAATCACACTCATGTCAGTGAAATGTTAATTCTATACAAATAAAAAATGATAATAATTAAAACAAAACAAAAGGACAAGTCAGCAGGAAGAAAAGAAACACCCTAGTTCTAAGTTAACAATGGTAGAACGCTACTGAGACAACACCATAGAAACCTCACTGAAGCAGGAGTTAAATTCAGGCCACTACTTAGCAAAGCTCATCACAGACTTTGAAAAATATTGTTGTTTTCTTTAAACTTTGGGTTTGGGAGTCAGATTTTCCAGTGTGATGAGTCATTCAAAAATGCTAATGCAGAAGCATAACGATTCCACCTGGTGGGATAAAATATATCTAAAGACTGTATTCTCCCCTATAGACACTCTCAAGCACTGTTTCTCAACCTGTGGGTCCCCAGATGTTGTTGGACTACAACTCCCATCATTCCTAGCCAGCATGATAGTGGTCAGGGATGATGGGAGTTGTAGTCTAACAACATCTGGGGACCCACAGGTTGAGAAACACTGCATCTCAAGTGTTTAGTTCAACAGAAGGCACCTTCTTGGGAGCTCCCCACCCCCATAAACTTGGGACAGCCTCTAACTTGTGGAATTCTCTCTCCAAAGAGGTGCTTTTTAACACCTTCGTTATGCAGTTTTTGTCATATGCCCAAGACACATTTCAAGACACCCCTAACCTTTAACAGTTGGGGTGCATATTTTTTAGGACACACACTTTTCTCGTAATTGTAATCTGTTTTAAACTCTTTTTAATGTTGTATTTTAAATTGTTGCGACCTGCCCTGGGACTTTAGGATTAAGAGTGAGAAATATATGGGTGTGTGGGTGGGTGTGTATGTATGCCTCTCCCTTTGGTGCTTTACTGATGCACAAAGAATCTTGATACAGTTGTAAGAAGAATCTCATCAAGTTTGCTTTTCTGTGTGCATTCATAATGAAAGGCATGTGAGTTAGATTTGAGCTGAAATTTCCCAGAAGACTTCATTTTTACTATTTCTGAGATATTTCATTGCCGAAGAAAAAGAAGACCACTCTGCAGAACTTACTCGGATAGTTCTCCATTCATTTGGTCCCCATTTTTAAACAAGCAGATCTTAATTCACACCTTCCAGACTAATATCTGAATTGGAAAGTAATTATCCTTCAGCTTTCACACGTTTCTGAATTTTGTGATCCACCTCTCACCTTAAAAATGTGTTCAAATGCCAAACAAAATTTTGTGGGGTTTTTTGGCTGGTAAATACATTAAAATTCATATTTAAATATGATTTTTTATTCAAAACTTTTTTAAAAATAGTAATAGATCAACGTATAAATGGGAGCAAAATAGACTTATGAGTGAACAGATACAAAATTTGCACAGGTGTGAAATAACATTCTCTATTATTGTTTTTGCTGCTGCTGTCATCAACAACATCATTATCCCACAATGCACCAGAACAGGGCATTTGTGGAAAATACAACATAGTACTCATGCTGCTAAGACAGTTGCTGTTCCTATCACTTACAGGAGCAGCAAAAGGACAACATCCCCAAACAACCCCAAATCCTTCATCTGTATGTGTCTGAAATGTGTCTATTATTATTGGAGAATCCTGCCATCTTGGAAAATACACCCATGCAAACGCACACACACTCTTGGAAAAATGAAGTAAAATATCCCTCCTGATTTCTCTCATATAGCTAGAGTGGAGAGTTTTGAGAAGCTGTTTGTATTCTCCTCTGGTAGAAGAACTGTGTCCAAAATTCAGAAGTAGGTTCTGGAGCAGGGGAGAATTCCTACTGCACGGAGAAACTGACACAGTGCTCTCCATGTGCTGTAGGACTTTAAATTCCCATAATCCCCATGGCCGGTGCTTGGGAATGATGGGAAATGTAGTGCAGCAAGATATGGAGGGCACAACATTAGCTCTCTCTGGCCGAATGAAACTTGACCAGGTAAATTTGAGAGTATTGGTATGGGTATTTGAGAGTATTGGTATGTTTGGGTCCTCTGTACCTCAACTGAAAACAATTTACCTCCCCAGTGACAAAATTAGATGGCATCCACTGCAATATTGGAGATAGTCTCTGGAGATTATAGATTAAATACTGTTTGTTTAATGGAAGTCTCACTAAAGTGGCTTCATGTTTTTCGGCCATAAATCATTCCCCACAAAAAGTAATGTTTATGCCGTTACATGCTGATGGCTTAATCCCTTTAATCTTTTAATATTCTATAACTAGCTTCTACTTATTGCTCAAGATCCCCTTTGGAAAAAAACCCATCTTCTCAAGCATCAGTGTTGCTTTGATCGGTAGGCGGTAATGATATCCTGAAAATGGCATAGCAGATGGATTGATTTACACATGCATCTTTCAGTTTAAGTTATCTCACAGGGTAGCTGTAAGAATAAAATGTATGGCCTTCTTAGGGGAGGATTTTGAAATAAATGCAATTTTATGATTTGTTTAGTACAATACCAAATGACGCCATGTTTAAAATGTGAATCAATCCCTACAGGTGAGCAATTCAAATTATTTGATGCCGGCTGAAGGTACTTTCCAATTTAGATGGCTCACAGGTTCAGATAACATGCATGACTTCTCGTCATTTGCAGGAGGGAGATCTTTTCTTAGGCCTTCACGGGAGCAATTTAAAGGAGGTAGCCATAGGAGTCCAGGCCACCTTAGAGAATCCTAGCACATAGAAAGCTAGCACATCAGGGCACTGTTGGTTTAGAATCCTTGCTCGCTTTCTCATGCCTGGAAGTTTTTGACAAGGGAGTTACTTCAGATATGTGAAATGGTCAGAGTCTGTGGGGCCATACCCCACATCAGGCACCCCCATTTTCCTCAAGCAAAGGATTCATATCACCTATTTGTATAAATGGCTTGTGTCCCCCCCCCCGAGACATCCCATAAATGCATACAACTTTAAACCTCCTATGCATCACTGCAGGAGCCTTTCAATCTATTTCAGGCATAGGCAAACTTGGTCCTCCAGATGTTTTGGGACTACAATTCCCACCACCCTTAACAACTGGCCCTGTTAGCTAGGGATGATGGGAGTTGTAGTCCCAAAACAGCTGGAGGGCCAAGTTTAGGGTCTGCCTGCCCCACATGCTGTTTCTGAGCATGTAGATGTGCCTTAAGACTCCAAAGTTTCTAGACATCAGTCTTGTTCCATTGCCATGCAGTTTGTTAGCTCTGTTTTGATGGCACTGGATGTGACACCCGTATGGTTGACAGGAAATCATACCGCTTGAAATTCTTTATTGTTGCTGGTGAATCTGAGCAAAATACAATTCCATCTGCTAGCATCAATTTGCAAGAGGTGTCTGCAGAACATCCTATGGAGTTGCGAGCAAATGAGGTTTCATCTCATTGTTAACAAGGTTGAAATGCCTGGCCTGTCACCAGCGGATATGACCCTCGTGCTCCAGCGGGCCTGTTATATTGTCTGTTCCAGCTGGTGCTATTGGTTGTTAATCAGAAGTGTTTATACCTTTCCATTCGCACTCGATTCCTGTCCTCCCCGACCAACTTTATATTCAAAGTTGGTTCATTACCAGGTGCATTGTGACAACCTGGTCTTGACATTTTGCTGTCAGCTCCCGGTGATTGGTCAATATTACTCCTGCCACCCATCACAATGCAGAAAATTTGTGATCACACCAATTAGGATGTTTACTCAATGTTTGGTTTGCAAGATAGCAAACTCCAAGCAGGGGATTGAAGCCAGGTGAGCAGGAAAGAAGCAGGAGGTGGGTGTGAGGGCGAGCTCCTGTAATGCAGGCACAAAGCAGTAACTATTGACGTAGCGAAACCAAATTTGCAGGACATGCCGCAATAGGCAACAGCCCTGTAGATGTGGTGTGAAACTAGACTCTTGGTGTCTCTAGGGCAGGGGTGCAGAACCTCAGGCCCAGGGGCCAAATGCAGCTCTCAGGAGCCATGAGGACTCTCCCCAGGTCGCTCTTCTTACTGGAAGCAATTTACATCCTCTCTGAGTGTTTTTGATGGCCGGGATGCATCATTAAACTCGAATGCTCACTCTCGGGTGGAGAATAGAGAGGGGTGTGTAGAAGATTGGAAACTGCTTTATACCGGGTCTGATCACTGGCATACCTGTCAACTGTCCTGGGAAAACCGACACATCCCATTTCCCCCGTGAGAGCAGGTCAGCAAAATTTTGGGCCAAGAACTCGCCCTGGATAAAGCTTTTTAGGGGGTTCTGTGATTTTGCACAGCAGCCCCAAACGCATGCTTTTAGGTGCTGTGCATGAAAACAAGTGCCTTTTCCAGGTCTGTGATCTTGTGCGGGTCATGTGACTCACATAGGAGTGCGGACCCAAGAGATGGTGTCCCAGGTTTGGGGCCACATCACGTTGGAGGGTATGTATTTTGCTCAGTACGCTCACGACACTGACTGGCAGGGTTTTAGACATTAGTCTCTCCCAATCCTATTAGAGTTGCCAGGAATTGAACCTAAGGCTTTCTGTGTGCAAGGCAGATACCCTGCCATTGAGCTATGGCTCTTCCCAAAGGGGATGTGTGTGTGTGTGTGTGTGTGTGTGTGTGTGTGTGTGTGTGTGTGTAGAAACTAGACCACCATGCAAAGGTAAACATTTACATTTCTTGCTCCCGCCCTCTGTCAGGCCTGAGGAGTCTCTCCCTTCCTTCCTGATGGTTTCAAGGAGCCAGAGGAAACAAGAAAGCTTTTACTTATGATTTATGATTTATGTTGTAACAGACAAAGAATTCCAGTCTTTCCTCCATGGCAGAGTTGCTCACTCTGGGTCCTCGTCCTTCCCCCTTCCCCAACAGCACCAGTCCCTACGGAAGCCTCCTGTTGCCAAAAGTCGCTGCATATGTTGCTCTTGCACTCTCAACGACGATCGCATCCTAGGAGACGGAGGATCCTCTATGCTGTCTATTGAAATGTTCGCTGGCTGCTCTCTGCCCTCCCTTACTTCTCCTAACTCAGCATAGCTTGGCTGCTTGCCCTTCTCTGCGTCGTTATCTCCCTCATAACTTGGCTGCACTTCAATACTGTCTCTCTCCATCCTGTCAGCTACAGGAGAAGGGCGGGGTAAGATTCCCACCAGGGCCGTCTTTGTGCGGGGTGCAGGGCACCTGGGTGCCAAATTCTGGGGGGCGCCAGGTGCCCGCTGCTGAAGCTGCCTAAGCTCTTAACTATCTACCTGTTATGAAATAATAAATAATTTTGATCAAGCTAGAAAAACAATACACATATATACCTAGGTATTACTGAAATATATTGACTTTGTGCGCTCATTTACCAAAGACACACCGCACCAGCGGTGGCGCTTGTCATCCATAATGGTGGTGCTTGTCAGACTCAATGATTTGGGGGCACTGGGTGGATTTTTGCACCTCAGTGGTGCATATGCTAAAGACTCCCCTGATCTCCACCATTTCTCTGCCTCTTCATTCCAGTCCCTGGTACCCTTGTCTGTTGGCACAAGGCCCCTCAAAAGTCCTCTAGATGTTGTTGAACTAAAGTTCCCATCATGCCAGACCATTGGCCAGGCTGGCTGGGGACTGATAGGAGTTGGAGTCCATCAGCATCTGAGGAACACCATGTTAGCTACCACTGCAGTAGCTTTTGCCAGCTGTGGCTTTCCTCTCAAGATTACTAAACTGTTCTTAGAAAATAGATGCCGGCTTCCTATTGATTTTAATTGAAGTCCAGTTAGTGTCAGAAACAAAATGTTTATGAAGTCGTCTCTGTTGAGTACAGAAAGATGGCAGTGTTTAGATCTCCCTATGCCCGATCAAAAGCAGCTCACTAGACAAATGGAGAATGCATGTCCTTGCACACAGACACCACTGGGCTAGTTGATTTAATACAAAATCAGCATTTTAACTTCTCAGTGCTACATTTAAGATTATCGTGGGAGGGGTGGTTTGCAGGGGGAGAGGATTGTATACCATAGAGGCTGATTTAAAATCTTAATAGTTATGCCACTGTTTAATGCAGGGCCACTGAAAGTAGGCGAGGCACAGCAATTATTATAACTGATAAGCTACTCTAGTCAATTTGTTAAGCACTAGCAACTCCTGCTACTGCATAGCGGCCAAGATTAACTTGCTACTTATTCAGGTATTATTACCCCTCCAACGACATTAAATGTTCCACTCCTCACAGTCACATACAAGTCTTTTTATATATTATATAATAATGTACTATGTAGGAAACAAATAATGGCTGTTGTTATGGAGAATGGGTACAGCAAAATTTAGCACGTTCCAAATTATCTTGGGCTACCAGGTCTCTTTTTCCTCCATGCTGTGCAGAAGAGACATGCTGTTCTTGCTTATCCAATCATTTAAGAATATATAAGGGCCAGAAGCAAAAGTGGATAGAGCAAAGATGCAACTCTCACATTTTTGTATAGTTGTGTGCATTCCAGCCACAGAGCCAGTGTGGTGTAGTGGTTAAGAGTGGTGGACTCATAATCTGGTGAACTGGGTTTGCTTCCCCGCTCCTCCACATGCAGCTGCTGGGTGACCTTGGGCTAGTCACACTTCTCTGAAGTCTCTCAGCCTCACTCACCTCACAGAGCGTTTGTTATGGGGGAGGAAGGAAAGGAGATTGTTAGTTGCTTTTGAGGTTCCTTAAGGGGAGTGAAAGGTGAGATATCAAGTCCACTGCTCAACGACACGTTCCATGTAGGCAAAACCACTTGAGGGTGCACAGCTGGGCTGGTGAGAGGTGTTGCTTGAGGAAAGTCTTGAGGGCTGAAGAGAGAGGCTAGGAGAGCAACATTTGGCCCCAGGTCTGAAGTTCCAAACCACTGCTATAAATCATGAGTCTGCCATTCATGCTTCTTCCAGCAAGGCTGACTCAGCAAGAAATTCTTGTGTCATGAGAGGGAGGGGAGAAAACGTAAGGTGCTCTCAGTTTAAAATGGGAGTAGTCCACCTGTATTCCCTCCCCCACAAACCTTGCTTTCATGGTCTCTAGGTTGCTGCACCACATGCTCTGCATATAGGAAGTCTTGCTTTGAGCCTTGGCACTTCCAGTTAAGGAATCTTGTGTGTGGTTCCACTGTCAACTTGGAGATCCCCTGACAGTTAAAGCAGAGACTCCATCCATGGATGGCTGTTGCAATAGTTTTTGTTAAAAATATTTACAACCCACACTTCATCTGCACAGATGCCAGGGTGGGACAGAATGCATAATTGCATCGCTTGCATGTGGTGCCCTCTCCCACAGCACCACTAATCCACTTGGGACATGGAGAAAGGCCCCCCCACTGAGGACTGATCTTAAGACATAGGCAGGCTGCTATAGGGAGAGGTGATAGTATAAGGTAGCTTCATATCTTCCTGTCACATTAGTTGAGGATAATGGATAAATCTTGGAGCTTAACAGGAGACACGTACAAAGGCCAATTTTAAAATGTGGTTCTGACAGCACAGTCACACTATACACTTAAAATTGCTACAATATGACTTTAAACAGTCATGGCTTCCCCCCCCCCCCAAGAATTCTGGGAAGTGTGGTTTGCTGAGGGTGTTGAGTTATCAGGAGTGCCCCCTCCCATTCCGCTCACAGAAAAACAATTCTTAAAGTGGTTTAACAATCCCAGGGAACCCTCACAATTATAGCTCTGTCAGGGGAACTGGGCTCTCCTAACATATTTTCCACCTGAGGTGGTTGCCTCATTATGCCTAATGGTAGGGCCAGCCTGGCCTAGCAGTTTTGGTGGAAATAAAGAGAAGCAGAACATTGTTTCTAACTGGAAACATTTCATCAGTTGTATCTATTTCAAGGCAAAAAAGAAAATATCAAAGTTTAACCAAATTTGTTGCTTAGATTTCTCATGGGAACTTTTCTTCTTCATTCCTGTTGATTTCTGGGTGTCATACTGCGGCAGCGCTACATGAGTGAAGACCTAATTGATTAGGGATAATGCAAGTAGTTAAGTTTTAATCCGGCCATCCATCCCTCTGTGGTATCCTTCAGAATTTCAATCGATCCCCTCTCCCTCTCTCTCTCTCTCTCTCTCTCTCTCTCTCTCTCTCTTAGGTCTTCTTTGTGGTAATGATAGAGGCTGTTGGCTCAGGTCAGTGTCTTTGATCAATTAAAGTGCAGGGAGCTGGCAGGAAATGATGCAACAGAGTTCACCAGTTATCCTGATAGCAATACATTATATTTTTTTTGTAGGTTAGGAGGAGAGAGAAGGGTGGGGGAAGATGCGAGCAATTTCTGAGGAAAATTAATTCAAGGACGCCTCTGAAATGCATTTAATATTGATTATTATGAGTCTCCCTCAGCAATTTTATTCATGCCACATGGTTTACAGGCACTAAGGTTAAAGAGCCCCAGGTGGTTTTAAAAGCTGCCTGACGTACCTGCAGGAAAATGTGCCTGGCAGTCATTTTGATTTTTGAGACAGCTAGAGATGCATGTATCAGAGAAGCTTCCAGAAAGGGCCACCAGCTCTACCATTAGGAAGAATAAGGTGGCCACATCAACAGCTGATGCTGCATTTCATGAAAGGTCAGCAAATTGTGAGTTATTTTGTTGTCGTTGGATTCTTACTCCTAGGGAAAGGCACTTGTAAATATTTCTGTCTCAAATGGCAAAATAACTTGGCCAGGCTTGTATTCTAATAGATATACCAGAGGAAACTATCAAGACTGACAGTTATCCTTCCTGGCCACCATTTTGGCACAAAATGATTTTCGCCTTGGCTCTCTATAACAAAAGTGGGTTGTTGTTTTTTTAAAGTACATTTAAGTGCTTTGCAATGTACAGTATTTGCAAATGTATTGATGCATAATTGGCACTTCCTCTACAGGTGCCTCATTGCTCCCCCCACCGCCTCAAAGTTTGTTGTTTGTTTGTCAACTTTGTATAAGTTGCTCATTGCTAGAGGCAGGCTATAGGGACTAAGGCTGCAATTCTAAGCATGTTTACTCAGAAGTCTCAATGAATTCAGTGGTGCTCACTCCCAGATAAGTGGGGTTAGGTATGCAACCTTAATCTGCTTCCTGCTGTGAATTTTAATGCATTGTTCATTCCTGCTCCTTTCACATGGAAATTAGCTTGAGAGCTGTATTTCAATTGTCTGAATGTACTTTGCAAATTTAAAAAGGGACTTGTATGTAACCATATGTCAGGAGTGCTCTGATGGTGTTTCCTGCTTGGCAGGGGGTTGGACTCGATGGCCCTTGTGGTCTCTTCCAACTCTATGATTCTATGATTCTATGTGTTTAAGTGGGAGAAAACATTCCTACAATCCAGGACACAGAATGCAAAATATCAACAGGATCCTAAACTGTCCCCACCTCATGCCTGAGTGATGGAAATGAGACAGCATGACAAGTTTATACTGAACTGTGAAATCATGCCAATGAGAGGATGCAGTCCTGACCCCCTACTGCCTGGGAGTAAGCCCCTACTGAATATTTGCACTGAACACTTGGCAAGGAGGAGCTCAGCATTATGAAGGATAAGAGCCTCCTATCATAATAAAAGGTAAAGGTAAAGGGTCCCCTGACCATTAGGTCCAGTTGTAGCCGACTCTGGGGTTGCGGCGCTCATCTCGCTTTATCTGCCGAGGGAGCCAGCATACACCTTCTGGGTCATGTGGCCAACATGACTAAGCCACTTCTGGCGAACCAGAGCAGCGCATGGAAACGCTGTTTACCTTCCCGCCAGAGTGGTACCTATTTATCTACTTGTACTTTGATGTCCTTTCAAACTG
The DNA here is from genome assembly GCF_027172205.1 of Podarcis raffonei. Taxonomy (NCBI): domain Eukaryota; kingdom Metazoa; phylum Chordata; class Lepidosauria; order Squamata; family Lacertidae; genus Podarcis; species Podarcis raffonei. The sequence continues at coordinate 12,065,094 of NC_070612.1, forward strand.
CTAGGTTAGCAGGAGCAGGGACCAAGCAAAAGGAGCTCACCCCGTTGCGGGGATTCAAACCGCCAACCTTGTGATCAACAAGTCCTAGGCTCTGTGGTTTAACCCACAGCGTCACCCGCGTCCCTCCTATCAAAATAGCAGAGTGCATATTGAGAAAGAAACTCAAGAAAAACAAGTTACCTTAGCAACAATGATAGCATTGATTTGCTGGGCAGATTCTGGCTCTAAATAATATTTCCAATGAATTGTAGAGGTAGTGGCCCTCAGAAACCACCTAGATCAGGAGTTGGGGACCTGTGGCCCACCTGATCCTATCCTATTGGCTGTGATGGCTGTGGCTGGTGGGACTTGGGGCCAACCATATCTAAGGAAGCACAAGTTCCCCACCCCTGATCAAGGCAGACCCTTTCCATTGTGGAGTCTGCAGTGAGATTGTCCTCAGACTGATTAATTTAAACATCATCTGTCTCTAAAGGCTCACAATAATGTAGTCCTTAAGAGTCAACCTAGATGTTTTCCATTCAAACTAGAAAGAGAATTATGGTGAATCAGGTTCCTAGGGTGATGGGAAAGGGAGGCACAAGGTTTTAGCTCAGGATCAGTTTGTTAATTTTACTTCTGACAAGACCATTCTTCTGACCAGAGGAGTGGTGGACAGTTCAGTTCTTGTGGTACAGGAAGGAACTCTAGTTTAAAAGATACCTTTGCATAGTTGCATCTCGAAATGTCTCCTTACACCTGTTTAGTTTTATCTTGCTCTGATTGTGGCCCTCCTGGTTGATTCAGGTGCATATGTGTATTTCAGAACAGTGTGAGTGTGCTTCAAATGTCAATGATAGATTATCATGCTTAAGGAGGAGTTTTCCCAGTTCCATAAGTAGTCAAACTTTTGATGTTTTTTTCTCCTTGGAAGGATCGTATTCAGAGGAGAGAGTGCTTCTGAATATTTACAGCTATTTGAGTAGGTGGAATTATAGCAATAGCTTTTCAGGGTGAGCTGCTTATCCGTTCAAAGATCAAATCTGGAATTTAAAATTGAGTCAACTATCCTGGGTCAAATGTTTTTAGTAGCCATCAACCAGTAGCTAACTTCACATGAGTCAAAAGGCAGGTGATAATAATTTCATGACTTATTAAGCTTCCTGGTGGTCCTCTGAAGCAAATCATAGTTGTTCCCCGTTTTACAGACATGAAACCAGATTTTGAGGTTGCATCTAAGCTGGGATTTAAATACCAGCCTGTCAAGACTACAAATCAATGCTCAAGTTCATCAGACTCCAGACCTCTGTAAGAAGCAGCTTCCTAAAGCACTTGTTGCTTATCCAAGTCATGTGCTACTACCTTTTATCTCTACTATACATGAACCTTGAAAGTTAGTTGATGAATTGGTTTCCCTGGGTTCAGTTCAGATCATCTTGGAAAAGGGAGAAGAGTTGGAGAGCTCATATGAATGGGCCCTCTGTGTTGTTGGGCAAGGTTCATTCCAGGAAGGCTATCTGGAAAATGGGGGGTAGAGACTCTCTGGCTGGGTATATGACATGAAGCAACATGTGTCTCACCCCATTGAGAAAACTCATCTATCATTATTCTCATTCACTGCATGCTCTGTAAGTCTAATAACGGAACAACAGGTCACAGTTCAGTGCTTAACCGATGCTGTAGAACAACCCAGGTGAGCCGATACTCCCTGGCATCTAACCTCATCTGACTGAAGCAAACGGCAATCACTTTCATTTTTTCAAAAGTGCAAAATTGCCTGCTTTAGAACATTACATGTATTATTTCAAAAGCGATCATGAGGGCACTTGGAGGGTAACACTCTTCAAGGTGAAGCGGTCCTTGCTGAATGCAGAATTTTAATGTGATGCCACACAGCACCTAAACTTCTCAGATGTTGTCTCTATGACAGTGGCATTGCTAAGAATAACTGGGGAGAGGAGAATCGGAACAGGAGATATCCCTGAAGAATTTGACCTTCCTGTGCTGGATGTCTTCGAAGAACATCATGCTGAAATCCGGATAATGTTGCTGATAAATTGTGCTGCTGAACTACCCCCTCCCCCCGCTTCCGAGCTCTCTAAAACCTAATTTGTCTGGGTGTGAAGGATATGTTGCATATTTATAAATCTGCAGTTTGTACAGCTACTGTTTCATAACCTCTTATAGCATAATGATCGTTGAGTGGTCCTAATTCCCTTAAAGTAGAAAATGAAATGGATTTTCAAGGCATATAAGGTGTATCCAATTCTTCTAATTATTTACTCCTTTGAAGTTTGATCTCATAGAATGTGCCTGCTTGGTGTGAAAGCTGGATAGGTGATGGGACATGAATGGGATGTTTGGCAGGTCTACCATGCTTCATGACAGTGCTGGCTCTGGCTCTAGGTTTTGGAGGACCTTTAGGCAACAGACTCTCAATTGTCTGTCCTGTCCTGTTTTGAGTCAGCTGCCTCATTCTGCCCAACAGTAGGGCCGGCCCTGGAGGGCTGCTCATTTCTTTGGAGCTATGATTACTTGAACCTAGGCAGCTGTCAGTTCAGGAAGCTCTTGTCAGTGGGACCCCCTGCTATGTTGAGGACTCTTGGCAGATGCCTAACCTTGATGCTGGCTCTGCTTCATGAAACTATGAGTGGCTTCAGAGATTATGAACAGGCATTGTGGAATTGTTTTTCAAATGGTGGGATAGCCATTCCTGGAGATCCAGAGAGTGGCAACATGGGAAAAGGCCTTTTCTGTAGTGGCTCCCTGCTTGTGCAATGCTCTCCCCCAAGGAGGCTTGCTGATGCCCTCTTTGTCTGGTTTTTGGCACCAGACAAAACCTTTCCTTTTCTCTGGGCTTTTGACCCTTAGTCTGAAGGGTTTTTAAGTATTTGTGGCCTCTTTTAGCGAGGTGGGATCTGCCAGACCTGTCTTTTATTTGTATAGGTGTGTGTGTGTGTGTGTGTGTTGATTGATCATAGAGTTAGAAGGGATCCTGAGAGTCATCTTGTCAACAGTGCAGGAAATCTTTTGCCCAACATTTATCGTATGTCGTTTTAGTATTTCTTTGCGCTTGTCACTTTGAGTCATTCTTGGGAACAAAGCAACAGCAACAATCACAAGTGGACTCCAGTTCTCACTGAGGTGTCTGGGCTGCCCCACTTCAGACTGCAGGTGTGGGCTAAAATCGCAAAATGCTTCTTTGTTGCCTTCATTCTCTTTTTGTTGTCTTTCCAGATATATCTAGTTGATTATGGGCATCAATGACCTAGAGCAGGGGTAAACAACCTTCAGAGGTTGTTGGAATCTAGCTGCCATCAGCCCCCAGACAGCATGGCTAATGGCCAGGGATCATGGGAGCTTTAGCTTAACTTTTGGAGAGCAGCATGTTGGTTCTCACTGAACTAGATGGACCTTGAATCTGATGCAGCAAGGCTCTTCAGATGTTTTGCAATGTCATGTGTGTACACAAACACACACACACACACACCACATTCTCTTCATAATTATGATCACTTAGGTACTTTTCTCATAAACAAAACGAAGTGCAAGAGAAATAACATTAGCAACCCATTGCAGAGAGCTCATTTCAACATCTGCACTCAAATTGAAATAGCTCACGAAAAAATGCAGGTCTCCTCTTCCTGCCGGTTAGAAAATGTCATTTAAATGTCAGAGATTTCTACATTCTTGACAATAGCTTCAATAAAAAACAATATGTAAAGTTTAACCAAATACCTTTTGAAAAGTCAACCCTCGGTTAAAAAAAAAAATATCAGTGTGATGTAAGGGAATACTGGCTTGTATTTGCTAGGGAATCATTGCAACAAGGATGTTTAGTACACTGTTATTGCTGGACGGAGCAAGGCCTTTTTGCTCTGAGCTAGCAGTACAGGGAGAGGAGGATGAGAAGAGGGAGGAAAGGTCAGGAATCTCAGCTCACTGTGACCACATCCACATCATATGTTTAAAGCATTTGCACCACTTTAACAGCCATGGTTTCCCAAATAATCCTGGAAAATAATAATAATAATAATAATAATAATAATAATAATAATAATAACAACAACAACAACAACAACAACAACAACAACAACAACAACAACAACAAATAATAATAATTTATTACTTATACTGTAGTTTAAGGTGGCTGAAGGTTGTTAGGAGACCCCTCGACCCCTCCCAGACCTACATTTCCCAAACTTCACTGGGAAGAATGATTGTTAAACCTCTTTTTGTTTAGGCAAGCCTATCCAGAGGCATAGAATGTTGATACGTTTTAATGTGATTTTCAGGTTATTGCTGAGCTTAATTTTTTGAATATTAAATTGTTTTTAACTGTATTTACTGATAATGTCATTGTTTTATTCTTTTGTGAAACACTGAGGTTTGTGTTGTATATGATCAAGAGGCATACAAATTTTCGTAAATGAAAGACAATTTTTTATTTGTAAGATTCCTTGAGAACTATTAGGTGAGGTTAAAATGCTGTAAATACATGCACTGCTGCCTTTCGTATTATATTTGTCCTGCAAATGAGTGACACCCCCCCCACACACATTCTGTGCGGAAGGCAAGGGCCAAGCTAATATGTGACCCAGTTGTTTGTGCGATTCCTTGGTTTGCTTTCATGAAGAACACAATTTCTCAAATGTGTGGCCTTCTCTTCCTTCTATTTTCTCCCCTTTTGATTTTGTGTGTTCTTGCTCAAAATGTGGTTGATTGTTTAGGGTGCCTCATCACCTTCTGCCTTATCCATCCACGATCTTCTTTTTCTTTTAATGTGATAGGTGACAGAGGGTTATTGGGAAATGAAGCTCAGGCTAGCACTCTGTAATGGAATCTCTGAAGCAATGCTACTTCTGGGGAGATAAAGAGTCACTGTCTTTCATTCTCCTGAGCAGATATTAACATCTGTCCTCCACAAACCTATCTAGTTCTTTTTCACCTGCTCTCCCGCCCTCTCTTCTGGGCTGGCAGTTCAACTGACTCTTTGATTTTCTAAGCACCTTACTCAGCCTAAAGAGCTACATCAGTTAGTTCCCACAGTACGTATCTGGTCTTCCCAGCCAGATTCAACTGAATTTTTGTACCTTTAAAGGATGGAGCTCATAATTTCCCTTGTTTTATTTTACCACCTCTGTCTCAATGAAGATGAGTGCTGATTTAGCATCACAAAATCCACCTGAGTGAGAAAAGTTACTCTAATAAACCCAACAACTTTCATTTAGAGAGTGGAGCAGCTGAGGACAGGGGCATTAGCGTTCCTCCACACTTTATTCCTAGAAACATTGTTTGGTTGTGTGGCGAGTTCCTGCCTCCCCCAGAGGAAATAAAGACACATGAAACCAGTAATTAAGGTTAATGGGCTAAAATAGGCCACAACTTTCTTGGTTGCATGTAATGAGCGGTATTGGCTTAGGCATTGGTCCTAACAGTCTATCTGGCTTCAGCCGGCATGCATGAAGACCGGGAAGGATTAACCACCAATAGAGGGAGTCCTGCTGATGCACATCAACTAGGAGCTCCCCCGGGGTCACCGCTCGGGGGCGTGCCTTGGGCCTCACCTCCATAGGCTTCGGACAGGGCCACGCCCCCCGGAATCCTTTAACGGACTACCCGGATCGAAGAAGTGGCCAAAGAGGGAGATCTCCAGGCCACTCCAGCACTAAATAGCGCTAGCCACCGTTGGCTATTTGCAGTTTAGTAGTGCTGCTGGCGAGACCATGCATTAAAAAGGGACTCAAAAGTATGTAAACAAGGTTTTAATAACAAAAACAAAAACGCCTTATACACTAAATACATCAACAACAAACCAGACCCAACCACCAACCCATCCCCCAGGGTAATGGGAGAGCTAGGTGCTGCTCCTTATATACTATGCCCAAATGCTGACACAGCTTAATTAACACAACCTAGCAGCACCTGCTATGTTTCACAGCTGTAAGACTGGGTCTCGTTATTTGCCCTGGCCCTGGCCCTTAAAGACATACACAACTTGTGAAACAATAATGAACCTTCACATTTTAAAGTGACCATTCAACAGCCACACTCACCCAGCCAGCCGATTGGCTGGCCGGGCTGCAACGTGGCCGGGAGTTCCCTCAGATGTGCGGAGGCTGCAAACCAGCCCCCGTGCATGTGGGGTGGGCGTGAAGCCCGCAACCCCACCTCCTCGCCAGTTCGGAAGTGGCTATGTCTGAACAGAGCTAACCATGCATATGATTATTTCCATATCCACTCACCCACACAGTTCAAGTCCTGTGCAGCAACCCTAAATAAAGGACAGCCCAAGTGCTTTACTTTGAAATTTACCTATTTGAGTACAGAGAACTATGCTCTATCTCTGAGCTGTAGCCTCATCTTTTGTCCCACAGTTTGCCCTTCCTAACTGTTCTCTTCTCCCACCTTCATCAATTGGCCTTCTTAATTACTTTCCTTTATTTACCCATTCAGATGTTCATGCTTTTTCCTTCCCACCCAATACACTACCGCCAGACATGTTTACTTGCATGGTTTAATCTCATTACACTGTTTCTCTGTGAATGAAGCCTGTGAGCTGTTTGTAACTGGATTATACACAGTGGCTTTTTTATTATTATCATTGCAATTTGTTAAACAAGGTTATTCAAGGACTGCTACTTAGTGTAGAATTCCTCTTTGAGACATTTCATGTCTTTGCCTCGTAATTCAGGCACTCAATTCAAGCTTTCAAGTTTCCATCTTTTTCCTCTGTTCATCTCACCCCCCTCCTACCTTTTCTGTGTCTTTTTATGTTCTGCATTTGCTGGCAATAATAAGCAATGTGCCATTTTTTTTCCTCCAGCTGTTGAGAAACAGCTTTGTGACTTATCATAATGTCGGCAAGGACACTAGACTTAATCAGCAATGCAGAAAATGTAGCACTGAGCACATTGCAAAGAAAAATGGGAATTTGCAACAAAAGAAGAAGAGGAGGAGAAAAAATGTTTTCCTCCAATAAACCCACTTTTTTTTATTGTTTCGCTTGTATTTAACATTTTGATCCAGAATGGTCACAAGGATGTTGTGGAATCTCACAGGCCCCCATCCCAGAGTCCTACTTCAAGGACAATAATTCAATTTCTCATACAATTAAAAAGAGGGGAGAGGGGGAACAAAAATGAATAAAATCCAACAGCAACCCAGCCCTCCAAGAAACCCCAATCTGTGCAATAAATCACACATTCTCCCAATAAAGCATTTTTCTTAATGTGCCAGCTTAACTGGTTTGAGTGTGTGTGTGCGTGTGTGTGCGCGTGCCTCAGCCTCATAAATCTTAAGGAAAAATTAAATTACGCTAAGTTGAGACTTGCATCTTGTAATTAAAACAAGGCTGATTCCACTAAGCCCTAAATATAAATTAACATTTCTATTTCCATTTTTATGTGCTCATATTTTCTCAGGATGAAGAGGAAGGGCGGGGGAGATGCACGTGTGGTGTGGGGAGAGGGAGGAGGAGGGAAAAGGAGATTCACCTTTCGTGTTGGGAAGGTAGCACACAATGCCGTTCATTGTCTTGCAACTCAGTTCAGTTAGCAAAGTGATTTGGGTTAGCCGTTGTGTTTCGATGGAGTCAGAAGATGAAAATCTCTCCACTAAAGGAAGGTGGGGGGAGTTCTCAAGGTTCCAACCAAGAAATGGAACTGTGACAGGTGGAACAGATGAAAGGGTGAGGCTTTGTAGACAGAAGCAGGCTTGGTGAAGCTGGTCCAATACCCTTGGCATTCCACCGACATGCTGAGACCTCTGTTGGTGTGTCCTCCCTGGCAATGTTCAGCAGCAGTGCTCCAAGCAGCCACTGAGTGGCTGAGTTTAATTACTGTTTAAATCTCCCCCAGTGCCCCAGTGCAACACCACACTGGGGAAATTTGAAAGCTGGTTACTCCCAGCCTTCTGGTTACCAGGGGCGAATGTGAGCAGCGAAACTAGCATATTTCTCTAACAATGTTGGAGCTGTGGTTTTAACATGGTGTGAGGACAACTATGCGTGGGGTGAAAGGTATGTGAAGCTTGCCTTCGAAGCTCCTGATTTGAGAAATATGGATGTTTGGGTCAGCAGCATTGTTGTGGCAGACTGAAACTGCTCCCACTCTGGTTTCCAGAGGCTGCTACGTTTAGACGTCAGATTTCTGTCTGTTCTTTTGCATAGAGATTGACCTGTTTGATCTCTTTAGACAGCAGTAGGATGTTGTCGGGAGACGGCATATCTCTCTACTGGTGGTTTTTGTATACCAGCTTCCCAACAAATCGTGCTCAGCTCAGTTGGTTAGAGCATGGTGCAGATAACATCAAGGCTACAGGTTCAATCCCTATATGGGACAGCTGCATATCCTGCATTGCAGGTGGATGGACTAGATGATCCTCAGGGTTCCTTCCAACTCTGCAGTTCTATATTTCTATGTAGTTTTTGCTTTGTGAAAGCAAACCAGGATGAATGCTCACTAAACTGGTCATCTGAAAGAGCCCAAAGGCAGGTCTACGGAAATGAAACATTTGCTTAGGATTGCTACTTTATGATTAGCTTCAGAAAAAACTCCCAAGTGGGTGGGAACCCATGCTAATCCAATAAGCAGTAGTGGAGTGGACCAGGTAAATGGGAGAATGTAATGACAATATTTTTTCAAAGCATGAATGATGTCATCTAAATGCAGAAGGGGTATTTGCTGGTGGTGTAAGCTTGGGAGCTTAGAGACTAGGGGTTGTAGCCAACTCAAAGTAGACCCATTGAAAATAATGGGCATGACTAACTTGGGTTTATTGATTTCAATAAGTCAGCTCTGAGTAAAACATAGCTGGATACAACCCCTAGATTTGGCCTGTACCGTTATCCTTTCTTAAGTAGGCTAGGCTCAGACCATGACTGACCAAGGTTATCCATTAAACTTCATGGAAAATCAGGGGTGCAAAACCAAATCTCCCCAGTGAAATCCAGCATGCTAACCATTACAGCACCCTTTACCGGCATATGTTCCTGAATAACAACTGCCAGGAAAAATAAGTGGGCTGGGTGCTGTTGCACTCAGGTCCTGCTTAGGGCCATAGGCTTTGGGTTGACTAATATATAAGAACGAAATGTTTGGCTAGATGGGCTATTGGCTTCATCCAGCAGACTTCTATATTCTTATATATTTTTCTGACATGTTCTCAGGCTTCCGTCTCCATTCTGTCTCAGAGAAAGACTCAGAGGGGGAGAAAATACCACTTGGGGTGTCATTATTCCCCTCTCTTGGACCTTCCAGGCCCAAATAGTGGCTGTACCTGATTCCTTAAACCCAGAGGGCTTCAGGATAATGAAGCTTGCATTCTAACTGCAGGCAACAAGGGCTATTCTAGGGCAGTAGTAGACAATGTGGTCTTGTTGGACTCCAACTCCCATCATCCCTCACAATTTCCTGGCTTGGGCCAATGGGAGCTGTAGATCGGCAACATGTGGATGGCACCACATTGCCTATCCTTGTTCTAGGGCCCAGGATGATTACAGTCTTGATGAGAAGCCAGTCCTGTCTCCCTTATTGATTCCCTTGATGTCTCTACCGGGACTCCTAACAAGAAAGCCTGTTATTGCAGGTCAGGATTGTATAATGTCAGCTAAGTGCTGGGCCAAGATAACTCACTTAACTCATGTCAAATAGCCATTAGATTGCAAGAATGTCATATCGCTGTCAGCTTAGAGAAGTTTCAGGCTTGCCACTTTATATAACAGGGCTCTATAGTTCCCTTTCTTTCACTGAGCTTGTGAGTCATTTTCTCCCCTCGTTCATTAAACTGATCTCTTCTTTCAGCTATTTGCCTTCTCAAAGAGACTAGGGCTGAAAGGACAGACCAAGTCAGACAGGAATAACCATCAGTATAGCTTTTCTAGAGAGTAGGAGCTCCTTGTTGAATTTCTTCTTTTTGAAATCTTTGGGTTGAAATGAATTGGGTCCTTGAGTACTTCCCACAGGCATCTGGTTAGCCATTGTGAGAACAGGAAGCTGGCCCAAATGGGCCATTGGCCTCTTCTTATGATAATGATGTCAGTATGGTGAAAAGTCTGCCGCCCCCACACCAAAAAGAAAAACTTAGGCTATACATGATATGTCCTGCTTTTGTTCTGATCAATATAATTGGTTGCTTTTTCTTCACCACCCTTTTTTCATCCCCAGTTGATGTCCATAATACTACTTAGCTGTTGTTGTTTAGTCATTTAGTCATGTCCGACTCTTTGTGACCCTATGGACCAGAGCACGCCAGGCACTCCTGTCTTCCACTGTCTCCCGCAGTTTGGCCAAACTCATGCTGGTAGCTTCGAGAACACTGTCTAACCATCTCGTCCTCTGTCGTCCCCTTCTCCTTGTGCCCTCCATCTTTCCCAACATCAGGGTCTTTTCCAGGGAGTCTTTTCTTCTCATGAGGTGGCCAAAGTATTGGAGCCTCAGCTCCATGATCTGTCCTTCCAGTGAGCACTCAGGGCTGATTTCCTTCAGAATGGATAGTTTTGATCTTCTTGCAGTCCATGGGACTCTCAAGAGTCTCCTCCAGCACCATAATTCAAAAGCATCAATTCTTTGGCGATCAGCCTTCTTTATGGTCCAGCTCTCACTTCCATACATCACTACTGGGAAAACCATGGCTTTAACTATACTTTAACTTTGTTGGCAAGGTGATGTCTCTGCTTTTTAAGCTGCTGTCTAGGTTTGTCATTGCTTTTCTCCCAAGAAGCAGGCATCTTTTAATTTCGTTACTGCTGCGTCTTTTAATTTCGTTACTACTTAGCTAGTGAAATTTTATTGTACTTATTGCAGTTGGATACATCTGCATTTGACCCCACGATGGCAAATCAGCGAAGGCAAGCAAGCAGATAGTCTATATCTTTGCAAAGCATGCACACACACAAGAATCTATAAATGAAGGCATTTTTGGCATTGTCAAATGGGAAAATAGATTCAACTCATCCCCCAGCTGTAGTATAATAATGGGAACAGTGGCTCATCGGGTGGGACAGAGCTACCAAGCTAGCTTCCCAGCAGGTGTTGCTTATTGGGAGGGAAAAGCACAAGGAAGCAGGGAGTTCAGTGCAGTGCAAAAGAACCAGCAGAGCCAATCGGATGCTCCTGTTAGTGTGTTTGCACCACACTGACCTCCCCTCATCCCACTCAGCAAGCAACAACAACCCACCTGCTGGGAGGCTAGCATGGTGACTCCTCCCTACTCAGTGAGCTGCTTCTGGGAATCCCCTGCTATAGAAAAGAATGCTGCATAGGTTTGTGATCTTTTCAACTAACTGCTGCAGCTGTGCCTTTAACAGCAACTTTACATTAGCAGGCAATAATGTTTTCACTCCATGCGGTGAAGAACTTGATGTACTGATTCCACCACAGTGATATGTACAGAACAGTAGGATGGTCTCTTTCTGGTTAATTGGCAACCCCAGTGGTGCAAACTGTGTTCACAGAATGCAAACATTCAGACGTCTATAAATAACAGCATAAAAACATTTGGTTGCAATTTGCAGAAATTTCAGATCTGATTAAACCCCATAACAATTTTTTTGGAATCTGCTATCGGGCAAAAGAATGTTTCTGAAGATGACCAATTATCCAAAGAAAAGCTTCAATTTTGCACTCTCTGCTTACTTTTTTGATTTACACTATTACTCATCCAGGTTTTTCACCTGAGTACATTTTTCTCTCCTCACCATAGTGGTTATCTTTCTCATTTTACCTACTTCTCTAAAACAATCAGCTTTGCTTACAGAGAGAATATATATGGTTTCTTTTTCTCTTCCCATCCCCTCATTTACTGCAACCTATCTCTTTCTCTCTCTTCTCAGTTCTAAATGTACTGTTTGTCCTTTACTGTGCCTTTCTCAAAGTAATAAATAACTTTCCCAGGCATAGAAAAAGTGACCTAAACCGAACAAATAAGAACTATGCAGGTAAAATTAAATCACGCTCATCTGTGGTAATTATACATCTTATTATACGTCTTCATTATTTTGCTAGTGTTGGAATCCACCTATAATCACATACTGAGATGATAGTATCAGATACAACCTTTTGAGAACTCCAAAGGAGATCCTTAAATGACTCTCTTGAGCATAAACAGGGCTCCATTTTTGCACCTACACACACACACACACACACACACACACACACACACACAGAGCGCATGTGCAAAGGCTCTTGTTTCCATAAAGTACAGGAGGGTAGGGTTTGATCTTTCTGCCACTTTTAATTGTTCTCTGACATGTGGAGGGGAAGAAAAGGAAAACTGGAACATTTCGGGTTTCAGAAACCAAGATGGCTTCTGTAATTTCGGGACTGTCACTGGAAAATCAGGACACTTGGAGGTTATGTATCTGTAGCTTTGGCCTGCAGTGCAACCTGTGTCTTACCGCCTTTCTTCATCAGCTGCAGCAAACATGCTTCTGATGCATCTGAGGCTGGATCTAGACACATCAAAGAAGCGTATCAGTTAAACGCATTGCAAACTTTGTACTGTATCAGAAATCAGGTTAGCAAAAACAGAACTCTACAGCGCCATCTGGTGTCACAGTGTTAGAATGCATAAACAATGCATATAAAGTGATTTTTCTTTGTCAATGTAGCTGAGCCCCGAGTCTGCCACACAGTTGCCAGACTCTCTTCTTATCCTCAGCCACAGGTACATAGACTTGCCCTTGTTTTCTTCTGTTTACTCCTGGACTCGGTAAAAAAAAAAAAGGCAGTTCTTTGCTTCCTGGCTCATTCTAACTAGTTCTGGTGGCAAGTCTAGTTTAATCAATATAAACCTAGAATTCAGTTGCTGAACCACGACTTAAAAATCAAAGCGGGGATGTTGTTTTTAAAGCCATGTTGCAAGCACAGTTATTGGTTTGTGTCTCACTAACAAGTGGGAAGAAAATTCTCCCCATGTTGTCCAGCAAAATTAAAGATACATTTGCTCAACAGTGGCCCCTTGAGCTTTAAATGAGATCTCAACAGTAATAACATTCTGAAAAATAGCATTTCTCATTCCTTACAGCGGCTGTTGGAAGTGAATTGATTTTGATTGTCACAGCTGTTCAGATGAGGATAATGAAGGAAAGCTTCCTTTTCTTAATTATAACATAACAATGCCTTTTGTGAATATTTAAAATTTCTGGTGTCAAATCCTTGCTGTTCTCGGTGCTTTCATCTACACAGAAAGAGCAAACTTCATAAAGTCTTGCTTCTGATCTGCTTTTAGTTTGGTATTTCTAAGAGAAGTCAGGTTTTCCTGGGGGAAAATGCACACAAACATCTACAATACAATCTCCCCCTTTATTTTATTTTAAAATATCTTTAAATGTACCAATGCTGTAAAGCATTCGGAAGGTAAATCTAAGTGAACGGATGGACCTAGCAGTGTACCAAGTAGAAGAAATGGTTCAGTATTTTTCAACCATATCTAGGCCTAGCAATGCGTGTTTGTGTGTGCGTATTGCTGGATAGCTGCTTTTCAAATATATGCCATTTTCCAAAGTGCTTTGGGTAGATCCTTTTGTTGCACACACACTCACACAATGAATTATGTACAGCGCTCCCACACTTAGTCATTGTATTAGTCCATGTACTATTTGTGTGGAATCTTTTCAAATTCATTACCAGAGTATTATCATATTAATGACTCTGGCTACTGAAGTTATCGGGAAGAAGGAAAGGGGGTGGTGGAAGAATGAATATTAAAAAGTCCATGGCAGGTGAGATGGGGGAATATTAATTGTCAGTTATTGAAGAAATTGAATGTCCAGAAATATTATGAAGACTACTTATCTGGATAATTACAGAAGAGGTGTATTTGTTGTATGCTACAGGGCTGTTGGCTTAGGCCTGATTCACAGAGGCCAGTTGCTCTCCACACAAGCAGACATGGGACCATAATTGTGTGAGGAAACCAAAAGCATCTCTGCCAGCCAACCTAACTGTACACTAGGGATGGATGAATTTGCCATTTCAGATTCTGTTTTCCATTTTTGAATCGCGCCTGCCAAAATTCCCTCTCTTGTACAGCTTAAAAGTACAGTGGTACCTCGGGTTACATACACTTCAGGTTACATATGCTTCAGGTTACACACTCTGCTAACCGAGAAATAGTGCTTCAGGTTAAGAACTTTGCTTCAGGATAAGAACAGAAATCGGGCTCCGGCAGCGCGGCGGCAGCAGGAGGCCCCATTAGCTAAAGTGGTGCTTCAGGTTAAGAACAGTTTCAGGTTAAGAACGGACCTCCGGAACGAATTAACCCGAGGCACCACTGTACAGGATTTCTGCCTTCCTTTCCTTCTGGTGTGTGTGTGTTTGTGTTTGCAAGGAGTCATGTTGCAATTTGAGGTTGATGGAGAGTCTGCTCCTGGGTCACACAATGAAACAAGGTTGGCAACCGGGATTAGCATCTTCAGCTGCCTGTTGAAGTTTGCACCCATGCAGGAGGTCTCCAGCATCTGCTGTCACTACCTCTTCACCCGCCATCTACATTTAGAAATAATTGATACAATTAAACAGAGAAACAATACCTCTAATCAGTGCCAGCCCACCCGTGAGACCAGATGAGGCGACTGCTTTAGACGGTAGGATCCACAGGTGCAGCACATCTGGCCCACCGCCTACTGCCACTGTTGCAGCAACAGTCCCCCTACATCACCTTTACAGCAACTAAGAAGAGCTGCTGGTCTCCTCCCACCCCCCTTTTAACCTTTAAAGCCCTATACGGCCTAGGAACCTCGTACCTACGGGACCGTCTCTCCTGGTATGTCCCACGGAGGACCTTACGTTCTTCAAACAAAAACATCTTGGAGGTCCCAGGCCACAGGGAGGTTAGGCTGGCCTCAACCAGAGTCAGGGCTTTTTCGGCAGTGGCCCCGCTCTGTCACAAGAGATTAGGGCCCTGCGGGACTTGACATCTTTCCGTAGCGCCTGCAAGACAGAGCTGTTCCAGCAGGCCTTTGGCCAAGGCACAGTCTGACCCCCTCTCTCCTTCTGTAATCCTCATAGAACTCTAGCCCAATGGTTGCCATTAATTTGATTCTGAACTGTTTTTAGAATGTATTTCAATTAATTGACTATGATTTTATGTAAACAGTGCTATTTTTACTGTTGTTAGCCTCTCTGAGCGTGGCTTTGGCTGGGAAGGGTGGGATATAATGATGTTGATGATGATGATGATTAGGAAATGTTGGGGCTGCCCTCTGGGGTGGCCTGGGCTCTGCACCCACACAGTATGATTCAGAGGTCTTTCCCCCTTCAATGGCCTTTGATTCCCACTCCAACCATTGGGTGAAGTTGATTTGATTCTGCCCCCTTGTTCCCGATGTAGATCTATATTTTCCTCACGTTTCTTGGGCTGGTGCTGCCTCTAACCATAGCAGGGAACAATTACATGAACAGGTTACCTGCATGCTCAGTCCAGGTACTATGTCCTGCTCAAGACCCCCTTTTCTCTCCATTCTTATGGTTCTTTTTTAAGAGACTTAGACCAAACAGCCTTTCAAACAGAGGACTCCTTCGCATAAAGGACTGTCCTCTGTAAATGGCCATCGTATGTTTACAGCAGCCTTCTTCAAACTGATTCTTCAAACTCTTCAGACGTTGCTGGAGTCCAGCTCCTAGCACTCCTGGCCAACATAACCAAGGGTCAGGAATGAAGGTGCTTGTGGTCTAAAACATCATTGTGTTGTTGTTGTTTAGTCATTTAGTCGTGTCCAACTCTTCATGACCCCATGGACCAGAGCACGCCAGGCACTTCTGTCTTCCACTGCCTCCCGCAGTTTGGCCAAACTCATGCTGGTAGCTTCGCGAACACTATCCAACCATCTCGTTCTCTATTGTCCCCTTCTCCTTGTGCCCTCCATTTTCCCCAACATCAGGGTCTTTTCCAGGGAGTCTTCTCTTCTCATGAGGTGGCCAAAGTATTGGAGCCTCAGCTTCAGGATCTGTCCTTCCAGTGAGCACTCAGGGCTGATTTCCTTCAGAATGGATAGGTTTGATCTTCTTCCAGTCCATGGGACTCTCAAGAGTCTCCTCCAGCACCATAATTCAAAAGCATCAATTATTCGGCAATCAGCCTTCTTTATGGTCCAGCTCTCACTTCCATACATCACTACTGGGAAAACCATAGCTTTTACTATACAGACCTTTCATTGTAGAGGGCACCTAAGCGAGGAAGGACTCCACTGAAGTCTGGGTTCCTCTCCAAACATGAAAACAAACCAAAAGCTGAAATGATTCATGTGGCTCTGTTACCCTCAAGATTCATTATCATGCACACTGGTCATTTACTGTGCTTCCTTTCTCCCTTTTTTTCCTTTCTGCAAAACCCGGTGACATTTGTGTATTGCTAAATGCAGCTCACCGAGCTGTAGACAGTAAATCCCATTAAACCTTTCAAATCAATCTGAAACCAGTTTCAGAAGTAAACTGCCCAACTCTCTAAGTGATGAGTGATATTTTTGAAAACAAAAACTGAGACATGGAAAACCACTCAAAGTGTGCTGGTGGGGTGGGGACAATCTACTCAACCGGTGTTGGAGAAAGGAATCACCAGGGCTCCTTTGGTCTTAATCTGTTGGGTAAATGTACATCAAATAATTCAAGAAAGAATTATTGCCTCTTCCTGAGCACTGTTCCGTTCCTCTCTTTTCTTTTTAAAAAGAGCAGTATTTCGAGAGTGTTTTCCCCTCATGGGACCATGGAGTAATTGAGCTCGCCTTACATTTTTCAAAAGGCATCAATTCCACGTTAGGCCAATAATGAGCACTATACCAAATCCCTTCCTAATGTCTTGGCAAATACTGAAGTTCTGTAGAACTACTTCCTGCTGTGTCTAGATAAAGCAAGAATCAAATAGAAACACTCACAGGACACTGTGTGGTGTGCAGCTGAATTGGTGTCTTTCCTCAAAATTTATGTCATCCGTGGTGAAGGCCTAAACTGGTTTATTTGCTGACAATTGAGGAACCATAATAAGAGCTGAGGTTTGGTAGGGCAAATATTTGTGGGATTTTTTTTGGGGGGGGGCTGATAGAACACACTGTCCAAGATTATTTTGTACATAATTGTGGTTTGTGCAATTATACTTGCTTTGCAAATTATTTCCCAACTATTGTTTACTGAAATGAGGAAGCAATGTAAAGTTCTGGTGGCTGTGAGGAAAACTGAGTGGAGAATCCTGGGTTTTAAACAGTAGAGGGTGCGATGAAATGTCATACAAAAAGATGAGCAGTAGCTGAAAATGCCATCCTTATGTTGAATTCTTGCTCTCCACTTCTGAAATGTCCCCCATGTCTTGCTATCATTGTGTATATAGTCCCCCCCCCGGGTTAAGGCAAGTACTTGAAGGGGGTGTGGGGGTGGAGCAAGCCAGTGTGGGCCTGGAGGCTGAGGAATAAGCAGGGCTCCTTGTCTGCTGTGCTTAAATGAGGCTGTTCCTTTTTTACTTTACCTGGAGTACATTTTTTAAAAAATAAAAGGTAGCCCAGGTGGGCAGCAACACAATCATTATGCTGGGCAATTTCCTGCCACTGTCAGCCATTGGAATGGGATGAAGCAGGGAGGGCCCAAGACATTTTGCTGCCTGAAATGATGAACAAAATGGCGCCCCCATTCCATGAGCAGAAACTGACTTGCTGGCGGTTGAATCTTGCTTAAACACCAGCGACAGGACAGCTTCCTCCCGCTGACACCTGAGGGCAGCAGGGAACATGGCATCAAGGAGGGGGCTTTTAGCCCTTGCCCTGCTGCAGTCCTGATCTGAATCAGGGCCAAAGGCATCTATTTTTTAAAAAAAAAATTGAAGTAATGGTGCATTGGGAGCTCTTTCAACCGCAAGTCGCAGGAATAGAGGCCTCTGGTTAGGGTAAGGCGTGTGATTGAGGGGAGGGGGTAGTTTAAAGCCTTGAGCCAGAGTCCTTATTCCCCCTCCCCCTCCCTGATCAGCTCATGGTTAAAAACAACAAGAGGAGCTCAGTACCTCATCTCCTGTTTTTCAGTTTTTGTTGGCCTCCATCCCTTATATCTCCATCCCTAGAACCATAAGCTTATGGAAAGGGACAGTGTCAGCTTAAGAGATCTATATACAGTGCCTGGCTGCTGTAGGCAGGTACTTGATAGATTATTTCTAGTGAATATTGATAAATTGCAGGCCAATTTTTCCACTTCAGGGTGTGAGACTCCCATCAAACCTTGCTCTTTCTTCACCATTTCCCTATGCTTGTCTCAAAGGGTGGCCCCCAACAGTTCCAGTGTTTTCTGGCAGGGATTCAGGTGTTTACTGGGAAATTTAGGTACTGTATGCACAACTAAAGTGGATTAAAGCATTCTGTTGCCCTAGTGTAAGAGATTCGCTTTAAGACATAGACTTTCTGCTGGTAGGAAAGTGATGAGGAAATGCATTAGAAAGTTTGGAATGCACAATGATTAACAGGAAGGTGGATGGACACCATGTAAGCAAGCCAAGATGAATGCTTAATTTCATTTAACTCCCCACTCGCCCCCACAAAAACAAATCAGAACAAATGTCCAATAAAGATCAGATATAGTCAGAGTTCCATGTAAGCTTTGCGAAAGCAAGCCAGGATGAATGCTCACTAAATTGGTCATCTGGAAGAATCCAAAGACAGATGTGCAGAAATGAAACATTTGCTTACGGTTGTTGCTTTACGGTTGGCTTTAGAACTGCTTCCTTGCCATTTTTCATGGATTTTTCCCCCAGAGCGGTTGTCATGTTCCGTCCCCTGCCCCCACCCTCCCAAGCCACATTATAGTTGACATTTTAAAGAGGGACCTCTTCCTTTGCGATTAGAAGCTCCTGAATGTTTGGATGAGGCCTCCTTGATTGAAACGGAGCAGGAGACCAAAGGGCTGGTAGTGTGTGAAATCCTGCTGTGTGTGACAAGGATGTTCCGATATACTTTGTTGCTGAGATGGTTGAAGCAGCGTCCTGGTGCTTTGCGATGGCAGCAGATGTAAATATGCTTGCGCTGTGCTCAGGCAGATAAGGACGCTTGACTTATGTGCTGTCAGTGCTCTTTTGCTTTGGTGGGGAAAATGAAATCTGCGCCCAATGCAACTAGACAGAACTTTCAAAGAGCTGGAATGACAATATTATACATGCAAACTAGTCATTTCTCTTTACTTTCTCAAGAGGAAGAATGTGACTCTTCAGCGTTCAGCTCAGCCTGAGACATTCTAGTATCAAAACAATCCAATGCGTTGAGGAAATTTTTTAAAACCAAAATGACAAGACACACCACTCCCTCCCCCATCCATTTTTTTGGGTGGGGTGGGGAGTATACAACTTTTTTTCCACCACTGGTAGATCCATGATCAATACAGTCTTTGCTCAGCAAAAATGCATTTTTGTTTCCTTTTAAGCGAGCACCAACTTCAAACCTGGATTTTTGCTCAAGCTTTTAGACATGGTTAATCTCATTCCTTAATGAGTTTGCTTATGTTTATTTTTCTACTGTTTATCAGCTCCTGATCTGTAGTTGGATTGTTATTATTTGTTTGTTATTATCCAAGGTATTTATATCCTGCCTTTCTCCCAAGTTGGGATACAAGGCAGCTTATGTCTTTTAAAAACAACAGGGTCACTTGGCATAGTACCATAAAATTGTAGGGTTGGAAGGTACCCCAAAGTCCAGCCCCCCACGATGCAGGAATCCTGCCCACAGCAGTCTTGGTGTGGGGTAGGGGCTCAAACCACCAACCTTCTGATTAAAAGCCAGATGCACAGACCCATTGGGTCATGGCTAAGTTGACATCTCTTAGTTAACTGCTTTTGGATGCCCACAAAATAAGCTTGCCCTTGGAATTTAGGCAGCATTACTTGGCTTTGGAGCCAAAATCAAAACACAGAAATTTCAGAACAAAGCCTGTTCTTCCTCAGGGTAGGAAGGCAAGGAGAGCTGGCAAGCAGTTGGAATGAATGTAAATAAACGGAAACTTTCCACCTGTAGATTTTGTGGGAAAGTTGCTTGTACTTAAATGAACTTGAGCTTTGGAAAGAGTTTTTACAGGGGATATTAAGTTGTTATTTTTCATTAATCTCTCTCACTATCTCTCTCTGAGGTTAATTCTGCTGTAGAGATCATTGCCTCCTGAGGTACAAAAGAGAAATTCAATCTTTAGATAGTACCTATTAAATCAGAACGACTTCCCTGGTACTTTCTGTGATGCACACATCTATATCTGTAGAGAAAACGACAGTCTAATTCTGCTTAGTACTTTCAACCTGTTTTTTCTTTCATTGGAAAAGTTAATCTATGTGGCTAAAATAATCTCAGGTCACCCAAAGGGTGAATTGAGAATTTCTCCCTGAGATGAGAGAATAATTTAGGATGGGTGCATGTGCTTCTTCCAACCTCTTCCTAATGCTCACACTTGCAAACTACAGCTAAAGGAGTTCTACTCCTCCAGAGGGATCCTGATTGGACTAAGGTCCCATCTTGCATGGATGAACCTGTTAGAATTCCTGCTCCATGACTGCAATCATGGGATTTTTGTCTGTCACATGACGGTATATGTTTTGACTCCACAGAGTGGGTAGTGACGGAGACAGGATGTTTGTGTTACTGTGTTCCGTGAAGTGGAACTTTGGTCCTTTGTTCTTTTTCTCTTTGCTGTCTGATGCTAGAGAGAGAGGGAGCCATGTTGCAGTGCTCCATGTGTGCTCCAAAATGCTGAGTTGCTGAGGTCTGTTACACAAACTGCGCAAACTCTGCAGATCCCTAAGTGTGCTGGGGTCGGTTGGCATCAGTCGCTGTGATGTTTGGGCTGAAGAAAGCTGATGAAGCTCCCGAATGATCGACCAGGAGAGAGGGAACATGCCAGTTGGCCATATGTCTCTGCCAGGGTCCTACTTGAGTGTAGGCTGAACTCCTGAAAGAGCCATGGGTGGGGGACATCAGGGGAGCTTGACCACACAGTCTTTGACTCCCAGCACACCTCCTTTCAATGCATGGGCAGGACTGTCTGTGCCCTCCCCTCTTTTGTAAAGACTTGCTTTAAAAAACAAAACAACAACACTTCAACCCTGAAAGTTATGAAGCAAACTGTGCAGGCAAGCCTTAGCTTTCTAGGTTATTTCTGTGAAATAAGTCAGCCTGGCTGTTCCTGCCTTTCAGTGTTTTTAGCCAATGAGTACAATCAGAGCTGTGATTGATGAGTTAGTTGTTTGGGCACCAGACATGCCTGGAGTCCTAAAGGGCTGCTGTTCCTCCCCCCCCCCCTGCACTTTTCATTCCGGCAAGCAGCTTCCGTTTGAAGAGGGTTTAATGATTAAGAATGCATACAGCATACAGCTAATAGGTACACATCCATGTATTGCTTCACAAGACCCATTTTCCTCAAGCAAAGGATTCATATTGCCTATTTGTATAAATGGCTTGTGTCCCCCCCCCCCCGAGACATCCCATAAATGCATACAGCTTTAAACCTCCTATGCATCACTGCAGGAGCCTTTCAGTCTATTTCAGGCATAGGCAAACTCAGCCCTCCAGATGTTTTGGGACTACAACTCCCATCATCCGTGACCAGTGGTCCTGTTAGCCAGGGATGATGGGAGTTGTAGCCCCAAAACATCTGGAGGACCGAGTTTGCCTATGCCTGGTCTATTTCTTTGCTTTGTTTCAATTGTAGAACTAAAGCACAAAAAAGTAAGCCATGTACCTCCTTTGCCTCTCAAATGATTATTGCAGATTTTGTTTTATGGGGCAGCGGTTGTTTTACCCCCATAAATTAAAGTGCACTGAGCATTTCAGTGTGGTGCCAACAAAGGGACCACCAGCCCAATGTGGTTTTCATTACTGAATATGAAGGGGTTGCAAACATTTCCTTTGCTTTTGAAATGAACCCTGCAGGTTTTGTTTTCTTTGAGTCACTGGTCAAAGCTGCCACTTCCCTGAAGCTTTGTTCCATGCTGATTTGGTCAGTGTCATAACTAGTAATTTCTGTGCTCCCAATTTTCCACCTACCATTCTTCCCTCCCAACTTAAGTTGAGCTGTTCACCTCTTAGCAGCACTGCTACTGAAAATTCTAAGTTCTAACCCCTCAGGGAGGTAGTTCATCTCAGAGCTATTATGTAAAAAAACCCCCACAAATGGACCCCAAACTGTTTGCTTCTGCTATGTAATATTGTGTAGTTTTCTTCTCTGCTACCACCAGTCTCCAGTCATTGAATGTGCTTTCAAGTTTATTTATACACTTATAGGAAGTTGCCTTATACAGGTCAGACCTATGTTCCTTCTACTGTAGCTCAGTATTGTCTACACTGATTGGCAGCTGCTCTCCGGGATTTTAGGCAGTCTCTCTCAGCCCTATCTGAAGTTACCAAGGACTGAACCAGGAGGAGGCCTCAGTCTGCTCCCAACCTTTGTCGAAACAAACTGCTCACTTGGAGCTATCCATGGTTTGGGACCGCTGACCAGCTTCACCACTTTCTCTGTGGGATCCAGCATCACACTAGAACACAGCAAATTCCAGTGTTCCTCATCACATTTTTGCAAAACCACTGAATTCGAGGAGGCGGCTTCATCTATGAGATACAACACCCCCAAAGTCATCTTCAAGTTAGAAAGAAGGCTTTATTTACTTAACTACCTCATAAATTAATGTGGTGGATCAAAGCTTCGAACCTGAAATTCTTCTGGCACTGCTATGTTGGTTGACGGTAGCAAGTGGATGCATGACATGGACCATTAGTTTAAGTGCAGAAAGTCTTCCCTCCCCAGCCTGCCACCACCCAAAAGAGAGAGAACCCTAGCTGCAGCAAAGTTATATAGTTGCCCATTATGCAAATCCATCTTTGGAAGAACGAGGGGAAAGAATTGCCAAGTAATGACACAAGGAGACATTGCTAAACAATAACATTAGGAGGAGGATGGGGGAAACGACAATCTCGGCAGCTAAGCAGATGCTTTCTCTCCACTAAATTCTAATTAAGTTCCTGACCCGTGGAGTATGGCAGGTAGACAGACCCAGTTTTATTGGCCGTGAGGCGACATCATAGAGTGATAATGGTCGGCCTGCTGTTCTTATTGATCTCCTGAAAACTTGGCTGAGTAACGCAGATCATAGTAGAAAAGAACGCTTGAGTGTTCTGACCTCTGAACCTTCATTGGGCTCTATGGATAGTGTGTGTGTGTGTGTGTGTGTTTGTGTTTGTGTAGGGTGGTGGCTTTAAAAGGGGCAGCAGTGACTGGAGGGCAACTCAAGGTTATTCATTTTCTGAAATAGCATGTGGCTGGCATTATGACATTATTGTTGTTGTTATTATTATTATTATTATTTATACCCCACCCATCTGGCTGGGTTTCCCCAGGCACTCTGGGCGGCTTCCAACCGAATATTAAAAACAATACAGCATCAAACATTAAAAACTTCCCTAAACATCTTTACCATGTGCTTCTTAACTGGCATGGCCATTATTCCCAGCAAGAGAGAACCTTTGTTTATTATTAAATAATGTTGAAACAGCAGCTGATCAGAGAACAAGATGAAGAATGACTTAAGGAAACATTTTGGCCTCCTCAAAGCACTACTTTCACATTCACCTACCTACCAAAAATTTTAAGCAGGTGGACAAAAATTATGCAATTTTACTGGTAGCCCATTTTGCCACACACCTTATATAGGAAGAAAGGCGGCACCATAGAACCATAAGAAAGAATCTTTGTACTGGGTCAGATCATTAGTCCATCCAGCTCAGGTTGGCAATGGCTCTCCAGGATTTCAGACAAGGAACATTCCCAGATCTGCCCAGACACACTGGGGATTGAACTCAGATCCTTCTGCATTCAAAGCAGGTGCTCAGCCACTGAGCTACAGCCAGTGTGTGACCAGTCCGTGACAGCCCAAGTCCCCTGGGATCATAAGAAAGGAATAATGACTCTGACAATGTGTTATGGAATTTAAATTAGGCCACAACTTTATTAAACTTCCGAATGTAGGAAGACCTTGGCTTAGGCCTTGGGCGCATATCCCTCCCAGCCCCCCAGCTGGGGGAACTGGGGCACATCAGGGTAAATGGGATATGGGGGTGCACTGCGAGATGTATCTGTACTCAGGCAGCCCCCCTTTCCCCTGCATAAAGGGTAGTTCACTGACAACCTTTCAGTGTATGGCCAATGACACCCATTATATAACCCCTTTTAAGAGGGGACCCTGGAATCGCCACCGCAGGGGGGTGAGTCACCACTTCACTCACACACACACACACACACATTATAGGGAAGAAACAACTAAAGGATTCCACCCAAGGCCATAAACCGTCAAAGTTGTGACAAATTGCTACGGGGAAGACAAAACCTGCCAATGGAGGAAAATTTCTTCCCAGTCCTTCAGCAGCAACCAGTCAAAGACCATAGCAGTGCCCACTAAACAGGAAGAAAAAGTTCACCTGCAAACAAGAAAACATTAAACAAAGGGAGAGTTGTGTGGGTGAATCACCTGAGCCAACTGCCTGTCTACTGTCAGCTCCTCCCCCTGTATATATATGGGACTGGCCCCACCTCCCAGCAATGAAACTTGACTATTGAGGCTGGGCGTGAACCTCCAAATAATAACACTAAGAGGCAGGCCAGTCCCTGTTTGCCGGTAAGTTCCCTGGGAACTGTAGCACCGCGTGTCATCCCCCAAAGGGCACCCACAATGTAAAGTGTGAGTGCTCATTCCCCTTTCTTGCAGAAGCAACAAGGATTGCAGAAGAGC
Source organism: Podarcis raffonei (assembly GCF_027172205.1). Lineage (NCBI taxonomy): Eukaryota > Metazoa > Chordata > Lepidosauria > Squamata > Lacertidae > Podarcis > Podarcis raffonei. The sequence continues at coordinate 12,089,799 of NC_070612.1, forward strand.
GAAACTGCACACATTGCTGAAGGAGCGCTCTTCGAAGCACGCAGGGAGGCTTGCAGAAATGTGTGGGGTTCCTCCTTAATGCACATCAGGCACCGGCAATGCTTCAGGGAGCTTGACAGTCCTTTGGTGAAGGAGAAACTTCTTAACTCCTTATGGCTGCACTGGAGGAAGAGAGGGAACACTTGCCTAGCATAGCTGTCAACCGTCCCTTATTTGGCGGGAAAGTCCCTTATCCCAGCGCCGTGTCCCGCTGCTGTCCCTTATTGATGATGTCCCTTAAATTTCCTGGGTTTCAAAGGAAGCAGCTCCTCTCCCTCCCTGCCGGCCAGGGAGGAGGGAGGCTCCAACTGTGTTGCTTGGCTGCGTTGCTCACCCAATAAGGAGTCTAAGAATGACTGGGGGGTGGAGCTTGCATGCCTTGTGCCAATCAAATCGGCCACGTCGCCTTTGCTCAGCGCTTCCCAGCGGAGAGGTGACAGTGGTTTTCCTTGCTGCAACCCCTTTGCTGGGTTGCTGCGCTGTGGGAACTACCGCTTGAGGTTTCATTTGGCTGCTGGCTGGGCTTTCTGCCTTTGGCTCAGAGGGGCTCAGAAGTCGAACATACCTGTGCTATGAAAATCCCTTATTTTGGCTGCTGATCCCTTATTTCCGAGGCTGCTGGTCCCTTATTTTCAAATCTGTAAGTTGACAGCTATGTTGCCTAGGCTTGTTCAGATCAGCTTACTCCAAAGGTAGCCTGCACGCTACCCCTGACCATTGGCTGATGGGAGTTCAACAGCACCTGCATGGGAGAAACACATGAAAAATGTCTTACATTCAGTAGGACCATTGGTCCAGCTAGCTTGCTATTGTCTACACTGGTTCGCAGTGGCTCTCCAGAATTTTAGCTAGGGATCTCCCCCAGCCCTGGAGATGATAGGGATGGAACCCAGGACCTTTTTGCATGCAAAGCAGACGTTGTGCCCCTGAGCTACGGTTCTTCCCCTGCCATTGGCTACCCTTGCTTTTGTACTATGACACCCAAACACGGCCTTTGAAACTGCCTTTCTCTTTTTCTCGACACCCTCCCCCCATTTCTCCTTCTTTTCATCAAACAAGCTGTTTGAAAGAGAGCGGATGTCTCCTTTTGGCAAATCGCTAGTAAGAAATTCCATGATAAAGGGAGTGGAAGCTCACCTCGCATTTGTTTTTAGTACACTAATTATCAGCAAGCTACCTCGGAGGACATAAATATAATCATATTAAGCTTAATTACAGATCATTAATTACAGAGAAACTATTTAAAGTGTTGCCTGGAACTGTGGAACATCAGTGGCTTCTGTACATGTTGTTGATACAGAGGAGCAGATGCAGCTGAAGAAGACTGGATGATGTCCAGAAGCTGGCAATTTGATCTTGATTTACTGTGGTGATGGGGAAAATATATATGTTTACTTAGGAAAAAGCCAATGGAATTGCGCGCAATAATGAGCTGTAATTGCTAGGTAGTATTTCTGTAATTATACTGTTCCTGCAATTATGACCACAGATACAAATTGAATGCATATAAACAGGATAGGTCAGATCTGTAGTTTTTGTTCTTTTGCAATTCCCACAGTTGTAAATAAAAGACATAGAGATTGGGATCCCTCAAATGTTACCATAGCTTTGTGGGAGCCATATGTCTGACTAGTCATATATCCGTGATTGGCCCCTTGAGGTTGAGTTAACATGTACCTGACCTAACTATGAGACAACCTCCCTGACTTTACAGAAAGCCAAGCCAAGCCCAAGGACCTCACAGGGTTTTCAGGAAGTGCAGAAACCTGGGAATGCAGAAAACTAGAGAGTTGGTTTGTAGAATGAATGAACATCCTGAGGCCACATCAAAAGTACGGTAAGCACAACAGAAACTCGGCCCCATGCTCATGAGAATTTCACCATTTCCCCCCTACCATACTCTCTCAATTACTAAGAAAGGAAATTGCACCAATTATCAAAGGGGAAAGTTTTTTTAGTGCAATTTCTTTTCTCATTAATTAATAGAAAATGGCCACACACACATGACACTGAATGTTTAGCACAGCACTAATTCAGATGTTGCCCCAGCCATGTGGAACTTAGTTGGAAAGTGTGTGAGTGGGGTAAGGTTTAAAGGGCTGAACTACCTCATGGAACTGGGAGCTAAGAAACAGCCATTTGATTCGCACCTTTGCAGAGCAGGTTGTGTATACTGCTACCTTTCTTCCTCATTGCTTTTCCTTCCTGGGAAAAACTGGGTCGCAACAGTCATTCAATTACATATTTATAATGAATATGATATCTCCTCCAGCTGCTGCTAATAATATAGCTGTGACTTGGAGCTCTTGGGAAAACAATTCATTTTTTTATTATTATTAAAAAAGAAGAAGACGACCAAAATAATTTTTGGAGGGAAGGGGGAATTGGGGGACGTAGGCCACAGGATTATGCCAAACAAATGATTTGAGGCTAGGATTCAGAGGCCTGCGTGGCAGTACCCAATGAGATGCTAATATTGACTTGGTCAATATGGAATGCCTTTTCCATTCAACAGGAGAGATTTTTAAGGATGGTGTTAAAATGTGCTTGCTTTTGGATGGATCCTGACCTATATTTCATGAACTCGAGGCCCCATCACCCCATATGACGATCTTCTTTTCAGATTCCGAGGACTTGGGGGGGGGAGAGTTTGTGAACTGGAATGGCTTGCTGCTTGAAATTTGTAAAAGTTAAAAATCCTTCCACATAAAATTCAGCTGTTTTGCTCTCTTGCCTCTGCACTGGCTGGGTAAAGCTAAGTAGCTTCCACCTTCACACAAAATTATCAGGATCAGAGATGAACTGGTAAAAAAAATAGTGCCAGCCCAAGACATTTTGCTGTCCGAGGCAGACTGGATAGCATCCCCTCCATTCTACATACAGAAGCTTACTAGATTTCTAGTTGAATTGTTGTTGATGTTGGATGTATGTATACCCTTCATCTGAAAATCACAAGGCAGTTGACAACACGAATCTGACTTCAACACTGGTAACAGAATAGCAACCTCCATGGCAGATGAGAGCAGTAAACCAGATTATGGGCCTCAGGATAGATTGTGTGGCAACAGATGAGAGTGACTGGGAAGACTCAGGGGAACTGTTGGTCCAGCCTCCTGCCCAAGCATCTGCTAACTGAGGCAGTTGCTTCACTCTACATAAAGGCATGGACAGCTCTGAGAGGAAATGTGTCAATGCTCTGTACTAAAACAATTCATTTTGCAATTTTGGGCAACCAAACAACTTTGAAATAATGGAATATTTCAGAGATGCTGGTTTGTATAAATACAAAATTAATTATATATGCAGTTATCCATGATCATTTTTATTTTTGTGTAGTCTAACCTCTTTGCATGTTTGGTATGTAATGCAAAGATGGAATAGTGCAGTGAGGGTTATGGTCATTAGGTAAGCCCAAAGGCAGAAATCCTGCCCCACCCAAAAAAGTTTGGCTACAGTGAAAAGCCCCTTATTTTTTAATGATTGGTGATAGCACATTGGAAGTGGGTAAACACATCTGCTAATTCAGAGTGAGGACTATACTGATACGGGAAACAGTTCCTTCACTCTCAGTTGGCTTTGTAATATTATTGCATAGCCAATTCAGATTGACTGTGTAGCGTTTTGACACGATCCCCTTTGCCATGTGATCCTTAACTGGCATGGCCATTGTTCCCAGGAAGAGGGATCCCTTTTTTAAAATTATTAAATAATGTTGAAATAGCAGCTGATCAGAGAACAAAACATAAAGAACAAGATGTATAATGATTTAAGGGAGGAAAATTGGCCTTCTCAAAGCACTACTTTCAAACTCACCTACCAACCCAGATGAAAAAGATTGTGCCATTTTAGTGGTGGCCCGTTATTTCAGAAATCACCTTGGCTGAGTCCCTCATGCTTTGTTTTTTTCAAAATATGGACCTGCCAGTTCGGAGCCATTTATTTTTTAGAATATCGGTTTCCCCACAACCAAGTTTGGCTAACGTTTATCAAGGCAACACCCTAGCAGGAGGTGGCATTTGCATCTGTGCCTTTGAGGAGGGAGTGGTTTTTGTGAAAGCCCATCACGGCAGCCCCTCCTTCCTTTTGACAGTTGTGGCAAATAAGAACAAATTTATTCCTGACAGCATTTGCAACAATATCCTCTAATTTATGCAACGTCTCTCCTGGGACAAAAAAGGGAACAGACATGTTCTGCCTAACAGTCAACGGGTCCATGGGAGACCCCAGGCTCGCCAACTGCTCTTCCAGAAACAACAGGCAGGGAGCCAAGCAGATTTTGCCTTTTCTGTATGAAATAAGGCACGATAAGGACTTGGAAGACAAAGAAATGAGCATTTGATGGGTCATCTGTCAGCAATCCCTGGTAAGGCTAGTGAGCAAACAAAGACGAGCTACATCAAAGGGAGCCCTGCAACTTTGAAAAGACATCAGTTTTTAAAATTTTTAAAGGCAAACCCATGTTTTAAAATCAGCACACTTCTCCAAGACTTCACATATCCTTTGGCTTTCATATTCACAAATGCAGAAGCCCAATCCAATCAGCTGCAGTGAATGCAAAATGAAAACAATGTGCGATTCCTTATTTCAGCTGGGGTCGGAGAGTGGCGGATTTAATTCATGTTGCTAAAACTTGGGAGATAGAACAGAGAGAGCACTGATTAAAGGAATTCTTGTAAAGACAATGCTGGTACCATGGGAAGAGAAATATTCCTTTTCCTTCGTCTTATTTGTGTCTCTTTGAATGTTAACAGAAAACTTTGAGCAGGACCAAAGAATATATTTGGACTCTATTCTCATGCATTCTAATAGGCTCAAAGGAGTGTAGCAAGGCAGTCTGATGCATGATTACAAGGAAACTAGAGAGAAAAGATTTAGAGAAAAGATAAGTGAGAGGGAAATGTAATAGAAGGGTGCAAAATTATGAGTGGTTTGGAAAGAACAGATGGAGATTCCCCCCCCTCTCATAATATTATAACTCAGAGCCATCTGATGAAGCTGAAAGTTGGGAAGTTTAGAACAGACAAAGCAAAGCATTTTTTCCACACACTGCATAGTTAAAACTATGGAACTCATTCCTGCAGGAGTCAGTGATGGTCACCAGCTAGGATGGCTTTAAATGAAAAGGCTATCAGCGACTGCTAGCGATGATGGCTATGTTCCACCTCCACTTCTGAGTGCAGTGCATTGCTGGGAATTACAAGTGGTTGTTGTTGTTGTTTAGTCGTTTAGTCATGTCCGACTCTTCATGACCCCATGGACCAGAGCACGCCAGGCCCTCCTGTCTTCCACTGCCTCCCGCAGCTTGGTCAAACTCATGTTGGTAGCAGAATACTGTCCAGCCATCTTGTGCTCTGTCATTCCCTTCTCCCTGTGCCCTCCATCTTTCCCAACATCAGGGTCTTTTCCAGGGAGTCTTCTCTTCTCATGAGGTGGCCAAAGTATTGGAGCCTCAGCTTCAGGATCTGTCCTTCCAGTGAGCACTCAGGGCTGATTTCCTTCAAAAGTGATAGGTTTGATCTTCTTGCAGTCCATGGGACTCTCAAGAGTCTCCTCCAGCACCATAATTCAAAAGCATCAATTCCTCGGCGATCAGCCTTCTTTATGGTCCAGCTCTCACTTCCATACATCACTACTGGGAAAACCATAGCTTCAACTATACGGACCTTTGTCGGCAAGGTGATCTCTCTGCTTTTTAAGATGCTGTCTAGGTTTGTCATTGCTTTTCTCCCCAGAAGCAGGTGTCTTTTAATTTCGTGACTGCTGTCACCATCTGCAGTGATCATGGAACCCAAGAAAGTAAAATCTCTCACTGCCTCCATTTCTTCCTCTTCTATTTCCCAGGAGGTGATGGGACCAGTGGCCATGATCTTAGTCCCCCCCCCATGTTGAGCTTCAGATCATATTTTGCACTCTCCTCTTTCACCTTCATTAAAAGGTTCTTTAATTCCTCCTCACTTTCTGCCATCAAGGTTGTGTCATCTGCATATCTGAGGTTGTTAATATTTCTTCCGGCAATCTTAATTTCGATTTGGGATTCATCCAGTCCAGCCTTTTGCATGATGAATTCTGCATATAAGTTAAATAACCAGGGAGACAATATACAGCCTTGCCATACTCCTTTCCCAATTTTGAACCAATCAGTTGTTCCATATCCAGTTCTAACTGTAGCTTCTTGTCCCACATAGAGATTTCTCAGGAGACAGATGAGGTGATCAGGCAGTTGCTAGGAATCACAGGTGGGAAGAGTGCTGCTGTGTTTTGGTTCTGCTTTCATGCTAACTGGTTGGCCATGGTGGACTAGATGGGCATTTGCCCTGATCCAGCAAGCTGCAGCTGGAGGAACCTGCAGGAGGACCTGAGCAGAACATCACTCTCTCCCCTCCTGCAGTTTCCAGCCAGTGGCAGTTAGAAGCATTGCTGCCTCCCGCTGTGGTTTCTGCACATCCCTCTCCATCATCCAGGAAACCTTATCAGAGCTCAGTGACACACTCCAGCCAGGCAAAAACACCTGGGGGCAGTGAAGCCAGTCAAGCAGGGACAGTGAAGGGTGAGGCCCAGAGAGAAGGGGGCTTGGCTTGTGGAGACTTCCAATGGGCAGATAGAACAGCCCAGGACCTGATGCTCCCACTTGTTCTAATGCATTGAAATAAGGGGTGGGACCCACCAATACCGTGGAAAGCGTGGAAAGCAAAAAGAGTATCTGGTCCCTGGCAGGGGCCTCTGGCTGGCTTAGCCCTCCAAAGCCTGGGGCAACTGGACCTGGCTGCCCCTGAGACCCACAGCCACAATCCCGCTTTTCCCTCTCTGCGTTCATTTAGCACCTGGAGCCAAAAATGAGAATACAACTTTGGTTCGTTTGTTGGGACAAGCCACAAACTCCGTGTGGCATACATATCTGTTTAAAATTACAATAATATTAAACAACATTTTTGTTTAAAATTAGCCATGGATTGCATTGAATTGCTGTTATTCGCAAGGGAAGGAAACATACTGATAATCTCTCTCTCATAATAACTTCACTGGGGCAATTTAAACTGGGGAGATGCAGGGGGAAAGTTAAACCTTTCCTAGTGCCATAGATCAGCTCCTTTGCATCTGTATATAAGCTTTTTTAGAAAAATTGGGGATATTCCAAATTCTTTCCTAATTTGGCCCCCAGGGGTTCAGCCATAATGCAAGACCTTTATATCCATGAATATTGTTGCTTTACCTTTCTCCCCTCTCTCGCTTTCATGGTATTAGTTATTAATGTACTGACCTCTGCTGGGGAGGATCAAGATGACCAGACATTGGCCTCTCTGCTATTTCGATGTCTCTGAAACTAAGCGACTTTTGGAATGGCTTCTTGCCGTTGAGAAGCAGAATCGATAAAACAGTCACAGCTGCCTTTTCCTTCCTCTCCCCCCCCCCCTGTTTTATTCTGATCACATACAACTGACCACTAATCACCGGGGAGAAGATTTTCCCTTGCCACTCAAACCAAAGGCATGACTGAAACTGTGACCAATTAAAAAAATGGGATCGTTATGATAACACCAAGGCTGGTTTCTTCTGTTCCTCTTCCTTCCCTCGCCTGCGTCGGCTACCTTTGTTCTGTGTGATATGCAAAGTGCCATTTCTGATCTTTTTCCATTGTGGATATATATATATATATATATATATATATATATATATATATATCCACACACCCACACAGAAAAGGCCAGATGATACCATTCCCCCTTCTGCATCTTATTTACCATCACAATGGTATGACTTGATTCTTTCTGCTCACAATTCATTACTCCTCTTGCTTTCCCAGAATTAAATAATATGAACAGCGTAGCAAACGGATGATAGAAATTTCCAGGTCATTCGACATGAAGATTTGTGCAGAAAGTAGTGGTAGGAATCCGCTGGGGAAATCCTGTGTGCAAAACCCATTAGATAGAATGGGAGTTGTGCAAAAGGGCTCCCAGGTGCAGCTCCCATCCACTTCGATAGGGCTTGCGAAGGAACTCCTGTGGATTGTCCCTTTGTTTTTGTTCGGTGGCAGAACAGCTGAAAGGCACTGTGAGTAGAACATCCTCATGTCCAATATGGCTGTCATGAGCATTGGCATAGGGGAAGGGCTGTAGCTCAGAGGTAGAGAATCTGCTTTGCATGCAGAAGGTTCCAGGTTCATCCCCATCATCTTCAGGTAGGTCTTGGAGAGGCTCCTGCATTAAATTTCAGAAAGCTGGCTATAGCCATTCGGTGTAGACAATATTGAGTTAGATGGACTAATGGACTGACTCAGCATTATTATTATTATTATTATTATTATTATTATTATTATTATTACCCCGCCCATCTGGCTGGGTTTCCCCAGCCACCCTGGGCGGCTCCCAACAGAATATTAAAAACATGATAAAACATCAAACATTAAAAACTTCCCTAAACAGGGCTGCGTTCAGATGTCTTCTAAAAGTCAGGTAGCTGGACATCTGATGGGAGGGCGTTCCGAGAAGGCCTTCTGTCTGGTTGCCTGTAACCTCACTTCTCGCAGTGAGGGAACCACCAGAAGAACCTCAGTGTCCAGGCAGAATGACGGGGGTGGAGAGGCACCCTTCAGGTATACTGGGCTGAGGCTGTTTAGGGCTTTAAAAGTCAGCACCAACACTTTGAAAGTATCCTATGTTCCTAGAGGTGCTTACATAAGCAGCCACCGTGCTCTGATGCTTGCAAGCTGGACTGAGCACGGATTCGCCTTGATCCTGCCAGCTACCTCTGCCTGCCTTTGCTCTCAAAATTGCAGGGAGTTTTGACATAGGCTTGAAGCTATGCCAGTGAAAATGTCAACAGTCTCCTCTTGGGCAACAGGTACGACAAAGAAAGAAGGTGGTGCAGCTTGACAGTGGTGAGGTTTATCCTACTACAGTATTCCACCGCATTTAAAGGCTAGGTCTCAGACACCCCACCAAGCTACCCATTACACAGAATGAGGAACTAGGAACTGAGAATGAAATTCTGAATGGTACCACTTTGGATTGCAGGTATGGGGTGATATTGGTTTAACGTTCTCACCAGTAATATTTTCTACATACACACTAAACAAGCCTATCAAAGAAAAAGAAAAATGTTTAGCAGTTCCATCCTCATTAGTATGGTGCTTATTACAGGCAGGGTCCCCACCCCCCCACACCTCCATTGTTAAACATTTCAAAATATGTCCCCAACACCTGCAATCTACAGTGGTATAGTCCAGAATTCCACAACATTGGAATGCATAATGTCTTGATTGAGTCTCAGATTGTATAGGAAGTAGACAATAAGTAGGAACTGTTGGACACCTACCCCAAAGGATTGAGACTGGACTGAATATTTGAAAAAGCCCCTATAGCACCCCAAAGCCTGGCTCCTGGTGGATACAAACCATGTATCTGGACCATGGGAGACCATTAATAGCAATCAGGCAGGGATTAAAGAAATATTTAAGTCTTTAAGGTATTAAATTGTAAATTAATACCATAACCTTAAACTTGGCCTTGCAACATACGGGCAGCCAGTGCAGGCTTTTAAGTGCAAGAGTTATGTTATGACATTTAGCATCAACTAAGGCTTCCAGACCAAGCCCAAACTGAAGCTTCTATATCAAGCCCAAGGGTAACAGCTGTGGAGTGGAAATAGTAATAGAGATCACCTGCGTGAGGTAGTCAATAAAAGAATATCCTGGATGCCTGCATCCAGAAATGCACGGCAAGTAATTCCAGTGGAAGAGAGAGCAGAGTTGTAAAGTCACAACAGCATGCAGCAGTGTAGCATGTGGATTTAGGCTGTTAAACATTTTTTAAATATCCCATTTAAGTTGCCAACAGTGCTTCCCTTTTGCAATGAGCAGGCCACACTGTTCAGTAAGTTTAAACGCTTTACTTACAAAACTCCAAAGATCAGAGACATGTGTTATTCCATGCAGCAGCAGGAAGAACTTGGGTAGAAAAGCTTGGGCTACAAAATAAAGTGAAATAGCTCCAAACATGATGTCTAAACTTGCAGCGAGTGAGTTCAGGCATGTCCTATCTTGGTGAGTTCACGTGGTGAAAGAGAACGGACAAAGGAGAAAATGTAACTTCCTTCCAGGTGAGGGGTGTGACCTGAGTCTAGGAATAAACTTGTGTGATCTTAACCCCATCATGCATTAATTAGCCCCTTGATTGCTAGTTCTATTTGACTGCAGTTTTCCAAACAAACACACCAGAGCTATTTACACTGGTGTGTGTGTGTGTGTTAAAGAGCCTCTGCAGCATTTCCATTCAAAACATGGTGTTGCTTAAAAATGATTTGTCAACTGGGGTTGCAAAGGTTGCAGAGATAATATATGCAAAGCACTTTGAGCACTTAAGAAAAGGCCTGGCGAAGGCAAGGATCCAAAGATGCTAATTCCAGGTCCCCAAGGGGGTCTTTGGTCATGGGCTTCTCAAACTGCAGCTGCACGTGCTCCTTTGCAAGCTGCTCTTGACTTTCCAACAGCATTCTGTGGCATCTATGCCATGGTCCAGTACAGGTCCAGGGTTTATTCTAACCTTAACTGAGTCCCCCACCACTACACAAGTAGCCTCGCCAACACCCCCATACTTTTAGTAACTGACAAATAAAAGAGCAGGAAGTGTAAATAAGAGAGAAAGGAGGAAATGAAGAGATCAAAGATTGGGGGAACGAGAAGGATCAAGAATGATGAAGGTGCCTTGGAGGAAAAAATGGGAGAGTAAGTGGATGCTGTCCTCCCGCTAATATTTTGGGATGAGATAATCTGTCTTCCTTAACCCACAGTTAGCTACAGAGACTTCTTCCCTGCCCACCAAAAGAAATAAAGCTTAACTGAGGGGCTGAGCTACCCTCCCCACTCTAATTGTGGAGACTTGTGTTTCCTCTGACAAATTGGCTGCATATTCAGCTTTCTGTTTACATATTCTGTTATGGCATATTACTAGGAATTAATGAAGGCTCTCCACAAAATGGCCACTCCAAAACTGCATAGTTGATGCTTAGGGCTGCCTTACACCCGGAATTTCCTATACGTAGCTGGGATTCGCCCGTCGAAAATGGCGTTTGAGTGGAGTTTTCAAAAAGCAGCTAAAATGCCTGGGAAAACTCAGGTGTCTGGCAGCCCATATCGGGAGTGTTGGCTGATTTCCCTTTAGAATAGGTTAAAAACGTCAACAACTTTGCAAAAAAAAACTTTTAAAAAACTCAACAACTCTATTGTTACTTTAATAAGCAACTTGAGTCTACTTAACACTATCAACATGATTGTCCTTCAGTTTCTCTGAAGGCCTTGTACCTTGGCATGCTGAGTTCAGGACCTAGCTGGGGTTTGTCCCAGTCTGGGAATGTCTTCGAGATGTTATCTCATGAAGCTGCTGCATTGACCTGAACTTTCCAGGGTATAGACACGTAGTATCAATCATCTGAATGGGTGCACTCTCCAGGACAGCTGCCATTGATGTTTACAGACCCAACATCTACATTTACCCCAAACACACGTTTGGAGACCCATTTCTTCCCCCTCTTTTTACCCCCCTTAGATTAGGCCACAAATCTGTAATGGGTCCTAACCCATCAATTTGAAGACCACCAATGCTGAAATGGTGTTGAAATGCTAAGCTAATCCTCAAGAATTCTGGGAACTATAGTATGACTCAACAGAGACTTCTCCTATGCTGGTGTAAAGGGACCCCTGACCATTAGGTCCAGTTGTGACCGACTCTGGGGTTGCGGCGCTCATCTCGCTTTATTGGCCGAGGGAGCCGGCGTACAGCTTCCGGGTCATGTGGCCAGCATGACTAAGCCGCTTCTGGCGAACCAGAGCAGCGCACGGAAATGCTTACCTTCCTGCCGGAGCAGTACCTATTTATCTACTTGAACGTGCTTTCGAACTGCTAGGTTGGCAGGAGCAGGGACCGAGCAATGGGAGGTCACTCCGTCACGGGGATTCGAACTGCCGACCTTCTGATCAGCAAGTCCTGGGCTCTGTGGTTTAACCCACAGCGCCACCTGCATGTAGCTGCTCTTATAACTGAGAGTAGAGGATAAACAGGTTGGAGATGGAAAAATGGGGAGTCTGCACAAATTTCTTGAAGGAGAGCTAGGGGCCTGATTTGCCATGCTGCCTGCTGACTAAATGGGGTTGCCATGTGTCCTACTTTACAAAGGACAGTCTTCTGTTTGGGGGGTATAAACCAAAAGTCCTATATTTTTGGGTGTCCTCTAGTTGAAGATCTTTCTGGCCCAGAGGTAGGGAGAGCAGGAAGGGCCTAGATAGCGGATTGAGCAGGCAGACACACAAGTTACCCGGTCATAGTCTTGATACAATTGTATCTTTAATTAGATTACAGTGATATGCATATTTACAGATTAATTTGCACATGCAAAACTTATGCAAATCAGTGTCCTCTTTTGTGGCAATGTATAACTGGCCACCCAAGAACTAAGGGCTAAGCCATTTCAAGGGCTGGGAGGAGCTGCGGCTGCTGGAGAAAGTTTTTGCAGCAGAGGCTATGAAGACTGACAGAAAGCAGTATTTTAATTTTATATTTTATCCTTTTCTCACCTATTTTTTTTTTAGAAAACCTAGTTTCTTGTTGAATCCCCAAAACATATTTCACATTGCACATTTTTTGACACTGTACAAAATGTGTCCAGCTGCACATTGGAATAAGCCAATGGATGGATTCCCTTGCTTTGTTTATTAAAAAAAATAGTATCTGGACAAAATAAATACATCCTAAATACACCTTAAACAGAAAGCACCAAAAGGCTCTAGGTGAGCTTGAGGGGCCAAGCATAGAATCTTACAAGCCTATGATAATATTCGTTCCATTTGGGAAATGGATTGACTGCATGCAAAAATTGCATCCTTCTGTTTTTGATTTTACTCCTGGGTGATTTCTGCTTGAGCATATCCCAGCTTCTTAATGTTTCCATGCTATTTAGAAAATGGTTCTATTTTCTTCCAGATCACTTTCAAGTTCTATCAAGGGTAATTACTTGAATGTGAGCTTTCCATGATTTTAAAAAAGATGCACCGTGTAGATTTCCCTCTGTCTTCCTGAAACTAGAGTCATAACAAGTACTGCCATGTCTTTGTATAGATATCCAGAATATTATCCAGTTTTGATTTTGAACTCCCCCACCAAAAAAACCAAACCAAACCAAAAAGCCTAGCTTTTTTGATGGGGTAGAAATCCCCTCCACAATATTTATACTGGGTCAGAATTATTCACTTTATTATCCTGTTGGTGTCATTGTTTCTAAAGACATTGGGTCATTGGGTACCATTTTCCCTCTGCTTCTTCTTACATCTTCCTAGTCAGTCATGACTACATGATGACATCAGCGAAAGCGGCTGAGGACAATTGAGAGGGAAGGAAAAAATAACTTAATGAACAAACATTTACACAATGAGTGATTAAAAAATAATTTGCTAGAGGGAGAGTGATGGCTGGGATTGCCAAAAATGTTTTTGTGGGGGAAACTTTGCATAGTTTTAGTTCAGTTTTGTTAGGGGCGGTGTGTGCTTTGTGTGTATTTCACATTAAGCAGAGCCTTTTTTTTGGTGAGATTTTGAGCCTTCGGTTGGTGCTTCTTTTATTGCTACAAGCAGAATATTTATATTAAAACACAATCTTAAACAATTTGAACCTTCTGCCGTTGATTATTGCAGTACTAAAGGCAGCACATGCAGGTTAAGTGTGCGTGTGCAAGGGAGCAATTTTTGTAATGGCCTGGTCAGTGACCTTCATCAGTGATGGTGCAATGGATAGGCAATAATTGCTTCTGTTCCCTGTGGTTTGGGGGGGGGGAGCATTGCAGTGGCCTTACCCAAGGAGATTTATGCAGGAATCTGTCCTAATAGCATAATTGTGTTCTATACATTTCTGTTAAGAGTGGTGGAAGGAGGCGAAAAGAGAGAAGCAGATTGTTTGTAGTTAATGCAGCCAGCAACAATGGACACGTCTGCAGTGCAAGATTTATTTGCAGTTCAACAGCTATACATTTCCAGCATTTCTACCTTCTGGAAAAGCGAAATAATGATTTATTGTAGGCTTCACTTCTCATGTGCCAAGTATGTGGCTAAATGGAACCTGAGAAAAAGGGCACTTTATATATTTACATTGTGCAGAAGTGGTTCCTAAACTATAAGCTACCAAAAGATTTAATTAACCTTTTCCGCTAGAAATCTCTGTCCATTGATCATTTACTGTTTCCCCTCCACCCCATCTCTGTTCTCTCTTTCTAAGGCTGGGTGTCCATATACAATGAGGCAGAGAGTTCGTATCACTTAGGGTGGAATAGCCATAGCTCTTAGCAGAGAGAGTAGGGTTGGGAGGATCTTGATTTTGGAAGGATCTGTCAATTTTGGCTGTCCACATTGCTCATTTTTCCATTCTTAAAGCTGCTTCCCAAAAATTTTGCATGAGTTTTAGGGTTTGGGGTTTTTTCCCCCCTAGAAGCCTCATGAAAATTCATCAGCATTTCAGTGCAAAATTCTCTGACTGGTGTGCATGTTTGGTTAACATGCACATTTGTGCTAGCAATTTTTCCTTAACATAATGCATTTCTGTTTACTTTCATTCCTATACTAATATTTATGCACACTTTAATATATGGATTTTGATCAACAACTGCCGGGTTAGAGGACTTGCACTGCAAAATCCGGATAAAGGTGAATATCAAAATATGTTTGTGCTTCAGTTCTCATTTTGCTCTGGAAAATGCAGGTTTGATATAGTCACCTTTAAATGGAAACGGAATCAATTTTCTCCTCCTGATCACCCCTAGTGGAGAATACATGCTTTGCATGCCCTCGTGTATGTTGTAAGTTACAGAGCAGGCATACAGGTCATTTGGTCACAGTCTACCCCACCGTGGTGAGATGTATTTCTGTTTAAATTCTAGCAACAGTATATAAATTTAATTGCATTGATATAAGTTGCCACATGTAATTTTATACAGATCTGCGTCATCTTGGCCTCTTTTTTGGTCATGCATTTTCTTTTTGGGGAGACGTTCATGGGGCCACCTGAATCCAATGTTAGGGTGAACCAGGTACCATACTTTTCCATGTATAAGATGAGGGGTTTTTTTACTCAAAAATAATGTTAAAAACAAGGCTCGTCTTATACACAGGCAGTGCTTTGGGGGACCAGGTGATTGGTTGCAGCTGTGAGCTGCAGCATGTAAGTGGCGATTTGGTGGGTGATTATTGGCTGCGGCAAGGGCTGCTTTGGATTGGCTATTCCTGCGTTAATTGGGGCGGGTGATTGGTTGCTGCGTTAAGGACTGCGTTGGATTGGCTGCCGCTGCAGCAACTGGGCGTTCAATTTCCGGCTGTTGTTTGTGAATGGACAGGCGCTTGTCGGCTTCTGCGATGCGAGCGATTCTTAGCACTTGTCATTCAGGTTAGTGATTTTCTGCACCCCGCCCCCCCAAAAAAGCTCAACAAATCTTGGCATTCCGTCCCCAAAAAAACCTCAGCAACTGTGGGCAATCCTACCCCAAAAAAGCTCAACAATATTTGAGTTCCCAAAATTTGGCAATTAAATTTGAGTCCTCCCAAATAGGGAGCGTCTTATACAAGGGGGGTGTTATACATGGGAAAATATGGTATCTTAATCAGATATGGATGTGCCTCTGTTATTCTGCCTTAGCCAAGGCGGAAGCTGTTCCTGCCCCTGGTGGAGACCGAGTCTTTCCAAGAGCCCAACACATAATTTTGTTTGGTGGAAAAAAGGCAGTTCTCTGAGCCGGTTTGTTCAATAGTGCAATTAACCAACATGCATTGCAGGCTTAGTCCACCATTCACAGCTGAAAAGTAGGCAAAGGACGGCCTTATTGTATAACTGGCACAATTCTGTTTTGCAAAGCTTGTCATTAGGGATCTTCCCTCTTCAATTACAATGAGTTAAAATGCATTAAGTGCAATTTTCTTCCTGTTAGCCATTGGGGTTTATTAAACTTGATTTCCTTGTGCTTTAACTGAAGACTTTCACCAGTGTGCCTCTAACTCAATTTATATTAGAAAAGCATTTAAGCTTTGTTAAAACATTTCCAAAAATACCCGTTTGAAGAGCCGAGATGGGAGACACAATCTATTTGTCTTCTAATGGGGCTGTGTTTAAACTGTGCCACTGGCTGCCTTGGCTTCCACTGCCTCGCATCCTGCTACTGCGCATTTTGTTCATGGAGCTGTCACAGAGAAATGTAGCAATTGATTTTAATTTGTTTAGGAAATATACGACCAGGCAGGCACAGAACTCTTCGAGCTCTTAGATCCAAGTCTCATAATTGAGCGTTCGGTTTCCCAGAAAGCATTCCAGCCCCCGCCTCCTTGTATGTGTTTTATTCCACTGTAGTTAGCTTTGTCAACCAGCAGATCATAAATCTTATCTATTTTTACCTTGGAAATGGCATGGCTTCCTCCAAAAAGGTGCACTAGGAAATCGCATGCGTACAATTAATGGATGGCATTTTGCTGTGCAAGGAAATAGAGGAAGCGCCTGCCTCTCTAGCCCTTATTTGCATTCAGGGAATAAGAACATAGGAAGTCGCCTTATACAGAGTCAGACCATTGTCCATCTTGCTCGGCATCAGGCAGAGGACATTTACAGCTGTGCCAAGAGATGCAAGTCATTGCAAAGCAGATGTTCTACCAATGAGCTAGGGTCTTTCATGGAGGGCGTGGGGCAGAATCTTGCCTACTGACGTAGTGTCCTGATGCAGGTTTGAACAGAACCAAAACAAATACACAATAGACTTGTTCACATGTTTTCCAGTATTTTATTTGTGAATATAGCAGAAAATGAAATAATAATAATAATAATAATAATAATAATAATAATAATAATAGCAGCAAAACTGTTGCCAGCTAACATTCACAGTAAGAATATTCCATCAATCCTGATTTAAATATATAAATTATGTTGTGAACCGCTTTGAGATCTATGGGTATAGGGTGGTATACAAATTTAATGAAGAGAGAGAGAGAGAGAGAGGAAGGAAGGAAGGAAGGAAGGAAGGAAGGAAGGAAGGAAGGAAGGAAGGAAGGAAGGAAAGGCAGTCCTGATCTCCAAATAGGTTCCGGAATGGAATTGATGATTATAAGCTCTGTGTGCAAATGCTGAAAAGGCAATGAGAGCTTCAGACCACTGAGTGATAGATGGTGGATGCATTTTCTGCAACCAGCCTTGCAGTGCAATTCTCTTAGCCACCATAAGAACTCTCAGAACCCACTTTTCTTGTCCATCTGCTAGTCGGACTACTTCATATTTTACATTGAACACAGGTACAAGCTGCCCGTAAAAGGTAAAGGTAAAGGTAAAGGGACCCCTGACCATTAGGTCTAGTCGTGACCGACTCTGGGATTGTGGTGCTCATCTCGCTTTATTGGCCAAGGGAGCCGGCGTACAGCTTCCGGGTTGTGTGGCCAGCATGACTAAGCTGCTTCTGGCAAATCAGAGCAGCGTACAGAAACGCCATTTCCCTTCCCGCCGGAGCGGTACCTATTTATCTACTTGCACTTTGACATGCTTTCAAACTGCTAGGTTGGCAGGAGCAGGGACAGAACAATGGGAGCTCACCCCGTCGCGGGGATTTGAACCGCCGACCTTCTGATTGGCAAGTCCTAGGCTCTGTGGTTTAACCCACAGCGCCACCTGCATCCCTACAAGCTGCCCGTACAAAGGTACACATTTTTGATCAAAAGAGACTAGGCCTGTTTATTCGTACAGATCATTTATGGTGTGCACAGGTACACTCATTGAGCCCTCACCTTGATAAGGTCATCCAGGCCATTTGCTCCCCGCACATGCCTCAGGTGAATGAAGAACAAAGTTGTAATTGTGATGTTGGTTTAAACTCACCAACGTAATTGGGCAAGTGTGGATAACTCATGCCATAGCTTCTACCCATTTCCACACAGACACAGACACATTTTTGATGTGTAAAAAAAAAAGCCCTTTTCAGGGGCATAAAATATGCAATACGTCCTGAATGTGTGCGGAATACATGGAAAAAACAACAACAGATTTCTGTGTGCCTTGAATGTAGAATGTCATGTCATATCAACACAGCCTTAGGCTCTGTTTCACAGGACCAAGTAATTTACAAATCAAGATAAATAGTATTCAAAGCCTGCCAAGCTATTTTGGCGTGTGAGGTGGAAGATCCTATAGTCCCCTTCCCTCAGCAATAATAATAATAATAATAATAATAATAATAATAATAATAATAATAATAATATATTGTTAATTCCAATGCCGCTCATGACTAGTTTGTGAGGCCAAATGGGCTGTACAACATTGTGCAGGGAAGCATGGGGGCAGGGAGGGTAAATTTTGAGGTCTTAATTGAAATGATGATCTGTCTATATACCTCATCCCTTTTGACTGCTAGGAGCGCATTTGATGAGTCTTTGGTTTGGAAGACTTGGTCAAATATTGAGCTACTGCTATAGGTTAGACAGGACTCCTGCACCGTTAATATCTGTCTGAGAACCAGCTGTTTAAGTAAGTCATCTCAATATGCGATTGATTGATTTTTTTAAAAAAACCCAACCCTCTGAATATGTGTCTATTTATTCAGAGCTTTTTGAATTCTACACATGAACTGATTTGCTTAAACAGATTCCTTTGATGACTCTGGGCTTCCCATTGGGTCACTGCTGCTTTCACTCTGAGGGCTGGGGTGGGGCAATGTGAAAGAATCAAGATCTAGTCAGGGCTTGGGATGGGTTTTAGGGTGGTTCTTGTGAGGCCCAGGCAAAACATCCCTGAGATGTTGCTCTTCAAACTGTCTTTGGACTACTTCAGGTTCATTTAATGAATTTCAATAGGGACAAATGTAAGGTTCTGCACTTAGGCAGGAAGAACCAAGTGCACACATATAAGATGGAGGACACCTGGATTGCCAGTAGTACACGTGGAAAGGATCTAGGGGTCTTCGTAGACCATAAGCTTTTTGCAGCAGCAAAAAGTGAATGCTATTCTAGGCTGCATCAACAGAAGTATGGTGTCCTAAACAAGGGAAGTCAGTACCACTCTATTCTGCTTTGGTCAGGCCATACCTGGAGTACTGTGTCCAGTTCTGGGCACACAGTTTAAGAAGGATATTGACAAGCTGGAAGATGTGCAGAGGAGGGTGATTCAAATGATCAAGGGTCTGGAAACCAAGCCTTATGAGGAATGGTTGAGGGAGTTGGGTATGTTTAGCCTGATAAAGAGGAGAGTGAGAGGAGAGATGATAGCCATCTTCAAATATCTAAAGAGCTGTCACATGGAGGATTCAGCAAGCTTGTTTTCTCTTGCTCTGGAGGGTAGGACTGAACCAATGAATTCAAGTTACAGTGGTACCTCTGGTTATGAACTTAATTTGTTCCGGAAGTCCATTCTTAACCTGAAACTGTTCTTAACCTGAGGTACCACTTTAGCCAATGGGGCCTGCCGCTGCCGCCGCACCGCCACCACGCAATTTCTGTTCTCATCCTGAGATAAAGTTCTCAACCCAAGGTACTACTTCCGGGTTAGCGGAGTCTGTAACCCGAAGTGTTTGTAACCCGAGGTGTTTGTAACCTGAGGTACCACTGTACAAGAAAGGAGATTCTGACTAAACATGAGGTATTACTTTCTGACATTAAGAGCTGTTGGACTACAGTTCCTCAGAAGGTGGTGGACTGTCCTTCATTGGAGGTTTTCTGCAGAGGTCGCATGGCCACCTGCCATGGGTGCTTTAGTTGAGATTCCTGCATTGCAGGGGGTTGGACTAGATGACCCTAGAAGTACCGTCCAACTCTACAGTTCTATGAGGATTTGTGAATGCTATACAACACTAACGTATGTGTTAGATGCAGGGGGGGGGTTGGGTGAGGGTGGTTTGTTGTTGTTGTTGTTGTTGTTGTTTGCATTGAACCCTACTGGAATCTTCATAGAATCATAGAATCATAGAGTTGGAAGAGACCACAAGGGCCATCGAGTCCAACCCCCTGCCAAGGTTTCAGTACAGGTTTCAGAATCAGCTAAACTTGTTGCTGCAGCTTAGCCACCTGGCTCTAACAAGCCTTTATTGTGTTTCTATACCAATGATTTAGGAGCTTTCACCACTGTAACTAAGCCAAGTTTTACTGCTTGTGTTTTATGACTACACATGAATCTGACCTTTTGAGAGCTTGTAAGTAAACCATTTTTAACTTACCAAATGTGTGGTGGGAATTTTGGAAAGAACTTAGAAGGGCATATTTTAAACGTGTAACGGTCTATATTTCTACGCTTAATATTGTGGCATGCGATTTTTAATCTCTGCTGGGGTTCTCTCACCAAAGAGTACTTGCCCCAAACTTGGATCTTGGCATCCAGGGAATTCTCATTTTCATACATCCCCTTCAAAGTTTGGGAATCTTTGAGCCTCCTTTCCAAATTCCCTTTGTTCATCTGTTAAAAAACGAGCTCACCTCTATTTATCACTGCTTAGTAGGTGACATTTTCTCTTACATTATCTTCCTTCTAGGTGACATAAATCCTAAATGTACAGGGACTAAATTATATCTCCAGACCAACATTTTGAGCAGACATTAGACTACAGGTGCCCATCATAAGCACTTGACTGCTCTGTGGTTGTAGCCTGCTGAGTTTGGGAGGAGGAGAAGGGATATATGTCTCCAAATGACAAACAGGATTTGGCAAACTGGCACCACAACCAGTAATTTGAACAAATGTGACTGATTTCTCCCACAATTAAAATCTACTTCAAAGCTTATTTTCCTGAATAGCTGCCTCCATTAATTTTACTTTGGATAATGATACAATTATATCTAATCAGTGACAGAGTTCAGTATGTGACACATCAGTGCTTTTGTTCACAGCCTAGGAAAGCCCTCTCATTCGTTTGGCTTTTTGTAAGCTTCCAACCTATGTTTGCCAAGAACGTCTCTGGAATCTCTGACATTTTGTATGACATGACTGAAAGCTAATGCAGCCGTGGCCCCTTCTGCCAAAATACTGGTCCATCTTGTCGGCTCGGGGTTTGCAGTATGCTGTCAGTCTCCTTAAGCCAGCATTTTGCATGGAGAGCAGTGATTCCAAGTGTGCATGTTAAGATAAAGTCGTTTTTCTTTTAAAGATTCAGGGAGCTGGTTGTTGTTGTTTTTTAAGTGATGAAATATATTCCAGGAAACAGCTTGGAGTTGCAATTTATGGGGTGGGGGGGGGGAAAAATATTTGCAAGATGGATGGGTCATAGCTTAGTGGCACAGCATATGCTTGGATATGTAAGAGGACTAACTTCAATCCCTGCTACCTTCAGTTAGAGACCTCCAATCAGAAAGCCTCTTGTCTGAGAACCTAGAGAGCCGCTGTCACTCTGTGTAGACAGCACTGGGTAAGCATGTGCCAAACCCAGGAGGAATGCTGTTTCTCTGACCCCAAGCAGCAGATTTCTGCAGAAAATCCATCTGCCTATTTGATTTTCAGCCAGATCTATGTGCTCCACCATTCTTTATGTGTAGTTAATTGCTCACAAGTGCCCAGTATTGAGTAAGCATTCCACTAGTGCCTCGGTTCAATTTGGGATTTGTAGTTTTTAAGGCTGCATAAACATGTTTGTGTGTTTTGTACATGCAAAAGGGTTAATATGCCATGGGAAACGGAAGGTGGCTTGGTGATTCCTCACTACCAACAGGCTCGTTTTATTTGCATTGTGATGAATTAATTATCGTAAGCCGCTTTGAAGATCGATGAGAAGAAGCAAGGCCCGCATTTTCTAAATAAATAAATGGGTTAGAAATACGATGTTGCTGATGGTTTTATGTGAAAAAACTAAGATATAGCAAGAACGCTGATACTGTGAAAACAGTTGTTTCTTTAGGCTGAGTTTGTAAACATAACTTCCCAAGACACAAGCCCATGCATAGTGAGTGAGGAACTCCTGAATATGCTGCTTAGGGTGCCTAAGGCTACACCTGCCTTGTTTCAGGTCCCAACTCAGTAACAGTCTTACTGAATAGCTTTGAGTAAATGTATCACTCTCCTTCTGTCTGTAAAATGAAGTCTATAGTATAAGACCTCCACAAGGTGGATCACCAATTGTGCAGTCATCAGGAAAACCAAAAAACCAAACCAGGGCTCTGTTTTCTGGAAATAATCTGCTCTGGCAATGTTCATATGGACAACTGGTTCCTAAAGGGATAAAACTCATAGTCTTCCAAGCATTGTTGGATTCCAACTCCCATCAGCCCCACCCAATATGTTCAATGGTCAGGGATAGTGGGAGTTGAAGTCCAAGAACATACAAAGAAACACAGGTTCCCCATCCCTTCTTTAAAGAAGGGTCCATACCATTTTCTATACATCCTGCCATCGTCATGCTCACAGGAGAAGTCCAAGCATGTAAGCCCGAGGATGCAATATTTCTGTCTTGCTAAAAAGTGACATCACATGTCTGAGACATGTTATCCACAAAAGTGAATATGAGTAGTTCTTTCCAAACTAGTTGCTTTGCAAGCTAGTTTATGGCCTCTATGTGTACCTTTCCCATTTGTACCGTAGCTTAAAAGTTCCTGGTCCAAGGGCAGATTAGCATGCTATTATGGAGCTGGGTGGCTGTTGTTCAGATGACCAAATCATTTCATACCTTTCCCAATTCTGCATCACTAGATTCATTGTGAAATAAGTTTTGGGGGGAAATAGGCTTTTATGGGGTACTCATCCATAGTTGTGCATCTCAATCCATCATATTATGTGCAGTGAAAATTTGTTCTGTCTTCTATTGAGTCTGGAATGCAGGTTGCATGATGGAAGAGTGCTAGCCCACTATATATATATATATATATATGGGGTAGCATCCCTGATTGGATGGATCTGCCCCCCCAAACACCACTGAGTGAGGGTGTTATTGCAACCCAAGACCCCCTTGGCTAAGACGACCAAAAATTTCAAAGAGACTGGAGTAAATTTATTGAGTATATGAATAATCATTGTAAAAATGTGAAGACACTAGTGGGATTGAAATAAATCCTGCAACTTGAAAAATGTTAAAACTTTCTAGACCAATGAGATAAAGTGGACTGTAAGGATAAAAAGGTCAGAGGTTGAAGATAGAAAGCGCGATATAAAGACTTGAAAACAAAACAAAAAAAAAACAGCTGAAGGGATGGAGGGAAGTCACAAGCTCAGTAGAGCAAAGAGTTTTTTGTTTGTTTGTTATTGATATTTTGGAAATACTGTGTTAAAAAATAAATGAATAAAAATTACAAGAAAAACAGACCTCCCCCTTTTTGTTGCCCTCCAGATGTTGCAAGACTATAGCTTCCACCTTTGACCATTGGTCATGCTGGATGCGGCTGATGGGACTTGGAATGCAACAACAACATCTGTGGCCACCACAAGTTCCCTGAATCAGGTGGACATACAGCACATGCCTTGAGCCTCGTGCACAGACAAGAACCTGGGGAAAGTTGTAATCTGAAACAACTCCTCAAAGTTGTATGTGATTGCATTGATTTATGCTTACTGGTTATGATATGCTTATTACAGGTCTGGAAGTTTAACAAAACTGTGGCCCTCGATCTTACACGCTGACATGTGTCTTCATTCCTGTGGGGTGGCAATTTTCACTCCCACATATGAAAATCTCAGTTGCATCAGTTGTCAAACCAAGTGCCTAGGCGTTAAGTCATGATGGTTTCCAGTGGTGACTGTCAAATATTGGGAGGTAATATACAGTGCTTCATATAAGGAACTAGAAAATGTGTCATTTCTTTGGCGCAATGAAAGGAGTGTAGACTGCATTAACCCCTTTAGGTTGGGAGCTTCATCAGTTGACAGTTTAAGTGGGTTTGACCCCTGGGGAATTCACACCACTGACTGACAGCTGTGGTGGTGATGGTTTCTAAACTCTGCTTTAGGAAGCCATGAAATCCATTCCTTTCCCTGCTTTCATACATTTCATACATTCTCTTGTGACCTTCCAAGCATAGTTTTGCGTGCATTCTTACTAACTTCAACACTCCAGTATTATTATTTTTTTGGGTGCTGAGCTATTGTACACTTCATCAAAGCCCCTTTTAAACCATGTGCGCTCTCAGCTCAACCTGTTTTCCCACTTGGGGGTTGTTCAGGGTGGGTGGGGAAGAGAAAAGATTTGTCATATGATTTATGCCATTTCTTCTGTCAGTGGAGATGATTCTCTATGTCAGATTTGGGAAGTATTTCTGTGTTACCCCGAGGGGAAAAAAATCAGATTTATGCATTGGGAAGAATATTGGAGTTAAGCTTAGAAGACCTACAACAGTCAATTGTCCAGGTCTGAGTATAGATCATGCTAACACACACACACATCTAGGCAATCAACATTCTGCATCAAGTAAAGCTGGATTCTGCAACCAGCATAATTATATGAATTTAGATATTTTGCATAATTCCCAATTTCTAAAATATTTTTAAATTATCCTTGTGTTGCTTGCTGTGAGATGGGAAGAGCTATGCAGATACCAGAACCCTCTCCCAATCTATTAGAAATTTTACTCTGTTTCAATGACATCACCCTAGTGAGTCACAAGAGCTTGAATAGGTAAATATTTGTTTTCAGAAAGCAACACTCTCTGTCTGCTTTCACATTCTGTGATTTTTCTATGCTTTCATGGAAATATGGCATTCACACAACCTTGCCTTAATTGTCTGGTGAGTGGTACTGTTTTCTTTTTAGCTCCTGTCCTCATAAACTGGGAATAACAAGACCCTCCTTTGAAGGGCTGTTGTAATATATTGCACAAAATGAAAGTCTGTAAAAACAATTGCATAAAGTGATAAAAATAATTAAAGAAATTAAAGGCAGTATATAGTGGCCAGGAATGAGTTTGGGACAATTAGCACTCTTGCAGGCTTATTGCTCTCTTAGAATGCAAGTGGAGATAGCATTAAAATGTCCAGGCCATTGATGGGAGACAATGGAAACAAATGGACAATTAATAACATACTGGACAAACTTTGTTTTGCCTCATTCTTTAACCTCACAGTCTTCCTTTTTACTGACATTTTGATAATGCAGAGTATCTGGTGCCAAAAATAAGTGCATGGTAGCTTTATGCAGGCAATCCTGCCACATGGGTCAGGGAGACCCATAAAATTACAGATTAACGTTGGGGCTCCTTAACTGTCTGATCACGACATGTTTCAAGATTAAATGCCCAAAGCATGTTCAGTGTTCCAAGTGGAAAGGTTAAGCCATTTCCCCCCATTTTCTTCCCCAATTCTTCTCTATGTGAGCAATATTACAAGCATATGTGGTAGACTTCTTTTGCACTTAACAGACCGGAGCCATTCATTTATCTTACAATGCCGCGTAAAAGGTTTTTATTGACATTAAGAATACTGCAGCAAATGGTATGCAGCTGCCTTCTAAAGGTCTAGTGGAAGGGAAGGTGTTCAAAGTGAGCTGAGGATTTATTTCCTTGTTCCCTAACTCAACATGCTATTTTGATACACTTAAAAAAGAAAGAAAGAAAGAGGCAACTTTTTTCTCCCATAGACTCTGAAGTGTGGTTATAGTAACTGGGTGGGTTTGCTTTTTTTGTAGTACCATTTGGGAACATCATGGCTGAGGTGATGCAGTGTACTTTTGTTGTGCTTCCTCATGCCACAGTGACATCTGCTGGGAGGTTAGCCTCTAAAAGAAAATATATATAGTACTACTGAATGCAACGCTGAGCTAGTTTCTTTTTTTGCCTAGTCAAGGAACCTTTTGCAGATGTTAAAAAGGTAAAGGTAAAGGGACCCCTGACCGTTAAGTCCAGTCGCGGACGACTCTGCGGTTGCGTGCTCATCTTGCTCTATAGGCCGAGGGAGCTGGCATTTGTCCGCAGACAGCTTCCGGGTCATGTGGCCAGCATGACTAAGCCGCTTCTGGCGCACGGAAACGCCGTTTACCTTCCCACCGGAGCGGTACCTATTTATCTACTTGAACTTTGACGTGCTTTCGAACTGCTAGGTTGGCAGGAGCTGGGACCGAACAACGGGAGCTCACCCCATCGCAGAGATTCAAACTGCTGACCTTCTGATCGGCAAGCCCTAGTCTCTGTGGTTTAGACCACAGCGCCACCCGCGTCCCCTTTTGCAGATGTTACAGAAGTTTAATCCACTTAAGGAGATACTAAGAGCCTTGTTGGATCAGGCTAAAGACATCCAGCATCTCATTCTCAGAGATGCCCACATGCAGGGCCTGAGTCGTCTTCTTTGGTGATCACTCGTAGCCGAGTAAGATTGTCTTCCATGAACACAGTTTTAACAGTGAGTCTGTAAGTGACTGTGGAGGCCAGTTCTGGATCCACACGTCCTTCCACAGTGGGGAAATAGGTATCTGGGTGGTAGTTGATCACTGTGAGGGTTTACCAAGCATGCCTTCCTCTTAGCACATTTCTCCCTTTCATCCTGAGTTCAAGCATCTTCAAAGTCCATGACAGCTTTGGTAAAGGCTGTTCTCCAATTGGAGCGCTCGCAGGCCAGTGTTTCCCAGTTGTCAGTGTTTATACTACATTTTTTAAAGAGTTGCCTTGAAGGAGTCTTTGAGCCTCTTTTGTCGTCCACCAACATTATGCTTACCATTTTTAAGTTTGGAATAGAGTAGGACCTGAGTGCTCTCCTTACTTGCAATTCCCAGCAGTTGGTATTCAGAAGAACACTGACAGTACTGGAAGAACATCACTTTCAACACCTAAGTAGGGCTCTGAGATGAAACAGTGCAGGATACATGTCAGGAGACTGGGCCTTTAGCCTCAGACCCCAGGCTTTACACTGCAATGTACTTCAGGGCTCCTTGAGACGGTCTTTGATAACCAGCAAAACCAAGCATTTAGAACATAAGAGGAGCCTTGCTGGAACTGATCAAAGCCCCCTCATAGTCCAGCATGCTTTCCCTATCTTCTTTCTTTGGGCAGGAAATGGGGGAACTGCAAGAAATCTACTATTCCCAGACTGGAAGCAGGTTATCCCTCCTCTTCCTCATTTACTTTATGCAGTACCATCAACGGAGGTGATGACTTACAATTGGGAAGGCTGAGGAAACTAATCTGCTCTGCATCTCCTGGACTTGTGTGAAGATTAGAGTGGACCATAGCTTTCCCTTGGATTTTGCTCTTCTCTGAATATTGTGAAACAATTTTTGGCTCAGCTAGTGCATTTAGAAAGGCATATGTTGGGGAGAAATGTGTATTTTTGGATTAATTCAGAAATGAAGCAGAATCGGCACAGATGGGAATTAGACTGATTCATCCATCCTGTGGTATAGTAAGATCTGAAGGCTAAGAGTTCTGTGGCTGGATGGGAGACTGTTTGGGAATCTGCCTTGGGTATACTGCCTTGGGTTCTATTACAGAAGGAGGGTGGGATCTTTAAAAATAACAACATAGAATGTGAGTCAGTGTGATCATTACTGATCCAGTGGTCTGCCTTGTCTACATTGACAAGCAAGAAGCTCTCCAGTGTTTTCTAACAAGGTAAAGGGACCCCTGATCATTAGGTCCAGTAGTGACCGACTCTGGGGTTGCGGCGCTCATCTCGCTTTATTGGCCGAGGGAGCCGGCGTACAGCTTCTGGGTCATGTGGCCAGCATGACTAAGCTGCTTCTGGCAAACCAGAGCAGTGCACGGAAATGCCATTTACCTTCCTGCCGCAGCGGTACCTATTTATCTACTTGCACTTTGACATGCTTTTGAACTGCTAGGTTGGCAGGAGCAGGGACCGAGCAATGGGAGCTCACCCCGTCGCGGGGATTCAAACCCCCAACCTCCTGATCGGTGAGTCCTAGGCTTTGTGGTTTAACCCACAGCGCCACCCGCATCCCTTTTCTAACAAGAGTTTCCCCGAATTCTACCTGGAGATGCCAGGGACTCAACCTGGGACCTCCTGAATGCATCTGAGCTGTGGTCCTTCCCCATGGCTCTGTTGAACCATTTTTGCCCAGGCCTAGTTGCAACCTCATGGTCTGAAAACTTGCTTTATGTTATATTGTTTTCATAGCGTAGCCAGAAAGCCAGCACTCACTGGAGCTCTTAGCCTGATAAAGACGCTCATAAACAATCACTCTCAGTGCCTGGAGGGCTTCTGCAAAGCAGACATTTCCATACATATATAAAACACCATCCTTCTTTTTAAAAGGTTAGGGTTAACCTACACTGCCACTTAAATGGTGAGTGGGAGGTAAGCCAATCCTCCAACCCCTGCTTTCAGGTCCTAACAGCTGAGCTAAAATACTACATTGCAGAAATGCATATAAACATTGTTAATATGTGAGCGGCATTCTTGGTCCTTTTACTACGCTCATTTTCATTGCACAAGCATAGTGGTGAGTACATTAGGTTCATTTCAGTTTTGCTCAGTTTCTCACTTTTCCAGCCTTAATTTCCATTCTTTACATTTCCACACCAGTATGCATTTTTTGTAATAAGAAAAGCAAAGGAAAGAAAGTTCTTGTTGAAAATTCATCAGCATTTTAGTGTGTATTTCTCCAAATAGACACATTTTGAATGGAATTTTACCTAATATATGCATTTTTTTTACGGGTGCTTTCTCCTAATGCAGTGCATTTTTGTACCTTATGTTCACTAATATATACATTTATGCACGTTTGATCCTGGCATGTCCATTTTTGTACACGGTACTTGATTGGATAACTGCATCACAACATTCGGAGAAGGGCAAATTTTGAAGGACAGCTGGGTTTGGGTTTGCACACAGTTTCAGGAAGCGCAGGTTAGATAGATTGACCACTGGCTGCTGGTGAGGTTTTGCTCTGAACTTAAAGGATGTGGAGGCAGTTAACAGGCTGCCTGGTGCTTTTTGACTCTTGAGAAGCACTGAATTATTTAATGTGATATTTATTTTTAGTATTTCTATCCCTCCATTATTTCTGAGCAGGAATCTCAAGACAGTTTACTTACTCCACAGAGAAAGAGAAAGGCAGAGGGAGCTGTATATCTCAGAGCACTGGCAAGGAGTAGAAAACATATTATGGGTGCAATCTGTGGATTTTATGGGAGAGCAGAAGTTGCTTGTCCAAACTGAACATTTATTGGCACCACCATCACCCTGCACCAAAGATGCCATGTGTGCATGCCTTGATGCAATGCACCAGTTGGCTATTTCTTCGGGTCGCAAAACATCACTCAGCCCAATATGTTCAAGGTCACTTGGCAGAACATGTCATCTGTTGGTACACTTTTGAAAATGTGTATTTGTGAAGAAAAGGCTTTTGCAGGTTGCAAAGCATGCACTTCAAGTATGGTGTGCTGTAAAATTGAAAATGCATGAATTTAAATTAAAAGAAGCAGCAGCATGCATTTCAAAAGTGCTACGGGTGAGGTGTTAAGTAGTAATAAACCATGAAATTGCACTGTGCATTTTGCTATTTAATCGCTTGAAAATCAGTAGGATGTCATGGGGCTCTCTAATAGGTGTGTGTCCAGTTTCCAACTCTATATAACAGAAATCTAGATAAACTAGCAATAGAAAAAAACTGTGTCAGAGTTTGCTGGGGTGCAAGCCCTCAGTGGTAACTGGGCCAGAACCCAAAGGTCATAAAGTCACTCTCCTGGTGGGGCCCAGATCTATAATTGAAAGTAGGCAAAAATGTCATGTCCTGGAGGATGCACCTTTGGGGCAGATAGGCCAAAACAGAGACAAGTTGCATTTTCTGATGCAGGCAGAAGACCAGGCTCCAGGTGCAAGGGAGGGTGGAGAGTAGGTGCTCATTCTGTTAGAATCATCTCATGGGGGGGGGGGTGACATGTTCAGAGCGAAGACCAACCCACTGAGCAGCTTTGTGTGGGAATGTTCAGGGTGGCAGGAGAGGATATATTGTTTATTAATATCCTTCCTAACTTGTGCTGGCAAGTTTCTTATGTAGCAGAGTTACATTCCCCTTCTCACACACAGCAGAAAGCTGGTTGCAGGCTCATTAGAACCTCTTATTATTATGCAGTTCATTCTGCCTCAGATTGAATTGTATGTTCCTGGTAAGATCCCCTTTTAAATCCCTCCTAAAGGACTAAAGTGGAAGGTTGGCGGTTCGAATCCCAACGACGGGGTGAGCTCCTGTTGCTGGGTCCCTGCTCCTGCCAAGCTGGCAGTTTGAAAGCACATCAAAGTGCAAGTAGATAAATAGGTACCGCTCCGGCGGGAAGGTAAACGGTGTTCCCGTGTGCTGCTCTGTTTCGCCAGAAGCAGCTTAGTCATGCTGGCCACATGACCTGGAAGCTGTACGCCGGCTCCCTCGGCCTATAAAGCGAGATGAGCGCCGCAACCCCAGAGTCGGTCATGACTGGACCTAATGGTCAGGGGTCCCTTTACCTTTACCTAAAAGACACCACAAACTTATTCATAGTCAACAAAAAGTAAGCAGGCTTAAAGACTTAATGTTACAAATAGCAACATGTGGATTTACCCCATGTGGGAGACAATCCCTGTGCTGCAGTTGGCTGAAAGCCAACAGAGCAGTCCTAGCTGGAAGCAGACGAAAGGAGAAAGAGGAAAAAGGGAGGGGTGCTGTGTGACTTCTCCTTTTGTTACCTGAACAGGTGAGGTCACGCCCACCTCTGGTCACATGCAAGAGGAAGAATGCTCCAGGCCAGGAGGAACAGGAAGTTTCGACTGACTGGACCAAACATTCCCTTGCATGTCCACTCTAGCATTACTACTAATGTTGCACTTGACTGCTACCCACGGATCACATCCCACACTTTGCAAGGGCAAAACTGAGAGACATAAGCTTAAGGAAGATGGGAGAAGGTAGAATAAAAGTTTGCAGATTATATAAATTAAGTACAATGAGTATGTACATGCTGGTCTGAAGAAGTTCTGAAATCGCCCAAATCCAGCTATGTTAACTGGGGTCCAAAGTGCTGGAGGTGCATCTTGTTGCATGTTCAGGCTGTTTTGTTGCACTCTGCTAAGTGCTTTGCAGCAGGTTTTGTTTTTCCCTTGCAGCCCCAAAGTCAAACTGTTCTGTTAGGTTCCCTGCTGTTTGAGCTAAACTAGTCAATGATCAAACATGCTGGGAATGTACCTGCTCAGGAGAATAAAAAATTAAACTAGATAAGCAAAAATCCTTGAGAGGTTTTGTTAATTGCTAGTCCCAGCTTAATTTAAATGTGTGCTGGAAGCATAAGAAACCTATGTACACACCTATCTGTCTCATTTAATCCTACCGGGGGGGGGGTGGGTGGAGAGAGAAGGAAGCCTTCACACATATCGGTAGATCATTCTGTTTCCAATGTTCCTGCTTACTGTACTGTCGTTTATGCAGCCGAATGACACCACCCATCCACAATTTGGGAGGTATCCACAGGCTTGTGGGAAACAGAATGTTTGAGGAACTACCATTAAAAGCACAGGCTGGGAATCCATGGAACAGGTTAGGTGTTCAGTGCTGTACCCTATAGCAACTGAATGTAAAGGCACTTCCAGGCTGTTGCTACATTCAATCACAGACTGAGAAATTGGGGTTGTGCAACTGTAGTTGATTGGGAGGACTTGTACAGCAAACCCATTCCCCTCAAAATTGAATAAGAAAAGTGATGGGAAAACACTCAGGACACCAGTGCTATTTTTCTAGAAAAAGGGGTGCCTGAACTCACCATGAACGCCTCCCTTTTTCTTTTATAATGGCAAGGGCGCCCACCTGAGAGGTACCAGAACTAAGTCCCAGCAAGCTCTGGCCAAAAAAAGCTCTGTTGGGAACCACATGGCTTGCTGCTTTGCTGAAGTGTCATCTAACACTCCACCTGCAAACATATAAGAATGAATGCTCATTAAATAGCAACTGGCATCTGATCTCCCTGCAAACAAAACAGAATGAATGTTCAATAAACAGGCCATCTGGAAATGCTCAAAGTACAAGAAATGCCATAAAATTGTATCAGTCCTGATACTTTAGACTGGATCTGAGAGGGTTTGCTGGTCTCATGTCCATATACGCAAAATCATATTACACTCAGCGGCAGGAGAAGTTGCATGAATAAATAAAAAAATAACACTTGGCAGAAGCCCTGATACAGTGCTTGCTCGGGTTAAGAACTTAATTCGTTCTGGAGGTCCGTTCTTAACCTGAAACTGTTCTTAACCTGAGGTACCACTTTAGCTAATGGGGCCTCCCGCTGCCGCCGCTGCATGATTTCTGTTCTCATCCTGAAGCAAAGTTCTTAACCCAAGGTACTATTTCTTGGTTAGCAGAGTCTGTAACCTGAAGCGTCTGTAACCTGAAGTACCACTGTACTCTTTCCCTGCTGTAGAAAATGCAATTTGCTTTTAAATTGGAATGAGATCTTAACGGTACTTCTTGCAAGCAGTCCTTCCTTGTATATCCCAGGGAGGGAACCTGCATTACATTCCCTCTCCAAGCACCCAAACTCTTGGAGAAATAAATTCTGCGGTTAGACTGCAAGCTTCTTTTACCCTGGAAGGACCTCTGCATTTTGAAAGCTTCCCAGCAGCCAGATATTCAGCAGATGCAGCTTTCCTTCATGACACAGTGGCCCTTCCAGAAAAAGAAGACGCTTGTCATGTCAAGAAACACTGCACCTATTGAATTTCTGCCTGTAGCTACGATTGTAAAATCTCACAGAGCCTCTGGCAGTGGAGAAGGAAGAATTATGCTGCATTCTAGAGGATCTTTGAGCACTTAGAACATAGTTTATATGGTACTGTGTGGTGATTTACAAAGCCAAAGGCCATGGAGCTTAAAAGGGCGGGGGGTGACACAGAAAAGGCCAGAGAAAGGAGGGTAGGGAAATCGACACCTGGTAAAAAGGGGAAGAATATGAAATTCTTCTCAATTACATGATCTCAGGGTGAGTAACAGTACTTTGTGTTTATATTCCTTGAACAGCCTGGAAGCCCAAGTGCTGGTGAGTTTCTTGCATTCTTAACCAATGTCAGCGGAAGAAATTGTAGTCAGAATTGTGTGCTCCCCCACCCCCCAAAGGGTATACTTTTAAACTGCAAATAAGAAACATCTGTTTGTGATATATTTGCTTTCTGATACGACCGTGTTAAACAAGCTTCAGAACCAGAGGCAGGATTGGCTTTCTGAGAGCTGAGCTCCCTTTCGCTGTAAGGGTGATAATGGAATTGTAGTTGTGTTAAGAGCAGCTGCAGCATAGCTGGTCTATTACCTAATTTTTCTCTTCTACAGAACTAGGACAGCAAAGCAGCTGATGGAGTGTGGGGTGACCTGGGAAATTCCTGTTCAAACTTCATCTCACTGAGTCGGCCCTAGAAAAAAAGCCTGTCTGTAGTATACCAATAATTATATTGGCCTACTTTAAAGAGTTGTCATAAGAGTTACTCAGAGAATCAAAGAATGATAGAATTGTAGAGTTGGAAGGGACCTTGGGGATCATCTAGTGCAACCCTTCAGTGCAGGAATATGCAGCTGTCCCATACAAGGATCAAACCTGCAACCTTGGCGTTATCAGCATCACACTCTAGCCAACTGAACTATCCAGGCTGACAATGCATTGCTGTATTTTCAGTGTTCGGTGGGGGGACACACCTTTATTATGAATTTATTATTATTTTTCTTCAATTTTCTGCAGTTGAACTCCACACACACACACACACACACACACACACACACAAAGTCAATGGAAAGGCCTTGGTGGGGAACCTTTTTCTTTCAAAGGCTTCACTTATAATAATAACAATATAATAGTAATTTATTATTTATTCCCTGCCCATCTGGCTGAGCTTCCCTGCCCACTCTGGGTGGCTTCCAACAAAATACTAAAACACAGTAATGCATCAAACTTAAGCTTCCCTAAACAGGGCTGCCTTCAGATGTCTTCTAAAAGTCTGGTAGTTGTTTTTCTCTTTGACATCTGGTGGGAGGGCGTTCCACAGGGCAGGCGCCACTACCGAGAAGGCCCTCTCCCTGGTTCCCTGTAGCTTTGCTTCTCGCAGTGAGGGAACCGCCAGAAGGCCCTCGGCGCTGGACCTCAGTGTTCAGGCAGAATGATAGGGGTGGAGACGCACCTTCAGGTATACTGGACCGAGGCCATTTAGGGCTTTAAAGGTCAGCACCAACACTTTGAATTGTGCTCAGAAATGTACTTTGTTCCTTTGTGGGTGATTTATGAACATAAGAGCCCTTCAGGATCAGGGCAATGGCCCATCTTGTCCAGCATCCTGTTCTCACCATGGCAAATCAGATGCCTGTGAAAAGCATGCAGACAGCATCCTCCTCAATGACTCCCAGCAATGGGAATGCAGGCATACAGCTTCTGGCATTGGAGGCAGAAAGTGATCATCATGTCTAGTAGCTATTGACAGCCTTCTTGTCCTTGCATTGTGGGAGACAGAACCAGTGTCCAACTTGGGCATGGCCTTCCCAATTTTCTCTTGGCCACCCCTTTCCTCTCTCACCTCACTTTCTCTCTTCCCCTATTCCTGTCTGCCCATCAGACATCAGGACAGGGACAGATGACGCTTGCAAGAAATCTGAACTGATCTACACTGAGGACCAAAGGTCACCATATCTTTGACTTAACGACCTAAGTGGGCTTTTAAACAAATGGACCGCTTTTAAGTGTACAGCAGGGCCCAAGTGTCAATGGCTGGGGGGCAGAGGCAGATTTAGGGCAGTGCAAAGGATTCTGCCACACTGGGCACCAAGCCTAGGGGGTGCTGAAGGGCATCACAACTCTGACATACTGACTTGAGCAGAAGGCGAGAGGCAGGAGGTGCTGAATTGTGGCCTTGCACAGAGCACTGCTGAAATCTGAAAGACCAAAGTCCACCCTTGTGGGGAAGCCCTCTGACACTAATGCCATGAGCCTATCTTGTACATACATTCCCATGAGTTCTTGGAAAAAACCGTTTTGAATTCAGAAATTACACCTTGAAATCTTTTGAATATAGAAATCACACTTTCTATATTTAATGTGATTTGATTGTTAAAATGGAAATCTTAATAAAAATTATTATTAAAAAAAAGAATATAGAAATCACACTTGCTACATTTCTCAAATTATGCCATGGCCAATGCCGGAACCCCACCTAAGTTTACAAATTAGGATTATGCACATTACCTGATTTGTTTATTTTGCTATTTTTGTTTAATATAGCATTGAGCGTGAAGGAGTGCCCTGCAAAGCTTGCTTGACTCTCTTGCAATTTTGGGTTGGTCTGAATAGAGTTATAATCCTGTCTCTCGTTTGATTGTTAAAGGATCGACAAGACTGCAAACATTTTGTAAATGGATTCACTTTAAAGTGTTACTTGTTCTGGGCTGTTTCATTGCAAAACCATGAAGAATCTCATGAAAGACAATTGCTCTTGCAAGGTCACACTTGGTAGGCAAAATAGCTAGCTGGTTTAACTGTCCTAGTTGCCTAATTTTGTGGGAGCTTGGAGCTCACAGTGGAAGCAGGCTTGTCCAGTACAGAAGAAAATGTTCAGGACCTTGGACAGTTCCAAGGGATGCTAGGAAAGCAGCTTAATCAGAATCTACCTCTGCAGACAGCTATATTTATGTAGGCTGATCAAGCCTGATGGTCTACACCACTATGGAGGAACTGGCTGGGTGGTTTGAAGGCCCCTTATTTTGTAGTCTTTGGCCTTGGTGAGTCTTGGGGAATAGAGGTACTCGAAGGGACGTCTCCTCTGTGTCTGAGGATGGTGGTAGGCCTGTGTCCCCTGGCTGGAAGGGCTCTGAATGAGGTAGAGACAGATCTACCCACAAAGAAAGCGCCTGAACTTTATCCTCTTTGAACAACTCCTCCATGCAATTTAAATATTTATTTATTTATTTTTTATTGCCTTCTTACACATGGGTCTCAAGGCAGGCAATGTGCAATATAAAATAAAAAAGCAGTTAAAAGCAAAGCAGAAAACAACAGCAGAAAGCCTATTGGAACAAAAATGGCTTCAATTGTATTCAGAAAGTGCAGAAAGTAGAAGCCGGTCATATCTAAACAGGAATGCTGTTCTGCACATCAGGGCCACGTGGATTATGTCTAGAGATGGGGAAAGCTGTCCATTTTTGGTTCTGTTGCTCATTTTTCAAATCATAGAATTGTAGAGCTGGAAGGGAGCACAAGGATCATCTAGTCCAAACCCCTGCAATGCAGGAATCTTTTGGCCAACTTGGAGTTCGAACCCACAACCTTGAAATTATGTGTCTTATGCTTTACTAACTGAGCTATCCAAGCTATCAGTTTGCTTTCTTAAAAAAAGGAAAAAAATGTCCTCATGAAAAGCCACCAGCGTTTTAGTGTGAATTTCACCTAATATAAACATTTTGTATGCTATATATATACAAAACAATATCCCCTAATATAATGCATTTTAATAATTGTTTTTGTTTTTATTTTAAAATAGTTTTTATTAAAGATTTTCTTAGTTCACAAGAGTACGTGCGTTGTCTCTTTTTTCAGGTTGTGTTTTCTACAGATCAGTTACATTTGTTGTGAGACATTAGAAATATATGCAGTAGAATTGTTTTTGTTTTCTAATACACAAAAGCAATAACAACAATAAATAAAGAAGAAAGAGAAAAGTTCAAGAAAGGGAAAGGCTTTCAAGAGAGAGCGGTAGTATTCCAAAATCAGCATTGTCATTTGATGCATCCTTGTATGTCATTTTACCTAATATGTGCATTTTTGTGCATACATCACTTAACTGGATAACCTCATGGCAAAAAAGTGTGAATTTTCCCTCCCTGCTGCTTTTGCTCTGCTGTACAGTACAAGTGTGGAGGAGAATGAGTTCTAAACCAAATCTGATTCAACCTCACAGTGACACTGAGAGTCACATGGAATATTTTGATAACTGCTTATTAATCTAAATGGATCTCCATTCTTTCTGAGTTTATTCCTGGAGAAGCTCAGACACCTCTGTTCCATCAATTCTCACCCCTCCTCCACTAATTAATTGGCATAATTGGTAGAAATGGGCCATTTGAGAGCTAAAACCTCTTTAGTGCTTTGCTAAAATGACTGAGTGCTGTTTATCGGTGGAAGTACTGGTAATTTGAGGTAAAATGCTTGATTGTAACCTTCCACACCTCCCATGCTGTGCAGTTTTGGTTTTTTGTTCTGTTTTTTAAATCAGTATTCTCTCCAGGAGAGAATGCTTAACTATTTCCTTTACTCATAAGACTTTAAGAGTGTTGTTTTTTTTAATCAAAGACATCTTTGTATGTGCATAATTCATTGTAGTGGCTTCATCTTATAAAAGTGCTAAATGCTCTTTTCCATTACCTGCTATGATGAATTCTTCTGCTGATTTTCGTTGTGTCCACTGTTATTCCTACTCAGAGTAGACCTATTGAAATTAATATGTATTGCTAACTTAGTTCAGTTAATTTCAATTGGTCTATGCTGTGTAGGGATGGACTAATTAATACTAATACTAATATGAACACTAATACTAATAATTTATTTATACCCCACCCATCTGGTTGGGTTTCCCCAGCCATTCTGGGCGGTTGTTAGTTTCTCTTATCTCAGTTCTCCACATTTCTGCAGCAATCTGTGAATCTTTTAAAAAAATAAATCAGAAAAATTCAATAGAATTTTAATTCCTTTTGTTAAACACATTCTTGTATGCAATTTTGACTGACATACACATTTTTGCAAGCAATTCCCCATTACGTAACACATTTTTGTATGTTTATATATATATATATATATATATATATATATATATATATATACACACACACACACACACACACACACATGCTTTTCCCTAATAGATCCTGTTTCTTAAAAAATTGGTTGGAAAACTGCCTCATAAAATTCAGGCAACTATGAACAGTGAAGGCACTTGTGTTTGCATGCCGAATGTCTAACAAAATTGGATTGCCTCATATATATATATCGCCTAGAGAGCACCCTAGTAGAATTATCCTAATGCAGGGATTTCTTTTTTAGTTTGAACTCCTTGTAATCCTGGGTACAAGAGTGCCTTTTTTAGCAGAGTGCCCAACATAT
Organism: Podarcis raffonei; assembly: GCF_027172205.1. Classification (NCBI taxonomy): domain Eukaryota; kingdom Metazoa; phylum Chordata; class Lepidosauria; order Squamata; family Lacertidae; genus Podarcis; species Podarcis raffonei. Next base: position 12,127,828 of record NC_070612.1, read on the forward strand.
ATAAAATATAATCCTATAATTCCCTTAGGCATTAGTACGTTGTAAGATGTTCTTTTGGAGATCTCATGCACTTAGAATAATAGAGTCTTAGAGTTGGTGGGTCCACCACCTCTCGTCCACCACTGCTGAACAGCTCTTACTGTCAGAAAGTTTTCCTGAATGTTTAGCCAGAATCTCCTTTCTTGCAACCTGAAGCCATTGGTATGAGTCCCACCCTCCAGAGCAGGAGAAAATAAGCATGCTCCCTCTTCCATGTGACAGCCCTTAAGAAATTTGAAGATGCCTATCATATCTCTTCTCAGTCTCCTCTTTTCCAGGCTAAACATATCCAGGTCCTTCAAGCGCTTTTCATAAGGCTTAGTTTCCAGACCCTTAATCATCTTGGTTGCCCTCCTCTGCACACATTCCAGCTTGTCAACATCCTTCTTAAATTGTGGTGTCCAGAATTGGACACAACATTCCTAGTGTGACCTGACTAAGACAGAATAGAGTGGTACTATTACTTCCCTTGATGGGGACACTATACTTCTGTTGATGCAGCCTCGAATAGCTTTAGCTTTTTTTGCTGATGCATCACACTGTTGCCTCATGTTAAGCTTGTGGTCCACCAAGACCCCTAGATTCTTTTCACATGTACTGCTAGTAAGCCAGGTGTCCCCCATCCTATATTTGTGAATCTGGTTCTTCCTGCCTTACATTTGTCCCTATTGAGATCGATTTTGTTAGCTTCTGCCCAGTTCTCCAATCTGTTACGGTCATTCTGAATTCTGATTGTTTCCTGTGGCATTAGTTACCCCTCCCAGTTTGGTGTTCAACTCAAGACACTCAAGACAGAGGCAGAGGCATATGACATAGACAGTCGCAGGCAGAAGAAAAAGGCTGGAATGGACCTACAGCTTCTGCCTGCATCTACCACTTGCAGAGACAGATGCAGGTAAAAGCGACTGTTCTATTCCAGACATTTTAATTCTAGTTTCTCTTTGTCTGATTCTCTCCTCCTCCTTTCTACCTTCGTTCTTCCCACACCACTACTTCCCTGCAGCTGAGGGAGCTGGATTGCCACTGCTTGCCACATACACACCCTTTTTAAGGGTTGCCACATGTCCAGGAAAACCCGGATGTGTCCTCTTTTGGGGAGCCAACATGCCCATCCAGGCAGATTTTTACATTTTAAAGGAAATGTCTGGCGGTTTGGGTTTTCCCTGGGCTCGGGCTGCTCTGCACACCGCAGCTGCTGCCAGCCCAAGCCATGCAGGCACAGTGGCGGCGGCCCCACACACTCTCAGCCACGCACCTCTTTCCCCAGCTCAGGCTGGCAACGGCTTGGGCTGCCCTCTTTTTTGCTCTTGAAGATGTGGCAACCATACCTTTTTGAAACATTAGGGTTTTCCTAGGAACACCCAGCATACCCTGTGTGCATGGCCATGATTGCAGAGATGGGGAAACCTCAGGCATGTGAAATCTAGTTGTTGTTTTTAGAACCCCAAGATCTGCCAGCGAGTGCAGAGTGCAAAACTCATACAGCTTGAATTAAAGAACAAGACACATTACAGGCTGTTCTGAGCCTAGGCGTTTGTTGTCAGTACCAGAACTGAATCGATCTCATTGTCCTTTTACACAAAAGTCGATGACTGATTAGCTTTATTCACTTCATCAGCCTGATATCCGGAAGCGGTGGTGGTAGCTGAGTTGAATACTTCATCCCTGTACTAGCATTGTGCAATTTCTGGTAGAGAGAAGTAATGCGGACGACTACCTTGTGGGTTATGTGCTAACGAAGTTCCACAGTATTTATTCTCTCTGCTTCAATTTGTCCCTCTGTGGTCCATTGTCTTCTCACATTCTGTGGCCAGTGGCTTGGTAATCTGCAGAGACAGCAGTCTGTGCTCTGCTCTTATGTAACATCGATTCTCCAAGTGCTCTTAATGGCTTGTTCTGCACATATACAGTTGAAGTGTGTCATGCTGGAATCTAAAAATAACATTTTGCTTTCTCTCTCCCGCCCCTGATGTATTTCAGTGGTTCTTAAGATGTAAAACCAGGGCCAAAGAGCAAGTTTGCAGTGGAATAGCATCTTAATATTCCACTCCTGACTTATTGCACTGGTGAACTATGTCTGTAAGATCATGTGTTGTGATGTTTCTCGGACAGCTTTACCAGAGGGCATAGGTTCATGCTAAGGTACTGCTGCATAGATCTGACAAACATGCTGGTATAAAAGGAGTGTGCATTGGCTGTGGGTGGGTGTATCTATCATCTATCTATCTATCTATCTATCTATCTATCTATCTATCTATCTATCATCTATCTATCTATCTATCATCTATCTATCTATCTATCTATCTATCTATCTATCTATCTATCATCTATCTATCTATCATCTATCTATCTATATATATATATCCTAAGGCAGACGAAGGTGATTGAGGGGAGACTTTCACATTAACAAATTGTTGTTGGCATCTGTCTGTCTCAGAAGACCATGGAAGAGTGCACCTTTGGGGGTAAAATCAAACTACTAGAGAATTACACCACCTGCTGTGGCTGTAGAGACCCAATAGAGGAGAAAAATATTTTGTAGCAGCTAGGGCAGATGAAAGCATCTGGTTTTGCTATTACAGATGCATCATGTTTAAAAAGAAAATTTATGAATTTGTAAGAGTACAAAATACAGAACTGGAGAATAAAATTAAAAAAGTGAAAGAAAAGGAAGAAAAAATAGATACATTACATCAGTTCATAATTCTGTTCCATTGACTTCCCATCCATCTTTCCATGGCTACCTGAAATTTCCTTCTGGATATTCTATTTTTTCCTAACTATTTAAACATTCGGATTCTTCTCATTATAAACTATAACTGCTGAGCTCTCTAGAAACTGACTAAATTTCTAACATTTTTACAATGGTTTTTTAGTTAGTCTACAAATGGCTTTCATTCCTCTTTAAAACTTTTCTCTTCTTGCTCTCTAATTTTCCTGATTAAGCTTGCTCTTTCTGCGTATTCTATTAATTCCATCTGCCACTCCTCCCTTGTAGGTACTATCTCCTCTCTCCATCTTTATGCATATAGGATTCTCGCTGCTGTAGTAGCATACATTAATGAATTTATTTGTTTAGTTGGTACCTCGGACCTCATTATTCCTAACAGAAAGGCTTCTGGTCTCTTTGGAAAAGTCTTCCGAAATATTTTTTTCAATTCATTATATATCATTTCCAAATATTCTTTAACTACTCTACAGGTGCACCACATATGATAAAAGGTTCTATCCATAGCTTTACACTTCCAACATTTACCTGATTCTGACATACATTTTTGCTAATATATTTGGCATCAGGGACGCAGGTGCCACTTTATTTGGCATCAGGGATGCAGAACATAGGGCTTGCCAATCAGAAGGTTGGCAGTTTGAATTCCCGCGATGGGGTGAGCTCCCGTTGCTCGGTCCCTGCTCCTGCCCCCCTAGCAGTTCGAAAGCACGTCAAAGTGCAGGTAGATAAATAGGTACCGCTCCGGCGGGAAGGTAAACAGGGTTTCCATGTGCTGCTCTGGTTCGCCAGAAGTGGCTTAGTCATGCTGGTCACATGACCCGGAAATTTTTCAATACTGAGAAATTAAATCAACCCAACATGGGGAATGTGCTTGAGAAGGAAGAAGATTTGGAGAAGAGGGGAGTGGGGTGGAGAGGTGGGGGGAATCTTTCAATTTTTCAGATTTGTTTCCCTGGTGCACTCCAACGACAGTGATCTGGAGCAGGATGTTGACATTAACACATGGATCATAATTCCTCCATGAGTTTTGGTCATGAGTGCAGTGTGTAAGCAGCAGGTTTAGACTACTGGGGCATACTGCTTCTTTTCCAGTTATTTATTTCCCTAAACAAAAAAAACAAAAACAAAAAAAATCAGAATCATACTTCTTTCTCTCTCTTTTCTTCATGGGCAATGGGTGCTTTTACTCAGAGTAGACCTGTTCACATTAATAGACCTAACTTTGTTGTGTATGATGATTTTAATTGTTCTGCTCTAAAAGTTGTTTGAATGCCACCCATTACTTCAAGGAAGGGAGTGGAGTAAGGGGAAAATGTGACTTTTAAAGCATTTCAGTAACAAAGGGGAAAAGCATGAGCTAGACCTCGTCACCTGAATTTTGCTGGTTTCTTACTCAGGGGCACCCTCCTTATGTCCCCAGGTTTCAAACTGATTGGGGGAGGGAAAAACACATAGGAGAGAATGTGATTACCATTTTCCCACTCCAAAATAGTAACGTCTGCCATTGCAAGAGAAAAAACTGCACCTATTGTTTCAAGATTCATTCCCTCAGAAGAGGCAGCCAGGCCTGCAACATGCATCCAATTCTGTCAGAAAAAAAGTTAAAGGCTTTTAAAAAGTATTTTAAATTCCCTTGCATGCTAACACCTGAATGCATCTGCCTACAATTTGGCAGATGTTTGATCAGATAGTAGGAGGGGCAGAGCTGGAGATGTAGGCAGCAGAGGTGGAGTCAGATTGTGAGGGCATTGTTTTGTCACTGAGAATTAGGTGCTACCTCAGAAATGAGATCAGATGCATCTATTCTGGTGAACCACACATCTCAGTGTGCAGGGGTCTTGTTAGGTGTGGCGAAACCCCTCCCCCCATAGATCCTATATAAGCACCATGGGTTAAAAAGCAGAGACATCACTCTGCTTAAAAAGCAGAGACATCACCTTGCCAACAAAGGTCCATATAGTTAAAGCTATGGTTTTCCCAGTAGTGATGTATGGAAGTGAGAGCTGGACCATAAAGAAGGCTTTATGGATAGTGTTCTCGAAGCTACCAGCATGAATTTGACTAAACTGCGGGAGGCAGTGGAAGACAGAAGTGCCTGGCGTGCTCTGGTCCATGGGGTCACGAAGAGTTGGACACGACTAAACGACTAAACAACAACCACCATGTGTTATGTTTTGGGTTTTGTATGAGGGTAAACTTAGATACTTGGAACTGAAAATGAGGTACACCACCTTTTTATTTTCTTCATTTGTTGGAAAGCTATGACAAAGAAACAGCTAATTAAGCCATTCACCTATAATTGGATAGATAACATCTTCAGTTCTCATACCAGCATTGAATAGGCTCATATTACAGCTGCACTATCCATTCATGTAGAATATTCAGTCCATGGCACCCATCTCCCTTTGTTTTTAAAGAACGCGGATGTCAGAGTCAGTTCTGAATGCACTGAGATAACATCCAAGTGATGCCTTCAACTCAACATCCTGACCTTCTAGGCTGTCAATATGCTAGGCTTAAGTCAGTCTTCAATGAAGAGAGAGAGAGAGAGAGAAATCATTATGAATGGGGACAGTGTGTTCACTGCCATTGGGTGACTCAGTCACTGTGCTATAGCATGCTGAATGGATAGGGTCATTATCTAAGCCTCTGTTGCCATTAAGTGCTGGGAAATGATCCATCCCACAGATCACTCATTTGTGGATCTGTACAGCTGACTCACAGCGTAAACTGAGCATTCAATTAGGATGTCAAAAGAGGAGTTTCCACCAATTCTCGCAGGGAGCAAAATTAGCAGGCAAATGCAGAGCCTCCTTTTGCTCAGTAAATTGCTGTCAGGGGCTGGTGAGGCTCTGAGGAGTGAGTGGAAGAGGAAGCAGGGCCAGAGGCTGATCCAGGAGAAGGGGACAGTGATTTATTGGGTTTTGTGCCTCCCACTAGGCAGGAGCCAAAACTGGAGGATGAGGAGGGGTCTGAGTAGTTGGAGATGAGGGAGGAGATGCAGGACATGGGGCTGGAGCTGGAGAAAGGACAGGATGCACCAGGATCAGTGGGAGAGTCAGTGTTCAAATGTAGGGGCCTGGAAGAACCCCCTCTGTCCCCTCCCCGGACTGGGAGGCAGGCACAGCGACAACTTTTGTATAGGAGAAGTCAAGGGTGCTTACGCTCGCAACATCAGATGAGTTGGGCTGTAGGCATGTCCACACCATTGTTCCAAAAGTCCAGCTTGGAATCTGAGCCCAGAGAGGGACACCAGCTTCCCCAAAGCGTTTGTTTAAGTGTTTGGTGAACCTCAGGAGCTACTGTAAGTTAGTGCTTTGTTGACAATTAATTGAACTACCAGCCGTTTGTCCTCCTTGGGCTGGGTGTACTGAAGAAAATTGCCACCAGGTGACTGGTCCTGGCTGCCAGCTTCCTCTACCTTAGTTATAAAGGTAAATATAAAGGACCCCTGACAGTTAAGTCCAGTTGCAAACGACTCTGGGGTTGCGACGCTCATCTCGCTTTACTGGCCGAGGGAGCCGACGCTTGTCCGCAGACAGTTTTTCCAGGTCATGTCACCAGCATGACTAAACCGCTTCTGGCAAAACCAGAGCAGTGCATGGAAACACTGTTTACCTTCCTGCCAGAGTGGTACCTATTTATCTACTTGCACTTTGATGTGCTTTCGAACTGCTAGGTTGGCAGGAGCAGGGACAGAGCAACGGGAGCTCACCCCATCGTGGGGATTCGAACTGCCAACTTTCTGATCGGCAAGCCCTAGGCTCAGTGGTTTAGACCACCTGCATCCCTCTCCTTAGTTATGGTGTTGCCCTTATAGATCTCTTCAGGGAGGAGGATGGACACAAAACTAGAATTACTTGACTCTGCCTGTCCTTGGCTCTGGCTCCAACTGCTGTTGGTCTCCCTGCCTTCTGCCCTATCCTTCTCAATGGGCTCTGCCTCCTCACCTACGCTGAATGATATTTTTGAATTCTAAACCCAAGTATGCAGAAAGCCAGCGACAGGCTGAGTTGATGAATGTGGCATATGTGTGAGGAAGGTCTGTCTATTCTGTTGCCTCAGAATAACGAGTGTGAACAGCTCCATTGCTAAGTGTGTCCTTTGAGACATGCGATATTAGAGGTCAGTTCATGCAATTTGCTATTCACAATAAACCTTATGCCACAATAAATCCATCAGTTTTGCACTCATTGCTAAGGAATCTCCCACTCACCATTTCCCAACTCCCTTCGTAATTTGAACTCCTGATGTTAACTTTTTTATATGGCTTTCATTGTATTTGTTTTTTGTAAAGTTGCTGTGAACTGCTTTGATATATATATATATATATATATATATATATATATATGACATGACGAGATGAATTGGCAGGATAAAAATATTTTTTATATTTTTATAAAGGCTTGTTTACAATAAATTCATTTTTAAAAAAGAAAGAAAAGAGAATAGAAAAATTGTTGGGCGTTTGTCACCACCAAAGGGAAACAGAAGGAACAGCCCTATGTTAAATTATTCCCTTGAATGGGTTTCCAAATTGAAATCGCCAACATAGCAAGTGCAGAGTTGTTACGACACAGGGATCCATTTGAAATGATTTTCAGACTGGAATAAGACCATACGGTTCCATTGATTTTGAAGGCGGAAACCTAGTCATGTAGATAATACTATGCAGACGGGACCTTGGCTTTAGGGACTCGTGCCAAGGCCTTGTCTGCTCTTGGCCACCCTGAGAGCCAAATGCCTCCTGATTAAAATGCACATGGATGACAAACATTGCTAGCAGAAAACCGTACACCCAAATATTTATTATCTTTTAGCAAGGGATAATGCTGCTGATGCTGCCATATGGCTGGCCTGCTTTTTCTAGAAGTCCAGAACATCATGCTCCATACTGCTATGACCTGTCAATGTAACTGAATTTTAGGAAAACTTGAAAGCCCAGTTTGATGTTTGGTGTGACAAATGGGTGCCAGAAAGAATTAGGGAGGAAACGAGATTTTAAGCAGGGGATGGGGTTCCTCCCAGCCTTACCTGGAGCTGCCAGAGATTGACCCTGGGATCTTCAGATGCTCTACCTCTGAGCTATGGTCATTTCCCATATGAGTTGGGTGAGTGGTCCATTTAGTCTAGTGTTGTCTGCCTTAGAGAAGCACTCCCTTCCACAGAGGAAGATTGATTGGCCTGCTCTTCATATAAAATTTATGCTGTGCCATTGAGCTAAAGCGCCTCCCTGCACATTGTTTGGCAAATAACAATCCCGCAAGAAACTCACAATTAGGCAGCTGATGTGTCTGTGTCCTGGGGTCTCTGTGGAGATTTGGCAAGTCATAATTGATGGGTTGATAGACTATGTTTGGGGGAGCTGTGGCTTGAAGAGATGCCCTATTTGCAGTGTCTCAGGGTTTGGGTTTTGTTGTTAACTTTCTCCAGCAATTTACAGCTTGACTCGTTCCGACGACTCATTTCTGATTCTTCCAGTGGATCTGTTTGTGACAATCTGTGGTTCCATAGATTGATTTGTAGGAAACTGTGAAATGGAAACCGTGGAACACAGTGTTTCTTCATAGCTCAGGGTTGCATTAGTTGGCTTTATGTTCCTGACTCTGTATCAGGACCTCACTGCTTGAGACCAGTTACATCAGTGATTTGCCATGTAGGGCAGTCCACTCAAGAGAATTGATTTCCCTGCCTGCATGGGACTGCAAAAATAGGACAGTTGTCAAGCACCTGGTATGTGGCTGGTAAGCTACATTTTGCTTGTTGAGCCACAAATTGTGCAGGTCTATTCTGCATCCATACCTAATATGTAGAAAGGGAAAGAATAAGTAGGGAAGTGTAACATGAACTGGTGGGAACTGTGTGATGATAATTTCCTAGCTTCTTCATCTACTCCTCCAGATGAGGAGGAGGAAAAAATAACATGCACAGAACTGGATGCAAGCTGAAGCCTTTCTTGCAAAAGACACTGATGTTTCCACTGAGATGCAGTCAATGCTGTACCATGCGCCATTTAATAGGTAGTTTGTGATTTTGATTATACCCACTTCCTGCCCGTTTTCTTGCTTTACTTTTCATTTCTTCTTCTTTTTCAAATCTCTTCTTGTGAGTTCTGAAAAGCTGAAATATTGCAGTCAGGACCCCTGCTCTGTTGGCTCACCGGGATCTTTGCAGCTTGGAAAAAAAAGGCTGCTTTGTGTCTGCACTGAATAACATCATTTGTTTCCTTAACGGTAACATACATTATCTTAGCAGTGCCGTTTGTTTTCTTAACGGCAATCATTTTGCTCTTGTTCTCCGGCATCTTTCAATGAAAGGCTCTAAAGATTTGGGAGAGGGAGTTATTCATTCCAGAAATGGAATGGAACGCTCTTTCTTATTTTGGGTATGGAATAATGCATAAAGGATAATTATAGGGAGAGATTGCAGCTTGGGAGAGAAAGGAAAGTATTGTTATTTATAGGTGTGCCCTAATGCACAGGTGTGGGAGATGAAGCAGGTTTTCTCTGTTACGAGCATTTTGAAGGTTTCTCTCCAGATGCATAGCTGCCAACCATCCCTTATTTGGCGGGAAAGTCCCTTATCCCAGCGCCGTGTCCTGCTGCTGTCCCTTATAGATGATGTCCCTTAAATTTCCCGGGTTTCAAAGGAAGCAGCTCCTCTCCCTCCCTCCCTCCCTCCCGGCCAGGGAGGAGGGAGGCTCCAACTGTGTTGCTTGGCTGCGTTGCTCACCCAATAAGGAGTCTGGGGGGGTGGAGCTTGCATGCCTTGTGCCGATCAAATCGGCCGTGTTGCCTGGGGACTCGTCTTTGCTCAGCGCTTCCCAGCGGAGAGATGACGGTTGTTTTCCTTGCTGCATCCCCTTTGCCGGGTTGCTGCGCTGTGGGAACCGCCACTTGAGGCTTTGTTTGGCTGGTGGGCTGGCTGGGCTTTCTGTCTTTGGCTCGGGAGCTGGTTGACTAAAATCCCTTATTTTGGCTGCTGGTCCCTTATTTTCAAATCTGTAAGTTGACAGCTATGTCCAGATGAGAACTTTTGGGATAGTGTAGCTGCTCCCTGTGCAATAGGATATGGTCAGGGCTGAGCACCCAGGTGTAATAGTTTAAACTGGATAGTGCTTTTAATAACTGTCTGCTTTGTGGTTTGTGGTGTGTCATCTTGGCCTCTGAAAATCTGGGGCTCTTGGTACTGTGTGAGGTTTTGTGGAGGATGGAGGTGTTGGTTTGTTGAAGGAGCTGTGAGCGGATGTGGGGGTTGGAGATGTAAAAAAAATGTGGAGGGTTGAAGGGGTTGAGTGAGGTGTAAAGGGAGGGGATGGCAAGGCGTTTGGAGGTTGGCAAGGGAGGTGGGGTTTGCAGGAGATGGGGTAGGCAGGTTGGGGAGCAATGCCAGCAAAGGAAGCAGCCCCTAGGTAAAGGTAAAGGGACCCCTGACCATTAGGTCCAGTCGTGCCCGACTCTGGGGTTGCGGCACTCATCTCGCTTTATTGGCAGAAGGAGCCGGCGTACAGCTTCTGGGTCATGTGGCCAGCATGACTAAGCCGCTTCTGGCGAACCAGATCAGCGCACGGAAATGCTGTTTACCTTTCCGCCGGAGCGGTACCTATTTATCTACTTGCACTTGACGTGCTTTCGAACTGCTAGGTTGGCAGGAGCAGGGACCAAGCAACGGGAGCTCACCCCGTCGCGGGGATTTGAACCGCCGACCTTCTGATCGGCAAGTCCTATGCTCTGTGGTTTAACCCACAGCACCTCCCATGTCCCATAGAGCAGCCCCTAGTCCATATCAATACCAATACCTATCTATCTACTAAAAGCTCAGCCAGACTTCCTTTTATGCCACATTTCTAGGCACAAGTCTGTGCTTTCAAAGCACCTTATCCAAGCCCTTTATTATTGTTATTTTTGCGCCAGTGCTTTCCCTGTGAAAACCTGCTCTTTACCTCTGAGTCAGAGCAAACAGCAACCTGCAGAAAACCTCAATTGCCATTTATTCCGATTCAGCATTAAAGAACGGGTTTTCCTGGGGAAAGTGGCAGGGAAGAGAAAAAGTGCTCAGACATGGAGCTTGTGCCTAGAAAATGTGGGGCAAAAGATAAGTGTGACAAGCCCTAAGCTAGGGTTTTCCTGAAAAGGCGGTATATCAGCATGGATTTGTTGAGCAAATATGTGTATGGAAATAATGAAAAAAAATATTATATAAGTTATACACACTGTAGACCGTTAAGATAGGAAGAAACAGTACGTTGTAAATTATGGACAGACTATCCAACCCGCTAATTCTTTAAGCCACATATAAGCCCATTTACTCCAAAACATAATGAGCCTTGCCACAACCTTTTCAAGCCAGTCAATGAGTGATGAGACTCTTAAACATAGACGATTCAAAACTAATGCTTCTTCAAAGAAATGCAAAATGAAACAAAGAAGCTGCCTTGATTTCATCCATTGTGATATTCCGTAGCTGTTGTCTGACATGTCACCTTCCTCTCTCGGCTTCTGCCTCATTTAATTAAAAAAACCCACACTATTCCTTCTGTTTCCTTGAGCTAATTTTTACAGATGTAAAAAACTGTAATGGTTCTAGGGGTTGCTCATGCGTAAGCCGGTGCCAACATCTGGCTGGGTTGCCTGAGTGAACCTTTTCTGTCCGGACAGCCACTCACCCGTGGCTGTCTCAATCGCTGGCAGAATCCGTCAGTGGGCGTTTCTTAAACTTCTTCCAGCAAAGAAGCTCTTTGATGCCTAGTCTCCTCCTACTCTCCCTGCACGGAAGCCTTCTGCGCAAGGAGGGCGTAGGCAGCGGAGGACCCTTACTCTCCCCGCTGGTCCCCGGCAAGGAGTCATGGGACCGCCTCGCTGATTCCCCCATCTGCCCCCCTTCTCCACTGGTGCTACGCTGATTCTCTTCCCCAGAAGATGGGCTGCCTCTCCCCATCCCGGGACGCTCTCTGGAATCCCTCTGGAGCTTGCTCTCTCCCTCCGGCACTGATGGCAGTTCCCTGAAGTAAACAAACAAACAAATGCATTTCTTTAAAGGTGTGTCCAGACTGTGAGTTAGCAAAATCTGTGAAACCTGACAAATCCTTGAAACCTGGGCTGGCAAATCTACAGTTGCTGGATTCTACCGAAACTGGATTCTACCGGAAAAAAATTAAGGAAAGTCAGTGTGGGTTCCATGAAGCTTGCAAAGCTGTTGAAAGTTGCAGTTAGATTTGCAGTTTAGTTTTGTGCTGATTGGCTTGGCTTGTGGCTTGTGATCTCAGTTAACTGTATTGGGAAAATGTATTGTGTGTACACCAAACAATGTAAACACACACACACACACACACACACACACACACACACACACACCTTTCCAGCCTAATGACACCCTGCCTCTCATATTCTCGGGAGGCATTCCTGCTTTATGATTTTTCTGCATGAGCAGCAGTTTAACTGAGCCTTACCTTTGGGACTACTGCTCCCAAAGAGCCACGAAACGAAAGCTTGCTTCCAGTTTTATTCTGGGAGATCTATGTAGCCTCTTGTGCTACTGTGCAGCAGGGGGCAGGCTTAGGAGACAGCTGACCTCCTGCTGCCGGGGCTGTACCAGTGCGTCCCATCTCATCCCCCTTGTGTAAGCGCAGTCTTCAGCTCCAGCAAATACAGCAGCACACAATTTATCCATGTATCATTAAGATAATTGATATTTATTAGTCCCCTGGTAATTTTCCGCTTTTTGTTTTTGGGTGTTGGGGATAAATCACAGCTGCAACAGGCACAGAGCATGCGTTTTGTGTCTATTATGTTGTCTTGATAAGGCTAGCCGGTGTTGTTCACCTTCCCAATGTGATTCATTGAGATTGATTGAAGCGCCGGGCTTGTCCTAGCCGTGGTGCAGTGTAATTAATGTCTCCTTATGCTCATATATGCGAATTCGGGAGTGTGCATTGGGAGGAGGGAGAGAACAAATAAGGATTAAAGCAGGCTTCCTCAACCTGCGGCCCTCCAGATGTTTTTCGCCTACAACTCCCATGATCCCTAGCTAGCAGGACCAGTGGGCAGGGATGATGGGAATTGTAGTCTCAAAACATCTGGAGGGCTGAGGCTGAGGAAGCCTGGATTAAAGAGTTCACTCAAAAGTATAAATCAAAATTTTGCCTCACTAAATTCCCCCACTACCCTGAAGAAGGCAAGAACCCATCAGAGGCACGACCAAAAGCAAAGATTGTGCCTGAATGGGACACCATTTCTTTTAGGTTGTGTGACATCACAAGATTTGAATTGTGATGTGCTGCTTAGTTGATGAAGTGCAGTGTCTGGGTATATTAAAAGAGAAAAATCTGGATAACTAAGAGGATCAACGCTCTGCAACTGGAGCTAAACTGGGGGAAGCATACTGATTTTCCTCTTGCTGCCCTGCTCCCACATTAACATTCGTCTCAGGTAAACTGTCTCTTGGATTTAAATGCTTCCATCCCAGACTAAACACTCCTCAACCCTTTTGACACATGTGGATCAAAGAAACACTGGGAATCCATCCCCTTCTTTTAAATTCTCATGGCCTTAAAGTGGCCTACAACAACCTAGTGTCTCCCAGATGGTTTGGAGTACAAATCCCACCAGCACCACCCTATGTGGCCATGCTGATGGGGGATGATGGAAATTGTACACCAGAACACCTGTAGACACCAGACTGACAATAGCTGCCTTCACATCTTGAAGCACCCATTCTTGCATTTTTTCCTGCACTGCGTACTCTGGCATACAAAGATTCTCTAAGTCAGGCTTCCTCAACCTCGGCCCTCCTGATGTTTTGAGACTACAGTTCCCATCATCCCTAACCACTGGTGCTGCTAGCTAGGGATCATGGGAGTTGTAGGCCAAAAACATCTGGAGGACCGAGGTTGAGGAAGCCTGGTGTAAGTTCTTAGGCAGGGATCTTTCCCAGTTCTGCTCCCTAAGACCCTTTAAACTCAAAGACCTCATAGAACCATAGGAGACCTCCTTATACTGAGTCAGACTGTTTATCCATCCAGCTTACTATTGGCAGCTGCCCTCCAGCATTCCAGACAGGGTTCTCTCCCAGTACTACCTAGAGATCTCAGGGAGTGGAACATAGACCTTCTGCATTCAAAGCAGATTCTTGGCCACTGAGCTATGCCCTTCAAGGTTTTTGCTGTTAGCCTCTGTCTGTCGAGAGCCACATTGTCCTGTTTATCATCATAGTAGTGAAGGCGCACATCATTGCAACAGACCATACCCAATGCAATGTTTGATTGCACACCGTGTCTTAGTGGACAGATGGTAGCTGTATCCTTATTGTCTCCTGTTGCAAAGCACCTCTCATTGGGCACATGATCAAGGATTGTTCTTCAATCATCCTGTCATGCCACTTTGAACCCATGAGAGGAAGGATGGAGCATGATAAGAAAAGAAGATCCATGCGGGTCAATCTTGAAATGCATTTATCAGGCTGCATTGATCCTAGATAGCAGCCTCGTGCATCCAAGATAACCATAGATTTCAGGTAATAAACCTGCATGTTTTGTCGTGCTTATTGATTGTCTGAATTACCCCATGTTTTCGCATTATCAGGACATAGGTACATTAATTTGTTTAAATGTAACAAAGCTTCACAATTGGCTTTTGCCTAGCTAGCACTTGAGGCTGCTAGCTATTTGCTGTTTCATACAAGTAACATGGATAGGATTGGAACCTAAATGTTTCAGTGTGAGAGTTGAAGCAAATGTGAGATTGCTAATCCATGCACTGGGGCTCTGCATCCGGTTTAGGTGAATTTTGGAGGCTGGAGCAAATAGGACTGATCCCAGCCATTCCAGGATTTCTCAGCAGCAGGTTAAGGCTGCCCTGGATTGGATCAGACCAACCTGGGGCAATCTGGAGCTGTCAAACAGGGAGGCGGTAGGTATTAAATATGCAGTCAGGGTGTTGGGAGGAGAGAAAGAAGCTATTCAAGAACCTATCTCTGCTCACCGTCCAAATACATTTTTAAGCAGGGTAATCCACTCAATATGAAATGCCCACATTCTGAGCTTCCTTATGTGTGGAGTTTCAACTTAATTTGAAGTTTTGCTAGTTCATATTTTTTAAGGGACAAACTGGAAACTCAGGCAATATATATATATATATATATATATTTCTAAGGTTGGCAGCACAGTGCCAAAGACCTGTCACAACAGAAACTTCTTCAGTATTCAAAATAAGGGTGTGCTTTTCTTTTTTTCTTATTGTACACAAATAACATATTTTTGAAAGATTGAAGAAACCCAGCTGTGAAGCTCTGTTGAGAGCTACAGGTATTTGGAGACAGAAAAGCCCTTTTCTCCTTGACTTTATTGCATCTTATCGACAAGAAAGCGCACCCAACTGTACACAATACAGGGCTGTATTTTCTTTCCAGAGTTTATTTCTGGTGACATGTTCATACTGCTTGAGTATTGATCTCAAGGCTTATACTGTTGTCAATAAAAAAAAATGCAGTCTTATGTTGCAGAGTTGGGTATAGCCTGATGTCTCAATAACTTTTTGAAATGGGTAGTATGCCATTAAAACTTTGAACTATGCCATTTTCTTCAGTAAAGCAAACACATAGAGGCACACACACATGTAAGCCCTTTCTAGCATTCATGGAAAGTGTTAAGTAAACTTACAACAGGGAAGTGTTGTGAAGGATGATTTTGCTAGCTCTGCTCCTTGCCGCCATTGTTGTTGCCAGTGTGGTGTAGTGGTTAAGAGCGGTGGACTTGTAATCTGGTGAACCGGGTTCGCGTCTCCGCTCCTCCACATGCAGCTGCTGGGTGACCTTGGGCTAATCACACTTCTCTGAAGTCTCTCAGCCTCACTCACAGAGTGTTTGTTGTGGGGGAGGAAGGGAAAGGAGATTGTTAGCCGCTTTGAGACTTCTTAGGGTAACCTCATCATAGAATCTCAGAGTTGGAAGGGTCATCTAGTCCAACCCCCTGCTATGCAGGAATCTCAGCTAAGGCATCCATGACAAGTGGCCACCCAACCCCTATCAAACAAATTAGCTGTTTTAAAAGAAGCATGTCCTCAACTGTACTTCCATTTCATCAACTGTTCAACTGATGGCAATAATAATAATAATAATAATAATAATAATAATAATAATAATAATAATTTATTTATACCCCGTCCATCTGGCTGGGCTTCCCCAGCCACTCCGGGCGGCTTTCAACGAAATATTAAAATACAGTAATGCATCAAACATTAAAAGCCTCCCTAAAACATGGCTGCCTTCAGATGTCTTCTAAAAGTCTGGTAGTTGTTGTTCTCTTTGACATCTGGTGGGAGGGCATTCCACAGGGTGGGTGCCACTATCGAGAAGGCCCTCTGCCTGGTTCCCTGTAACTTGGCTTCTCACAGTGAGGGAACCGCCAGAAGGCCCTCAGTGTCCCGGTAGAACGATGGGGGTGGAGACGCTCCTTCAGATATACTCAATAATTACAGATAACTTCTTAGAGCTTCATCCCATGTCAGACCGTCTTCCACAGAGCCTTGATTCATATTTCTGAGCATGCCTTTGTCCCCTCCACAAGTCAGATCTAATGCGAATTTCATGAGTTCCAGTGCTGGGCTCTGACCACAAGAGGTTTTGAATACCTGATATTTTGTTGTATTTCTATATTCCAATGGAAGCCGCCCTGTGTGGCTGGGGCAACCTAGTCAGACGAGCAGGGTACAAACAAATGACAATAACAATGTTTGAACCTCAATCTGATACTTTGTAAAACAGTCCACCTTGGTCTGATGTGTTTCAGAGGTTGCCTAATCTCACTTGAGATATGAAGATGCTTTGACATACGTGTGTGTAGAAGAGGCTTAATTATCCCACCCACCTTATATGAAATTAACTAAATTAACTAAAATATTTTTAAAATGACGATAGCTGCTTTTTCATTTGAATGTTTATTATACAGTATTTTTTATTTATCTGTAATTACAAATAATATTAAAAATGCAAAAGTCATAGGAAAAAATCTTCAAACTACATGAATAAAGTTAGATAGTATTATTAAACAATAAATAAAAACCAATCTTGGTTCAGAAAAGAGGACGTACTTCTTCTTTTTTCTTCCATTTTGATTGAAGTGGATGAAATCTGAAGGCATAAGAGACCCTCCAGAATGGACTGAGCCTGCCAAATTACAGATAAACAAGTCCAATGGATTTTGTGCCAGCCCCTGCTAAAGTTCTGTCTAGCTATCTGGAAACATTAATAACTTTTATATTTGGGGGTGAAGTTTGCAGGCATGTTCATCCCTTTGGAGGGGATAAATCCGGCTAAATTCCAGAATGATAGCTGCAGTGGTTTTCCTGTCAGCTTCCCCCTGGGGAGAGATCAGTTTAAAAGCTGCTCTGCTGATCACCATTTATGAAAGGAAAAAAAGTCATTTGTGGGTAAAACCTCAGTGCCTAGGACTTGCCAATCGCATGGTCGGCGGTTCGAATCCCCGCGGCGGGGTGCGCTCCCGTCGCTTGGTCCCGGCGCCTGCCAACCTAGCAGTTCGAAAGCACCTCCGGGTGCAAGTAGATAAATAGGGACCGCTTACCAGCGGGAAGGTAAACGGCGTTCCATGTGCTGCGCTGGCTCGCCACATGCAGCTTGTCACGCTGGCCACGTGACCCGGAAGTGTCTCCGGACAGCACTGCCTCCCGGCCTATAGAGTGAGGTGAGCCACAACCCTAGAGTCTGGCAAGACTGGCCCGTACGGGCAGGGGTACCTTTACCTTTACCTTTTTACAAAGCCTGTTCGTTTCATCTGCAATCATCTGCTCTGCAGTGTCAGGGTAACCTACTGGCTAAGGAATCCTACTTGCTCTGGGGAGACAGGGATTCAAAAATTCTGGTCAGTTATGAAGCTCACTGTATGAACTTGGCAAGGTCCATGCCACTTATCTACTTAAACTACCATGGAGGTGCTGCAAAGATGAGAACTGTGAAAGAGAGAAAACTGGATGGAAGGACAGGGTATGCAATTTTATGCTGCAATGATAGCAGCATACTTTGCGAATCCTGGGAAACAATGGGTGGTATTCAACTAAATTTTTCTGTGTAGAGCCATTGATATTAATGAACACAATTGAGTTCTCTACATTAATGGACGCTCACCATTTTCCTGGTGGGCGATGGTTGTGGACTGTGGTGATCACACAGGGTCCCCGGATGTTTAATGGTCTATTGATCCCTGTGCCACCACTGTGCTCACTTCCCCGCTGCCACCAACCAGTTACTCTCTGGTAAAACACTGAGTCCAGTCAGTTGTTAAAAGTGAACCAAAAACACAAGTTTATTTTACAAACATTAGCAAGTTTATGGTTTCTCAGATAATATTCCTGTCAGTATCTTAACTTTAGTTTCTTTACCGGTCTATACCTTCCTCATACCTTCTGACTGATTATCTCAACTGTTTGACTGACTCCTCTTAACAAATTCTCTCACTCTCTCACACCAGACTAGCCCAACCCACAGACTTTTTTATCTGTCTCTTCTAACTCCAGACTGTCTTCCCAACAACTCTAACTCTCCAAAAAACCCCTCTGTGCTTAAACCTTATACACAGTTAACTCTGCCCCCTGGGTTCCCATTGGTTAGTCATTTTACAATTAGTTAACCCTTTCCCTATGACCCAGTACAATGTCACACACATAGGAGGGTAAACGTCACATGGACCTTCATTCTCTTCCTCCTTCCTAGCCATCCAGACCCATGTGGTCACCAGCTGAAGGGGTATTCCCCTTGGCTGTTGCATTACCTTCTTGCTAGTAGCCAAGTTCAAATGGGCTAATGAGGGCCCAGGTCTTGGAGAATTCCTTTGCTGGCCAGCCAGGCATTGGCCACCACCATGACTGGCTAGGCAGCAACACCTAAAAGAACCGGCCCCATGGATCATGGATCCACTTTACCTGACACTAGCCAGACCTCATATGGAGTATGGTACCCAGTTTTACATTTTCAGAAGGATGTAGGCAAATGAGATAATGTGCAGAAGGACAAGTCATAAGAGGAAAGTTTGAGAGAAGTAGACAATTTTAGCCTGGGGAAGAGAAGACTGAGTGGAAATGCATGAAAGCTCTTGTCAGTGACCTGAAAATCTGCACACAGGAGGGGGACAAAGACACAGAAGACAGCTGTTGCCCCAGAGGGTGGGAAAAGATCTAATGGGCTTAAGTTGTAGGAAAGAAGAGTTCAGCTGAACATTAGGAGATACCTTTTAAAAAGTTTTTTCCTTCCAGTAGCACCTTAAAGACCAACTAAGTTAGTTCTTGGTATGAGCTTTCGTGTGCATGCACACTTCTTCAGATACACTGAAACAGAAGTTGCCAGATCCTTCTATATAGTGAGAAGGTGGGGAGGGGTATTACTCAGAAGGGTGGTGGGAATGGGTGTTTTTCCTGGTCTGAACAAAGACATTGGATTCTTATCTCATTATACATGACAAAGCCATTTTTCACCTTCTCACCCCTTGCTTTTTCCTGTAAGACCTATTGCAGTCGTTAAGAGTCGTCAACAGGCTCATCACAGCTATCTGCCAATCACCCATTCCCACCACCCTTCTGAGTAATACCCCTCCCCACCTTCTCACTATATAGAAGGATCTAGCAACTTCTGTTTCAGTGTATCTGAAGAAGTGTGCATGCACACGAAAGCTCATACCAAGAACTAACTTAGTTGGTCTTTAAGGTGCTACTGGAAGGAAATTTTTTTGTTTTTGTTTTGACTATGGCAGACCAACACGGCTACCTATCTGTAACTTTAAAAAGTTTGTTAGGGATGTTATGCCTCTGGGTTTCCTGTATCAGGGAGTAGGTTGAGCGAGGTGGCCTGCAAGACCCACCCCTAACTCTATAACTAGTTGCAGATAAAACAGTGTGAGGGTGCAAGGAGGGTGAGATCATCACATTGAGAGATGAATTAAGAACAGATAGGGCTGTACCAATGTACTTACAATTGTTGAGCCTACAGCAAATCTCAGGGATTTAGGGGCTGTCAGGCTGGGGTTTAACCTGTGTGCTCCCACCAAGCCCTGGCCAAAGGAGGAGATTACAGAGAGAGCACAGTACCACCAGAAAATCTCCCAGAGCAACCTTCTAAATGGTCTGAACAATCTGACCATTCTGCCATTTGTGCCTCTTATGTGCAATGGTCTGTTGCTGCTGGGTTGAACAGAACTGAATCCAACACATTGTGTTACAGACTTATATTTCTAATGATTTCATGACAAGGAAAAGTGCATGCTCCTTGTGTAGCTTCCTTTTTTCCCACTGCTTTCTGCAACAACCATTTCTAATTATTGAAGGTGGTCTCCCCTCCTCTCTGTCAAGTGCATAGAAAACAAATGGGATGCGTTTGTGTCATTTTCCCTCTACAGTGGTACCTCGGGTTACAGATGCTTCAGGTTACAGACTCCGCTAACCCAGAAGTAGTACCTCGGGTTAAGAACTATGTTTCAAGATGAGAACAGAAATCGCGAGGCGGCACCACGGCTGCAGTGGGAGGCCCCATTAGCTAAAGTGGTACCTCAGGTTAAGAACAGTTCAGGTTAAGAATGGACCTCCAGAATGAATTACAGTGGTACCTCGGGTTAAGTACTTAATTCGTTCCGAAGGTCCGTTCTTAACCTGAAACTGTTCTTAACCTGAAGCACCACTTTAGCTAATGGGGCCTCCTGCTGCTACCGCGCCGCCGGAGCACGATTTCTGTTCTCATCCTGAAGCAAAGTTCTTAACCTGAGGTACTATTTCTAGGTTAGCAGAGTCTGTAACCTGAAACGTATGTAACCTGAAGCGTATGTAACCCGAGGTACCACTGTAAATTCTTAACCCGAGGTATCACTGTACTTTTTTGTGAGATCACCTTTCTTATAGCGTGTGTACGCGTGCATAACTTTATATATTCACATCTATAATATTTTAAGATGGGGATGTGGCTGTCAAATTGGCAATAATAGTAAAGGTAAAGGGACCCCTGACCATTAGGTCCAGTCGTGGCCCACTCTGGGGTTGCGGCGCTCATCTCGCTTTATTGGCTGAGGGAGCCGGCGTACAGCTTCCGGGTAATGTAGCCAGCATGACTAAGCCGCTTCTGGCGAACCAGAGCAGTGCACGGAAATGCCGTTTACCTTCCCACCAGAGTGGTAACTATTTATCTACTTGCACTTTGACATGCTTTCGAAGTGCTAGGTTGGCAATAATAGTTAAGCCTTAATTAGTTTACTCTTAATTAACAATGGATAAACTACCTTCACTTCAATAATGAGAAATCCAGAGAATGCTTAATGGTGGGGAATCACTCCCCCCCCCCAAGTTCTAAATTAATTATTATGCTGGTCACACTACATTCAATGGACCTAAAAGGTCATCTATTTTTAGTCCAGGTCCCGGACACAACTTGCTTCTTACATGGAACAGAACAAAACATAGTCATTCATATGTATGATATATGTAATGTTCTTGGAACTTTTGGGCAAGACCTTCCCAAATCTTAGGCTGTGGTTGCTGGTGAGAGAGAAGCAGCCTATTCTCAGGGTGGCCAACAAGGAAGTGAGGGAACCCAAAATGGAAAGATGGGCACATCCCCAGGGATGAGCCATGCTCAAGCTTTTCCCTTCTGTGTATCATGTAATCAATTTTGTTCCTGCAATCACTGAGCAATAAGGCTTGGTGCCATTTCAAAAGAAAGGTAGTGTTTTGTGGCAGATCCAATTCTGACTTCACTTACCAAAAGGAGAGGAACAAATAAACTCATATATTACATAACTGAGCTGAAAATGGAGGTGCTTTCACTGAGGAAGAATCAGGAATGAAAGGAGAGGTGTGGCATTAAGAGGTCAAGACCTCTAGCAAACTAGCCTGAAGGCTTCAATCACACTGAGGTTTGTTGTTGACATTAGTTCAGCAAACTGTTCCATATTGGACCATAAGGGGAGTTGTTCAGTAGTCATCTTGTCCCAATTATGCTTTCTTAACCTGAAGGAAGTTTTCATCTGGCAGCAATTTCCCAGGAGCATGTTTCAAAGAGGGGAATTGTGGTGTTTATCTGGCCTCCTGGCATCAACATTGCTGTGGTTTAACAGGAGAGACAATGGGAGTATTGAGGTGGCAGGGAGGTGGGCATGGTTTGGGCATCCTGATAAACCCTAGCTGGTGCTTTCCCTGAAGCACCTATGCCAACCTCCCCATCACTTCATCCCTTCTTCTCTCCCAGTAAGCTGCAGTGATGGCCCATCATCACTCCCTGCAGTCCACAAGTGTTCTTTCCTGTAAAAAGGAATTGAAGCACAGTTTGAATGTTCTTCCAGAAACTCCTAGGGTAGCAGTCATACAGTTTCTGTGATATAACACCCTGTGACTCTTGCTTCTTCACCTTGGTTTCTCCAGGCACCGTATTTCAGAGGTGATTTGCCTTTCTTTCCCCTTCCAAAACTCTTTCACCAGTCACTCAAACTGTTAAGCATCGTCTACCAAAGCAATTTTCAGCTAACTGTAGCTTTTGGAGTGAATATGAATAGCTGAAATTGTGACTCAATGGCTGGGGTAATTGCACAAAAAATAGAGTTAATCTTTGTTTAACTCCTGCGACTTTATGTACTCGGCACACTGAAAACTGACAGAGCACCACGGTTTCAAAATACGAGGATTGTTTTCCTGTGGTAATAGATCACTGGCGTAAGGTCTTAAATGGTTTTGCTAAAGCGAATGGCATCTTCACTGGAGCATACAAAATGTCCCTGATTATTCTATGACTATTGTTTTTAAAGTGTCAGTGAAAGTAGAGAATTATTTTTGGAAGTGTTATGGAGTTTAGAAGTTGGGCTGTGAATGGGGTCAGGTATGAGTGCAATAAAAACTACGGAGGAAGAAGAATTTTGCACAGTCCACATTTTAAAGCAAACTGACCTACTTTGCACACCACAGACCAAAACCAATGCACACATATACTGTAGTTATCTGTTGGATTTTGCACCTTTTCAAATTTTGTGCTATAGTTCTCAACTCATAAAATGTACCATTTAAAGCAGATTAACACTATTATTTCACAATTGCTTTAGGGTAAAATAAGTTTATAAAGGCATGCGTTGAGATAAAATATTTTTATACCATTTTTCATATTTCTTTTGTAAAAAAATGTAGTCTGATTTAACAGCATAATGGAATGGACTTTTGAATGAAAGAATCCGAAACTGACACAGACTGTCCATCCTTAGTAAAGGCAGGGAAACTGTCCCAAATGTCTTGGACTATAATTCCCATCATCCCTAGCATGTGTGGCCAATGTAGTCAGGGATGCTGGGAGTTGAAGTCAAAAACATCTGGAGACTTAGAAAAGGCCGCATAATACAAATATGTATTTCTCACCAACAGTACACTTGATGAGAAGTTGCCACCAACCCTAGCAGCCACATGAAAATCTTCTTAGTATGTGTAGACATCATGTTTCTTAGATGTACATCTCATAGTATAAAGTATAAGTTATAAGATGTACGCCAAAGAAAGGAAATGTTCACAGCAGCCTTTGACAACCTGGTGCCTTCCATATGTTTTGGGTGAGGGCTGATGTGGGATGTTTTTGACTATATCCCCCATCATCCCTGGTCCAAAATAACTGGAGGTACCAGGCTGGCAAAGGCTGGTCTACACACACGAAGAAGAAGAAGAAGAAGAAGAAGAAGAAGAAGAAGAAGAAGAAGAAGAAGAAGACAACAACAACAAGAAGAAGATTTGATATCCCGCTTTATCACTACCCGAAGGAGTCTCAGAAGGCATGGACCTGACTGCTGAAATGCTGTCTGTCAGTTCCAGCCTATAACCTTGGTTGTGGACTGAGTTGGATGAATGGAGTCAATTCATAGGTTGGGTGATTCAGTCTATTTTTCCACCTATTTGATCCTGTTTCCATGTTGATATGTGACTTGAGAAGGCAAAAAAAAAAAAAACCCTCACAGAAACTTAAATAAATATTTAAATAGTATTTTAAAAATGTTTCTCTCAAAACATGCATTTATAAAATGTATTTTGATAGGGTTTTGAGCTGGCATGCTCAGAAAGTGAAGAAGCTTACAGTTCTGGTCCATACTTTAATCAAGGTTGTGCAGATCAGGTCAGGCTGAACGGGGATTTGCAAAGATAAAATACTTGAAGCATCCTTACCAATTCATGTCTGTGGCTGAATATAAACTGATGCCTTCAAAGTTTCTAGCCAGGTGCTAGTATAACCTGCCTGCAACAGTCATCATGTCTAATCTTTTCACTTGGAAACCTTTGATAAGTTTCTGAGAAATCCAATGGTCCCCAAGTGCACAGTTTGAAACCTTTGTAATAGAGGTTAGTGATATGAAAACTCATAGAGCCCTTTTTTTAGTGTCTTTCTTGTAGTTCAGTTTTTACGGGAAGCTGTTGCACTGGATTTTATGAAATTGCAAAGAACAGCAGGCAGTGAGATGTGTACTGTACTTTGGCGTTCCACCCAAGTGGATTGGTGGCATTCAGAATTTGCTTTCTCTTCCCTAGGAATTTGTTCATTTGAGAGAGCTCTATCGAATAACAGCAGTCCTCTTGGGAGTAAAATTCATCTCGGTGCAGAGGGCTGGCGCAGATGTAATAAATAAATAATAAATAAATAAATAAGAAATAAGTTGAGCAGAAGTTGTTGTTGGGCCTCTGCTGTTGGCTGAATCTAATGTTAACTGCTCATTTTTCTGTATGCTATCTTGGCTGGAGACGCGGAGGCTGTGGGGAGATTGGGTTGGCTGCTTAAATCACAAATTGGTCTCTCTTCTCTCATTATTTGGTTTGCATAGGTTGATAAGGTAATAATATATCCTTGTTGAAATTTTGCTCAGAAAGAGAAGCTTCTCTAAAATAGCATTTGTAGAATTGCCACCAGTTTTCTGCCAAAAGAAAATTCAAGGCAGATTGACAAGGTGAGGTGAGGGATGGTTTTAATTTTATTGGAAGGGCCACACAACCCTAAGTTGTGCCTGACTTTTTCCTAAAGCAAGATTCAAGGTGGATTTGCATGCTTTTAACGCAGGCAAAATGTCAGTGGGAATTTCAACCATAATTAAAGGAATTTATCCATTAGCATAATTTCTTCAGAGGCAATCTCAATGTTCCCCGGATCAAAAAGTTGCTTTCTGAGGATTGTAGTGAACTAACTGGGCTATTCTTCATCATTTATCCCAACAGGCACACAAGTTAAGGGATTTACAACATTGCGGTTCCTGATTGAGCCTTCGGATGCTGTCACCATGCGAGGAAGTAACGTGTTGCTCAACTGCACGGCAGAATCGGATCAAGGGATTCCCATCATCAAATGGAAAAAGGATGGAGTCTTTTTAAACTTGGCAGTGGATGAGAGAAGGCAGCAGTTTCCCAATGGATCTCTTTTGATACAAAACATTGTCCATTCCAGACACCATAAACCTGATGAGGGCCTTTATCAATGTGAAGCATCATTAGAAGGTATTGGAGCTGTCATCAGTCGGACAGCCAAAGTCTCTGTAGCAGGTAAGAGCTCACTTTTCTTTCTTTCTTTCTTTCTTTCTTTCTTTCTTTCTTTCTTTCTTTCTTTCTTTTTGGCATGGTGAGAGGATGTTCTCATGCTAACTCTACATGGATTAAGACTTGTTTTGTTTGTGCATTTTGGATTAATGCTTTTCCTAATCCTTGCCAGGACAGAAGCACATAGTGGACTTTAATCCGGGGCAGGCAGGAATTCAGACTGTTGTGGCCAAAAGAGAGAAATGCAGGGAGATGAGACAAATAATCAAGGATACCTCTATACAGCAATATGACAGAGGAAATGAAGAGAAAGAATAAAAACTTCTGTTTCTGGCTTGCTCTCTGGTCTGCAGACTTGGGGGACTGAACTTCTGCTGCTGGCTACAGTGCCCCTTTCACCTTGTTCCTCTCCCAACCAAAGAGCTGGATTTGACACTCACAAAGATCAGTGTAAATGTGGAGTAAGGTATAGCCTAGAATTGAAGTATGTGGTGTGAGGGTGCTGTATAATCAGAGCACCAGTTCCTAGGGATGCATCTGGTGCAGAATGTGACCACCGGACTTCTAACTGGTGTGGAGAGGCTTATGCTCATCACACCAATTTTTGAAATAATTTCAATGGCTGTCTGTTCATTTTATGGATCCAGTGCTGAGTGCTGTTCCCTACCATTGGGGCCCTAAATGGCTTAGGACCCAAATATTAACAGTAACACTACTTCTTATTTCAGTGTGCCAGTGATAAACTCTTCTAGAGTACAACAATGATGGAAATCTTGTTGTGTGCAATCAACTTTTAATTTTAAATAACTGTCAGGACAAAAGGGAAAACTTTTATCATTCCTTTTTTTTAAAAAAAAAATGTGGTATTTCTCCTTCACAGAAATGAAGTTAGACATGACATTACTGCCACAGTAATTTATTTCTGACAAGCTACTATTCATGCTTAAATATGTCTAATCAACCCTTTGTTGCTGTGTGATATTTGAAGCATGTTTATTATCTTCAAAAACAAGAAGCAGTCTTTGAAGCTGGAAATTAACTGCTTTCCAGATTAATTCAGGGTCAGAAAAAAACAAAATACCAAACTTCTGCAGAATGTGAAATGTACTTTTATTAGTATTCTTTTTTCCCTCCTACTTAGCTTTTCTAGAGTGACAGGAATTCATTAGAGAACTTACTGGATTCAGCAGCATTAGTTTCTGCCGCTCATTTTTGGGTGAAGTGCCTCTTGTACAGAGCTGACGCAAATTGGCCACTTCTGAAATCGCAAGATGATTTAGGGTGTTTAACAAATACTTGAATTCAGATTCATGACCCTCGTGAAGGTTGCCAAATCCAAGACTTTGCTACATTCGGGTGTTAAAAAGAATCCCACCATTTGTACTTGGTAATCTGCTGTCTTGTACTTTAGAAGTGTCTTCCAGCCGTGATCTATATTAGCTTAACCAATCAATAGAACCTTGAATGGAAGCTCCCAAATAATGAATGAAGACTGTGGGGAAGGAATTCCGATGTGAATGAAGATTTGCAGGGAAACCTCGTCCCACTGCTGGATTGGGGTACTAAATGAAAGTTCTTTAATCCCTCCCCTGCTAGAGTCTCTCTCCCTCTCCCTCCCGCCTCTCTTTTTATTACTAGAATAACAAAACCAAGTTGCATACTTTCCCCACAAACAGTGGAGACTGCCCTCAGCCAGCCTCTACCTACAAACTTCTTCCTTGCAACCAGTCCAGGGTGGGGTGGCTTTGCCTGTCAGCTTCCTTCTCCTTTGTCTCAGTGTTGCCCTTGCAGAACTCTCAGCAGCCTTAACGAACTACAGTTCCCATAATTCTTTGCTGTTTAAAGTGGTATGATGCTGCTTAAATGCTGGGGCCTAATGCTTATCTAGGTAGTTTAGGAAGTTTAACAAACTCAAGGATGTTGTCCTCTTTCTGTGCTCCTCCCGATGGAAACATGGAGATGGGGACAGATATACCCCTGCTTTAAGTCGTTTACATACTGTCTCCTCTTGTATATTATTTACTACAAATCTTGACGACTAAGCTCTTTAGCGACGAAACGTTGGATTACTGGAACGACATCCAAGCACTGAACCACTGGTATATCAAGTGCTTTTTTTTCTGGGGGGACTCAGGGGTACGCATACTCCTAAACATTTTGTGAATTTTTGTACTTTTGTCCATTTATTGTATTTGTTTTTCCCAAATTGAACTATAAAATGGTGATTTCCTTGAGTCAAAATGAGAGTATCCCCTGAACATTTTTTCAGAAAAAAAGCACCGGGTGTATCACAAGTGGACTCTTTATTACCGCATTTGCCATTGTTCAAGACAAAATCTAGTAATTCGGAAAGAGAAGAAATGAGCACTGAACCACAAGTGAACTCTTTATTTACTGTGTTTGCTATTGTTTAAGATAAAACCTATTTGGGAAAGAAACTACTTTCCCCATTTTTATGGACGTTTAGTTACAGATAGTTGCCTTGGTGGTATTATCTTGTGTCGATTACAGTAGTCATTGTATCACCACTCTGGTCATTGTTTTCTTGTAGAACTCTCAGCAGGCTTAACAAACTACACTTCCCATAATTCTTTAGGGGAAGCTATGGCTGTTTGAAGTGGTATGATGCTGCTATAGTGATGCTGTAGGTATGATGCTGGAGCCTAATGCTCATCTAGATAGTTTATATATTGCCAATCCCTATTTGAACCAGAATCACAAATGTGAGGCTGTTCTGATCTTTCCAGTTTCACATTATTTCCTTCCTTCTCTTCCCCCTCTGAAGCTTAGCATAAACTGCAGAATCACTTGCAATCCCACTTCCTCTCTCATTTCTACCTTGCCCCACTGCACAGTGTTGTGTGAAAGTCCCTGCAGTCAACACTTGGGACAGGTGGTCCATTAATACTGCTGTAAGGGCAGTGCTATTTATTAATTTGCATTACATTTGGTGCATCACAACCCTTGTTCTAGATGGCCATCCCTCACCTGTTCATGGAATCGTTCAAATGCTAGAAATTTGGAGCGCCTGTTGTTTGAGAGGGTTAAATGATTTTTAGTGTTCTGGGGAACATGTCGGAGGCTGCAAGGGAAGAATTTCTGCATTCAGCTGCAGAGAAACATTTTCCTCTGCATGAGAGATAAATATTGCTAGCTGAACTGGAAATGTGCTTGAGCTGACCCTCGTTAAAATATTGGCAGCATGTTCCTGTCTTAAGGCACAGGGCAGATGGAATATAAGAAAGGAGAGAGAGAGAGAAAGTGTAAGGATAAAAAAAATTAAAAAATGAAGGGCTGACCTGGTATCATGTTTATCTTGGCATCTGTAAGGCAAAGCAAAGCAAAAAGTATTACTTCCAGAGTAAGGTTGTTGCTTGGGGTAAGTTCATGCAACTAATGAGGCATGGGAAAGATTCTTTTTTAAAAATATCTGTGGCACAGAGGAAGTTGGTGTAGAGAATGCTCCCTCCTGACTGTCAAACTTGAGCTGATTTGGCAGTAGACTGAAGATAAATAAAATAAACCCCCAGTTTTACAGAAAGGCATAATTGCTGTCACATGCTGGCTTTAAGAGATCATCTGGCTGGCTATTAGTAGAAATAGGACAACAGACTAGAAGAAACATTGGTCTAGTTTATCAGAGTTGCTCACATGTGCTTATCCAGGCAGGACAGCAGTCGCAACAAGTGATAGACGATTTTAACTCCCACTGAAAGAGGCTATGGAGGTATGAGAAGATATTGCAGCAATACGTAACAGGCAACTGGGTGATTTTGCACAACGTATGATGATTACTTTTATTTGTACAATTATTATTACTGATTAAATTTCTACCCCGCCTCTCTTCATAAAAGAACCCAGGGTAGCAAACCCCTTGAATGTGAAAACTGTAAAGTTAAAATAAATTTAAAAATAAGAAGAATAACTAGAAACATTTAAGAACAATCACGTAGCTTCACAGCTAATAATATTGAGTTTTTCAGGAACAGCATCTGCACAGTCCCCGCCCAATTCAGGCTGACCTGGGGAACACCTGACCTGACCCAAAATCAATTTTGGAGGCCGGGCTAATCTTTCCTTGGGGTTTTTAAATTGGTGGGCAGAGGATTCAAGTAGGGCTGCCTGCCTCTCTTTCCTGCCCGACACCTCAACCCCTGACAGCACAGGCTCATTCCATGAAGCCTGTTCTGACCCAGGGAAATCTGGGGCTGTCTCCACCTGACTTGGCCAAGGATTCAGTTTGGGATTTGGCCAAATCTGCTCTGCGGCCCTATCAGGGATGTTTATAAGTTCCTCCTGAATGTTAATAATGGGAGAGACAGAGGCACCTTTCCAGGAGGGCATTCCACAAATGGTGAACTGCCACTGAGAAGCCCCCATCACAGGTCAATGCTACCTGGGCATTGTGTTCCATTCAAAAATGTCCTTCCCCTCCCTCTTTTAAAGAATAACTGGGAAACACTCTGTCCCTAAGCTGTTTTAGAGGTTACTATCCATACACTTTCGCTGCACAGGTACTAGTGGTCAGGTGGAGTTTAGCAGAGTTTATCTTCTTTCTCTCATGGAAGTGGTGAACAATGATGAAGTTATTCTAAAATATTATTATTATTATTATTATTATTAATAATAATAATAATAATAATAATTTATTTATACCCTGCCCTTTCCAGTTCAAAAACCATGCTCAGGGCGCCTAACAACAAGTTTAAAACAATTATAAAAGCAGCATAAATACAGTATAAAAACATGAATAACAATAAAAATCAAAAATCAGTTTAGGGGAAATAAGCATTAGATAATCCCCAGGGCTAGCTGGCTGAATTGGTCCTACTTGGGCCAGCGAGGAGGCCAGTGGAGAATTAGCTGTGGGGTCTCAGAGCAGGTGATCTTCATAAAAGGGGAGGGGGAGGGAAGAGAAGGGAAATAAAAGATCAGGCTGAATTCAAATTAAAGTCCAGGCGGAATTGCTGTGTCTTACAGGCCCGACGGAAGGAGGTTAAATCCTGAAGGGCCCTAGTCTCATGGGACAGAGCATTCCACCAGGTCGGAGCCATCACTGAAAAGGCCCTGGCCCTGGTGGAGGATAGTCTGACTTCCTTAGGGCCCAGGACCTCTAAACTATGGTTATTCATGGACTACTAACTAAAGATGACTAACAAACTCTGTGAAGTCTCGGTCAAGAGGTTTTATTCCCAGACTGAGTACAAGCATTACCATAGCAAAGATAATTTTGATTGTTAACATAGACAGCAATTAACCGCACACTATCAAACCAAAGTCTTATCTTGTCCTAAATTACAGCAACAGTCCTTCAGCAGATTTTACAGGCAACAATCTTCGGACAGACAATTGCTATCAGGTGTCTGCAACAATGAAGCCTAATGGTCTTCTTCTTATTGGCACTTCCAGCTGACACTAGTTAAGCCCTGAGTGCCACTCCCAAATTTAAAGGAAAACTCTGGCACCTTCTAGAAACTTTCTACTTGTTTCTGGCAGAATGATTCCGCAATAAGCTGATATATAATAAATATTTTGAACAAGGAGAGTGACGGGTGATAATCCAATGAGAAACATGACCCCCTTTGTCCACTTTAACAAACAATAGGAGAGGACTCTTGGGTGTCTTCTTTTCCATTGTGCCAATAGTGTGGAGCAGCCCCAGTGCCTCTTCTTCCTGTCCTGTAATGCTAAGGTGAGATCCTTCCTGTCCTAATGCTAATGTAAGAGAGAAGTGCACACCAACATTGCAACCATTTCCAACAGGATGATACAGGCATAAAGGAAACTGCAGCAGAGGCTTCTCCTTTGCAGCCCTGGAGTTCCTTATACTGCCTGATGCTTGCTGCAAAGGTGCTGTACTGCATAGGAAGGAACACAAGAAGTTGTTTCATAGAGAGTCAGACCATTGGCGCATCTAGCTCACTACTGCCAGTGCCTCTCGAGGGTTTTAGGCAGGGCATGCAAAGCAGATGCTTCACCACTGAGCTATGACCCTCACAGCTCACTGTTTATTTGTTCCCCCAAAGTGGATTCATTTATTCATTTTGAGATGTGTATTTCGCGGCTAGCAGCCGTCTCTGCGCTCCCCAACCAGCTCATGCTGAAATAAAAAAATCTAGTGTATGTAAATGCATCATTAAAAATCTGAAACACCCAAACAGAAAAGTTTTAACCAGGTTGGGAGGGTTCCAGCCTGCCCAAATTCCCTTGGCTCGCTTTCCCTTTTGAGAAAGAAGACTCCCGTGGCTTCTGATTGCACAACATGAGTTTCACAAGCGTTGCTGATTTGGCCTTCTCAGTTAAGTGAGCTGGCAAGTTTGTTTGGAATTGTTCTGAAATACTGCTTGCCATATTGAAGGGAAGCAGGAGGAGGAGGAGGAGGAGGGGTTTTCTAGGCCTGAGGTGTTGCAACAAAACTCTTTGCTTATGAGAAAATCACCTTACAGTTATATTCTGGAATTAAGCTGTGCCTTAACCTGTTTTCTAACTGTTAATGCAGATAATCTCTGCCTACTTCACAAATTCATACACAACTCCAGCACATAAGAAGAGATTACTGAATCAGCCCAGCGGCCCATCTAGTCCAGCATTCTGTTCTCACCATGGGAAACCTGCAAGCAAGATTTGAGCACAATAGCACTATCCTCTCCTGTGATATTCAGAAATATTGGTATTCGGAAGTATTTCTGCCTCCAACTGTGGAGACAGGGCACAACCATCATAGCTAGTAGCCATCAATAGCTCCCTTCTCTATGAATTTGTCTAACTCTCTTCTAAAGCCATCTAGATCAATAGCTATCATTGCACTGGGCAGATGGCATAGAATTCATGGAGAATCAAGGCACTGAGACTGGATGTGACCTCCATGAAGGGCCAGCATCAACACTTGGCTGTTTGGGCATTTGCTGAGGGCATCCCTGACAATAGCCCCTTAGATTTGCTACAGTGACGAGCTGGAGTCGCTGGGGGAGAGGGAGCCCATGGACCCTGTCTTGACTGAAGACCCTCCAAAATCTGCAACTGACACAGATCACACAAATATATCCTGCATATGTAAAGCTTTTACACAAGATCTGATAAGCGCATGGGGGACTGGAACAGCCAATGGGCATGTTACCCCCTCCTGCTGCATGCACTAATTTCATGTAATTTCAACAGAAGTTCATCCAGGAAGAGTCTTACTTTATCTGAACAATGACCTGTCCAATCCCAGAATCCTATTTCTCACCATGGCCAATCAGATGTCTCTGGGAAGCCCTCAGGCAGGCCATGTAGCAAAGAAGCTATTTTCTATGGAAGGGAGAAGAAGTAAGTTTATATCAGAAGTAAGTTGCTGTCAGGTAAAAATGAGTGTTGAGTTTCGTAGAGCAAGCTGTGTGAAGTTGAAACCACAGGCTATTGCACTGACACATTTTTTTGTGGTATAAACTCTCATGCTGAAATTCTTTGTACTGCCTCTGTTGGAGAATGTCATCCCTTGACGAGAGTCTTCATTCTGTGTACTTTTGTGCCTTACACCGAGTGTCTACTTTCTAGAGTCAGACTGCTTCTTTCCTTCTATGGAGGTCTGAAGATATATCCAAGAGTGTTGGACAACCATGTCTTTCATGTGCTGAAACTGACCCAACACTTTGTTCTGCATTCAAGAAAGTATCTGAAAATAACCATATAGTAAGGGGGAGAGAGTGGGTAACAGATTCAATTCTGTTTTAGGTATATAATTGTTTGTTTGAGGGGATTTACATCCTGCCCATCAGTAAAATTCCTAGGGTAGCTTACCATGTTTAAAACCACCACAAAGCACATTTAAAATATATGAATAAAAACATATAAATATATAATAAAACAGTAAAAATATGAGTAGCATGCAAACAATAAACACAACCGAAATGAGACCGATCAGACAGAAATAAAAGACCTGAGAAAAATTAAAAGAAAGGTCTTCAGCTGGCTCTGAAATCAGATTACCCTAGACAACAAGTGTAGGAGCATCCCTGAGGAGAACATTGAAGGTGCCTACACTGAGAAGGCCCTTTTCCCCAGAAGCCACCCTAAAGAAGGACCTCCAAGAAAATATTAGTGTACACACAGCACAAGATAGGAAATGCAGCTGGTTAACTTCAGAAGGGAGGTCTAAGCATGAGATGAAACATTGCTGTACACCACTAACTCCTCATATTACAAAGGTCTTCTGTATTTCCATTATAGTTGCAGAACTGCAATTGCATCCTAAAGCAGGTTTTGCTAAAATACCAAGTCTGTTTCTACCTTTTCTAAATGGGTTCCATAAGAAGTAATGATTTTCTGGAGGATTTTTATGTATGGCATGAGGAACTTTCATGCTACTAAATGTTAAATTGCTTTGATGCATTTTTTTTAAAAAAAGAATATTATACTAGCAAAGAGATTAAAATAAATTACTTGCCCTTTAATATTTCATATAGTGGGGATGGGTTTGGTCACTGAATCCTTACAATCTAATATTAGACTCTCATTCGGAGACAATAGGGCTGCTTGCAGCATTTTAAGATCTTGCTTTTATGTCTTGGTAACATATTAAATCAATGTCTTTCGTGGTTATGAATGACAAACCACAGGGACCCACTAAGTCAAACGCATTTTCTTCCAAGAGCGAGTATGTGCTTGGTTTCATCTAATTTTCAAAGCATTAGTAGTTCATAAACCAGTTCCTGATGAAAGCAGTCAATTTTACTTAGCGTAGATACATGAGCCTTGCAAGTGCAATGTTGTTTAAAGCTACGAG
This sequence comes from Podarcis raffonei, assembly GCF_027172205.1. Lineage (NCBI taxonomy): Eukaryota > Metazoa > Chordata > Lepidosauria > Squamata > Lacertidae > Podarcis > Podarcis raffonei. The sequence goes on from NC_070612.1 coordinate 12,161,888, forward strand.
TTGCCAGCGAAATTTCAAACAAACCAACATTTGAAGTGGATTTGGAGACATTCCTTGGAATTCCGAAGTAATTCAAAATTGGGAGCTATTGTCGAAAGACCATTGTCAAATCTGGTGTGTACAACACAATAGCCAGGGTGTGTCAGCATCAGGAAAGCCAACTGTTGGCAAAAGTTCCCAGTTTGAACAGGGAGCCCTGGACTTTGAAGAAGTGATGGAGATCCCACTTGCTCAAACTCCAACAAGTAAGAAGCCGATCTTGTGTCTACCTCTCTGACTTGAGGCAGTTGCACTGATGTCCTTGGAGCCTGAGGATTCTAGCCTGAATGCTACAGCAGAGCCACCAAACTCCTAGCACCATCTCCTAAAACAAACAAGAACCCTTTAACTACAAGAGGCTTTTCCCAATGGAGGAGGAGCTAGAGACTGCCCCAGTATTTTCGTCTCAGTCTAGCACAGCCATTTGCAGAAGCAGTATTTCTTTCTGCTTGTATGGATGATCATCATCATCAACAACAACTATTCTCTGTTGCCCTTCACCTAAGGATCATAGGGCAGTATACAATATAAAAACACAAAAGTTCTTAACATATAGTGGTACCTCAGGTTACAGACGTTTTAATACTCAGCCCCTCTCTGCCTCATATTTTTTTTTTAAGGTGGGGGTTTTGTTGTTGCCATTTTAGCTAGAGAGCAAATCTCATCCATTTTTAACCTCCCAGTTGAATGAGATAGCCTTTTATATCATCTTCATGATTATCTTTATATATATATAATTTTATTTACTTAATTGAAATAAACAAAAGAAACATTCTTCATCATCCATTAATACAAAAATATAAAACAAATCAACTAAAAGAAAAAATAATAATAAAATAGAATAAAGAATACAGTGGTACCTTGGGTTACAGACGCTTCAGGTTGCAGACTCCGCTAACCCAGAAATAGTACCTCGGGTTAAGAACTTTGCTTCAGGATGAGAACAGAAATCATCCTCCAGAGGTGCGGCGGCAGCAGGAAGCCCCATTAGCTCAAGTGGTACCTCAGTTTAAGAACAGTTTCAGGTTAAGAATGGACCTCTGGAACAAATTAAGTTCTTAACCCGAGGTACCACTGTAGTAACAAACAAAAACAATCACCCCGCTACACAAAAATTAAAAGGCCATAGATGGTTTGATTAGCCACAGGCCTGGGAGAAGAGGAATGTTTTTGACTAGCGGCCAAAGCAACAAAAGCGCCAGGCAAGTCTCCCTTGGGAACGCATTCCACAAGCAGAGAGTCACGGTAGAAAAAGGCCACCTTTTGGACATCTCACTCTAGCCTCAGCTTCTATCGGAGCTGTCCAGGGTGCTACCTGGAAAGTGAGGCCTTGCCTTCCTTCGCCTTGCAGCTCTGCTTGGACTGGAACCCCCATCTGTCTCACTACCTGGAACAGAGCAAAAATGCCTTTGGATCCAAGAGAACAGAATGAGTGGGATCCATCGTTTTAATTAGGCAAGATGCTTTGTGCACAGTGCTGACAGGGCATCAGAAATCATCTTTTCCCAGGACTTTCTCAAGGGCTCCCCAAGCCTCTGCAATCGCCATTTGTAAAAGTATTCTTGGCTGGAGAGGGAATGAGAGCAGTGAAGAGAAACTAAGAGGCTGCCTCCTACTTTAACATCTTATTAAAAGTCCCAATTTAACAGGCTACTGATTATTGGTATTTCTCGTAATTGGTAGGTCTGAAAATAGAGACATTATGTTAAACCATTTGGTTTTTCTTTTCATCAACAATTCCTGGGTCAATGCACTGAGGTTTCTCGGGCTTTAGTTGCCAGCATAAGCATTGGTCATTTGAGGGTGTATGGGGAGGAAGGGAGGAGAAAGGGACATTTTTCTTCATGTATCAATTGCATGCATTGGTAATGATGAGAAGGATAATTGCAGAGGTGATTCAGCTCTGCTAATTTGATTGAGTAAGGCATAATTTCCTTCACATTCAGACCAGGTGTTCTACGCTGATTCCATTTTTATTTTTTCTCTAATTGGGGAGCTTAAGGATTGGTGATTTTGTTCACAGATACCATTTTCTGGAAACATGTTAAAAACATAACCTTGGTGAGAAAAAATTAAAAAGGAGATATAAAGCTGAAGTGTTTTTCCTCATGAGCTCATAATTGTGTTTGGGGCACCACAAAAGCTGCTTAGGGGCATGACACTATCAGTAATAGTGGGTGTTTATTTGAAAGAGATATTGATCAACACTGTTCCTCTCCTCTGCAATGCATAAGTTCAAGGAAGTGTTCAGGGTACATAGCGCTTACATTTTAGAAGTTTACAACCACCTGCCAAATCCCAAATAACAGTGAATACTATAAACCCTCAAGAACTACAATCCACACACAAAAGCCCATTTCAAGAAAGAAATTGTATTCAAGTTATTGATAGTTTCTGATCCCACAGGAAGAAGTTATTTTTCAGATTCCAGCTTGAGTACCCCCTGGGGGAAAAAACCCTGTCAGTCAGTATCCCGTGTGAACTGGAACATGCCCTTGTTGGAATTTCTGTGTTGGACACAAGTTTTTCTTGAAAGACTACTGTCCTTGGAAGTGGTCCTGGCTCAGTGACACAGCACATGCTTTCTAGGAACACAGTCCCAGGTTGACTCATTGACATCTTCAGTTAAAAGGCTTGGGTAGCTGGTTGTTGGGGCTGGAGCCAAAAGTGGGTCAGCATGAAAGACATAGGGCTCCAATATCAGTGAAGTTAGCTCTGTATACAAGGAAATGGCTTACAATTCAGAAAACCCTTCCTAGAAGGTCGTGCCCCTATATAGCAGTTGCCAGGACAATCTAAAACTGCACCTGCACACTTCTGGCCTCAGTTCTGCTCTCCTCATTATTCTGCGCATTCTTGGAGACCACAGGGGAAGGGAACTTGTCACAAGGAATATTCGTTAGATTCTTCAGCAGTCTCTTGAGACCCATTCCTCTGCTTCAGCCTCGGAGTCTGAACTGCTCCCTGTCACCGGCTGCCCCTGCTCACTAAACTCTGTTGCCCCTTCAGCATCCAGCCATCTTCTCCCTCTGATCTCTCCCCAGTGTCCAACCACCAATCCTCTGGCTGGTGCCTCCTACCACTCCTCTTTGTCTAGCCAGTCCCTGACACCACAGATAGTAATGGTCTTCTGCCTGATAAACCTGGAAATTCGCTGACTCTTGACCTGATAGTAGACTCTTGACGTTCCTACATTTCCATAAAGAAGAAAATGTGAAAACCACTGTTCTAAGCAGGCTTGAAATCAAAATGGAGAGGCTTTAGCATATATATATTTATATATTATACCCCGCCCATCTGGCTGGGTTTCCCCAGCCACTCTGGGTGGCTTCCAACAGAATATTAAAACAAAATAGTCTATTAAACATTAAAAACTTCCCTAAACAGGGCTGCCTTCAGTTGTCTTTTAAAAGTAAAATAGTTGTTTACTGCCTTGGCATCTGCTGGGAGGGCGTCCCACAGGGCAGGCACCACTACCGAGAAGGCCCTCTGCCTAGTTCCCTGTAACCTCACTTCTCGCAGGGAAGGAACTGCCAGAAGGCCCTCGGAGCTGGACCTCATGGTCTGGGTTGGATGATGGGGGTGGAGACGCTCCTTCAGGTATACAGGACCGAGGCCGTTTAGGGCTTTAAAGGTCAGCACCAAAACTTTGAATTGTGCTCGGAAACGTACTGGGAGCCAATGTAGATCTTTCAAGACCGGTGTTATATGGTCTCGGCAGCCACTCCCAGTCACCAGTCTAGCTGCCGCACTCTGGATTAGTTGTAGTTTCCGGGTCACCTTCAAAGGTAGCCCCACATAGAGCACATTGCAGCATTGCCCTAATTTCAGCCCAAGTTGTCAGCCAGGATTGGCAACCCGAGGCTAGACGTCCCATTGCACTTTTCACCAATGCATTAATATGTAATAACAAACAGGTGCAGCATTTTAAAAATGGCTCCCTTTTCAAGGGTTTTTGCTCTTGCAACATTTAAAAATTGATTTGTTTGATAGCACTGAAATAACAAATGTCTAAATCCTGGCAACTGACAATGCAAAGGGGAAAACAATCCATGGGGGAAATGTGACTAGCCAATTGCAAATTTACGTGGATGGCTGCACTTTTATGAACTTCATATCAATATCTCCCTGCTATGGATTTTCTTTTAATGCAAATCTAATATGCTTCACACTCAGGCTTGGAGTGAAGCAGTTTTAGACCACATACTCAGTATAATTTTAAGCTGTAAATATGCCCAGTACATTGAATATGTGTGCATGTTGGACTTTGGGAAGCCCTCTGAGGAATAGTTGTTGTTGATGATGGTTTTCTAGTAGTACATTTTATTTACTTGAGAGCAGATCTGATATTTCAAACCTTTCTGTAAGACGTCCCAATAATTGTTTAGGAATTATCTTGTTACATTGCAAGTATGGAGAATAATAGTGGCTTTGTATTGTATTGAATAGGAACAATGGCACATGTAATCTCAAATTTTTGTTTGAGAGCTTTTGGAGCCACTCCTGTAGCTGATATTTAACATGAATTATTTTTACTTCCCAAACAGGCTTTATTCCAAGGCTAGGTTTTAATGTTGGTTTTGTTATATTATTCTCAGGTGCTTTTCCCCCTTTCAGTTTTATGTGTGTGAAATATTGCCATGTCTGTTTAATAGCAACCCTATTAAAATAACTAACTGTTTAGTAGTATATTCAATTGGGGGGGTTAAGAAAAAAAACTTGCCCCCCCCCAGTTTCTTATAATGGTGCTATAAATGACTCATGCTGATACAATGCATAACTGCTGTTTACAAGATCTGGGTTAAGGGACTGTATTTAAAGTGAGGGGGCAGTTCATACCCAGTTGGTGGTGAATGCTGTTTGCATCGCGATTGCATCTGGCAAGGCAATCCATATGAAACAGAGCAGCTCTTACCATTTTTATAGTTATATTGACATTTTGCAAAAGTTTCTGGGTTCCAGGATGGCATTCAACTAAGTTCTACCCAGAGTAGACCCACTGAAAATAATGAATATGACTAAATTGGGTGCATTAATTTCAATTCAATGAGTTTACTCTGGATTGAGCTTAGTTGAATCCTGCCCCTGGTTTGGACAATATTCCATGGATTTATGGACATAGCTTATGTTGGCCATAATGCCCATAAGTCTATGGAATATTCCAGACCCTCTCAGTGTCCCTATTTTCCAGGGACAGCCCTAGGTTTACAGAAGCTGCCCTGGTTTCTGATTTGATCCCAGAATGTCCCGCTTTTCCTTAGGACGTCCCTGTTGTCATCGGAGAAATGTTGGAGGGTGTGGAGTTATACGACCCCCTGAGCCAAGTAGAGAAGGCATCTGAAGCCCTGTACAGTGGTACCTCAGGTTACATACGCTTCAGGTTACAGACTCCGCTAACCCAGAAATAGTGCTTCAGGTTAAGAACTTTGCTTCAGGATGAGAACAGAAATCGTGCTCTGGAGGCGTGGTGGCAGCAGGGGGCCCCATTAGCTAAAGTGGTGCTTCAGGTTAAGAACAGTTTCAGGTTAAGTACGGACCTCCGGAACGAATTAAGTACTTAACCCGAGGTACCACTGTACAGGGTATATTTTTTTTAAAAAAAAAAGTTTAATATTTAACTATGTTTTTATATATGTTGGAAGTTGTCCAGAGTGACAGGGGCAACCCAGTCAGATGGGTGGGGTATAAATAATAAAAATATTATTATTATTCTGCAATATGACACCCTATTTTTGTCAGATAAATGTTGAAGGGTGTGATATTCTCCACTAAGCTTGCTTTTAGCCACTTCACTGATGGAGGAGCATTCACGATTCCTCTGTTAAAGCTATTGCTTTATTTCCAATGTGAGGCTTAAGATTCCTGTGTTACATTTCTTTTGTTGGTTCTGAGGCTGGCTGGAATGTTTCATCTCTGAGCCTTGCAGAGAGGTGAAGTTCTGGTCCTCCTTAACTAACACTGCTTGGAGACCTAGGTGATCAGGTTTTCCTGAAGTAATTTTAGAGGTTGCATGTCTGATTTTTCCAGGCTGAATGTAGTTGTGCTAACCCTTTACCTCTTTGTGAACTGAGGCATTTGAGTGATGCATTCAGAACCTTGTCACAAGTGTGGGTAGGTTAATCTGTTAGGTTCATTTAAATTAGTATCAGGCTATTTAATTATCTCCATCAAACTGGAACGACCCAGGCAGGTGTTAATTGCATTTATTTCTCTATTATCAGTAAGCTCCTTATTCAGTGTTTTTAAGGAGTCTTCTCTATCTGTGGAGAAGCTGGTAAGCGGATTTGAAACTTAAGTAGGTTCTCGGATTCCCAGGTACCTGTAGCTGTAAGTACATCAAATATAGCATAGGGAGCAAATTAGTGTTTATTTTGTTGTTTTCTGCTGTGGAGGATTGTCACTTTAATCATGAGCTGCAGGTTTCTCAAGGCCTAAAGAACATTTTTATATCTTTACCAATTTTTGGGAGGCGGTTACAAGCCTGTTGAGTCCAATTGGAGATCTAGCTAATAATGTGTCAAAGCTGTATGATTCCACTTCTGTCTCTGCCTCTTTTGAGTTGATAACTGGAGTTAGGTCTGTTAAACAGTACCAAGAGTAGTGCAGCAGCTAAGCAAAACCTTGTGAGCTTCGTGTGTTCCTGTTATAAATTCTCCTCCCGATCTGAACTTTATTGATGTTCATGTTGTCTGGATTTGTTTTAGAAGTCCATTCTGCTATTGTACTTTCTGACACAGTGGGATGCATTCTGTACTCCCTAAGTACTTGAAGTGGTCAGGAATGTGTCGTGGAACCAAAGGAAATTATTATGGTGATGCTAATTATTATCCCATTGATGTACTTGGTGCTGTACGGAGGTGGGGTGGGGGGACAGAAATACGAATCCCTGCTCTGATTATAAATCTTAGTTGCATTTTATCCCCCATCCCTAATATTGACTCAAACAGCGGTTTGTGCAATGTTAGCTGCAGTGCCTTTTTCCCCCAAGAAAGAAAGCTGTATAGCTCTATATGTGATCCACATGCTGTTGCACCAGATGCCAGCTCTTTCTCATACCAGGACTGTTTGCAAAATGCAATTCTTTCCAAGACGCTGGCAGGTCTGCCATAACTCTTCAGAACCCTGTTACTTTATCTGGGACACTTAGCTGTGGCGGTGACCATGTGATTTTCACTCCTGAAAACAAACATCAGCAACGTTGATTGAATCAAAAAAAGATGGATTCTACACTGGTCATGCAAATGCACTTATATTTGCATGCAATTCCTGGGACTAATGTACATAGGTGTTTGGCCCCTAGGCTTTTTCAGTGTAGGCTAATGTTTCTTTAAAATATATGTGCATGATCGATCAGCAGTAGTACCACCTCAAAGAATAGGCATAGAAACCACAGCAACCAGGGCATCAGTTTAAGTGAATTAAACACTTAAGACATGATGCGATACATCATAGCCCTGGAAGATTGGCTATTAGATTATCCAACTAGTTTCTCTTCTCTGAAAAGAATCATTCCTCCAGCACATTTTCTAGAGGTTTTGTTTTTTTAATGGCAGATGACGAGGTTTCTATCACTTCCTTATAGAAAAGGACCCAACAGAAGTGTCAAGTCACTCTCTTAATACTATTCTATTGTGTGTGTGTTTATTGCACAACATTTTTAAAAGTTTTGTGATTTCTCAATTCACTTCCAATGTGTGAGAGTTTTGTTACTGAGAGGTTTGCAGCCAAATCACAAAAGCATGCTTTGCTAGACAAGCACAGGACTAGCACTTAGAGAGGTATTATACATTCTAGAGAGGAAAGTGGCCACTTTCTTGCCTCTTCTGAGTGGGAATTCTGTAATATAGGAGATAATTATTTACACTTTGTTCCATTTCTGAGGAGACTCCCTCTCTTTCAGTTTCCAAGCTAAGCACACCTGTGCTTGGGAGCTCCAGAATAATGTACCCTATTTTGAGACTCCCAGCTTTTATTTTACTGTAACTTAGAAGTATTTTTCTGTATACTGCCTTGCTGTATTTGCTGCCTGCATTGAAATGTAAGTAAACCTTTTGGTTCATCCTATTAAAATGTGTGGTTCATCTTCTGCGACAAGGGTTGAAGAGGGGAAAGTCAGCAGATCACAAATCAAAGGGGATGAAAAGGTATAACTGCCTTACTCCTAAGCTTCAGTAAGCTGCAAAATGTGTTTTAACTCTGCTAAAAAAAGGCTTGTATTTGTATTTCTCCCACAAATGTGAGATGGGGTTTACATCTTAATCTACAGATTTAATCCTTAATCCATCTCCCACACTTACTTACCCTTTCCCTTCAGTTTTTGTACATTATTGTCAGAGACTATCAGGGGCCATGGGTGTGACTGACCCAGGATACAGATCTGCCTTGGGGTTTTCCAGCCAAAAATCCCTCCTTTCTGTTAGGGAAACTGAAACCAGGAACTGGAGCTAGAATCCTGATCATTGGGCTTTGACTACAGCTGTTTTTCTTTGCTGAGAAGGGCTAGCTCTTGCTTTCCATGTCTGGCTTGGTCATATTTGCATTGTAGAAAGCTCTGAGGGCTCAGTGCCTACACTATAGTCTGCAGAATACTGTTTTGAGGTGGACAGAATTCAGCAGGAAGTTGCAGGACATGCACTGATCGGAAATGAGACAGTGTGTCTGCTCTGAACCTTTGCAGCACAAACAGTATTGAAAGACTCATCGTGTCTAACTGTCTAGAAACCAACATAAGCACAAGTCCTCATGAATTTACAATAAAAAGGAGCTTTTGGGGGGGGGTCTGTTCATATATTCTACTCTGAATATCCATAACATTTCTGTTGCAAAGCAGCATCAAATATATCCTAAAGATCTTCCCAACCACCTGAATCATTTTGTTTGTCCTTCTCCGTAACCACTTTCCCTCTCCCCACCAACAAACTGTCTCCTCGTAGATGAGCAAGGATATTAACATGTGTTGTCAGCATTTTGTTCCTTGGAGCCTTCTGTCTCGACTTGCTCTTGGACTGCTCTTTCTCTTCCTGCACGGTCCACCCAAATGGCATTCGCACCTTTAGGCTATTTGTTCAGCTGTAACCTGCCAGATGGAGAAGCCAGACTGTAGGTTGCTAAGTCAAGTGCAAGACCACAGTGTCCTAAAAGGTCACTTTTGACTTGCTGGCAGCCTTAAGGCTGTAAGTGCTGTTGGTTGCATAACCAACCTAACCAAGGTAAGCAGCTGTCTCTCTCTCTCTCCCCCATCCCGCCGGCCTGCCTCCTGTAACCCTTTGTTATCCTAACAGTAGAACAGAAATAGAGTGTGCTGGATCAGGCCAGCATCCCATCAATTCCAGCATCCTGTTCTTACACTGACTGAAGAGATGCCTCTGGGAAACCCACAAAGTGGATCTAAGCACAAGATCACTCTCCTCTCCTGTGGTATTCAGAAGAGTTGAAACTTGGCGCCTGGATTAAAGTGGTTTGAGTTATCCCCAAGGAGTAATAGACAGGAATGGACACTCAGCAGCCTCGTATGTTTTTAAATGTATAGGAACGGTTCTTCCATTCTCCTGTTGGTTGCAGCAAGAATACCAATATCTCTCTCAGGAGATGGAGAGAGAAGAAAGAACCGGGAGTAAAGTAAATATCTAACTTGAGATTTCAACCACTGGGAAATTTATTTCAGCAGGCAAAACTGGGTGCATATTGCCTCTTTTTTTGCCACTTAACTTTCCTTCCTATAGTGCAACATGGCTTCCTGCAGGCAGGTTGACCAAGAAAATCTGCTTTGTGAAGGCAGCAACAGGTACTATTGATCACGTGCTCAAAGGAGAAGCCTCAAAAATGGTTTGCTGCAGGGGGATTCTGATGGAATTCATTCGCTACGGAAAGTTACCATGTGGTGGGTAACAATAAAACCTCCATATACCACCAAACACATACTCTTTGGAATTCAATCTCATTCACCTCATTAAAAAGAGGGGTGGGGGAACTTGAGACAACTACCAGAGGGACTTGGAAAGGTTAATCTAATTGTGTTGAGTGGAGTGCTCTTGTGACCTGCTCACATGCTCTCCTGGTTTCAGTTTAACCTCTTTGATGACATCATGACCTCCTATACTTGAAATCTGTTCATGCTTCAAAGGAAAGGCTTAATAAGACAAGAGCTCTGGTTTACAAGCTTTTTTGGTTGCTTTTGGTGATATCACCTGGATGGATAACAAGAGGTACTCTTTTTCTTCTTCACTTCTTTATTTTTCCATTTTCTAAAAATACTACTACTACTACTAATAATAATAATAATGAATAGTAGTAGTGATAGTAATATTTATAATTTATTACTTCTACCCTGCCCATCTGGCCGGGTCTCCCCAGCCACTCTGGGTGGCTTCCAAAAGAATATTTTTTAAAACAAAAACAATTAAACACCAAACATCTAAAACTTCCCTAAACAGGGCTGCCTTCAGATGTCTTCTAAAAGTCAGATAATTGTTTATTTCCTTGACATCTGATGGGAGGGCGTTCCACAGGGTGGGGCCACTGCTGAGAAGGCCCTCTGCCTGGTTCCCTGTAACCTCACTTCTCGCAGTGAGGGAACTGCCTGAAGGCCCTCGGTGCTGGACCTCAGTGTCCGGGCTGAATGATAGGGGTGGAGACGCTCCTTCAGGTATATATAACATATGTCCCCCCCAAAAAAAAACCATTCCATGCATATACAATGTAAAGAATGCAGTCAAATATTAAGTGTGTTTGTTTAGAATTGATTACATCAGTTACGTGTCTTTTCCTCTCTGTCTTAACAGCTTGTCCCAGTGTGAGCCAGGGGTAGCTGGTGGTGAGGCGACGGCATTGTCCTTTCCAGTGTACTGAATTAATATATACCATACAGTTTTGAAATGGTTGCTGGTCTTTGTGTTCCTGAGCACTCTTAGATGCTTTGTTAGTTTCTCCATAAGGGTTGTATTCCTTAGCCTTTCTGGCTATACCTCTAGAGTTAAGTTAGTAATTGTTTTCCAATATTGTGCTACTATATTTCTAGCTGCAGACATGAGGGGAAAAAATTACCGTATTTTTCGCTCTATAACACGCACCCGACCATAACACGCACGTAGTTTTTAGAGGAGGAAAATCCGTAGGCATGCCACCCGTAGGCATTCCCTCCATAACACGCACAGACATTTCCCCTTACTTTCTAGGAGGAAAAAAGTGAGTGTTATGGTGCAAAAAATACGGTAGTTTGTCCTTACAGTAAATTCTGATTTAATAAAGAAACTGATTTAATAAAGCCAGCCTCAGATCAGGCTGAATCATGGAATTGTAAGTTGGAATGAATTTCACAGATCATCTAACTCACCCCCCTGTAATGACCAGATGTTTTAATGGGAAGCCTGCAAGCTGGACAGACAATCATACAATTTCAGAGTTAGAAGGGACCACCATAATAGAATAAACTTACTCAAATACTGTTTTCCAAACGTAATTGTACAGGCTTGTATTCCCATCACTTATGGAAATATAAGCCTAACTGTTGACATCCTCTCCAAAGCAAAGTTTATTCCTTTAAATTAATTAAATTTAATTTAAATTGCACATGTTATGTAATTGTATTAATTATTTTAAACTTGGACATTTTGTATTCATCGGTGACATAAAACCCTTTTCAAAGTCCTGTAGTTGTGGTGATGGGGGCAGTGTAGGATATTTTCATGCAGGCTTCCTCAAACTTGGCCCTCCAGATGTTTTTGGCCTACAACTCCCATGATCCCTAGCTAGTAGGACCAGAGGTCAGGGATGATGGTAACTGTAGTCTCAAAACATCTGGAGGGCTGAGCTTGAGGAAGCCTGTTTTAATGATTAAGGTGCATTATGCTCTTGCTTGTAGCATAGTAATAGCAGTAATAATACTGCCTTAAGATCCGTTTGTAATATAAAATGACAAGATAGGATTCCAGTACAGAGAGTTTGGAAAGGTATCAAATTCCTGGCACTAAGAACTCGGCTATTGGGTCTCTGCTTCATTATACCGGACAAGCAGACCATACGGTTGTGCCCCATTTATCTATGTATCTGTTATATAATTTTTTCAGGGACAAAATTTATCTTTCAGCTCCGTGGGTCCTTTGGATGGCTGGTTCCCTGTAACAAACACTGCTGTCCTAGAGAGGAAACTCATCTGTCTGAGAGTAATGCATGTGGGGTTATAACTCTTTGTGACATGTGCTGTGTAGAGCACAGTTGCAACTCTCTAATCAAGTAATGGATCTCTGCCAGGCTAGATGAGCATGATCAGTATGAATCTATGTGTTTTTATCTTGTATCTCTCAGGGGCAGAAAAACCTTTTTAGCCACATTCCCTTCTGGAGGCTTCATACCAGCAGTTGGTGAGGCTAGAGGCAGGGCCGGATTTAGGTTTGATGAGGCCCTAAGCTACTAAAGGTAATGGGGCCCTTTATATGTCCAGCTGTCCTTTGTCAACAACAAACCAGTGATATTTTAGGGAGCAGGCTAACAAGCAGGGCCCATTACTTACAGCATAGCAGTAACACAACACAAAACACTGTTGCTGTATGTAGGTTTTATTTTATTTGTTTTTTATCTTATATTTTGGAAATGTACATCCAGTTGTTTTTTCCTTTAAAAAATTTTTGGGCCCCAAGAGAGTGGGGCCTTAAGCTATAGTTTGTTTAGCTTATACGTAAATCCAGCACTGGTCCCCCAAAAGAATCTGCGTTTCCTCAATTGCTGCCCCATATACTTGGAACATGGGACACGGGTGGCGCTGTGGGTTAAACCACAGAGCCTAGGGCTCGCCGGTCAGAAGGTCGGCGGTTCAAATCCCCGCGACGGGGTGAGCTCCGGTTGCTCGGTCCCTGCGCCTGCCAACCTAGCAGTTCGAAAACAGTTTGTTTTTTATCTTATATTTTGGAAATGTACATCCAGTCCGTCCCCCCCGCATTTAAATATTTTAGGGGGCCCCAAGAGAGTGGGGCCCTCAATTATAGCTTGTTTAGCTTATACATAAATCCAGCACTGGGAGAGGCAATCATGTATAGAGGAATGGATGTAAATTTCACCTTTGTTACAGTATGCTATTTTTTACAAACACACACTCTCCTCTACCCTCCATCTAAGCAAGGGGCAATATCACAGTTCAGGGACACAGTCCAGCCAGGCAAAACCACTCAGCATAGATGGTGAAGGGAAGATGAACTGGAGGGCTGCCTTTGGCCCAAGACTTTATACGCTGCTTGGTTGTAAGAAACCTCAAAGCGGTTTACAAAAAGATAAGACAATAAAATCAATTTGCAACCCTGTTTTGAAACATACAGAAGTTTAAAAGATTAGAACAGATTAAAATTATATCAACTTTCTAAGCATCTGGGCAGCCTTATCTAAACAAGAATGTTTTTAGCAGGTGCCCAAAAGATTAAAGTATAGGAGCCTGCTTGATATCAATAGGCAGGGAGTTTCAGAGTGTAGGCACTGCCCCACTAAAACACTGAATCCTTACAAATGTGGAATAGGCATTACATGGCACTTGTAGTAGTGCGAACTTTGCTGATCGAAGAGTCAAGGAGACACATGTGGGGTAAGGTGATCTTGTAGACAAACTTGTCCCCAGTTGTTAGGTGTCAGGCTTCGGGGAATCGAATCCCTCCCCCAGTGGCAGTAAATAAGCCGATCAAATGAAAGGAGAGTTCTTACCAGTTAGTTTCTTTAATAATCACAGCGAGAGACAAAGGAATGCATATCTCTCTAGAAATGACATTGATCTATGTCATTCCTACGTTGGGTAATCTAAGCTTGCTGCCTCTGAGCTCTCTGTTCTATCACTCTGGCGAAGAGCCAGTGTGGTGTAGTGGTTAAGAGCGGTAGACTCGTAATCTGGTGAACCGGGTTCGATTCCCTGCTTTTCCACATGCAGCTGCTGGGTGACCTTGGGCTAGTCACACTTCTCTGAAGTCTCTCAGTCTCACACACCTCACAGAGTTTTTGTTGTGGGGGAGGAAGGGAAAGGAGATTGTGAGCCGCTTTGAGACTCCTTAGGGTAGTGATAAAGCGCAATATCAAATCCAAACTACTACTCCTCCTCCTCCTCTTCTTCTTCTTCTTCTTCTTCTTCTTCTTCTCCTTCTCCTCCTCCTCCTCCTCCTCCTCCTCCTCCTCCTCCTCCTTCTCCTTCTCCTTCTCCTTCTCCTCCTCCTCCTCCTCTCAAAGCCCATCTAGTCCTAGGTGGGGGGTGGGGGTGGGGGTCAGGAATGCTGTCCAAGGACACTGAATCTGCCAACTGTTTCTCTCCTGGTGTTCCCTCTTCTAGCTGATCCTCACCCAGTATTTCCCAGCTTTTCCCCTCTGGACTATGCCCCTCTGCAAACCACTGCTCTAAATCAATACCATCGTCCTGCTCTTGGGAAGGTTCAGGAAACCTTCACCATTCCTCCTCACTCCAGTCCCTGACATTAGAGCAAAGTTCAAAAGCTGGAGGTCCCGAGCTAGTGTCAGCCACTCTGCTCATCCTGCTTTGTGGTAATCACATGACACACCCTCCACAAAGGCATGTGAAGGGCTCATGTTGCACTCTTAGGTTCTTCTGTACTGTTTCCCAATACTCCTTGCCTTGGATCTCTGTTTCAGTGAAGATTTTGTTGGGATACTGCCAGGGAGGCAAAGTCCATCATAGCCCCCAAGCTGGCTGCCGGACGATCCATCGACCTCCCGTAGACAGGCAGTATCAGCAATTAGCGACACGAAGCCTCAGAAATAGATTGCCACATTCTTAGGCTGGTGCACACTCTGTCAGCAGAATTCACACAGCAAAAGATGCACAGCAGGAGAGCATATTTACAGTTTATTCAGCGTTGGTCAGAACAAAGAAAAAACATGACTGCCTGCTTCGGTCTGCTCAGGCAACGAAAAGAAACGAAAGCAAAGACATAACAGAAACATCCTGTGAAACAGGAAATACGCAGACTCTGTGACTCACAGCCTGCTCCCTTTTAAGGTGGAACGGAAATATCCTAACAGATTGTACCCAGTGAGTCCTGGTTCAGACAGAGAGGTATGGGGAAACCGTGAAATAAGGATACCAGTCATTGGCCAGTAGAGGTTCCTGATCCAAGTCTCATTGTGCTCCTGCCGCCATGACCAAGAATCCCAGCTCTGACTTCAAAGACTGAGCATTTGCATTTTATATGCCACTTTCCTGTTAATTGGCAACTGAGTACTGCAGAGAGAGAATGAGTTTCGATCTAAAAGAATTGCTTTGAATTCTCTCTCTCTCTCTCTCTCTCTCTCTCACACACACACACACACACACAAAGAAAACAAAAAAAGGGAAATGGGAAAAAGAAGAAAGTAGTTCTGGAAGAGGAAGAGAAGAGGGCAATTTAGTGGAGTGCAAAAAGTTAAGTTTTTTAATTTCCTGTGTAGCAATACAATTTGGTAAAATGAAATGAGTGATTGCCTTTCATGGCTGCCACTAGTGCGACTGCAGTTAAGCGCTTGCCTGAAATTTCCATTATAAACTCTATTTTCCTGAGCTGATAACTCATCCGTAAGAACTCACCTGGGCTGAAGTCTGGCACACACAATTTTAACTTAGGAATGAATATTTCACAGATTTAGAAAATAAGAGAGGTGGGCATACCTAAAAAAGGCATGGTGCCTGAAAAGAGCATATCTTTATTGAACGTCACAGAGGACAGGGAATTCACATCTGCAGGTTTTGGTTTAGTTGATCGCAGTCAGGTGGTTGCTTAAGAGATACTTCCATGTTTATATCGTCCATGTTCTGTGGGGCACTGAAGCTTCACCCATCCCAAGGGGTCCCATTTATCAGCATCTATAGAGTCCAAGGCCCCACCTACATCACACAGTTAGAGCAAAGCATTCCCCTTTAAATAGTTGTGACTTTCCTCAAGGAAGCCTGGGAACTGTTAAGGATTATGAGAGTTGTTTGGAGACCCGTATTCCCCTCAGAGAGCTACAAAGTGGTTTAAAAACCAGTCCCTCTGGGAACTGTGAGTCTGTGAGGGGAATAGAGGACACCTAACAACACTCAGCACTCAAAACAAACAACAGCTCCCATGATTCTTTGGGGGAAGCCATGGCTGTCTAAAGTGGGGCATTACTCCTTTACATGTTTAGCGCAGGTGGGGCTTAACATTCATAGACCCAGTGATACTTAACTGACCCAGGTGGTAATCACATTGCGAACAAAAAGACGTTGAGCTGAATTAAATGTCAAATGAGAAGCTGTGGCTCAGGGCAAGATGGGCAGGTATGAGGAGCCAGCTGCTGCATATTGAGGTTACAGATTTATTTAGTTAAAAACATGGTTGCTGGCATCCGTATGTCTCGGGAATCAATTGAAGAGTGCCTCTTTGGGGGGTAAAGTCAAACTGTTGGAGAGTTACAGTGCCTGCTGTGGCTGTAGAGACCAATGTAGGAGAGACATGTTTTGTTGCAGCTGGGGCAGATGAAGGCATCTGGTTGGGCTGCTGCAGATGCACCATGGTGTTTCTTCTCTCTCTGCTTCTCCCAGCAGTCATTCCTCCTATAAGGGGTGCGGGTGGCGCTGTGGTCTAAACCACTGAGCCTCTTTGGCTTGCCAATTGGAAGGTTGGCAGTTGGAATCCCCACGACGGGGTGAGCTCCCCAGCTCCTGCCAACCTGTTTAGGGAAGCTTTTAATATTTGAGGAATTATTGTATTTTAATATTTTGCTGGAAGCCACCCAGAGTGGCTGGGGAAACCCAGCAAGATGGTGGGGTATAAATAATAAATTATTATTATTGGTAGTAGTAGTAGTAGTAGTAGTAGTATTGTTGTTGCAGTTTGAAAGCACACCAGTGCAAGTAGATAAATGGGTACCACCGCTGCGAGAAGGTAGACAGCGTTTCCGTGTGCTCTGGCTTCCATCACGGTGTTCCATTGCGCCAGAAGTGGTTTAGTCATGCTGGCCACATGACCTGGAAAGCTGTCTGTGGACAAATGCTGGCTCCCTCAGCCTGAAAGCGAGATGAGCGCCGCAACCCTTTGACTGGACTTAACTGTCCAGGGGTCCTTTACCATTCCTCCTGCGTTCACTGGCATGGATACACAACCTTACTGTCTGTCTCCAGGCACTGAAATCATCTGAAAGGGATTCCCACAGGGCAGGGTCAATGTTGCTAGCCTTCATGTCTCATTTACAGATATCTTTGTAACATGGAGTTTGTCTGCCAATGCGTCTGGTGCCTGAAGCCAGCTACCTGTGGAACACTTCTGTTAAAAACATTATATCCTGCTTTTCACCATGGGCTCATAAGAACATCAGAAGAACCATGCTGGATCAGGCCAGTGCCCCATCTAGTCCAGCAACCTGTTCTCACAGTCACCAGCCAGCCCATTGGAATCCTGGAAGCAGCAGCAGAAGAAGAGTTTGGATTTGATATCCCACTTTATCACTACCCGAAGGAGTCTCAAAGTGGCTAACATTCTCCTTCCCCTTCCTCCCCCACAACAAACACTCTGTGAGGTGAGTGGGGCTGAGAGACTTCAGAGAAGTGTGACCAGCCCAAGGTCACCCAGCAGCTGCATGTGGAGGAACGGGGAAGCGAACCCAGTTCACCAGATTACGAGTCCACCGCTCTTAACCACTACACCACACTGGCAGGACAACAACACAACAGTTCTCTGCCCACTTGTGATTCCCATCAACTGTCATTCAGAGGCCTAATGCCTCTGGCACTGAAGCCTCCTATTCACTCCTTCGAATAACCTAAACCCAAACTATTCTAAATGCTATAACTGTAACCAGCACTCTCAGTTGTGCTTGGAACCAAACCAGCATTTTTGTTCCAAACAGCAGTGAAACTACAACACAATTACAGAGTGGAAGGAACAAGCCTTAGGCCTAGAAGCGGAAAAATCTTATTCTTCTTGTTTGTAAGTATAGCTGGAAGCATTGTTAAGACCTCATTACTTTGGCTGTAGTTGTTGGGGATTAAAAGAAAGCTCCGAAAAGCTCAAAGCCCACAATCATCCCTCTCTCTTAAAAAATAGACAATGCACTTTTAAATCCTACAATGGGAGTCAAAGGATTTGGAAACATACCCTATGGGAAAATGATGTCTTCTGGAAAGCATAGTGTTTAAAAGGTCCAGAGGCAGTGTACTCTGCCCCAGTATTCAAGGGCTTTTGCCTTCATGCTTTGCCCGTAGCATCCCAGAGGGATATGGATGGCCATTGCCTATGACTGGGGTATTGTTTGGGGGTGTTGCTGGTTTTTGTTGTTGCTGCTCTTATTGATATTACAGTGGTACCTCAGGTTACAGACACTTCAGGTTATAGACGCTTTGGGTTACAGACTCCACTAACCCAGAAATAGTACCTTGGGTTAAGAACTTTGCTTCAGGATGAGAACGGAAATTGTGCTCTGGCGGCACAGCAGCAGCAGGAGGCCCCATTAGCTAAAGTGGTACCTCAGGCTAATTACGGTAAGTTCTTAACCCGAGGTACCACTGTACTCCCAAACAACAGGCATTGTGAGAAATTAAGATGGAGGCTAGATAGAGGTGCTTGGTGCTGGGTGTGACTGCAGCTCACCTGTACGGAAACCCACCAGCGGTAGCACCTGGTGAGCTGGGGCGTTGCTGCTCTCCCAGCTTCCCACCACAGTGCGTCACTGCTGCTTGCTGAGAGAGGGAGATGAGGGAGAGAGAGCTTGGCACTGTGCAATGCCAAACAGATGCTTATGCCACAATGCACCCCACAGCACTGAACTTCCTGAGCCTTGCCCATCCTTCCAAGCACCATAGACCCACTGTGAGACATGCCCCTCTCACGACCAGCCCCTACTGCCCACCAGTGTCCACTGATGGAGAGGGTTGCCAGAGATGACACTTGTGTGCAGGGGTCTCTTGTCGTCGTCATCATTTTATTTGTATGCCTGCTACCTTTCCATAGTTAAAACCATGCTCAAGGCAGCTTACAGCATGAAAAAGGCTTACATAATGACAAAAGACTCTTGAGAGTCCCATGGACTGCAAGAAGATCCAACCTCTCCATTCTGAAGGAAATCAGCCCTGAGTGCTCACTGGAAGGACAGATCATGAAGCTGAGGCTCCAATACTTTGGCCACCTCATGAGAAGAGAAGACTCCCTGGAAAAGACCCTGATGTTGGGAAAGATCGAGGGCACAAAAGAAGGGGACGACAGAGGACGAGATGGTTGGACAGTGTTCTCGAAGCTACAAACATGAGTCTGACCAAACTGCGGGAGGCAGTAGAAGACAGGAGTGCCTGGGGTGCTCTGGTCCATGGGGTCATGAAGAGTCGGACACGACTAAACGACTAAGCAACAACAATGACAAAAGTAGTCAAACAATAAATAAAATGCAGCAAAAAGTGCACAGCAAAATCGAACAATTTCCACATAAATCTTAAGATCTAAAAATAAAGATGCAAAAATTACAGTGATACCTTGCGTTAAGAACTTAATTAGTTCTGGAGGTCGGTTCTTAACCTGAAACTGTTCTTAACCTGAGATACCTCTTTAGCTAATGGGGCCTCCCACTGCCACCACGTGATTTCTGTTCTCATACTGAAGCAAAGTTCTTAACCCGAGGTAATATTTCTGGGTTAGCGGAGTCTGTAACCTGAAGCATCTGTAACCTGAAGTGTTCTGTAACCCAAGGTACCACTGTATTGTGGGAAAGCAAAATGCCTCCCAGACCCAGATGTCCAGTGCTGAGAATAAATGTGTGGTGGGCAGTGGGGGATGGGGCAAGCATTAATGCTGTGTCCTTCTTAGCTGCCTAGGCAACTGCCCAAGAATGCCAGGTGCTGGTGCTGGACCTGCCAAGCAAGGTGGCTCTCTTGTCTCCTTCAGAAGAGAAAGACTTCTGATCTTCTCATTATAGAGGCTGACATCAACATGTGGCAAACTCCAGAACCATGAAGCCAGTTTTGAGCCTGATAAGGACTTGAAACAGGAAGCCTACTTAACTGAACAAATAAATGAAACTGAAAGTGCAGAAATGATGGAGCAAGGTGCTGTTTTTGAAGAAAATGAAGGAGAAGCAGGAGATGTGCAGGAGTTAAAGGAGAGTTACAATATGAGGCCTGACATGATGATAAAAAAGGACAATAAAAATTGGATGTGGAAAGCCTGGTCTGAATGGGAGCCTGGAAAATGGAGAGATCTCCCTTGGAGGAGATCTGAAGACCTAAGGATTACAAATCTGCGGAAGGTGAAAGCTGGAGCCTTGGGGACATTTGGATCTGTAAGAAATCTGAAACAAGAGTTGGAACCCCCCACAGGCTTTGCTCTTAAGTATGGAAGACTGGCTGGAAGCAACAAGGATTCTGCTGGGCCGGAGCCTCTTCGAGACTTGGGGTTTAACATTAAGGACCATCAAAGAGACCGGCAGAAAGGAACTGAGAGAGATAAAAGGGCCTCAGATGTGAGGTCTCCAGGCTAAATAAATAACATAAAGACTGATGGACATTGGTCGGGGATTGGAACCGGGAAAAGGGTGGGTGGAGGTTGGGAATCCAAAGGGCACATAAGGATAATTTGTTTTCTTTTTTTTTTACTTTTAATTAGTGGCAAGGAAATTGGGTAAATTGTGGAAGGGAAATTTTGGTCGACTTTAGGAAAAAGGTTTAAGAACAACTAATGAGGTATAAGTATTGATGTGTGTTTTTAATAAGGTAAAATTGGTTTCTTCTTTTTTAAATTAATTGAAAATACGATCGTTAAAAATAAATGGAGGAAATGGAAAAAAGAAGCAAAGTAAAAAATGGTATGTTAGAATAAATGTATAAGTTAAGGTAAAGAAATAAGTTAAGGACTTGCTGAACTGACAATTTAAATTGGAATACAAGAAGGGGAGGTGTGAGGAGGTCTGAGAAATAAGGTTAAGAACAATAAGTGTTAGTAACTTTATGTGTTTTTTCTATTTTTCTTTTGTTGTTCATTGTATTTTTCTTTTGTTCTGTTTATTTTTTGTTCTTGTTTGTTTTTTGAAAATGCTAATAAATATTTAATATAAAAAAAAAAAACAGAACCATGAATATTTTAAGCACCTGCTCTGGGATGGAATTCCAAGCATGCTGACTAGCAACAGATCAGAACATTATCCCTTAAAGGCCTTGTACAGCCCATGGTGTCACTGAAGAAAGCGTGATTTAAATTCTACTGCCAAGAGTCACAGATCTTGCAAAGTTCATGCAGAGGAAGGAAGGAGACACTCTCTGATTTATGCCACGCTCTGATGTGCTATTCATTTTGTCTTTTAAAACAACTTTGCACTCGCAAGCTTTACTCCCTCTGTCTGCCTCCTTGCCTCTGCCTCAGTCTAATTCATTGCATTTTTAACCCTTTAAAGGGGAAATGAAGTTTCCCTTTAAAGAAACTTCAGCATGTGTGGGAAGTATTTTAGCATTCTCTAGAATTGACAGGCATCAGGAAACGAGGTCTGTAACATACTTATTGTCTCATTAGAGGTGATCAAACTCCTTACCCAGATTGGGAAATAGCTAATTTCCAAACTAGCCCAATTTCACAGTTGTGTATGTTTTGAGGTACAGCTTTTCAGAGCAGCCATTATGCAAATAGATGACTACCACAAGGGGCCCTTGCAGAAGATGGCCATTTGCCCCCTTACAGGACCAGTTTTGCCTGGGTGCAGCCTGTTGAGTTTTTCCTATTGAAATCAATGGCTGCAGCATTTCCCAATGATTTCAATACATAGACTGAAAGTGGCTGTAGCCTTGAAAGTGGTTGGCAATGTTAATCCGAGCAAGAATCCCTGAAGCCAATTTATGGGCCCAAGTACAGAGAACTTCCCTGCCATCTGTACTTCTCACGTTGCCCTTTCCAGATTCCAACCCAAGGTGAATGAATGAGTTGGTGAGGCAATGAGTTGGATCGTGCCTGCTGGCCCCATTCTAAAACCTCTGTCTGTGCAGCGATCAAACCACTAGCACATTTGCAAAGCTAAGCAGAGACTGGTCTGGTTTCATATTGGATGGCCGACTGCGTGTCGAGATTCCTGAGCTGCCAGGGATTGGATTAAATAATCCTCAGGAATCCCTTCCATCTCTATGATTCTGTGAAACTGTAGATGCACAGTCTGCACAATCTCATACCCTGGGAAATTAAAGAAACAGATATCAGGGGCTAAGCCTATGTGCAAATGATTTGGGGAAGGGCCATTCATACATCTGCTTTACATGCAGAAGGTTCAATCTGTTGCATCTCCAGCCAGTCCAGCCAGTACTGAGCTAGATACGCCAATGATCTGACTCTGTATTAGGCAGATTCCTTTGTTCCTATGTGTGTAGTTTTGGTGCACGAGTTTGATGAATTTGTGGAGGCTGAGGCAGGTCTAGTAGAATTGTGGAATCAGCTTGATTGTTGTCTGAAAAGGCAACAGAATTCTTTTAGTTAGTGATAAGTCAGGTGATGATTAACAAAGTAAAAGGCAATAAGTAAAAAATAATAATAATGAGCCAAGGACAATCATTGTCAGGCTTTGCTGGTCTTTTCACAGCTTAGCTTTTCATGATTATTACTTCAACAATTTTCCATTGTACCATGAGTAAAATCAACTTGTAAATTATGGATATGAGAAGGAGAATAACCATAGGTCTGGAGGTACACATTGCGTAGACCACCCCCACCCACCCCCCCGCAAACACACACATGCGAACACAATGAAAGCCATCTCTAAGGACTTTGGTTCAAGTGTTGTCATTTTGCGTGATGCAGGCATTTCTGTTGTGGTGCAGTTTTTTTTATGCTCCAATATATTTTCCTCTCCATTTCCTGAAAAACGGACCAGGAATAAAATATGTCTTGGACAGTATCAAAGGGATCATGGAGCTGTATATTTTCCTGATTCACTTTTTTCCTTTTTGTCTCAAAAATAGCATTGGGATTCCCCATAGCTTCCTTAATGCTGTCCCTATTTCTGTATCCCTAGAATCAGTTTTGAGGAAGGGTGATATAAAAATGTTTGAGCTGAATATATTGCAGAAAGATTTCTGGAGGTTTTTGTTGAGGGTGGAAGTTCAGGCATTGTCTGTAGCTCAAGGTAATTTATCTTTTGTATTTTTTTTAATTGTGTTTTTAAATGTTTTACACCAACCAAATATTTTGTATGGTAGGATAAAAATGTATATATATATATATATATATATATATATATATATGCATGCATTTAATATATTTCTATACCACCGACAGGAAGAAATTCATAAATTGAATATCAGCCCCTCACCTAATTTGACAACTTGAAATTGAACAGGAAAGAGAATATTAGAACAATGGAATTGTAGAGTTGGAAGGGACATCAAGGGCCTTCTAGTCAAACCCTCCGCAGCGCAGGAATCACAACTAAAGAATCTCTGACAGATGATTGATCAAACTCTGTTTAAGTACGCTCAATTAAGAAGAGCTCACCAGCTTCCCATGCAGTCTGTTCCACTGCCAAACAGCTGTAATTGAATTAAAATGACCCTGAACATTAGGTCCAGTCGTGACCGACTCTGGGGTTGTGGCGCTCATCTCGCTTTATTGGCCGAGGGAGCCGGCGTACAGCTTCCAGGTCATGTGGCCAGCATGACTTAGCCGCTTCTGGCGAACCAGAGCAGCACACGGAAACACTGTTTACCTTTCCGCCGGAGTGGTACCTATTTATCTACTTGCACTTTGGGGTGCTTTCAAACTGCT